>NC_134354.1:77302829-77956996 GCF_048569485.1 Anomaloglossus baeobatrachus
GTATTGTGCCATTTTACATGTTAAGGGTTACTATATTTCTATTTATGTTAGGAGCATTAAAAGGGTTGTCCAAGTTTGTGATGAGTCTGCAGACTATGTGTCTGCAGACTTCTGAATTCTCACAGCGCATCCACTGTACGCTGTCAGGATTCTCTGGTGAAAAAGGGGGGATCATAAAACCACAAGTAGGCGATTTGCATACATACAATCATGTTCCGACTAAATATGTGTGGCCTTGCTCAATGAAAATGAATTGAGCATTGCCGGACACGTCTAGTCATAATGTGGCCAAAAGTATACATATAGAATACTTACACTATCATGACTGTCCAATCTTGCCACTGGCAAGGGAGAATCCTAAATGTGTGCCATGTGCTGTGAGAATTCAGATACCTGTGGTCACCTAGAATGACTGCAGATGTTCATTTCAAACCTGGACAACCTCTTTAATTATAAAATTAAGCACTTTAGCATGTCAACCTTAACAGTATGTTATATACACACTGTCAGGATCCAGCTCTGCTTGCTAGTCCCAGCTTTCATCACTCATATGTGATTGTCATACTTACGGTCATGTGACAACTAGCTTTTCTTTTTGCTCCTTTCAGTTTTTCATTGAACATTGAGAGAATTAGGAAGAGCAGCTCCTCGGCACATTGCTGTAATTGTGCAAAAATGCATATGAACGATTGATCACATGATGACTACTAAAATTACTTTGGGGGTGCAAACTGAATTCTTGCCCAGGATGCTAGAAAGCCTAGATATACCTCTGGAGAGATCTTAAATATGAGAGACCTGAAGCAGTTTTCAAAAGAAGAGTGGTCCAAAATTCCAGTTGAGAGGCGTAAGAAGCTTGTTGAAGGTTGTAAGAAGTGATTGATTGCAGTTATTTATTGCAAAGGGTGTGCAATCAAATATTAAGTTGAGAGTGCCAACAATTTTGTCCAGCCTATTTTTATAGTTTTCTGTGAAATGATGATTAATTTGCCTTCTTATCTCTTTTTTTGTGTTGTTTCTATACACACGAAGCAAATAAACATGTACAACAAAACACGTGTAATTGTAATAATTTTCTGGAAATACTTCATTTTCTGGAACAATTTCAAGATTGCCAACTAGTTATGGGTAAAAATGTCGACACTGTTCAGTACTTGATTGAACATCCTGGTGCTCAAGATGCTCGGCATTTCATTGAGTGTCCTGGTGCTCGGGCGCCAGGCTTAAGTCCCCGCCCCACATGTTTTGCGACTGTTTTTTAGCCACTAACCATGCGTAGTTTGCCTGTGAATCACAGTAATGCCGTAGCCATGTTGGCTACTAGCATTACTGTAATTGGTCAGCTGCACACCATTGTTGGGTCTATATGATGCCATGCTCTGCTCACAGTACCAATAAATTGTATAGGGAGAGCTTCTGTTTTTAAAAAGCAAAAAAATCTATTCTATTCTCTAAGGTTAGGTGCGCACGTTGCATCTTTGTGGTGACCACAAAGATGCATGTGTTTGGCCCCCAAAAAATGCACCCATTGCAAAAAGGACACATCTGAAGTCTGCAGCGAGCGCCATAGAACATGACTGCCCACTGTGAGCTACACACAACAACTGAAATGAGCCGTGCGATCAGCGGTGATGTCGCTCAGGTTATCCATAGCCACAGCTGGAGTCCTCAACCTCTGGAGCAAATCACTCAAGTGACTGAAGTGAGTGGCGTGAATAGCAGTGATGTCACTAGAGTGATTTGCTATCAAAGGTGGAAGACTCCAGCTGTGACCGCATATCACCCAATTGACATCTCCGCTGATTGCGCACCTCAGTTCAGTCACTCGAGTGATTTGCTGGCACAGGGGAAGAACTCCAGCTATGGCTGCAGGTAACCTGAGTGATGTCACTGCTGACTGCGCGGCTCACTTCAGTTGTTGCGTGGAGCTCACAGCTGGCAGTCATGTTCTATGGCGCGTGCGCTGTGAGCTTCAGATGTAGCAGTGGTGGAAGCGTCGTGGGATCTCATGTGGATTATGTTGGACTTGCAGGGGTGTTTGGGGGGGTTAATAAAGTGGTGAAAGAGGGGTTTTTTTTGTTATTTCAAATAAAAGATTTTTTGGGAGTTTATGTTTATTTAATTTCACTTACAGATTAGTAATGGGGCATCTCATAGACACCTGCCAACACTAATCTAGGACTTAGTGGCTGCTGTGGACTGCCATTAACTCCCTCATTACCCCGATTGCCCCCGCATCAGGGCAATCGGGATGGCTAATATTTTAGGCTGGGGGGTGCCCAATAACCATGGGTATCCCCAGCCTGAGAATACCAGCCCCCAGCTGTTGGACTTTACCTGTGCTGGTATCATAATATGGGGGGATCCTACGCCAATTTTTTTATTTATTTATTTTACTGTATGATGTAGACCCGCCCATCGACGTCTGTCTGCAACCAATTACAGCCGCTGGTGGGCGGGAAAAGCAGTGAATATGTATAAGCCTAATGAGTGGCAGTGTGACAGCCACCTCAGTGATCGGTGAGTATGAAGCGCTTGCTCCTACCCCTTTGCGCCAGATTCTGGTCCCTGACACCTGACTAGATACCAGGGAACAATCCTCCACCAATCCAGAGTCAGCGGAGGATTGATCTGCCAGACCTCCGAAATGCGGGGACATAACGCAAAAATAATTGACATGCTGCATCAAAGATGCACCCAAAGATGCAGCCAAAAAAACCCTGCAGTGCTCACATAGCAAAAATGCAATCTGAAGTGGGGGAAACAAGGGCGCAATAGGGTCTTACCCGATATTTAGGGTATGAGAAGAAAGAGAGATGCACTCACCTGGTCTGGTTGTGACAGTCACAACCCCTATGATAGCGTATGGGAGTGCTGAGCTGGTTCCAGCTGCGGCCCCGTCAGAAATAGTAACTGAAAACGGAGATAAAAAGGGACGGGTTTTTCAGCCGCGCTATGAACCACACTGTTGAAGATTCCTTAGATATTTTTATTGAGTCAATTCCAACGCGTTTCAAAGGCACACTGCCTTCTTCTTCAGGGAATAAAAATCTTTTAAAAATTTTTATTCCCTGAAGAAGAAGGCAGTGTGCCTTTGAAACGCGTTGGAATTGACTCAATAAAAATATCTAAGGAATCTTCAACAGTGTGGTTCATAGCGCGGCTGAAAAACCCGTCCCTTTTTATCTCCGTTTTCAGTCACATAGCAAAAATGAAATTTCATAGACTTTGCTGGGGAGGGATACGCATGCAGTTTCGGGAACAAAACTGCACCCGAGAAAAACACAGAAAAATGTGGAAAAAAAGTAGCGTGTGCGCAAGGCCTAAGAGTTTTTATATTTAGCAAAGCAGCAAAGTTGATAAAACTGCCCCCGCTCACACCAAGCTCTGTATACAATGTCTATAGACAGTGAGGAGCTGGTAATTACAGAGGCGGGGTGTGCTGGACCTGGCCTTATGGCTGCTGTGTCCTAGCAATGATAAGTTCTTGGTGGTAAATCAAACATTGCAAGTAAACAACAGCACCGACCTTGACAAGACAGGTAAACTGAATTCTATGTTTTAACCCCTACGGCATGCTTTCTTTTGATTCCCTCTATAATGTGTAAATTATGGTATTCTATTTTCTTTTTAATGCAATAATATTTAGATCCAAATGATCCTGCAATCATGACAACATTGTTGAATTGTTGAAACTGATAATGAGAGAAGGGATTTATAATCATGCTACTTCATGTTAAACTCCAGTTGAACTGGTAAGATACAATGCACTACTCATAAATTAGCATAGTAATGGAAATTTCAGTATAGAGTTTGGTTCAAATAATAGAAGTACTGGTTTGTGCTGCTCAGATCAGTTTTGATCAAGCGCTTCACAGCAACAAATGCTCATTTCTGTAGGTACTCAATGTGTGACTTGTTCTGCGTGATATCTGCATATACACGCTATTCATTAGCAAGTAGAAACCTTTCTTATACCATCTAAGAAGAGCAGAATGAAGCCCATTAGTCTGAGGAAGTTACAGCCAAGAAACAATAAGATCGTGGGTGTGCGTGTGGGCAGCACAGAGTTCATCTAACCCCAAGAGCTGACTTCAATATATGCTATTATAAAGACATGCAGAGACTCCGTGCAGCAAATAATGGTTACATACAGTGGATATTAAAGGCTTGCAGTTCCATGTTAAAATGCCAAGTTTTTGTTATGTAAAAAAAAAAATCCTACCAAGAAGAATAATTTCAGAACTTTTCTTTTTCCAATTAATGTCACCCATAAGCAGTACGATTTCATCTGAAAAACATCTTGAAATCTTTTTGGGTAGAAAAAGAAAAATAAAGAACTGAAATATTGTTATTGCATAAATATGCACACCCTTAAACTAATACTTTGCTGAAGTAGACTTTGAATTTCTTACAGCATTCAGTCTTTTGGGTAGGAGTTCATCAGTATGGCACATCTTGAATTGGTCGCCTTTGCCTACTCTTCTTTGTAGTAGCTCCTAGTCTGTAAGATTGTAAGGGAATCTCCTTATGGTCACACACAGATTTCCAATTATATTCAGGTCTGGCTGGGTCATTCCAAAATGCTGATGGTCTGGTTAAGCCATTATATTGTTGATTTGAAGGTATGCTTAAAGGGAATCTGTCAGCTGGTTTTTGCTACTTCATCTGAAAGCAGTATGATGTAGGCAAATAGATCTTGAATCCAACTCTGTATGACTTACTGTAGATTACTGGGTGCAACCGTTTAGACACAATCACAATTTTTAGATTTAGCCATCTAGGAGATCCACAGCAGACTTTCAATAGAGATTGTACATTGCCAGTGAGGTATCAATTACAGGAGGGGACGTGCCAGACTGCTGTGGACATGGAATTGTAGTCAGAGTAATGATAAGTCCTGCTGGTTATACAAACATAGCAAATAAACAGATGAGACCTTGACAACACAGTCTTCCCTTAATTCTATGTTTTAACCCTTGCAGCATGCTGTCTGCAGATTACATAGCAAAAACCTACAGACAAATTCCCTTTAAGGTTTATGTCATGCTAAAAGGAGAAATATCTTCTTCATCTTGTTAATCCAAAAAGTCCGTGGAGCCTCTGTTAGGAATCTCGACACAGAAACTAGCCAGATATCCCTCCGGGAAGGACCTAGCCAAGGAGTGGCTCTTTTTAGGAAACCACCGTAACCACCATATTAAGTGGCCCTTTAAGTCAATATCCAACTCTTTGACAAGTTTAAAGATATGATAAGGGAAATACCAAGGCCAAGTATCCATCCACAGACAGCTGTTTCGGGGTATTGCCCCTCATCAGTGTGGAGTAGGATTCTGGCCAGGTGGGAGCAATGCCTAGTACACCAACAAAACAAAACAATCACTGATCTCGGGGAGACCAGCCAGAGAAAACACTGCCGATAGGGGCGAGGGCGTTCAACACAGTGAAATCCTAGGTGCATTTCTGTGTCGAGACTCCTAACAGAAGTTCCACAGACTTTTTTGATTTGCATATTTCCCAGGGGGCAATGCACCTAGTATTTCACTGTGTTGAGCGCCCTTATTGGCTGCCGGCAGTGTTTTCTCTGGCTGGTCTCCCCGAGATCAGTGATGGTTTTGTCTTGTTCTTCATCTTGTTAGCAGAGGTCTGAGGATTGTGTTTTAAAATTTATTGATATTTGAAACTGTTTAGAATTTTCTATACCTTGACTAAATTCCAAGTCCCAGCTGCCAAAAGTATCCTTAACCTGCCTCCACCATTTTTCACTGTGGAAATGTTGTTATAGCATTGGGATTGCGCCATACAATTTTTGAAAAATTATGGCAAATCATTTAACATTGGCCTCTTCAGACCATAACGCATTTTCACACATGCTTTTGGCAGACTTGATTGAGGTTTTGGCAAAACATAGTTGGCCTTAGTTGTTTTTGTTGGTAATAAAAGGCTTCTGTTTTGCCACTCTACCCCAAAAGTTATATATATGAAGAATACAGGAGAATGTTGTCACATGCAGTGCATAATTAATACCTGTCATAAATTTCTGTAGCACTGCAATTGTCTTCTTGTCTTTTCAGCAATATTTGAGGTAAATTTAAGCCACTTTTTCTCACCAACATTACAGTGCTCCTTGGTATATGTAATGACTTACAATAATTTTGTACCTTTCTCACTGAGAATTTTTAACAATGAGTTCCCTTTGTTGTGTTGTACGCTGCTTACGACCATGGCTTTTGCTGTAAAATGCAAGACAATGTTAAGAAAATCCTACTAAAACAGCTAAACCTTTTATGGAGTTGATCAGAATCACTGTAAATGATGTGCACTGACTCCTATATAACATGTGTAAAAATATGATTGGTTAACTCTGAACAGTGTCCCATTCCCTTTTATAACAGGAAGTTCTCACTTATGCAACCACATTAGTTTAGTTTTATTATCTTTAATCCCCCTCCCTTTCAAAATGAGTTCAGTTTCTTTCTCTATGGATTTGTACACATTATGGGTGACAGAAAGAAAGACCTAGACAAAAGAATATCCAACAAAACTTCGCTGCTCCAGCCAGACACCAGGGCTGCAGACAACTTGGCTCCAAGAGCAGAACACCAGCAACAGAACTCCAACATCAAAATTCAAGTAGCAGAACTCCAACAGCTTTCCTTCCTCCAAGATGGTTAGTATAGAATGAATCTATTACAGGCATCAGGGGATGGATCATGAGACTTTTTAAAGGAAAGGGGAGTGGTCACAACTGGCTGCAGCTGAGATGAACTGTCATGTCCCTACCAGAGTCCGCTCCTGCGACTTCTGCTCAAATCACCAGGCGACGCCGTGTTTCACCATGGATAGTGCTGGGGATGGGAGATGAATCGGTGCCAGTGGCTCTGGTGGGCAAAGGCTCTGCTCATCCACTAAGCTGGGTTTCCCTTGGACCTGCAGTACCACTGTCTGACTGTAGGTGGCGTGTGTCTCGCAGATAAAGTTATCATCATTCAGCTATAGCCAATGGGAAGACACCACAGCCTTCTTGTTCACCCTCCTGTCTGCTGACCACTACCAGAGATAGTTCTGTATTTCTGGTTCCTGTCCCGCCCTGTTCCATTTAGTGATTCTGGTGTTCTGACTTCTGCTTGTTTCCTGACTACCCTCCCTCCTGCTGTTTATGTACCTCACTGCCCGATCCGGATTTGACCTCTGCTTTGTTTTCTGATTACATCCTTGCCTGCGTAATTCTCTCCCTGTTTGCATTTCCTGGTTCGACCCTGCCTGGCTACTACTCTAATCGGACTGCAGCCTACCACAGGTAGTGATCTCCAGGGCCCTGTGTAATTCCCAATCCCTGTATAGAGGTTAAAGGGTTTCAGGTTCTCAGGGTCCTGCTTTGTGAGCGGCTTTCCACTAGCCTGTCCATTACAGCCAGTCTGAGTCTGTAGATCCAGGCAGGGGTTACATGAACTAACCAGGAGCTACCAGCAAGGAAAATGTTGTTAACCCTTGCTGCACCAACATAAAGCAAATACATTTAAAATCCAGAGTCTCACAAATTCATGTAAGGCTCAGATCCCAGAGCTGTCACAAGTCTTCAAAGGACGGGAGACACTTGTAACAAGTTCAATCTGTGCCTTTCTTGGGTCAGAAGTAATCTACCATAGTTTACTGCATGCCTCCGCAAAGAAAAGATTTTCTAATGTTTGTCAGCCCAATGGTGGCCAAAAGGACACTCTTTTGGCTTTAGTCAGATGAATGGCACCTATACGGATATGTTGTAGCTATTAATATTATGGACAACCTTCCTAGATATTTCAAAACAACTGAATGTTATGAAACTGAGGAATGGAAGAGAAAAGTGAGGAACACATGTCCTTCCTTCTTTAATCTACACCCAGAAAAAAAATAGGTGATCCAGCTCATTATCATGCAATTAGGAGATTGTTTTCCTGTTTATAATGAGGATTTTGCATGGCTATAATTCTGAATGCTAAATAATCCGAGAATTTCAAATGAATAACCCGCACAAAGATACTTAGGAACAAAATAATGGTCTGAAAAAAAAAATCAACAGCGTAGATTGGGATGTGATGAGACATCATTTAGCAGAACACCATGCAGAAAATTTGTATTCTAAAGTGCCATTAAAAACACAAGGATCTATGAAGTGGCTGAGAGGATGGTGAACATGATAACCATTAAGGAGAAGCTTTATTTTCATATTGCATTTTTCTTGTAAACAAACAGAAAATTGTACAATGGTTGGTCCTGTACAAAAGGATCAGACAGAATACAAGAGTACCAGCTAACGCTCCATCTTTACTGATAAAGAGTGACCACTAACCTTTATGGATAGATTTTAATTACTTAACCACATTTAGGAAGGCTCCTAGTAGTCAATTTTTTGTGAATCGAACTGCTAAATTAATATTTACAGTTTTGGGGTCCTGTAAACTACAGTGGACATAAGCCTTGTCTCTAAAGCCTGCTTTACATGTGTCAATTTCTCGTGCGATCGCATTTGTGATCGCACCCGCCCCCATCGTTTGTGCGGCACGGGCAATTTGTTGCCCGTGTCGCACAGTGTTGTAACCCCCCGTCACACATACTTACCTTCCAAACGACCTCGCTGTGGGCGGCGAATATCCACTTCCTGAAGGGGGAGGGACATTCGGTGTCACAGCGACATCACACAGTGGCCGGCCAATAGTAGCGGAGGGGCGGAGATGAGCGGGACGTAAACATTCCACCCACCTCCTTCCTTCAGCATTACGGGCGGGACGCAGGTAATCTGCAGTTCATCATTCCCGGGGTGTCACATGGAGCGATGTGTGCTGCCTCAGGAACAATGAACAACCGGACATTTGATTTTTAGAAAATGAGCGACGTGTCAACGATGAACACGTAGCTGTCACACGCTAATATATGTCAAACGAGGCCGGATGTGCATCACTTACGACATGACCCCGCCGACATCTCGTTAGATATATCGTAGCGTGTAAAGCCCACCTAAGGCTGGGGTGGACAACCTGGGTGCCTAAGCACCAATATGCCAATTGGCTAAACAGCAGCATTTAAAGAAAATCTGGCACTGGATTTTACAATATAAATTGCATACATTATTAAGAGAACATGTATCTATCCTGTGGAGGCTGGTGTACTTCCTTTTAAAATCCATGTCAGAATATAATTTGTAAATAGTTCTGAAAATAAAAGCATTTTATGAGCTAGACCTTGACTCACAAAATGGATATTTTAAGATTAGGTAAAGAAACAGATTATATCACCACGCTGATCATTTTTCAAAGTATGTACACCAGCCTCAGCAGGTCTACAAGATCTTTTAATAACACTGGGGAACAATTTGAAAAAAAAATTCTGTTGAGTTAGGTTTTTGAGCTGATTTATACTAAAATTGGCATGCTGATTCCAAAAATGTAGTCAGTTTTTTTCTATCACGTCAAGTTTTTACTCCTCAACTTACCTGCCATAGAAGCACAATTGCACTGATTTCTGTAATAAGACTTGTTATCTGAGTACAATTCGAGCTACGTGGCAACTTGTAAGAGAAGTCACAACTAAAAAACATATTTGTCATGCCTATTTCTTATATATTTCATTTTTTGTTCATATTTGTACGATTTAAAAAAACAACACTTTTTAGGTACAGTAGTTTACATATTTTTGAGAAGACAAAAATCCTATAGTTCAAAAACTTGACGTGATAGAGAAAAACTGAGATCATTTCTGGATTCAGCATCCAAAAATTAATTAAGAACAGTTGTCTGACCTAACTCCTAAAAAATTGCGTTCCCCAGTGTAATGTATGCAATTTGTATTTTGAAACACCCATAAACTGTACAGGAAGGCCTACTTTGGGCAAGGAGTTATACAAACATGGATTATTTTCATTCCAGGCCGGCCACTCTGTCTACTATTGGTCTACAGGACCTCAGTGGATCGCTCCAGAGGAACTAGCATCTGTCTCAAGCTAACTCATAGGTAGTAGCTGGTTGTGCTACCTACCTGTGATTACTACAGTTTTACTAACATTTTTAGCGTAAAGGAGCTGAACACTCTGTTTATTATTGGTCTACAGTAGCTCAGTGGTTGACCCCAGAGGAACTAGTACCCGCCTCAAGATAACTCACAATAGCTGGTTGTGCTACCTACCTGTAATGATTGCAAATTTACATATTTATACACAACATGACATAGAATGAAGCAGTAAATAAGACAAGTTATGTGAAGCAGAACTATCAGGATGGCAAAGGGACATTCAGTTGTGGCAGTAAATATTGCAGCAGTTCATAGATAGGGAGTGTGAAAGTTTTATTGTCCTCTGATTGGAGTCTGGTCCAGAGCTGTAATTCCCCCAGATGCTCTGAGCAGCACATTTCCTAATTGATGTAAAAAGACCTAAATCCATGTGACACATTCATTCCTGCTCTGAATGTGTCAAAGGTCATCATAAGAGCCTGATGAATAGACCTGACAGGTCTCGAAAGCTTTCTATTATTACCATCTTCTCAGTTATCCATTACAATGTATCAACCAGTGAGGACTCTTAGTTCTTTTAAACAATTTTTTTATCTCTACTAGCTAACACGGTACAAAGATATATTTTACCTGTGCGAATTTAACAACATTGGTAGAGTAAAGGAACTGAACACTCTGTCTGCTATTGGTCTACAGGAGCTCATTGTTTGGACCCAGAGGAACTAGCACCCATGTCAAGCTAACTCTTAGGGCGGCTTTGCACACTACGACATCGCAGGTGCGATGTCGGTGGGGTCAAATTGAAAGTGACGCACTTCCGGCATCGCATGTGACATCGTACTGTGTAAAGCCTAGATGATACGATTAACGAGCGCAAAATCGTCGTAATCATATCATCGGTGCAGCGTCGGCGTAATCCATAATTACGCTGACGCTACGGTCCGATGTTGTTCCTCGTTCCTGCGGCAGCACACATCGCTGTGTGTGAAGCCGCAGGAGCAAGGAACATCTCCTACCGGCGTCACTGCGGCTTCCATAGGATATGCGGAAGGAAGGAGGTGGGCAGGATGTTTACATGCTCATCTCCGCCCCTCCGCCGCTATTGGCCGCCTGCCGTGTGACGTTGCTATGACGCCGCACGACCCGCCCCCTTAGGAAGGAGGCGGGTCGCTGGCCAGAGCGACGGTCGCAGGGCAGGTGAGTGCATGTGAAGCTGGCGTAGCGATAATTTTCGCTACGCCAGCTATCACACGATATAGTACCTGCGACGGGGGCGGGGACTATCGCGTGCGACATCGCAGCATCGGCTTGCGATGTCGCAACGTGCAAAGCTCGCCTTAGTAGCAGGGTGTGCTACCTACCTGTGATTACTAAAAATGTTGCAACATTGTTACCCAAAACTGGCAAATTAGTTGCCATCTATGCCTGTGTCCCTCAATGCCATTCTCTGCATGATCCAATTTTAGGATCTCCACACGTTTGTCACTCATGTTAGCTTTGAAGTGCAGTTCTATGGTGAGACTGCTTCACTCTTCTGATACAGAGAGCAGAGAGCTGTTCTCATATTCATACAAATGATCAAATGATCTACCTGTGGTCAAACATTTTTGTAACCCCAACCACAGCATCATGGACATGAAATTGCTGGTATTGAAAGGAAATTTCAAGTCCCAGAGAGATAGGAGACTATGGGAGTACAAACTCATGATGACCTTTGACACATTCAGAGCAGGAATGAATGTGTCTCATGGATTCATGTCTTTTTACATCAGTTAGAAATGTGTTCCTCAGCATCTGGGGGCATCACAGCCCGGACCAGACCCTAATCAGAGGACAATAAAACTTTCACACTGAACTGCAGCAATATTTATGGCCCCAACAGTTTGTCCTCTTGCCATAGTGATAGTTCTGCTTCACATAACTTGCCTTATTTACTGCCCCATTCTATGTCCTGTTGTGTATAAATATGCGACTCTTCAGATTTTGTGTTATATTGAGCCTGATGAAGAGACCTGAGTAGTCTCGAAAGCTTGCAATTATTACCATCTTTTCATTTAGCCATTAAAAGGTATCAACCACTGAGGACTTCAGTTCTTTTAAACATTTTTTAACAAATGATCATTCATATCAGTGCTGGTCTTGGAGGATACGTGTGAACGCCCTCTGGTGGCTGCTCACAAGTGCCTTCCAAGTTAATGAAAGGAGGAATGGTATGCAACATAGGAGCAAGCACAGGTAAATGCAGGTGTATGGACTCAGACAGTTTGGGGTGTAGTTGGTGGAGATGTCATTTTTATGTAAAATTAACAATATTAACTCCCTTATCATGGCCAATTTTTCTTTTATGCTCTCTTAATTTTTCCTCATTTTCTGTTAAGAACCATTTTTTTTTAAAGCACCATTCCAGTGGGTTTTATTTATTGCCCGTGGGAGTGAATCTTTAATGTAAGAGCTCTGCCCCCTTGACTATACTCACCATCTATTGCTGCCGCTCCCATCAATCTCCTGTGATTTGTGACCAAAGGTCACAACTCAATACAAGTCTATGGGAGCCTCGTTATGGCTCTCATAGACTTACACTGATAGCTTGTGATGTAACTTCTGTCTTTTAGCCAGTCAGAATTTAAGAGCACAAGATGGCGCCGTGTGACCAGAGCGCAGTTGGTAAACAGTGAAGGTGAGTATATGAAGGGGGATAATGGGCACAGAATTAAAGCGCCACTCCAGCATTCAAAATAAAATTCACTAGACTGGTGCTTTAAATCATAGCTGTATAAGAGCTTTGTTTTCCCATGAGACAAGTTGTAATTTTGAATTACACCATTCACTTTATGATATACTGTATTTAAAACAGAAAATAATAGTAACTAGAGAATAATAGTGAAAAGAAACACAATTCAACCATTATGTTTTCATTTATTTTTTAGTAATTTGAGTCTACAGGTCAGATCAATACCAGATCTGTATAATAAGCTTCCGTTTCTACAGTCCAATACTTTGATCGTCTTCTTGCATTGCCACTATTTACTTGATTTGAAGTATGGTTAGCGTCATTGTTCTGCTGGACCTCCACCTTGCTTCACTTTGGGTATGGAATGCTTTTGATGATGTTCAATGGTGGACTTATATCAAAAATGTGGAAAAAAAAGGTCAACCTTAGTTTCACCAAACCATAACATGTTTTTCCACATGATTTTAGAAGATTTTATTTAGGCTTTGGCAATACAATGCTGGGCTTGCATGTTTTTAATTGTAAGATATGTCTTTCCACCTTACCCCACAGGCCAGACATATCAGACATATGAAGAATACGGGAGATTGTTGTCAAATTCAGTATACAACTAATACTTGCTAGAAATTTTTGCAGCTTCTTTATTGTGGCTGTAGGCCTCCTGGTAACCTCCCTTACCAATTTTCTTCTTGTCTGTAATATCACTGTTTGACCAAATTTAAGCCACTTCTTGATGACTATATTTACAGTGTTCCATGGTAAATGTAAATGCCGAGGATTTTTTTTACCTTTCTCCTGACTGATTACTTTTAACTATGAGATTCCTGTGCTGTGTTGTAAGCTGTTTACGTATCATGCCTTTTTCTGTAAAATACAGCTAAGAAAATCCTGTTAGAATAGCTTAACCTTATATGAGGTTAATCAGAACACAAATGACAGCTTTTGTGTACTGACTACTATTTAACATGGGTTTAATTAAAATCTGTCATTTTAACAAGGGTGACTTCAATACATACAGTACAGACCAAAAGTTTGGACACACCTTCTAATCTCTAGAATAACTATTAAGAGGAGACTTTGTGTAGCAGGCCTTCATAATGAAATAGCTGCTAGGAAACCACTGCTAATGACAGGCAACATGCAGAAGAGACTTGTTTGGGCTAAAGAACACAAGAAATAGACATTAGACCAGTGGATATCTGTGCTTTGGTCTGATGAGTTCAAATTTGAGATCTTTGGATCCAGCCACCGTGTCTTTGTAGAAAAGGTGAACGGATGGACACTACATGCCTGATTCCCACCGTGAAGCATAGAGGAAGAGGTGTGACGGTGTGGGGGTGCTTTGCTCATGACACTGTTGGGGATTTATTAAAAATTGAAGGCATACTAAACCAGCATGGCTACCACAGCATCTTGCAGCTGCATGCTATTCCATCCGGTTTGCAATTAGTTGGACCATCATTTATTTTTCAACAGGACAATGACCCCAAACACACCTCCAGGCTGTGTAAGGGCTATTTGACTAAGAAGGAGAGTGATGGGGTGTTACGCGAGATGACCTGACCTCCACAGTCACCAGATCTGAACCCACTCGAGATGGTTTGAGGTGAGCTGGACAGCAGAGTGAAGGCAAAAGGGCCTTCAAGTGCTAAGCATCTCTGGGAACTCCTTCAAGACTGTTGGAAAACAATTTCCGGTGACTACCTCTTGAAGCTCACCAAGAGAATGCCAAGAGTGTGCAAAGCAGTAATCAGAGCAAAAGGTGGATACTTTGAAGAACCTAGAATATAAGACATATTTTCAGTTGTTTCACACTTTTTTAAGTATTTCATTCCACATGTTTTCATTCATAGTTTTGATGTCTTCAATGTGAGTTTACAATTTTCAGAGTCATGAAAATAAAGAAAACTCTTTGAATGAGAAGGTATGTCCAAACTTTTGGTCTGTACTGTATAGATATATTATATTTGCTCTCTTGTGGTGATGACATGAATTAATATCTCTTTAATTCATATAATGGGGTAGTGTCTCATAAAATTCATCCAGTTGATCAAGTAATAGCTATGTAGCTATGGATCATATGTCCATTGTTATCTTTCTCCCCTAAAATGGTGGCCTTTTATGCTGCTGGGAGTATGTATATGTAACAGCGGTCATGTGACCGTTTTTCATGATGAGGATACTCTGTATCTAGTTGCGGTCATGTGACCACCTCCGGATGATGTCGGTACCATGTGACTGTATCTTGATGACGTCAGTGAAAGATCTTGGATTGTATTGGCATGGACGCATGCGCACAAGAGCAAAACAATGATTGGATGAATGAAAATGAAACATTTGACTTGGGAAACGTACAGCATTGTTCTCCGGTTGCTTGGGCAGTGTGGATGCTATTCTCCGAATGACTGATGAGGGCATAGCTCCTTTTTTCTACGATGTGGAGTTTTTTTTTAATATGTTTGCAATCATCTATTGAAGATGTCATGTAATATTTACTTTTAGTGGTGTTTCCACAGTTATTTGAGACTGAACGTTGATGTATTATTTAATGTACTGACATTATATGTATGCTTCTGGTGATGTCCATTACATAATGTGGTGATGAAATGGTCAAGGGGTTGGCATGCTTCCAATTGACTATGCTGTAAACCTGGCATGTGACACCATCTTCTAAAAAACCTGTATTGGGTCAAAAACGTCATATTTATGGCAGAATTAAGGAGATTTGGAATTGTTCTCCCTGATTTGGATGCTGTCTCTTTGATTTAAGTCCTCTCGGATGAAATGTCAAAGAATGTAAAGATACTAAAAAAGATACAGTATAGGGATTAGCAGCATAGGGAGAATGGTAGGGAAGGTTATAATTAAACAAATAACAAAGGTGGTACAGTAAGTGCTTAAAGATAGATATTTATAAAGGGCAATATAGGTATCAAACAACCCCTTTAACTCAGTACGGCATTTAGCATCTTCTAAGGTACATGATGTTGCCTGGTTTCTGTCCAAATTACTGTATCTTGAAATAAGCAAAAATAGAAAGAAACATAACTCTCTTTCTGAGGTTGTTGAGTTTATACAAAGAACAGCTGGCAGAATAATGCAAGTGCCTAGAAGTCAAGTATTAATTATTGATGCACCTAAAATCTATTACATGATCCGAAAGTTTGTGCACAAGTGAAGACAGTATGGCGCAATACTTTTTCTGAAGTCCATGGACTCTTCTGACCTTGATCCTTTATTTTATTTTGCCAATATCTCCATGTCCAATGCTTGGGACACCCCAGTCTCGAGGCATATTAGAGATTCACATGGGGTAGGACAGTTTTTCTTTTTGTCCTCTAGAGGTTGTCCCACCATATAGTGGGGGGGGGGGAGGAGGTTGATTGGGATCGTCTTCTCCTCCAAAAGGAGTCCAAATGGATTTATAGGATCAACAGTGTGAAACCCATGGATTAATGAGCAACTCCAATTTGGTTGTTTTTTTGTGACACTTCTATATAACACCTTTATAATGTACTACCTGATTTTTTATTGTCCTAGTTTTATTCATCCTTTTCATTGTTTGTCACTATATGTATCCAGGATATTTTTCCTGTATATCCCATTCACCCACATTTGCACTGGCTTTAAAGGGAACCTGTTAGGTGCAATATGCAGCCAGAACTACGAGCAGTTCTAGGTACATATTGCTAATCCCTGCCTAACCATCCCTGTATACACTAGCATAGATAAAGAGATCTTTAGAAAAAGAATTTCTAAAGATCTTTCACCGTATGCTAATGAGAGTGGGGACTAGTTCCCTGGACGTTGCTTCCCTAGCTAGTTGGCTCCACTAGCATGTTAGCATGTCCCTGTGGGCCCCTGTGGGCATGCTAATATACTAATGAATGTGCAGCGTCAGATGATGATCTCACTCACCTCTCCGCCGCCATCGCGTCCGATGGGGGATTTCGGCAGTGCGCATGACCTCGGAGCTTTGGTCATGTGCACTATGAAGCTGGGTATACGCATTCTGGCTTCAAAGTGAAGTAGTGCGCATGACCGAAACTCTGGGGTCATATGCACTGAGCTGAAATCCAGTGTCAGACGCGATGGGGCAGAGAGGTGAGTGAGATGATCCTGTGACGCTACATATTTATTAGCATGTTAGCACGCCTACAGGGGGTACTAACATGCTAATGGAGCTGACTGGCAAGGGGAACTAACAGCCAGGGGACTGGTCCCTGTGCTCTTTAGCATATGGTAAAATATCTTTAGAAATACTGGGATTAGCAATATGCACCCTGAACTGCTCGTGGTTCTGGGTACACAATGCACCTGACTGGTTCCCTTTAATAGTTAATTCTCCTCTTTATCATACTAGATTATCCTTTTCTTCCATGGAGTATTATATGGATCATAGTCTTCTGGTGCTACCATTTACATGAGATGCTTTTGTGGTGCCCCTGAGGTTTCAGTCGCCACAGGGTACTGCACCTCACTAGTGGTGCAGTATTCATCCTGGCTAAGGAGGAGGTCATTGCTGGTAAACCACCACAATCCAATACAACACAGTTAGATGCCCTCTCACTGGGACTGGGCTAGGGTAGAGACTTGGGGGGTTGCCATCACTAATGTAGTGGACCCTCTGCTTACCAGTTCAGCAACCTGGAGGGGAGGAGCTAGACTGGGGAGTAAGGCGACACACAAACACACACACACACTCAAGGAGAACGGTAACAGAGAGGAAACAAGTGAGACGTGGGGAGAACACGGTCACTGAGGGAGAGCTGTGCCATACTGTATCTGTGCTGATGCCCTTGGTTTTGGTTATATTTTGCAACTAGATGATATAGGCTACTTGTAGCATCTGTTACTTGTTAATGATTAGGAGCTATTTTTGTGTTTGTCACTTACCCTCCCCTGCCGCCTAGTAGGGTCTAAAAGGGTCAGCGAGGGCAAGCTGTAGAGGAGTGGAGGCGCCATTTGCACTTTATTAGGGTGCCAATCCGTGTGGTTAGGTAGGATACAATATGTGGGAATTATAAGGTGGAAATTCCCTCCTTTTCCACCATTTTCATCAAGATATCTAATTGAGAGTTTTTTAATTTCTTATCTACACATATATTTTTGTCCATGTTCAACTCGTGTATTTATTTGGCATTGCAGTGATCCTGATGAATATGGTTAACTCGCACGAGTAGCAAATAGTGCGGAATTCAGGTTACTCGTTACATTGCAAGTTTTTCCCCATTGACTTGCATTGCACATGCTATTCGGAATGAATACATGAGTATTAGACAGTACTTGTTATGAATATAGCGAGTATGAATAGTTAGGTACTCGCTCAACTCTAGATATAGACCCGCAGACAGGGTCTGTGGTTGGAAGCGTCAGACACACAGTCAGATAACATGGGGGCGCGTCTGACTGCAACCAATCACGGACACCGGTGGGTGGGGAAAGCAGTGCATATACAATGAAGGATAATGACATGAGAACAGGAGAAAAGAGGGAGCATAAATTGGGCAAAAATGTATTTATTAGAATAAACAAGGAGGGGTTGACAAGGATTTTCACATTAAAACACACATAAAACAATTCCTTTCCCCCTTGAAGAAGACTGGCTCAAAAAAACAGGGAGAACAATTCTCAAAGTGCACTTAGTTGGTAGAAAAACACAGCTAGAGAGAGTGCATATAAAAGGCCGGCCAAGGGTTATGGATATAACTAGTGATGAGCGAGTACTAAAAAGCTTGGGTGCTCGAGGCTCGGGCCGAGCATCCCAAGATACTCGTGCACTCGGCCCGAGCACCGAGCCCAATGTTATCCTATGGGAGACCCGAATATTTTTATGAAATGACCCCCGGCAGCATGTAGAAACCCTAAAAATGTCACAAAAGTCTCAGAAGAGTGCTCAAATGACATGGCAACAGCATGGGGAAGACCCCTTGAAGCATTTATCACTCAAAAGTCACAGCTGTGAACAATTTTGTCCGCGTTTTACGCCATTTTTACGGACTCACCAGAAAACCTTCAAAAATGACACCAAAATGAATTTTCATGGCGGAAATGTTAAGGGCACATACCCAATAGTGAGATAGAGCTGGTGTATGCTACTTTTGGAGATTACATGAAAGATTTTACGTGAAAACATTGTGTGGCACTCCGATGTCCCTGAGAAGAGACGTACATAAAGGCCTCTGAGTCTAATGTGCCCATTTTGAGGAAGTGAGTCTTTGTAGTATTTTCCTTTGCCAGGGCAGTGCAAAATTGTGAGGTTCACGAATGCCCCTGCATACAGACGTGCATGAGGGCCTGTAAACCTGAAGTGCCCATTGTAAGGAAGTGGGTCTATTGTAGTATAGCCCTTTGGCAGGACAGCCAAAAATTGGGAGGCTCCACATTGTCCCTGGATAGAGACGTGCATGATGGCCTGTAAACCAGAAGTGCCCATTGTAAGGAAGTGGGTCTATTGTAGTATAGCCCTTTGGCAGGACAGCCAAAAATTGGGAGGCTCCACATTGTCCCTGGATAGAGATGTGCATGAGGGCCTCAAAACATTGTTCCCATTGCAAAGGAGCGGGTCTCCTGTCGTTGTAATGTCCATTCTGAAAGAATGGGTGAAAAAATTTACCACTGGGGGTATACCTAAAACAACGGCCTAACTATTGTAACGGTCATCATGGTGGCGCATGAGGAGAAGGAGGAGCAGTCCAGCGATTATCCAAAGTCCAGAAGTGTGTACCCATGGGTGAGTGGAGGTACATGGCAAATTCCCGTTACAAACTTTAAATTCCACTCTCATTTGCTGGTGGTGTGGTGAAGTCTGCCCCAATCCAACCCTTGTTCATCTTGACCAGAGTCAGCCTGTCAGCATTTTCAGTTGACAGGCGTGTGCGTTTATCTGTATTGATTCCACCTGCGGCACTAAAAACACGCTCTGACAAAACGCTAGCGGCAGGGCAGGCCAGGACTTCCAAGGCGTAGAGAGCCAATTCATGCCACGTGTCCAGCTTGGATACCCAATAATTGTAAGGCACAGAGGAATGTCGGAGTACAGTTGTTCGATCTGCAAGGTACTCCTTGAGCATCTGGGCAAACTTAGGATTTCTTGTGGCACTACCCCGCACCTCAGGGGCTGTGGTACGTGAGGGGCTGAGAAAACTGTCCCACATCTTAAAGACTGTTCCCCTACCTCTGGCGGAATGGACTTGTGCCCCTCTCGGCTGTACGCCTTGGTTGTCCACTGATTCCTGACCTATGCCGCTAGCGTTTTGTGAGGGGAATGCTTTGCCTACTTCCGTGACTATGGCCTTCCGGAACTGCTGCATTTTGGCTTACCTCTCCGCCTCGGGAATAAGAGACATAAAGTTCTCCTTGTAGCGTGGGTCTAACAGTGTTACCAACCAGTAATGATTGTCGGCCAAGATGTTCTTAACGCGAGGGTCACGAGACAGGCAGCTTACCATAAAGTCAGCCATGTGCGCCAGACTCTTAACAGCCAGTACTTCAGTATCCTGACCAACACGATGACTGAACATGCTGTCCTCCTCCTCCTCCTCCTCCTCATCTACCCTGTCCTCTGGCCAGCCACGCTGAACCGAGGATATGACTGGTGTGCATGTCATATCCTCAATTTGGCCGGAGAGTTGCTCCATGTCTTCATCCTCCTCCTCGTCATAGTCCTCCACTGCACGTTGTGATGAGACGAGGCTCGGCTGTGTGTTATCACCCACACCCACTACTGTTTCTTGCTCCAACTCATCGCGCTCCGCCTGCAATGCATCATGTTTGTTTTTGAGCAGAGACCGTTTTAGAAGGCAGAGAAGCGGTATGGTGACGCTAATAATGGCGTCATCACCACTCACCATCTTGGTGGAGTCCTCAAAGTTTTGGAGGATGGTACATAGGTCGGACATCCATCTCCACTCCTCAGGTGTTATGTGTGGAGTTTGACCCATTTCCCGATGGCTTAGGTGATGCAGGTACTCAACAACTGCCCTCTTCTGCTCACATATCCTGACCAACATGTGCAGAGTTGAATTCCAACGCGTGGGGACATCACACACCAGTCTGTGAGCCGGAAGATGCAAATGGCGCTGAAAGCCGGCAAGGCCGGCTGAAGCAGTAGGTGACTTTCGAAAATGTGCAGACAGGCGTCGAACTTTTACCAGCAGATCAGACAGCTCTGGGTATGACTTTAGAAACCGCTGAACCACGAGGTTGAGCACATGGGCCACATATGGAACATGTGTCAGCTGGCCTCGCCTCAAAGCCGCCAGCAGGTTCCGGCCATTGTCACACACGACCTTTCCTGGCTGTAGGTTCAGAGGTGTGAGCCAGTGATCTGCCTGCTGTTTCAGAGCTGTACACACCTCTTCTGCATTGTGGGGTTTGTCACCTATGCAGATTAGCTTCAGCACAGCCTGTTGCCGCTTCGCCGAGGCAGTGCTGCAGTGCTTCCAGCTTGGGACTGGTGTGGAGGGTAAAGTGGATGAGGATGCGCAGGAGGAGGAGGAGGCTGAAGAGCATGACATTCCGGAGCTGTAGAGTGTGGGTGAAACCCTGACTGAGGTAGGGCCTGCAAACCTTGGTGTGGGAAGGACGTTTTCCGTCCCTCGCTCAGACTGGGTCCCAGCTTCCACAATATTAACCCAGTGTGCCGTCAATGAGATGTAGCGGCCTTGCCCACAAGCACTTGTCCACGTGTCTGTGGTTAGGTGGACTTTGGCTGAAACAGCGTTGTTCAGGGCACGTGTGATGTTTTGTTACACGTGGTTATGCAATGCGGGGACGGCACACCGGGAGAAATAGTGGCAGCTGGGGACCGAGTAACGTGGGACAGCTGCCGCCATCAGGTCACGGAATGCTTCTGTCTCCACCAGCCTAAAAGGCAACATTTCCAGCGCAAGCAGTCGCGAAATGTTAGCATTTAGAACTGTGGCATGTGGGGCGTTGGCAGTGTATTTGCGCCTGCGTTCAAAGGTTTGCTGAATGGATAACTGAACGCTGCGCTGGGACAAGGACGTGCTTGATGATGGTGTTATTTCTGCGTAGGCAACTGCAGTTGCAATGCCGGAGGAGGCTTGTTCGCAGGCAGCATGGACAGGGGATTGGCTCGCATGCACAACCAGCGAAGACGTAGCAGTGACATCAGCAAGCACTGCTCCTCGACTCTGTTGTACTTCCCACAAAGTCGGGTGCTTGGCTGACATGTGCCTGATCATGCTAGTGGTGGTCAGGCTGCTAGTTTTGGTACCCCTGCTGATGCTGGCACGGCAGGTGTTGCAAATGGCCTTTTTAGAATCATCTGGAGCCAACTTAAAAAACTGCCAGACTCGGGAAGACCTAACATTTGTACAGGCACCTTGTGTCGTGTTGTTGTTCCGGGGAACGGTTGCCTGACTTCTGCCTGGAGCCACCACCCTGATTCTTACTGCCTGTTGGGATGCTATGCCTCCCTCCCCCTGTGCACTGCTGTCCTCACTCTGCATATCCTCCTGCCAGGTTGGGTCAGTTACTGGATCATCCACCACGTCGTCTTCCTCTTCCGCACCCTGCTCCTCCTCCTGACTTCCTGACAATTGTGTCTCATCATCGTCCACCCCTTGTTGAGACACGTTGCCAACTTCGTGAGAACGTGGCTGCTCAAATATTTGGGCATCTGTACATACGATCTCCTCATGACCCACTTCAACAGGAGCTGGCGAGAGGCCAGAATGTACGAATGGAAATGTGAACAGCTCTTCCGAGTGTCCAAGTGTGGGATCAGTAATGTCCAAGGACGTGTACTCAGCCTTGTGGTAGGAAGGAGGATCAGGTTCTGAAATGTGCGGTGCAGTATCACGGCTACTGACACTTGACCGTGTGGAAGACAGAGTGTTTGTGGTGGTGCCAATCTGACTGGAAGCATTATCCACTATCCAACTAACAACCTGTTGACACTGGTCTTGGTTCAAGAGCGGTGTACTGCTGCGGTCCCCAAGAATTTGGGACAGGACGTGCGAGCGAGTAGATGTGGCCCTTTGTTGTGGCGAAATTAAAGCTTGCCTACGGCCTCTGCCTGCACCACCATCATGTCCACTTCCTTGTTCGTTGCCAACGCCCTTGCGCATTTTGCAATGCTGTGCTGACGTGTATTCACTAGACTTGTGCGTTATATCCAAGTTTGTGCAAAACACACACAAGTGCACCTGTACGCTGCCACCGACAGGCACACACGTGCGGTTTTTAAATGCAAGCACGGACGCACTAAGAACCTAACAGCTTTTTAGGAGCGACAATTACTGAGAAGTTTGACACTATCAGACACTGCTGACTGACGTGTATTATTCACTAGACTTGTGCGTTATATACTAGTTTGTGCAAAACGTGCACCTGTACGCTGCCACCGACAGGCACACACGTGCGGTTTTTAAATGCAAGCACGGATGCACTAAGAACCTAACAGGTTTTCAGGAGCGACAATTACTGAGAAGTCTGACACTATCAGGACTGTTTTAGACTGTGTACACCAGCCCCAGATATGATGAAGCCTGGTATACGGTCACCACTAGGAATGGCTATATACCCTGCCTGCCTGCCTGTATACAGCTACAATAGTCCTGAGAAGGACTCTTCTGGTCACTAGCCTGTATTCCGACCTGGCTATACCCTGCCTGCCCTGCCTGTATACAGCAACAATAGTCCTGAGAAGGACTCTTCTCCTGTACTCCGACCTGGCTATACCCTGCCTGCCTGTATACAACTACAATAGTCCTGAGAAGGACTTCTGGTCACACTGTTTGCAGCCCTGCTACGGAGATAACTATAAAGGGCCGCAAACCTTTCCCTGAAGCAGCAACACTCTCCCTGCACTGACTGTCTGGATGGCTGTGTGCAGAGCACAGCGCGCCCGCCGGTATAAAGGCTCGGTCACGCTGTGCAGGCCGGTCAATCACTGCAATTCCACAACTAACAGGGCTGTGGCATTGCAGTGGTCTGCCAGCCAAACCCTGCATGAGGGCTGGCTCTCAAAAGAGCGCCAACATGCAGGGATGAAGTCCACGAGTACAGCACGAGTATCGCGAGATTACTCGGTCCCCGCCGAGTAGCCCGAGTACAGTGATACTCGTGCGAGTACCGAGTAGTGACAAGCATACTCGCTCATCACTAGATATAACCTAAAAAAGTGCCATAGTGCATATAAGATGAAAAATACTCCTTTTTGCTGGAACCTTAATATGCAAATAAAGTGCTGGTAGTGCATAAGCTAAAGTGTGCAGAGTTTATAGATCAAAACTATATAGATAGCCGCAGGAGAAGTTTTCCTAGGAAATAGATTGTAATAAAATAGTTTCCTTACCAAAGGAAAAGAGTTGTTTTGGTAACAAAGTGCCAGTCTTTAGGGAGGAATAACAAGCTGCCCCCCCACCCACCAACATGTGTTTCGCCTCAGGAGCCTGTGCGTCCCAAATGCGGCTTCATCAGGGAGGGAGAGATGTCCTGCACTCCATTTCAGACATTTTTAAATAGACCGCCAAGGTCTACAATCAGATCGCGTCATCCCCATCTGTGACGCATGCGCAGCTGCAGGGCCGCAGCGCCGAGGGTAAGTCGGCCGTCTGACAGGAGCCGGTGCACGCGCGGGTGCAGGGGCGCGCCTCCCAGCTTCCCAGGCAAGCACCGCTGTCAAGAAGACGGCTAAGTCACCGGCGGCGGTGCGTGCCCGAGCCACGCATGCGTGCAGGGGATGGCGTGCCTTAGATGTAACAAAGCAGGTAAATAGATATAGATAAACCAAAGGCCTCCCAAATCGTGCTACAAAAGAAAATACATAGGTCAAATGCATTGTCCATAAATATGTCTTGATTGCAGAGAATGTATTTATGTTTCTTAATCGTGAATTTAATTTAAAGTACTTGGGACCGATCCTGCACAGAATATATCAGGGGAGCCTTCAAGGATGTCATTTTCTGAATACAAAAAATAACAATAATCAATACAAAATAACATACCATTAAAAAAATCAAAAAAGGAAAAAATGGAGAAAAGAACAAAGGTCACAAATGAAAAATAAAAAATAATAAATAAAATAAATTATAGAGAGGGGGGGGATCAAAATACATAAAAAACAGGGGTAAATTAAAATGAAAATCACAGGGGACCAGTACTGATGCTGAAAACTATAGGGGCTTAAGGGGAAAAGTAGATACATATCAGAGGAACGATGCGAAGCTGATGTTTTCATTTAGGCCTCTAGGTACCAAAGTATCGAGGGTGCTTATCCATCTAGCCTCGCATTGTGCTAACCTTTTTTTGAGCTTACCACCTCTTGCTCCTCCCATAACCGCATCAATACCCCGAACCATCAGTAAAGATGAATCACAAGCATGATATGCCTTAAAGTGTTGGGGTAAGGTCTTCAAAAGCGTTATGTCTTCCACTGTACTTTCTGCTTCAATGTCGCGCACATGTTCCCTGATCCGCACGCGAAGCTCACGCGAAGTGAGCCCCACGTAGATCAGGGAACATGGGCACATAGCGTAGTATACCACATGTGTGGTGCTACACGTGATATAACGTCTAATCTGAAAGGTTTTTAGACCGTCTGAAGAGGTGAAAGACTTGGTGCGGGTTATGTTTTTGCAAGCTAAGCAGTGGCCACACTTATAGCAACCTACAAGTGGGTCCTTATTGCTAAAGGGGTTCTGAATGGGGGGAACGTAATGGCTACTCCCCAGAATGTCTTTTAGATTCCGGGAATGTCTTGCCGTCATGAGTGGGGCATCAGTGAGGAAACTGGACGAAACCGGATCCGACAAAAGGACAGACCAGTGTTTGGCCATAATGTCCCTCATGGTGCCCCACTCATGATTGTACGTCCCTATGAACCTTATATCAGGCGTGGAGGACCCCTCTTTCGGAGCATAGGTAAGGAGATGAGACATGGGTGTTTTTTTAGCTCTCTGATAACCCCTCTTGATAGTTCTGTTGCTATATCTGCAGTCCCTGAAACGGCGCCCAAGGTCTGAGGCCTGGTTTTCGAAAGCATGCTCTGACGAGCAGATACGCCTCATCCTAAGGAATTGTCCAGTCGGTATGGCTCGGATACTAGAAGGGGTGTGGGCAGATGAAGCGTGCAGCAGAGCGTTGACAGAGGTGGTCTTACGGAAAACATCCGTCTGTATACACCGGTTAGGGCCCACCTCGAGTTTAATATCTAAAAATTCAACGTTGCTGCTGCTCTGTTGGTGTGTAAGTTTGATGTTGTAATTATTACAATTCAAAAGTCCCATAAAAGTATCCAGCTGCTCCGCAGTGCCCTTCCAAATAAACCAAAACATCATCAATATATCTTAGCCAGCACTGCACATGGGCGCTAGCTCCCTCGCCCTCGTCGCCAAAAATTGTTCTCTCCCAGAAACCCAGGAAGAGATTGGCGTACGAGGGCGCACAAGCCGCGCCCATCGCAGTGCCGCGCCGCTGAAGATAAAATTGATCTTTAAACAGAAAAAAATTGTGAGTGAGGGCAATACGGAGCAGCTCGAGAACCAAATCACCCATCCTGCCACACTGACTGTCCATTCCCAGAAAAAAGCACACCGCTGCCAGACCATCCTCGTGTCTAATGCTTGTGTATAGGCTCTCAACATCTGATGTTACAATCAATACATCCTCTTCCACAAAGATGCCGTCAATCCTATTAAGAACGTCCGTAGTGTCCTTAACATAAGAGGGTAATGTCTCCACAATGGGTTTTAAGAAATGATCGATAAACCGACATATGGGTTCACATAAGCCCTCTATGCCGGACACTATCGGACGTCCGGGTGGATTGATGGGATCTTTGTGGATCTTGGGTAAAAAATAAAGAGTAGGTATTCTAGAGGATGTGTTGAGAAGCCCATTACGCATTTTCTCATCAATGATACCCCTCTTGAGCGCCACCTCAAGGATCCCGGTAAGTTCCTTCAAAAAGCCAGACAAGGGGCTATGTGAGAGTCTAATGTATGTTTCCTTATCTCTGAGCTGTCTCAGGGCCTCTTTCTCATACTTATCAGTAGCCCAGATCACTATGTTGCCCCCGTTGTCCGCCGCCTTGATGACGACATATTTATATGATTGTAATTCCATCAGAGCTTGTCGTTGCTTCTGGGTCAAATTGTCCCATTTTCTTCTTGTTGGAATTTTTTTAAAATCATTAACGACAAGTCTGGTGAAGATGTCAATCGCCAGGCAGAGGGACAAAGGGGGAAACCTAGTAGATCTGGGCAAAAGTTCTCTAGGAAACACACCTGTGTCAGTCACCTCCTGCTCCTGCAGAAGATCCTCCAACGTCCGAAGAGCGACCCTTTCAGCTTCACTCTCCACCTCCGTGGTGTTTCTGTGGTACATCCTTTTCAGCGTCACCTTTCTTGCAAATAAATTAATATCTTTTTGAGCTGAAAAAAGGTTAAAGTTATTAGTTGGTGAAAAAGATAATCCAAATGATAGCACCTCCAATTGGGCGCTGGTCAGGACATGATTAGATAAATTAATAACCTGAAGCTTGTCGGGGACATACCTGCGTGTCTTATGCCACGTAGGTTGTTGTTTTTTACGATCTTTAATTCTTGCTCCGACACTCAAATCAGGATCAATAGTCCCGCCAGACGTCCCAGAAGAGGAGTTATCACCGGAGGTTTGAGAGTGAGCCGAAGTGGATCTATCGCGTGGAAAAGCGCCAGTTCTTGTTTTCTTGTTGAGTTCAGTGCCCCGTCCAGAATGCCACCTATATACCCTAGATGTTGCATAATCTGTAGTGTCTCTACCAAATTTTCTTAACTTATATTCTTTGATCTCTTTCTCTATTTTAGAGAGATCCTGCTCCACCTCTTCATTCAGTTTAGAAATGAGTTCAGGAGGGCAGTTTTCCTTAATAGATTTCTCTAATTTTTCAAGTTCAGATTCCATAACAGATAATGATTGAGAGTTATGATCTCTCAACAAAGTCAAAAAACCTAAAGAACAGGTCTGGGCCAGGTTCTCCCACTTACCCACAAAAACATCATCCTCAATCGGGAAGGATGGGAAGACCTGGACCCTTAACCCTCTTGGCACCATATCCCTCTCTATATACTTTATGAGCAGGGCTTTATTCCAGGATAACTTCAAGCGCTTTTTCAAAAGTTCCTTGTATTTTAATATCAGGGTCTCTTGGTAATAAGGGGCATCATCACTGGTCCCAGAACCACCTGTATCCTTCAAACAGTCCTCAAATCTATTAAGCCAAGCACGATCGCGGGCTCTAAAATCCATTATGGTATCGGAGAAAGCTGTGAAAAACACAGAGCAAATTACAATTAAACAAAAAAATCTCCATAGCACCATAGTAAGCTATGTTAGCGAATGGAGACCACTCTAGGGTCCTCCAGACGTAAGCACACACTCCAGAAATGACATGAGAACAGGAAAAAAGAGGGAGCATAAATTGTGCAAAAATGTATTTATTAGAATAAACAAGGAGGGGTTGACAAGGATTTTCACATTAAAACACACATAAAACAATTCCTTTCCCCCTTGAAGAAGACTGGCTCAAAAAGACAGGGAGAACAATTCTCAAAGTGCACTTAGTTGGTAGAAAAACACAGCTAGAGAGAATGCATATAAAAGGCCGGCCAAGGGTTATGGATATAACCTAAAAAAGTGCCATAGTGCATATAAGTTGAAAAATACTCCTTTTTGCTGGAACCTTAATATGCAAATAAAGTGCTGGTAGTGCATAAGGTAAAGTGTGCAGAGTTTATAGATCAAAGCTATATAGATAGCCGCAGGAGAAGTTTTCCTAGGGAAATAGATTGTAATAAAATAGTTTCCTTACTAAACGAAAAGAGTTGTTTTGGTAACAAAGTGCCAGTCTTCAGGGAGGAAAAACAAGCAGCCCCCCCACCCACCAACACGTGTTTCACCTCAGGAGCCTGTGTGTCCCAAATGCGGCTTCATCAGGATAATGAATGGACTCGGAAGTGAAAGAGCAGCAGCGGGACATTGGTAAGTAAAGCCCGCTTGCTTTATTATCATTTTCTTTTTTTTTGTTTATTTCCTGAGTGCCAGATCTGGATCAATACCCAGAATTCCCAAAGAATTCTAGGCCTGGGCCCGGCTCTCGGGTACCTTTGAAAGCGTGCAGGTCTAGACTTTTACAGTCCATCACTATTCACAAGACCTGTCCGTCTTCTGTCTAGGTCTGCCCCTGTACAGACCTACCTATGGGTGGGGTGTGAGGCCATTATCCAACTGCAGATCTAATATATAAAGCTGAGTGTGTGTGTGTGTGTGTGTGTCACGCTCCCTATACCTCAGCACCGCTCCTTACCCACTGACCCGGTCGCACCATCCCAGCACCGCTCCGTGACCACTGATCCTGTCCACGTGTCCACCGGTCATGGCTACCGCCCCCGCTCGTGCTCTCCTGTGTTCTGTTCCTGGTCTCAGGAGTCTGACTCTGACTAATGCCTCTGTATAGGACCAGGCCGCGCCCACTTTCCTGGTCTTATAGGCCCAGCACACCTGAAGCAGGAAATGACATAGGGCTGTGCTGGGTATATAAGACTTGCCTTTCCATGTGGGCGGGGCCTGATCAACGTGTCTTGAAGCCTTGTCTTTTGAGCTAGATCCTCAGGTCCCCTTGTACCGTGTCCTGTTACCTGTACCAGCATTCTGTACCGTCTTAAAGAACTCCGTGACCCTGGTGACCTGGTTATACCTGTCCCTGCCTCGCCAGTGCTCCGGCTGCCGTGTACCCTGCCCTCCGGTGGGGTGCATGGTCCAGTGGATCCACCTCCTGGGCCTACCAGTCCTCCATGCCCTGACAGATTGATCAGGCCATGGATTCCGCCGGAGCACAGACGTCTGAACTGGCTGAACTGCGCCAGCAACTGGTGCGACAGAGAGAAACCTTAACCCGTATATTGAATTTCCTGATGTCTGTGGACAGCCGCTTGTATACGTTACAGACTGCCGCCTCGACCTCATCTACACAGCGTACAGCGACTACGTCCGAACCCGTTGTCTCCTCATCCTCGCATCTCCGCCTCGCTGCACCGCCTCGCTAGAGATCCCAAGATGCGGGAGATCCCAAGACCTGTAGAGGCTTCTTGAACCAGTGCTCTCTGCATTTTCAGCTGCTCCCGCACCTGTTTGTTTCGGACCAAACAAAACTTGCATTTCTAATGTCACACCTAGAAGGCGAAGCTCTGGCCTGGGTAAATCCGTTGTGGGAGAACGAGGATCCGGTGACCATCGACATCCGGGAATTCCTTCAGGCTTTTCGAAGTACCTTTGATGAACCGGGATGCAATACCGCGGTTACCTCCTCGCTCCTCCGGCTACGCCAAGGAACCTTGACGGTGGGCCAGTACGCCATCCAGTTCCGCACGCTTGCCTCTGAGCTAGGCTGGAACAACGAGGCATTGACTGCCGCCTTCTGGGAGGGGCTCTCCGGTCGCATCAAGGACGAATTAGCCGGTCATGATGTTCCCCGTACCTTGGATGCTTTGGTATCACTAGCTACCCGGATTGATCTCCGTTTTCAAGAGCGAACCAAGGAAGTGTCCCTGGAGAAACGACCAATCCGTCACATCTCCGTTCCGCAGAGGTCTACCGTTCTCCCGCCATTACCGTCCTGCGATTCCGCTTCCGAACCCATGCAAATCGACCGACTGAGCCAAGCTGAACAACGCCGAGCAGAGCGACTTGCCCGGGGCCTGTGTTTCTATTGTGGAAGCGGTACACATCTGCTTCGTTCTTGCCCGGAGAGACCAGGTAGACCCCAAGTCCAAGGGATGGTGGGAACCGCCACCCTTGGTACCGGAATCCCTTCAGTCCCGGTTACACAGACTGTCCAGGTCACGACCGAGAAGACCCAGTTCACGGCAGAGGCTCACATTGATTCGGGAGCAGCGGGTAATTTCATTCTACAAGCTACAGTGGACCGTTATCAAATACCGGTCATCCCTCTTGCTAAACCCCTTTGGTTCGCCTCCGTGGATGGAAAACCGCTATATGAACCTGTCCGGTACACCACCGAACCCGTGAGACTCTGTGTTGGTGCCCTGCACACTGAGACTATTGCTTTGTACGTCATCCCGAGAATGACTCCCGCGCTCCGGCTGGGTCTGCCCTGGCTACAACTCCATGACCCTGACATCAGTTGGCGCTCTGGCGCAATCACTCGCTGGAGTCCCTTGTGCCATGATAACTGTCTACAGCCTGTTCCTCGGCCCCTGGCACCTGAGCCTGTTATGCCGCAGGAAGAAGAGGCGACGACGCAGTCCAGCGCCGTACCACAACTCTTGCCTCTTGTACCTGTGGTGCCACCAGAACAAGAAGAGGAGACGACGCAGTTCAGCGTCGTACCACAGCTCCTGTCGCCTGAGTCCTTGGTACCACCGGACCCTGAAGAAGAAACGACGCAGTCTAGCGTCGCTCCACCGTCCCTGGCTATTGAGACTTTGATGTCACTGGCTACTGAGGATGAGACAATGTCCTGTACCTGGTCCGAGACGCCCGATCCAGTCGTCCACCACCCTGGTCCTCCTTCTGTCTGTCCTCCGCTTCCCGTTGCTACTACTGGTAGATCGTCGGCTAAGCGTCGGGCGGCCAAGAAGACGGCACGGGGTCAACGGTCCTTCCCCGCCTTTGCTTTGGTTCCTGGTCCGGTGACTCGATCCGGGGTGCCCCTGGGGTACTGTGCACGGAGGGGGGGCTTAGAGGGGGGGGTACTGTCATGCTCCCTATACCTCAGCACCGCTCCTTACCCACTGACCCGGTCGCACCATCCCAGCACCGCTCCGTGACCACTGATACTGTCCATGTGTCCACTGGTCATGGCTACCGCCCCCGCTCGTGCTCTCCTGTGTTCTGTTCCTGGTCTCAGGAGTCTGACTCTGACTAATGCCTCTGTATAAGACCAGGCCGCGCCCACTCTCCTGGTCTTATAGGCCCAGCACACCTGAAGCAGGAAATGACATAGGGCTGTGCTGGGTATATAAGACTTGCCTTTCCATGTGGGCGGGGCCTGATCAACGTGTCTTGAAGCCTTGTCTTTTGAGCTAGATCCTCAGGTCCCCTTGTACCGTGTCCTGTTACCTGTACCAGCATTCTGTACCGTCTTAAAGAACTCCGTGACCCTGGTGACCTGGTTATACCTGTCCCTGCCTCGCCAGTGCTCCGGCTGCCGTGTACCCTGCCCTCCGGTGGGGTGCATGGTCCAGTGGATCCATCTCCTGGGCCTACCAGTCCTCCCTGCCCTGACAGTGTGTGTGTGTGTATGCGTGTGTTTGTGTATGTATGTATGTGTGTGTGTGTATGTCTGCTAAAGGAATCCTCACCGTTGCACTTACAATCACAAAATTTTGCACAGATGCCTCATGTGACTCAGGGAACGTCATAGACTATGTTTTGACGGGAAAATTTAACCCCACGCATTATAATTACTCTCCAAAAAACCTGCCTCCATTAAAGTCAATGGAGCTGGGAGCTACAGGTCATTAATAGGAGCTCTGATGGGTTGGACATTTATAATATAGGAAGCTTCTGTGTGAGGTAATATGATATCGGTGGAGAGACAGACAGCGAAAGAGACAGAGAGAGACTGAAAGGGAAAGAGACAGAGAGATAGAGACAGACAGGGAAAGAAACAGGCACAGACGCACAGGCACAGACAGACAGGGAATGAGACAGGCAGACAGGGAAAGAGGCAGTCAGACAGGGAAAGAGGCAGACAGACATAGAAAAAGGAGGACAGATATTGAAAGAGGAAGACAGAAAGGGAAAGAGACAGACAGACAGGGAAAGAGACAGAGGCAGACAGAGACAGACAGGCACAGGCAGACAAGGAAAGAGACAATCAAACAGGGAAAGAGGCAGACAGATAGGGAAAGAGGAAGACAGACAGGGAAAGAGACAGACAGACAGGGAAAGAGACAGACAGCAAAAGAGACAGACAGAGAGACAGACAAAGGCAGTCAGGGAAAGAGACAGACAGGGAAAGAGACATACATGGAAAGAGACAGGGAAAGAGACAGGTAAAGAGACAGAGACAAGAAAAGAGACAGCGAATGAGACAGAGACTGGGAAAGAAACAGATTGGGAAAGAGACAGACAGGGAAAGAGACAGATGGGAAAAAGACAGAAGGGGAAAGAGACAAACCTGGCACAAGACAGACCTGGAATGAGACAGACGGGGAAAGAGACAGATGGGGAAAGAGACAGACGGGGAAAGAGACAGACGGAGAAAGGGACAGGCACACACAGACAGACAGACACACACAGACACAGAGATAGAAAGAAAGACAGACACAAACAGACTTAAGGGTATTTTACACGCTGCGATATCGGTACCGATATCGCTAGCGAGCGTACCCGCCCCCGTCGGTTGTGCGTCACGGGCAAATCACTGCCCGTGGCGCAAAACATCGCTAACACCCGTCACATGGACTTACCTTCCCTGCGACGTTGCTGTTGCCGGCGAAGCACCTCCTTTCACACGTCAGCCATCCAATAGCAGAGGAGGGGCGGAGATGAGCGGCTGAAACATGCCGCCCACCTGCTTCCTTCGTCATTGCCGGTGGACGGAGGTAAGGAGATGTTCGTTGCTCCTGTGTGATGTGTGATGCCACAGGAACGAGGAACGAGGAACAACATCGCTACTGACCAGACAACGATTTTTGGTAAATAAACGACCTCTCACAGACAAACGATTTTTGCCTCTTTTGCAATCGTTTAACGTCGCTCCAGCCTGTCACACGCTGCGTTGTCTCTAACGACGCCGGATGTGTGTCACAACCACCGTGACCCCAACGATATATCGTTAGTGATGTCGCAGCGTGTAAATGGCTCTACAGAGATAGAGAGAGACAGACAGATCCACACAGACACAGAGATAAAGACAGGCAGACACAAAGATAGAGAGAGACAGACAGAGAGACTGATACAGAGACAGATAAAGACAAATACACAGACAGAGATATATACACAGACAGACAGAGACAGACATGGATAGAGACAGACATGGATAAAGACAGAGACATAAATGGATTGAGACAGAGATACAGGCACACAGAGACAGACAGAGACAGACAGGGAAAGACACAAACAGAGACAGACAGGGAAAGACAGAGAGACAGACAGACACACAGAGACCGACAAACAGAGACAGAGACAGAGACAGAGACTGGGACAGAGACAGTTACTATCCCTGGCAACGCCGGGTGCTATAGCTAGTAACATGATAAAGTAAAACATATAGTTTTAAATCAAAGTCCACCACCCGATATAATTAATTTAACACAAGATGAAGTACGCCTACGTCTGAGTAAATTAAACATTGACAAATCCCCAGGGCCAGATGGCATTCATCTACGAATATTGAGGGAATTGAGCTCCGTAATCGACAGACCGCTGTATCTCATCTTTTTAGACTCACTTGTAACAGGGTTGGTGCCTCAGGATTGGAGGATTGCTGATGTGGTACCGATATTTAAGAAAGGTAAGAGGGTAGATCCAGGCAACTACCGTCCAGTAAGCCTGACATCAGTAGTATGCAAAGTTTTTGAGGGCATTTTAAGGGATGACATGCAAAAATATATTGCAGAAAATAATATGATAACTGACAAACAGCATGGATTCATGAAAGATAAGTCGTGTCTAACCAACCTGTTGGGGTTCTATGAGGGGGTAAGTTCAAACCGGGATAAAGGTAACGCAGCTGATGTGATTTATTTGGACTTTGCAAAGGCATTTGATACTGTACCACATAATAGCCTTATACTAAAGCTCCAGAAGCAAGGACTAGGGGACACAATATGCAACTGAGTAAGGAATTGGCTAAAGGATAGGAAACAAAGAGTAATCATAAATGGTACATTCTCTAAATGGGCCATAGTCAGCAGTGGGGTGCCGCAGGGATCTGTGCTTGGACCGATTCTTTTTAATCTCTTTACTAATGACCTTGTGGATGGGATTGATAGTACAGTGTCAGTCTTTGCCGATGACACCAAACTATGTAGGATATTAAAAACTGACCTGGATAGTACAATATTACAAAAAGATCTGGATAAGATGTCAGAATGGGCAGATACTTGGCAAATGAGATTTAATGTTGATAAATGTAAAGTAATGCACCTAGGACGGAGTAATCCTATAGCTGCGTATACATTAAATGGAAGTAAACTCGGGAACTACAGAACAGGAGAAGGACTTGGGTATTCTCATTACAAATAAGCTGAGCAGCAGCACTCAATGTCAAGCAGCAGCTGCTAAAGCAAACAAGATTTTAGGGTGTATAAAAAGAGAGATTAGATCCCGTGATCCCAACGTATTGTTACCCCTCTATAAATCACTTGTAAGGCCACATCTGGAATACGGGATCCAGTTTTGGGCTCCACATTTTAAAAAGGACATTCAGAAGTTAGAGTCAGTTCAAAGGCGGGCAACTAGACTATTACAAGGAATGGAAGGCCTCCCATATGATGACAGGTTGAAAAAGTTAGATATGTTTAGCTTAGAAAAAAGACGTCTCAGAGGAGATCTCATTTATATGTATAAATACATGTGTGGTCAATATAAAGGACTGGCACATGACTTATTTCTTCCAAAGACAGTACTAAGGACCAGGGGGCATTTACTGCGAGTGGAAGAAAAGCGATTCCGACAGCTAAATAGGAAAGGGTTCTTTACAGTTAGAGCAGTCACACTGTGGAATGCCCTACCACAAGAGGTAGTAATGGCAGATACTATAACAGCTTTTAAAAAAGGGCTGGATGATTTCCTTACTACACACAACATTGTTGGTTATAAATGACTTTGTGACCAAATGTAGAACTGGTGGAGGAAGGTTGAACTAGATGGACCTAGGTCTTTTTTCAACCTAAGTAACTATATAACTATGTAACTATGTAGTTCAACAAAGACTGTAAGTGTTAAAACCCACAACATGTACAGAGATATATACCTTTGTAGTACATACAGTGGGGTAAAAAGTATTTAGTTAGCCACCAATTGTGCAAGTTCTCCCACTTAAAAAGATGAGAAAGGCCTGTAATTGACATCATAGGTAGACCACAACTATCAGAGACAAAATGAGAAAACAAATTCAAAAAATAACCCTGTGTGATATGGCAAGATTTTTTTTGCAAATTAAAGTGGAAAATAAGTATTTGGTCAATAACAAAAGTTCATCTCAATATTTTGCTATATATTCTTTGTTGGCAATGACAGAGGTCAAACATTTTCTGTAAGTCTTCATAAGGTTGGCACACACTGTTGGTTGTATGTTGGCCCATTCCTGCATGCAGATCTCCCCTAGAGCAGTGATGTTTTGGGCCTGTCGCTGGGCAACACAGACTTTCAACTCCCTCGAAAGGTTTTCTATGGGGTTGAGATCTGGAGACTGGCTAGGACACTCCAGGAACTTCATGTGCTTCTTTCGAAGCCACTCCTTCATTGCCCTGGTGGTGTGCTTGGGATCATTATCATGCTGAAAGACCCAGCCATGCTTCATCTTCAATGTCCTTGCTGATGGAAGGAGGTTTGCACTCATAATCTCACGATACATGGCCCCATTCATTCTTTCATTTACACAGATCAGTCGTCCTTTTCCCTTTGCAGAGAAACTGCCCCAAAGCATGATGTTGCCATCCCATGCTTCACAGTAGGTATGGTGTTCTTTGGATGCAACTCAGCATTCTGTCTCCTCCAAACATGACAAGTTGTGTTTCTACCAAACAGTTCTACTTTGGTTTTATCAGACCATATGACATTCTCCCAATACTCTTCTGGATAATCCAAATGCTCTCTAGCAAACTTCAGACGGGCCCGGACATGTACTGGCTTAAGCAGAGGAACATGTCTGGCACTGCAGGATCTGAGTCCCTGTCGGCATCTTTTGTTACTGATGGTAGCCTTTTTTACGGTAGTCCCAGCTCTATGCAGGTAATTCACTAGGTCCCCAATGTGGTTCAGGGATTTGCTCACCGTTCTTGTGATCATTTTGACCCCACATGGTGAGATCTTGCGTGGAGCCCCGGATCAAGGGAGATTATCATATGTTTTCCATTTTCTTATTATTGCTCTCACAGTTGATTTCATCACACCAAGCTGCTTGCCTATTACAGATTCAGTGTTCCCAACCTGATGCAGGGCTACATTTTTGTTTCTTGTGTCCTTTGACAGCCCTTTGGTCTTCACCATAGTGGAGGTTGGATTGTGACTGTTTGAGGTTGTGGACAGGTGTCTTTTATACTGATAACAAGTTTAAACAGATGCCATTACTATAGGTAATGAGTGGAGCAAAGAGGAGCCTCTAAAAAAAGAAGTTACAGGTCTGTGAGAGCCAGAAATATTGCATGTTTTTAACTGACAAAATACTTTTTTTCACCTTAATTTGCAAAAAAATCTTGCTAAATCAGACAAGGTTATTTTCTGGATTTGTTTTCTCATTTTGTCTCTCATAGTTGTGGTCTACCTATGATGTCATTTACAGGCCTCTCTCATCTTGTGGGAGAACTTGCAGAATTGGTAGCTGACTAAACACTTTTTTTTCCCCGTTGTATCTGTGCCGCTCCTGTGCCAGCAGCCGGACTGCTCGGGTCCAGATCCGCAGTGTGGCTCGAGGGATTCTACCGGACTTGGGGGGTCACGGGGACACTTCAAATATAAGGGTTATAAAAGAGATTTGCTGTAAACTGTTTGTGATGCCACCCACGGTGTGTGGTGAAGTATGGCACCACCGCTGCTGCTGTGGATCTCCCTGGGGCGATGGGATGGCAGACGGATGTTAACCCCTCTGTGGGTAGGGATGGATACCCCTGGGTCCAGTGTCTCTATGCCGGGGATGGTGATTGCAGGGGCTGGCGCGCCCGGTCACACCGGGGGATGTTAGGTTACTCACGGTTAAATAAATCACACAAGTCCAGTGGTAAACCAAGGTGCTGGTGGCCGGCCGCCGCAGTCGGGTGTATCTGGTCCCACACCCGGGCTGATGATCTGTATCACTTTCCTCTGCACTCAGTGTTTTGTGTGTTGGATTTCCCGGTGTGAAACATGGGAGTTCGCTCCCGGTCCTTTTTGTTGGGAGCCTTGCCCACTGACGCTGACCCTCGGGATCTAGCGGGCCCTGGCGAATGCCCTATCCCTCTCGGTGGGTGGTTGTCTGCTTTTGGGACTTTGGTTGGGACAGAACCTATAATCCTGCCCTCAATTGGTTAATTAGCTAGGCCGTTGGTTCCGGTCCTGGCTTAAGGGTCCAAGTACCCCCTCTGTACACGGTTTCCGGGTCGGTTCTCCGGTGTCGGTTCCGGCGGGCTCCAACCCTGTCCCGGTCCACCTCAGATCTCCGGCAGCTGTCTTCCCGTCTCCTGTTAGACACGGACCACCGTCTGCCACCTATCCAGCACGTCGGGGCTCCAACACCAACGACTTTCCACTCTGACTTTACTTGAGCCTCCACTCCTCTCAATTACTCCACTCCTCTGCACTTGAACTTCAACTCTCAACTCTCTTAGCTCAACTCTTAACTTAACTGACTCTTTTCCCAGCCTGGGTTCTTCAGACCCCTAGGTGGACGTTTTTCATCTGCCTGTTCCGGCCCACTGGTGTGTCTGTCCTACCCTAAGGAGGGGTGACTAGGGTTTCAGGTCGGCTGCATGTAACCCTGTGTGGGAAGGTGTTGTGCGGGGGCCTCACTGTGGGACTACCTGGTTTTGCCAGGGCGTCACATATCTACTCAATGATACTGTATAAGATTTCTCCTGATATTTACACCTTGAGATCATAAAAGCTTCAAAGGGCAATATGCCTCACAAGTTCTAAGTTTACCTAGGCAATTATACTTCTCTGGGGGACCTGGCTTTCCCAGCCTTGTGCTTATTGATTCCACACCCCGAATGGGGATTACTGATTATTAGATGTTCACTAAAGACTACAATGAGCTGATTTCCCAAACCTCCCAACTTTGGAAAAACCTAAAGAGGGACAAAGTATGCGGCACATGAAAATTTTGACCAAGCCACACCTATTTGGCAGTGAGGAACATTCAACAGATGCCCAGGATTATTCATACATTCATAATCATAACAGCAAGAGCTTTCTCATCTTGATGTATCTTCACTATATAATAAGTCAAATTGTCTCTCCAGTAAAGGAGAGAAAGTCTATCGCAGCGCCACCTATTGGAAGTAGCGATCCTAAAATTCACAAGTGGATTTTTAACAATCCTTTGCAATATGACTCAGGATATATGTCAGATCAGAATCCCAATTTGCAGACAGGGTGTTTCGGGGTGCTTGCCCCTCATATAATTGCCCCTTATATAATAAGTGACTTTTTTGTGTCTAACGACATATTCACATATTGCATAAATACTGTGTCTTTTGTTTTATGCAGGTATCCTCACCAAACTACATAATAACACTGATTATTGCATTTTTTTCTGCATTTTTCATGCCTTTTCCTATTTACTGTATTTGTTGCATTTTTGGTGCAGATGTGAAGATATGTTTGTTTTTTTATTGTACAGAAAAGCTTTTGAACTTAAAAATGTAACTACTTTTTTTCCATGTATTTTGTTAGGCTAGACATAGAAGCCTGTGGAGAAAAAAAATCAGCCAAGCTGGACAGTGAAGCTATGTCTTTAGATTTACAGTTTTCAAAAAATGACATCCACTTTTTGCTTGGACAGTTAGAATTTAAACTAAATGTGAACACGGCCTAAACATTCAAGGAAAGTGGATGTGATCTCTGCCCGCTGTGCATCTAAAGATGCTACTGACCTGTATGCTTTTAGTGAGTTTTTTCTCTATAGGATTCTATGTGGAGTCTGAAAAAAATGCTTGCAAAAAAAAAACGCTGTTGCATTTTTAAAAACAGAATCAAAGCTTTTCTGTAGTATTAAAAAAACAGGATTCACATCTACACCAAAAACACATCAAATAAGGGGTAAAACACATAAAAACCACAGTAAACACGCAATAATCAGAGAGGATTGTTATTGCTTGCGCAGTGCTGACACCTTGAGAAAAAATACAGCATTTACGCTACTTGTGAACACGGCCTCACCATTACATTTATATTACAATTTTTTGGAGATTTAACAGTGAAAAATAATCAATCACTCCATGTTCCATTTACCAATTCCCATAAATAATCTGATCTATGTGTTGTGCGGGTCATTATGATCACAGGAACACCAAATACGTCCACGTTATTTGCTGATTTGAGATGTATATTTATTTATTTTTTTTAACATAAAAAAATTATATTACTGTAATTTTTTAAATTATTTTTTAGTAACTTTATAGGAAGAAAAATAACCTTTTATTTTCTCTCTAGAATACTGCTCTGTATAATGTATCTCTATCACCAATGTATCTCTATCATAAGTGTAATTTGCCTGTGGAGTCAAAGGTTGCATTGCGGCTTCAAGTATACAAAATTATTCCTCTAACATGATCAGAGTCTGAGGCTCAAAGCCTTAGCTCCTGCTGAAATGTTTAAAGGTTGTCGGTTTAAGTCCTAGGGAGAAAGAATAGAAAAAAAATGTGATTTTTTGTAATTATTTTATAGTAGTTTGATGTAGGAACAAAATAAATCTGACTTTTGCTTTACCTCTAAACTACAGGGACATAAAGATGCACTACTATTGTTGAAGAGAGCCATAAGATGAAATACTTAATTAACTTCTTGACAAGGGATTGTGGGAAATGTCGATTTGCCTTACATAATTCAGGTTTCAGATCATATACATGACACAGATATAAAGATGGCTGCCATTGCCTGTTTCTCCACACCTTGCCTGGAATGTAAGGAATGTCCAGATGTAAGAAGATACCATATAAGGGAAGACCCCTGGTCAAGCTAGAAGACCAACCCAAAGATCAGATGACATCACAGACCAAACCATCAGCATGGATCCACCAGATAACGTCCCTCCCATCACCATCACCATGGATCCATCCAATGATGTCATAGACCCGCCTACAATGACGCCCACCAATCAGCTCATGGACTAACACATTGTTCGACCGACTGACCAATGAACACATCCGGACATGCCCCTTTGCAAGGTTATATCAGAGCAAGCTCAGTTGTAATAAAGGCAGAGCATGGGCTGACTTCTGTCGAGGAAAGATGAATATCCGACTGTGTCTGATCTCATTTTTCAAGCATGCACTCGATCCACACCAATTAGACCAGGCAGTAGGCAACTAGTGATCTCTGGTTAAGAGTTCACCCTAACATTATTGGTGCCCAATGTGGGGCCAGTATAGGAGAAACTCTACAATCTTGAGGACCGGCGATTGGAATGGCAGGACGTGCTAAATACCCTGATCCAAGAGTCTGATCAGCTTTTTATACGAGAACATGGTAAGTCTGCTGATTTTTATAATCTAAAGTCTTACTCGTGTGTCTCAGGGTGTGTGGTACTGATTGCTTGACCGTGTCCGGTTTTTGCGATATCTGTGATGGCAGAAGAGTTTCTCCGCTGCTGGTCATATTAATCTCGGAAGAACCGTCACATATTCAGTTGCCTGCTGTCTCTTTTGTATTTGTCTAGAGGGGAGATTGACTGGTAGTTAGGATAGCAAGTGAGTTTTTGAGCGGTGTTTGGAAACGTGGAGGACGCTACATGTGGTAAGGTTTTTGGTTATTGCCTGTTATGTTTTGCGGTTCTGGTAGAGATTTAAATAGAGTTGTGGCTCGAGGCCTAGAGTGAATGACTCTGCTCGAGGTGTAATAAATAGAGTTTTGGCTTCAGGCCTAGAGTGAGTGACTCGGCAAGAGGCCTAGAAATAAAGAGCAAGTTTTAATTGGTCAGGTTAGGCACGTGTTTTTCACGGGCTCTCAAAGCTGTATTAGAGAGGCTAGTTACAAGTCCTCCAAGAGAGGCAGGTTAACAGAAGTCTGTGTTATAGAGACTAGTTACAAGTCCTCCAAGAGAGGCAGGTTAACGGAAGTCTGTGTTATAGAGGCTAGTTACAAGTCCTCCAAGAGAGGCAGGTTAACGGAAGTCTGTGTTATAGAGGCTAGTTACAAGTCCTCCAAGAGAGGCAGGTTAACGGAAGTCGGTGTTATAGAGGCTAGCTACAAGTCCTCCAAGAGAGGCAGGTTAACGTAAGTCGGTGTTATAGAGGCTAGTTACAAGTCCTCCAAGAGAGGCGAATCGGCCGGTATAGACACCTTGTAGTCAGGGGTGATACTAGGTATTTTTTTTTTTGTATATTACGGAACGCAGAAATCACACAGGGACCACGTGGCAGTATAAGGAAGGATTTGGAAGTGTGTGCTGCAAACTGCAGGTTTTCTTTAGTGTTTCAGTTATTTGTTATCTCCCCCGTCTTTTTGTTTGTCTGTTTTTATCTGGTATGCATAGAGAAAGATTGCTTGTTTGGTGTTGTTTATCTTGAGAGAAAGATGGAGAAATTGATGAAGTTGTGTGTAGTTGTAGTCGGAAAAAATCCGGAAACCATGTGCTATTTTTGGTTGCAGCCATTTTAGGTCAGATTTTAAAATGGTGGACGAAGCACATGGCTGAGGCATGATTGAAACAAAGACAGGAAGTGAGTCGGGGGATGTGTGAAGACCATGTGCTCTGTAAATGTTTGAACAAAGACTGCGTGGACTATTATATACTTAGACAGAAAAATAAGTTTTTTTTATCTACAATTAGACTTAGGGCGGCTTTGCACACTACGACATCGCAGGTGCGATGTCGGTGAGGTCAAATCGAAAGTGACGCACATCCGGCATCACTTGCGATGTCGTAGTGTGTAAATCCTAGATAATACGATGAACGAGCGCAAAAGCGTCATTATCGTATCATCGTTGCAGCCTCCGACATTTCCATAATGCCGGTGCCGCGACAGGTACGATGTTGTTCCTCACTCCTGCGGCAGAACACATCGCTGTGTGTGAAGCTGCAGGAGCGAGGGGCATCTCCTTACCTGCCGCCGGCCACAATGCGGAAGGAAGGAGGTGGGCGGGATGTTTACATCCTGCTCATCTCCGCCTCTCCGCCGCTATTGGCCGCCTGCCGTGTGACGTTGCTATGACGCCGCACGACCCGCCCCCTTAGGAAGGAGGCGGGTCGCCGGCCAGAGCGACGGTCGCAGGGCAGGTGAGTGCATAAGAAGCTGGTGTAGCGATAATTTTCGCTACGCCAGCTATCACACAATATCGTACCTGCGACGGGGGCAGGGACTATCGCGTGCGACATCGCAGCATCAGCTTGCGATGTCGCAACATGCAAAGCCCACCTTAGATCGTGTGTGTGTGTGTGTGTATAAATATATATATAGGAGTACAGACTACAGAAAATAGGAGAGAGTTGGAGCAGATGTGAGGTCCTTTTCTCTGCCACATGCCAAAATGGTGGATGAAGCACATGGTGTCTGAGGCATGCATGGTTTAAACAAAGAAAAGGTCGGGGGATGTGTGAAGAACATGTGCTCTGTAAATGTATGAACAATGGATTAGATGGAGTACTATATACTTGGACAGAAAAAAAAGGTGTTTTTAACTATAGTTGGACCAGGACTGTGGATATCTGAATATGTGTGTATATATGATATATATAATTGTATGTGTATGTATGTATAAAAACACAGACTATGGAATATAGGGGGAAATAGTTGAGAAAAAAAAAAAAAATAAATCAGTTTCCCTTCCCCTTCCCCCCACATGATGCTGCAATCCCAACAAAGAGAAAGAAATCACGTGCTGTTGGGCCATTTTCTATAGGCCTCAGTGGAGCTGACAAAAACTGCAGCCACTGAATAACATGAAGTGTTAGTAAATGTTTATAGCACTAAAAGATGGAATATTGAATGATTGGGTAGTTGTGGAAGACACTTAATATAGATCCAGTGTGCAGGTTGGATTGAGTCAGGACAGTCACAAGGAGCAATATCTTATTAATTAATAAGCAATAAAAGAATAAGAGAAAAACCTTAAAATGAACGTACCTTTGCAGAAGATGTCATGATAAATAATACATATTCCAATTAGGAATGTGGCGAATAATCCTGAGAGTTGAATGTTTTAAAAAAATAAATAGATAAATATATCCATGGGATATCCATGTCTTGCAGAAAGGAAAATAAATAAATAATAATAAAAAAATCCAGCAGAAGGAGGGAGATATCACTCGTGTCCAGGGAAAATGAACAGTGTGCTTTTGGGGGAAGTAGCAACTTTTAGAAAAAAAAAAAAACCTGTAGGGCAGGCTTTTCATCTCACCTTCGATCTATTGTGAGAGCAGCCCAAGAGAGAAAAAAAAAAAAAAAAGGGGGCTTCCTGCATTTAATTCATTGCAAATTATATTGGAAAAAGGTCATTGACAATAGTTTTATTTTACTAATTTTATCCCAAAGAAATAAAAGTTAACTGTGGACATGTTTAGATTCATTGATAGCTTTTCAAGCATAGAAGTCTGTTAGATAATTTTTCTATGGCAAATCAACATTTTGTTTTCCCACATGGCCAGTTTATTTGTTTTAGATTCTTTTATCCCTTCAAGTTATAGGACAGTATCACAGAGATGCTGATAATCTCCTCAATGTTTCAAAAATGAACGCCCCTACATCCAATATCCAGAGGTTGTGCTACATTATAGTTATTAATAAAAAATAATAATAATATAATAATGTATTAATATATTTATTAATAATTACAATAATTTGTTTTAAGGAATGTGGATGATTTATGGAATTCTGTGTTTTAAATTTAATGTATTGAATAATCTGCTTTCTTTTTATAGAAAGAATGAATGCAATGCAGATTTCTGTGGTTCAAGCAAAGGTTATAAAAGCCATTGAAAGGGTTTTCCATTATTAAGTTACAGATAAAAACAATATTTCTGGTGTTCCTGATTAGGTACAATCTATACAATGTGACTTTCATGCCTAAATGTAGAGCTCTGGGGCCACACACTTTTTGAATCTAATTATGTTTTGGATAATAGATTCAAAAGGGGGGGGAAGATGATGTGGAAAGTCACACGTATTATTTAAGGTTTTAATTTGTTCATCGATTGGGTTTTTCTATTAAGTGTTCTTTATATTTTTATCTGTAAGGAGGATACAGCAGACATACATATATCTCATGATTGCTCTGATGTAACAAGAATTGTCAGGTTTTTGAACATGTCTCAGATGAGCCCATTGCTAATGCAGATTTTGAGTTTTTCCGTAGATGGATCCAGATACCAAGATGCTGGTTGATTCTGCACTGGATATGCTGAGGTTACACAACATGAGGTAATAAAAATCAAACCACTCACTCCTCTCTCATCGTAATAGGAGAACGAGATGAAGATTTGCGATCACTGTGGTTTGTAGAGCGGAAAGGGGTAAGATAGTCAAAATGTGGATATAGGCAGCAGCCCGAGGAGATGCTCGCACAGGTGCACAACAAAGAAGCAGTGAATGGGCCTAGAGTTGAGAGTCCTTTACCAATGCAGACCAGTACCTCGGTGGCTCCTGTCACGTCGTCCGTGACATTGGTCACTCCTTGTGTTCTTAAATCCTTACAGGAACAAGCGATTCAGCAAGGAACGGAGTGTGAGACGCAGGGAGCCAGTGACTAAGGAAGGTCTGTGGATAAAGGGCAGTAAGCGTTCTCTGCCATGAGCGTTCTACTCAATAATGGCCCAGGTAACCCATGTGACAAAGGTGTTGGGATGGACAAGATATGGGCGGCACCACTGCTTCAATACCCATGTGGCCAGACACATCCTGTCTTGTAAGACGTGTGCCTATTAAGGTAGAAAAAAACTGTAAAGACCTCGTAGAAACACCCCCCTCATCCGCTCTACTGCTCCGGTGATTGCAGATTAGTCATATACATCTACCATGAGTAGGTTTATATGAGTTTTGTGCGTGTTGAGTGAATTTCTTTTCAGGCCTGCTCTGAAACATATCCAGTGTGGAAAATGTTACTGCTGAAAAACTCATGGTGCTGGTGGTATGTAAAGATGGAGTTCCTAAAAAGCGGTAAAAGAACATATTCTATAGCAGAGGTCACTATAGAGATCAGTACCTGATGAACCCATCTGCCATTGTGAAGAAGGGAGAAACGCGTTGGGATTCTTTCAAGCTAAATGTCTGACAAATATGCGTTTATTTTATTAGCCTGAGTGTGAATTGGACAGTGGAGGATCTGTGATCGGACAAGATCTCCTATTGACTTTACCTGGCCTTATTATTATATTGATACAGTGGGTACATGTTATACATGTGAGATATTTAATTTCTTTTAGGGTTTGGTCCTTCAATTTTGCTGTATCATATTGATTTAAGCTACCAAATAGCTATGTAAAATACAGAGTGTGAATATTTAATCTTTGGGTATGAATTGGATATATATAATTGCATATTGATGCCTCTTTATCCCCTGTATCTCACGGTTTCTATATTTCCTCACTGACATTAGCAGCACGTATTAGCTTAGCAGTGTAGGGATAGAGAGGGCGAGCCGTCGGGGAGCGGGGGCGCCAATTCGCCTTATAGGGTGCCGACCTCCGCTGCAAGGTAGGGAGAGTTTAGGGCTATTGCCCCAATCCCTGCCCCCTCCTTTATTGGAATATCTAATTGTGTCTATACTCACATGGGTGTATGTTGTTTGGAATTTTAATGATTATAACATAAACATGTAACGATCCACAAGATAATGGTGGACGCTGCAAATCACGTAACAAATGTTCGTTTTCCTTAATAATTAGATCTTTACATAAGATATTTTTGGTTTAGTACCTAGAACGTGATTATATTTCTCACAGATACTGCAGATACAGTGTGATGTCCTGACCAGTGATGTATGAGCCGTATACAACTGCCTATATAGTGTGTTACACATCTGTATCCTCCAATTCCCGATCCTAAATCAGTGTAAGGAGCACGTGGTCTCAAGCCAGGAGACTGGGTAATCCTAAAAAGACAAGTCAGAATGAGCCATGAGTAGTCAGAATCAGATGGGCCGATCCAGCTTTTCCCAACCACAGCAACTTCCATGAAGCTTGAGGGAAAACCCATCTGGAGACAGCAGCCACTGTAAAGAGTCCATCGTACCAGCATAATGAGGGTCACAACACACATAGTGCTGGATTATCTCACATAGAACCTTATGGAAAATTTCTAGATTGGGGATTATACATGGGAAATAACCATAAGGGAACAATGGGTACAGGAACATTACACAAATAAGGGCTCATGGTGGGAAAAACATTATCTGACCTGAACCAATCAATTATTTTAAGGGTTTAAGTGACTTTTTAAGGATAACATACACTTGTAGGTAACTGGTATTGTTTTATTTGTTGGTATTTGAAGCCATAAAAGTGCTACTCTGTGTTACTGAAGGTAATCGGATCCATGTGTAAGGGAAATCTTGTTAAAGGCCTCCTGGTGGTAGATTATAGACCTGAGACAAGAAGAGATCCATTAGTATTGTGAGACAATCAGGTGTATTCGGGTAGAAAAGTCTCGAAGACACGGACAGCACTCAGATATTGACTGAGAATCAGCCTTTCAGAAACAGTAATGCTAAAAGCTGCAGCATAACAGTAAGAAGCTTATTTTTACAATTGCCTTACTCTTTCTAATTGATTAATCTCAAATTCTGAGTAAGCTCTTCAGCATTAAATAAATCTGTTCCAGTTACCTGTGCCTCTGTGAACTGTGTGTGCGGGATGTGATCAACTCTCTGATCAGCAGTCTGTACCAGCGGGGGCAAAGGCTTAGTATTGCTTGTTTAGCAGATAGCAAAACGAAAAAAAGGTTGCAGTTAAAGCATTAGAGCTGATGTGTTAGAGGACCACGGTAGGGTCAGAAGGTTAATAAAGTATTTAGGAGGGACTGTTGAGGAGAGCCATAAGATGAAATACTTAATTAACTTCTTGACAAGGGATTGTGGGAAATGTCGATTTGCCTTACATAATTCAGGTTTCAGATCATATACATGACACAGATATAAAGATGGCTGCCATTGCCTGTTTCTCCACACCTTGCCTGGAATGCAAGGAATGTCCAGATGTAAGAAGATACCATGTAAGGGAAGACCCCTGGTCAAGCTAGAAGACCAACTTAAAGATCAGATGACATCACAGACCAAACCATCAGCATGGATCCACCAGATGACGTCCCTCCCATCACCATCACCATGGATCCATCCAATGATGTCATAGACCCGCCTACAATGACGCCCACCAATCAGCTCATGGACTAACACATTGTTCGACCCACTGACCAATGAACACATCCGGACATGCCCCTTTGCAAGGTTATATCAGAGCAAGCTCAGTTGTAATAGAGGCAGAGCATGGGCTGACTTCTGTCGAGGAAAGATGAATATCCGACTGTGTCTGATCTCATTTTTCAAGCATGCACTCGATCCACACCAATTAGACCAGGCAGTAGGCAACTAGTGATCTCTGGTTAAGAGTTCACCCTAACACTATGTACAGATATATTTCTATGTTGCTGAATAATCTGCTTCTGGATTCTCTGACTGCACTACAAGTCAAGATTACCAAATCCTCCTATGCCTCTCAGGTTGGGCAGTGGCTCATTAGTACAGCTGCTATTTACCAACAAGTAGTTTACTAGCCTGGACCCTGGGAAGAGAATTGTTCATTTATTTTAAGTACTGCAGAGAAGCCTGTCCAGATGCACAGGGACATGTGATCAACTGTGATGCAGTTAGAACATTTAAAATCCCCTGAAGCCAAGGCAGAGCCTGAGTCATTGCCCATACTTATAACAAGTCAGAGGTGCAGAGCAAACTGAGTTGTCATATAGTCTCATCTAGCAGCAGGAGCAATGGGACCAGGTCCTTAGCCCATTCCAGGAAGGCCTAACTGACAGAATGAGAAGAAGGACAAGTTCCTTAGCCCTAGCAAGGAAGGCCCAACAAGAGGAACAAAAAATTGCTCAGGAGAGTAGTGGGACGAGGTTTTTAGCCCAGCCAGGAAAGGACAATTAACAGAATGAGAAATCACTTGAGAGAGTAGGGGAACAATATACTTAGCCCAGACCAGGTTCGCCCATGTAACAAACTGAGAAATCACTCAGGACAGCAGCAGAACAAGGTTCTTAGCCCAAGCTAGGAAGCTCCAACAATGGAACAGATGAATCACAAAGGAGAGAAGTGAGACAAAGTCCTTAGCCTAGAATAGGAAGGCCCAACATTGGAATGGACCAATTGGTCAGGAGAACAGCGGGGCAAGGTTCCTATTTGAAGGCTTGGAGACCTAATTGCTAAATGATCAGGAGGCTTACTAAAGGAACAGCTGATCAGGTAAGCTGAAGGACCAGAAGGCCTAATTAAAGGGAGAGTGAATTGGGTGAGCTGAAGGGCCAGGAAGCCTACTTAACAGGACAGTTGGTTGGGTGAATGAAAGGGCCAGGAGGACTACTTAAAGGGACAATCGGGTGAGTTGAAGGTCCAAGAAGCCTACATAAAGAAACAGTTGATCAAGTCAGCTGAAGGGGCAGGAGGCCAAGATCAATGTACAAAAGAAATTTAAGCTGCACTTCGAAAGACTGAGGAATAGTTCTTTGGTGTAGGGACTTGTCAGCAAACTTCATTGCAGGACATGTGGCCTAACGGGGAAACAGAGCTGACTCCAGTTAGCGGCTTTTAGTTAACACTAATGATAGTCCGAGGGGTTGGGTAAAAGCCTTTACGGTAACGGTACAGATTTTGAGGGACAATGGACAGTGTTTTCTTTTTTAAATATTGCAAGTAAAATTCTATAGATAAAGTGTATGATTTAGATTGTAGCTTGTATTATACAGCAATTTAACTTTCTGCAATTTGTGAATTTTTATGGACAACTAGTAAATGGTCAAAAGACTGGACAAGATCGGTGTTTATTTCCTACTCCGAAAAAAGGAGATGCTACCGACTGTGAAAGCTATCAGACTATTGCACTCATCCCTCATGCCAGCAAAATACTACTGAAGATCCTACAAAGACAGCGTCAGCCTTACTTTGACAAAGAGCTGCCAGAGGAACAAGCAATATTCAGAAAAGGCATAGGAACAAGAGATGTAATTGCTAACATTAGATGCATAATGGGAAAGGTCAAAGAATATAACTAGGAGCTCTATTTTTGCTTCATCTACTGCAGCAAAGCCTTTGACTCTGTTGATCACCAGAAGCTCTAGACTAACATGAAGGATATGAGTGTGCTGAACCATCTGGTCAGCCTCATTAAGAACGTTTACATCAACCAAGAAGCAGCAGTCCAAACGGAACTTGGTGACATGGCATGCTTCTAATTAGAGTGATGTGTCAGACAAGGCTGGCTCCTGTCACAATTTCTCTTCAATTTATATGCAGAAGATATTTTTAGGAAGGCTGGACTTGCCAATAAAGAAGAATAAAATCTAAATTGCTGGATGAGTCATCAACAATCTTAAATATGCAGATGATACAACATTGATAGCAACAAGTGTAGATGGAATGAAGGACTTATCACGGAGTGTCAAGATGGAAAGATCAAATATGGGACTCCTAGTCAATACATAGAAGACAAAGATATTGACTACAGCCAGGTATGACTGGGATGCATGTGAAATGGACTATCACAAACTGTAAATTGTAAAGGACTTCAACCTACTTAGATCAATGATCATTCAAGATGTGGCGACGTTGCCTGAAGCCAATTGAAGAATAGCTATGGGCAAATCAACAATAAAGTCACTTCACAAGGTCTTCAAATTTAGGAACATTTCACTGGTGATGAAGACATGGCTTGTACATATAGCAAAAAAACAGATGATCCAGCAAGGGGGTATGTGGCAAGTTACTGATCAATGCATTTCAGCTAACTTACAAGCATTAATCATGATACAAAAAATTACATCATTAGTGTTTTTAGAGGTTTTCTGATGAATGTGTATGCTATGGATATTTTAAAATTGAAGAAATAAAATGCAATATTTTACTTATTTCTGGTGGACTTCCTTCCTACACTGGGTCATCTATGTTTTTTTTTTCTTTGCTACATGGTTTCCAAGTAAGGTCCATGCCAGGATTGGAAGCAAGAACGTAAAGAAGGGGGTACAAAGGTGAGCTGACACGACTTTGTGTTGTTTATGGCTTGTACATAGTCTTGTCTTTTCTGAAGTAACATATGGATGTGAAACCTGGACGATAAAGAAACAAGACAGAAGAAGAATCCATGCCTTTGAAATGTGGTGTTGCAGAGGGATGCTATTAATTCCATGTATGAAGAATAAATAAATCAATTTTTCAACAAATCAAGCCAGACATGTCATTTGAAGCAAGGATCACCAAGCTACAACTTGCCTTTTGGACACATAAAATGAAGAAGGCAATAACTGGAGAAGGACACCATGGCTGGAAGAATAGAAGGAACAAGACAAAGAGGAAGACCAGCAATCCAATTGTTTGATACTATCAAGATAATGGTGAAGAAGACTTTGGTGCAGCTAAATAGGCTTGCAAAAGATCGATCTTCCTACAGAGTTTTCATCTATCAAGTCACCATGACTTGAGATTGAATTGAAGGCTGTTTATTAATAATAATAATAATAATAATAATAATAATAATAATAATAATAATACTAATAATAATAGTAACATACTTAATATTGCATCTTGACTACTGAAATTGCAAAAAGTTAATAAATCTTAACCTTGTTCTACTATTATCACTGAGTCTGCATTTTCTGAGCTGCTGCATCCATGCATCTGTTTTCACACTGCCTTAATATATACAAATGTACAAAAGTGTAAAAAAAATCCTAAAAAACTTGTAAGAAATGTAAAGGGTACTTTACACGCTGCTAAATCGCTAGCGATTGCTAGCGATGTCGAGCGCGATAGCACCCGCCCCCGTTGCCCGTGTGACATTTGGTGATCACTGCCATAGAGGGAGGGGCATTCGGCGTCATAGCGATGTGTCTGCGGTGTCACTAATTGGCCGGCCAATAGAAGTGGAGGGGCGGAGATGAGCGGCTAGAACATCCCGCCCACCTTCTTCCTTCCGCATTGCTGGTGGACGCAGGTAAGGAGATGTTCCTCGTTCCTGCGGTGTCACGCGTAGCGATGTGTGACGCCGCAGGAATGACAAACAACTTCGTACCTGTGGCAGCAGCTATATTAAGGAAATGAACGACGTGTCAACGAGCAACGATTTTTCACGTTTTTGTGCTCGTTGATCGTCGCTCATTTGTGTCACACGCTGTGATGTCGCTACCGGCGCCGAATGTGTGTCACTAATGACGTGACCCTGACGATATATCGGTAGCGATGTCGCAGCGTGTAAAATACCCTTAAGGTTGTAAAACACAAATCTGCCACATAATTGTGCTTTAGTTTTGTGGATTGACAATTTCATTAACTTGCAGCTCATCTCTCCTGAGAGGTTAACTCGGTACAGCATCCTTTAGGTAACATGATGGGGCCTTGTTTCTGCCGGAATTATCTTGAGACAAACAAGAAAACATAATTCTGTTTCTGGGGTTGTGGAGTTTATATGAAGAGCAGCAGACAGAATAATGAAAGTGCCCATGTGTTCTAGTGGGACTTCATTTACTACAAGCAGAAGAAATCATCATTGCTCCAGAATAAATGCACTGAAAACAAATTGCAAAAATATTTGTTTAGCCGCTTTTTATTGTCTACATCCTTTAAGTTGTCATCTTAAACAATCCTTACAGAAATCCTTTCCTCTTCGTACACAAACAAGGAAAATACTGTAACTATGTAAAAACCTGAACTTACCTCTGTCAAGCAGTACTATCTCTTCATAGGTTTTCCGAGTGGTAGTGTGTGTGAAAACCTCAAAAACATTTTCGCCCACACAAGGGTAAGCAAAATGTAGAAAATTTGCTGCTATATGCAATGTATAATTTACAGCAAAATGGTGTGTCTTCATATTAATGGTTTTTTTTCTCATCTAAATGCCCGAGAACATATTTCTAGAGTGGTGTAACATGGAGTAACAGCACCTGAAGCAAGGTAAGTATTTCTCTCATTAAGCCTGTAAAGATATCCCAGTAATAATGCCTGAGGATGCCAATATTGATTAGTGTTGCAAGCTGATGCAGCAAACTGTTGGAGCAGTCCATCTGACATTTGCCAGAATTGCCTGATGGCCAGACTGGCCCTGAAACCAAACCTATTACCTAGCTACCATAACACTGAATGCCGGGGTGGTCTCCCCAGGATACAACGGACAGTGGATCAGTAATGAAACCAGACAACTTATCGCAAGACTTTTTTTTTACTTAAACTGAGACTCAAATTCCTCCAAAAATACTAGGAAAAATAACCAGAAAAACTTCACACACACCTATTCACTGTTGACTAGGCCCATGTGTTGCACAACTGTGCCGCCGCTGCAGCAGTCGAACTGCTCGGATCCGGGGTTCCTGTGGCTCGAGGATCTCTGGACCCGGGGGCTTGCGGCCACTTCGAAATGTAAAAGGGGGGAATATTTACAAAGGAGAGTTTCTGACACCACCCGTGGTTTACGGTAAAAAGAGTACCGCCGCTGCCGATGGGAGTACCCGGGGAAGATGGAGCGGGGCAGCCAGATGATGTTCCCTCCATGGGTAGGGGAGACCCCAGGACTCTGGAGGATAGGTGAAGGATAGCGTGGTACTGGCTGTGTGGGCAGGCAGGACACAGGGAGAGCAGTGTACTCACTCAGACTGTGTGGATGTTGGTGCAACCATTAAGCACACTCTGACACAGAAGTAAACCAAGTCTCTGAATGCCACTGCCACCCTAGGGAGCTTGTCTGGGAATCCGTCCCTGCTGGTATTGCTTAGTGGTCCAGAGACTGCCTCCATGCACAATTGTAGAATTTCCTAAGTGACCCTTCGGCCTGAAGCTGTCAGGGTCCCACTCCCTATATTAAAATAATGGACCTATGCTCTCGATGGCTGACACTTGGAATTTCTGTAGGCCGCATAAGCTGGAAAGCCCTATCCCCCTCGTTGTGTTGGTGCCTTCGATCTCTGAGCTCTTGGGGAAAGTTCATAAAGAGACTATCCTCCACAGGTGAATTATCAGGTTGCTTGAAGCTACTCCCTGATCTAGGGTCCTGTACCCTGCTATGCTCGATGCTCGGTATCGGTCCGGTCACTGGACTTTCCGATGCCGACCGTTCTCCAAAACTAAGTCTGGGCACCCTTCTCCAACAATACCCTGAGACCGGGTATCCGACTCCTCTGGTCCAAGACCACTGTCTACGATCTAACCAAAGTCTCCCAGGGAGCTACAACTCCCCCAGCTCCTCACTCCCTGAGGGCTACTACTGAACTGACTATGTTTCTCCCACCAGTCTGCCTGACCCCTAAGCAGGTGGCCCTTTTCCAGCTAGACCACCCACTGGTGTGCCTGACAGGGTGGGGTGTGAGGTGTGGTTAGGATTTGACTGCTGATGGAAGCAATACCAGAGTTAGGATACCAGAACCATGGAGGGTGAGTTCTGCACCATAAGAGAAAGGAGTGCAGTTCCCTGTGACACCCTGATAGAGTCAGGGGTGTCACACAACCATTTAGGGCCAGAATGTTCTAACAAAACCTCTATAATTTGCCTGACCATTGCTCCCGCCTAATGTGACAGCCGTATGATTAATATACAAGAGCAGTGTAATTATGAGTGCATGAGCTGGCCTAGCGGTGGTGCAGCACAAACATTCTCAAACTTAATCTCTAATCTCACCTGTTACTCCAATCAAAAGGCAAAACTTCAAAAAGGAGGTTTTGTTAGGTAAATAGACGAAAGTCTCTCTTTAACTGTGAGCTCTGAGCTCGAGGTCACAAGGTTTGGTTCAGATAAGATTTATTAGGCCTGACTAACTATCCAATTTTAGCACCAAACTCTAAATCCATGTACAGTCACAAACACACTTACCCACTGCGATCTCTGGTCACTGCTGAGTTTATTGGATGTACGATCTACTGTCAGTTCAATGGCTAAGCCAAGGGCGCACACTGCATCTTTTTGTGTTCACAAACTGCAGCGAAAATGCAGCCAAAACTGCACTTTGTCAGAGAGATCCTGGAAATGTCACAAAAAATATTTGTAATTGTAGGTGCGTTTTTGTTGGGTTTTTAGTGCGTTTTTCACAACATGCGTTTTTGCTGCATTTTTGTGACAAATGTTGACAAAAACGCATGAAGAATGAACATGCTGCATTTTTTTTGTTACAAACTTTTGACAAATAAAGCGATGACAAATAAACTGCAATGTGCACATAGCAAATCTGACTTCTCATAGACTTTGCTGGGAAGTCAAATGTCAGAAAGTTCTGATAACAAAACTGCAGCCAAAAACGCAGCAAAAATGCAGCAAAAAACGCAGCGTGTGTATGTAGCCTAAAAGTACAGCTAAACAAGAAGGAGGACTTTGCCACAAATCACACTGCTGTTTTCTGAGGAATCCAACTCTACATCAAACTATAGTCATCCTCAAAGGTATCTTTCTCTCTCTCTGAAGCTAACAGTACTGAAACTTGAACGGGTTTCTACAGTATTTTGTGCAGTCTCTAGTACATGAAGAGCCTGGACCACATAAACCTCACCATGATCCTCCTTCTGTCCACCATGGCGAGTCTCAGTAGACAAGTGATCCCACCCTTGGACATTCTGAGAAGCTCTTTACCTTTTCATTCAGGGCTATTTCTGTGCCTCCTCACCCTGTGTTGGTTGAAGGGGATCTGGAATATATAGTGGAGAAAATTTTGGATTCCCATCTTACTAGACGAAAGCTCCAGTACCTGGTCAAGTGGAAAGGTTATGGTCAGGAGGATAATTCTTGAGTGTTTGCTTCTGACATACATGCTGATTAATTGGTCCGTGCTTTTTACCGGGCCCATCCAGACAAACCCAGGGGCTCTGGTGAGGGTTTGGTGACCCCCTCCTCAAGGGGGGGGGTACTGTTGTGAACACATTTGGACTGGGTTCCGGTTTGGGCTCCCTCTTGTGGCCAGTGCTGGTAGTAGAGTTAGTCTGCTTAACAGAAGCCAGACAGCTGATGATGATTGGAAATCAGGCTGCTCAGACTGGGCTTGTATAACTGAGTAGTGTTCTCTCGGTCTGGGCCAGTGATCAATGTTGTCTCCTGTGGTGCTGTCGACATTCTGGAGCCTGCCCTATCTTTTGTTTCCACCTGAACTCCATGCAGATAAGATTTGTCTTTGTGCCATTTTCTGACTTGTTTCCACTTTCTTGTCATTTTTATTTCCGTGGTATTAAGGCTTGTTTCCTGGTTTCTGTTTGTGTGGAGTTCTGGGTGAAGTTGGATTATTCCCTGCTGGGAATGTCTGTGTACCCAGCTCCATATTCTGCAATGTATTTTTGTTTTGTCATGCTTATTATTAATTTCAGTCTTTCCTCTATATTAGTGTTTTGCTTCAATCCCAGTAACACCAGAGTACTGATATAGTGGGGGAGAGATCGTGTGGTCTCAGTTTTTCCATATCAGGTGTGTTGGTTTTTTGTTAGGGTTTTGCGCGGCTGTAGGCAGTGCTCTTTTTTGTCCTTTGCTATATAGATAGTTTGGGCCTCATCTTTGCTGAATCTGTTCTCTACCTGTGTACTGTATTTCATCTTGTCTCACTGGCTTTACATGTTTGAGGGCTACCTATAATCTTTTGCGAACTGCCCCGAAACAGATTAGCTTTCCTTGTTTTTCTCCCTTTAGGTACAAATAACTCTTCGGCTGTGTCGAGGTGACCAGGTCATCGTAGGCACGTCCCACGGCTACTTCTAGTTGTGTTGTCAGTTAGAGGTCTGCAGTCAGCTGAGTTTCCAACCACTCTGGTGATTCTCTGGGTTTCCTAGTTTCTACCCCTTTGATCCTTCTCGATCACTGAATCATAACAGTTATGACCTCACACAGGTCCAGCAACAAAGTGAATCATTTGTATAATACTTATGCTAATTCTAACAGAGGCAGGGGATAGTATGGTGAATGAATACATAGCCAACCATACCACCATCCTCCAGGATTTCTCTGTGCTGAACAACTATTGGGTATCCAAGCTGGATATGTGGCATGGATTCTCCCTCTACGCCTTGGAGGTGCTAACCTGCTCTGCTGCTAGCACTTTGTCTGTGAGAGTTTTTAGTGCTACAGGAGGCACACTAACCAATAGGTGCATCTACGTGTCAACTGAAAATGCTGATAGGCTATCTTTTATTAAAATAAACAAACCATGTATTAGCCCAGACTTCTTAACTCCATTAGATGACAGCAGAAGAACCTAAAGCCAATTGTAATGTTCCTTTTATTGCAGTGTATCCCCATGCACCGCTTCACACCCAAGAAAGGGTATATAGTACTTGTTTTCTTAATTTTTGTGTTCTCATCCTTCTCTACAATCATCAGGGTAATGATGTTACCTACACAATTAAAGGTGTGTAAAATACCCTAGTACATAATTTTTAGAGGCCTACCTCAAATAATCTCTTACATACTTCGGCTTTACCTGCATAGGAATCTCCCTTGTTCATAATGCAAACAGAAATTCTGAGGCCCTGCTTCATGTTTCTTGCTGGCTGTATTGCAATCCCTTCTTGTAATTTTAGCTAGGGCTCTCACTGAGTATATATAGACTTTCCCAATTATATCAGAATTGAGCTGTCTGATTTGCTCAAATCGATTACCAAGCACCCGAGCATTTTAGTGCTAACTCATTAATAGTTGACAAGTATGTGTAACCATACACCTTTACAGCAGCCACAAGAGCATAAGAAAATTCCAAGAAAAGTGTCTTTTGGCTTCTAAGTATTTGTGGAATGTTTTGTGCAGGGAGGAGAAAGACATCTATTTTCTATTTGCCTGTAATGAGAAATCTACCTGCTGATATTGTGTGATATAGTGTTTCTTCTTTATTCATCTGTACATATTTAGATATTTGCTGTTGTTACACTTGCACCACTGTTGTATTAGCCTCCTGTCTTATGAAGAATAATGTAAGAGTAGATGAAAGGTGAGGGGTTATGTTCCTGATACAAATATTATTTTGCAAGTTGTGCCACCTGCAGAATATCTACACGATCAAAAAATAAAAACCTCAATTACCGGACACTTACCATTTTAAACCAGTAATTAACCTGTACTTGCACGCTCGCACAGAGCAATATAATTAGTCTCTACTGAACTAATTAGACAAAATTGCTAGCCTGTTTAGTCAAATAACCCATAAAAAACTGATTACGTGGAAAATTGAACTTTTCTTTTCACATACAGTACTTCCATGATCCAGAAAAATTCTTACTGGTCTGCAGGCAACACTTACAAGAGGTTTGCTCCTCTTGGCTAACATGGGCTTCCAGCTTCATCCCTTACTGCACACATGTTGATTGGCTTTGCATGGAAATGGCCTTATTGCAGTACTATTCTCACAGAAATGTAGGGACACCCAATGCTGATGTGAGAAAACAAGTCACAAGCCCAATTCAGGTGGTTGCACACTTTTTACTGGTTACTTGTACCATCGCAGGATCAAGCCTTAGTGGTTTTCAAATGAGGTAAAGACAATTAATGGGTTCTACTCCACTTGATCTTCAGGATTGCAGAGATCGCTCGACTCTCAACTTCCTGGGCACTACACTCCTTGAGTTACAGCTCAGGTCTGCAGTGATGTGGCGCTGCTGGCCTGAGATGCATGGGCTATGAGGCAGTTTTTCCAAAAACAAACACATCCGCCTCTTCATCAGCATGGTTCACTTTGCCGGTTACTATCTTTGCTATACTTTTAGAACACGATTCATATAAAGAATTTATGTAATTCTGTCCCTTCACCTTGTAACTTATTCCTGAGAGAGAGATGGAGCCATAAAGAGGGATGACCGCTAGCTACAGAGATCCCAGCCAGCCTCAGTGCAGTGTTTACTGTGGCGCCCCTGACCTGGTCAGGCACCACTGAGTACTGCACCCATGCTGGGGGCAGTACAACACAGGTAATCCAGAAGGCTGACCGAGGTGTGGTTACACAGGCGCATAGTAATCAGGTCTCCCACATGGACCTTTTGAAGGGACCCCTACGGAATCCAGGAGGGGGTTAGGCCTCCATCTCCACTCAAGGGGTGTGGTAGAGAGCCTGGTTGCTAAGCTGCGTAGGCAGGCACAGAGGGGAGGGAGTAGTGAGCCAGTCAGTTAGTGCAGCTCAGAGAGAGCAGTCGAAAGAAGCAGACCCTGCAGGCTGTCACGATCCTGACAACGCACGTGCAATGGTTACTGACGGGGGAGAACGGTCACCTGGTAGTGCCACCTGAAAACCACCCGAGGCTGGAGGCAAAGCGGTGGCTGAGTACGGGGACTGCCAGGGAGGTACCAGGCCTGTACGGGTTACAGGTTCCCAGAACAGGGGCCCATTCAGTTGGCCTGCTCAACCTGCCGGTGGGGGCACTTCAGACCCTCACCATAACACCACAGAGTCCGCAGCCACATAGCAACGAGAGGGCCCATAGTTCACAGGAGGCAAGCAGCCGGAGTGACCTGGTCCAGGCTACAAGCAAGCGGGCCGAAAGAGGGGAGAATAGGCAGACGCAACTTCCCTGGGTGACCCCAGCAGGACTTCAAGTCAGCGTCACCTCAAAAACACAGTGGCTAGAGAAGGCGAGTCAGTAGCCACCCTCACAAGTCAGCCTGAAGGAATTCCTGGTTCACCCTGGTCATCACAGCTTCGCCCGGGTTACTCACCTTCTGCCATCCAACGTGAGTAAAAACCCTGAAAGACAACCTTGCTGTGCATGTGAGTCATTCCACACACCCACACAGGGCCCTTGGGCCTGCCTCACTCTCGGGAGGCCACTACATCTAGCTGCATTCAACATCAGCCCCAGGCGACCCCTAATCTGCAGTGGTGGTCACCCTGACCGCAATACCGAGAGTGGCGTCACGAATCCAATACAAATTAACTTACCCGTAACCAGAAGAAATCTCCAACACGTGCCGCTCCTGAAGTCCCTGAGGCGACCCGCACCTGAAGGTAATGGGACTTGGCAGCGGGCAACACATTCTGGCGTCACGAACAGGACAGGGACTAGACCTGTACAGACAGGTGACCATGTACCTTGGCGGTCCGCTTAAAAAGTTTGAAGCGCTGCCATATTGCCACCATGAAAAGCAAAAGCACGCCAAAGAACAACAGAAGCCCGCCCTGGAAGAAGTAACCGCCCACGAAGAGGTGTAGCTACCCAGAGAACCCCTGCAGCATCCTGACCTTGCAAGAGAGGATGGGAGGCGGATCTCTCCCTGGATGGCGGGAAGCTATCAGTCTCCAGAAGAAAACGGAACTGAGTAGAGACAGAGAGAGCTGCAAGAGGTGAAAGGCTGTGCAGAGGCAAAGCTGAGAGCAGAGAAAATGGCATCTGAATACAAGGATCCAGAGCCAGGCTCCGCTGCCTGGTGGGACTGGGAGCTTGCCCAGTTCTGCGAAAGGCTGCAGGCCAGGATCGTACAGCAGCTCAGGGAAAGACGCACGGAGCTCCAGGAGATGGCTACAGTGGTCCGGGCCTACGAGAGGTGGACCACGTGACAAGTGCCACACCGAGTGGCGACCACCCAGACTCCGATGATGCTGCCAATGAGTGAGTTCCGTTTTGCCCCTGCCCTCATGAGAGTACCGACCCCACCGCCACTGTCCCTACGTTAGGCCGCTGCGATGCCCACGGCGCGCCCCGCTGCCACGGCCGCGAAGATCCCTGCTGCGACCCCGGGTGATGCCCGTCACAGCCCACGCTGCGAAACCCACGGTCCCTGCAGAGGCGCCAGGTGGGATGACGCCCAGCCCGGCCCGCCAAGACCAAGCCACAGCAGCGACTCCCAGCCCGGCCCGCCAAGACCAGGCCGCCGCAGCGATGCCCTGCTCGGCCCGTCAAGACCAAGCCGCAGCAGTGACGCCCAGCCCGGCCCACCAAGACCAGGCCGCAGCAGTGATGCTCTGCCTGGCCCGCCAAGACCAGGCCGCCGCAGCGATGTCGTGCTCGGCCCGCCAAGACCAAGTCGCAGCAGCGACGCCCAGTCCGGCACGCCAAGACCAGGCTGCAGCAGCGATGCCCTGCCTGGCCCACCAAGACCAGGCCGCAACAGCGACGCCCAGCCCGGCCCGCCAAGACCAGGCCGCAGCAGTGATGCCCTGTCTGGCCCGCCAAGACCAGGCTGCAAGGCCATCTACTCCAGCCTGCAAGGCAGAGACAGCCACTGCACCCCAGCCACCGCCTAAGGAACCAGGTCTTGCATCCCCACCAGGAGAAGACCCCATGTTCCTGAAGCTAAAGAAGGAGCTGAGTGCCCGCTACCCAAAGGACCAGGTGGACACGTACTTAGTCCCCAGGCACTCACACAGAGTGTCTTCAGTGACTCCCACGGCTGAAGGCCCGCTGCCCTGTCTAGAGGAGGAAAGCCTATCCCCAGCGCTGCCGGCCGAGGAGTGCTCAAATGAACTAAGGGGGGGGAAAGGCCTGGAGGCTGAAGCAGCAATCCTAGATCAGCTGGAGGAGGACGCAGCACCCTGTGAAGTCGAAGGGGGCCTAGAGCCTGAAATGTTGCCATACTCCCGCTGGGATGAGGAGAGCCCGATACCCTCTGAAGACGAACCTCTGGCTATTACTATACCGCGCATGTACATGACCTGGGAGCCTGCAGTCACCAAGAGCCCCACAAGCAGATCACGACGTTGTGCCAGAGCCAAACAGACAGCAATGCACCAGTCCCCAGATCGGCACAGACAAGATGTCACAGCACGGGACCTAGAAGATAAGCAATTCTAAAGAAAAACCCGCCACCAGTAAAGAGAACCCCTTTGCCATGGTGTAGTCGAAGAATTTAGTTTGAAATCAGGATACGGCTTCATCGTTGCACCTGGTGTCAGAGAAGGAATCTTTGTCAGCCGGAGAGATGTAAGAGCTCATTTGCCCAGAGGACATCCTGGAAGAAATCTACATATGGGAGGCCTGGTGGAGTTCACAAAGCATCAAGGAGAACATGGTTGGTTTGTGCTTGACGTTACGCCATGCCCTAGAAATGCTTATAGCAGCCAAGCTGTTTCCACCCAGCCTACCACAAAGTCAACAACCACAGAACAAGAGAAAGAAACAGAAGAAGAAGATAAAGACAAAGATCAAGAAACAGATACAGAAAGAGAATTGGACAAAGAAAAAGACACAGACGACAACAGAGATTGTCCAGCGCCAAGGCCCTAGTAAAGAAGAATTCATGTAAAGTAAAGAAAAGTACAGCAGAGTTAAATTTTGAAGTTGTAATGTTCCAGTTTAAGTAAAGCGCCCACATGAACTAATGTGAGAACCCTTTTAAGTATACTGCACCTGGTTTGTGCACTTTTACGAACCTTAAGGCTATGAACTGGCTATAGCCACAAACTCTTGCAGTGTTGATAGTTATCTTGAATGGTACCACCACCAGAGCCAGCCTGTTTAGGGGCCTGGCTCGCCTGTGACCAGGGAGCATGCCTGTTTATGGGGCCTGGCTCTCCACCACAAAGAGGGTACCCTGTCTGCATCGACTGTGGGTGCCGCGTCTACATTCCTGCTAGAAGAGGCCGAAGGCGCGGCTCCACAAGGCAGGGTATACCCTGTTAACCACCAGGCCAAGAAAGCCGCCTCTACATCGTGCCAGAAGTGGCCGAAGGCGCGGCTCGACGGGAGAGGAAGATTGGAGGAAAGGTCTGGGAAAACAGATGGCCCAGACCTGGTTGCTAAATGGACCGGTGACCTGCCTCCTGAGAGGGTTTTGGGTGGGTTAATGGACTTGTGGGTGGAGGGTGGTGATGTATGGTACCTGGTGTGTTTTACAATGCTTTTAAATGTTCTTACTGTTTTATGCATTTAAAAATGTTTGTCTTGCAGCCCGAGGATGTGCTGTTGATAACTAAGGGGGAATGTGGCACCCCTGACCTGGTAAGGCAGCACTGAGTACTGCACCCATGCTGGGGGCAGTACAACACAGGTAATCCAGAAGGCTGACAGAGGTATGGTTACACAGGAGCATAGTAATAAAGTCTCCCACATGGACCTTTTGAAGGGACCCCTGGGGAGGAGGGGGCAAGACCTCCATCTCCACTCAAGGGTTGTGGTGGAGAGCCTGGTTGCTAAGCTGCTTAGGCAGGCACAGAGGGGAGGGAGTAGTGAGCCAGTCAGTTAGTGCAGCTCAGGGAGAGCAGTCGCAAAAAGCAGACCCTGCAGGCTGTCACGATCCTGACAACACACGTGTAGTGGTTACTGACGGGTGAGAACGGTCACCTGGTAGTGCCACCTGAAAACCACCCGAGGCTGGAGGCAAAGCGGTGGCTGAGTACGGGGACTGCCAGGGAGGTACCAGGCCCGTACGGGTTACAGGTTCCCAGAACAGAGGCCCATTCAGTAGGCCTGCTCAACCTGCCGGTGGGGGCACTTCAGACCCTCACCATAACACCACAGAGTCCGCAGCCACGTAGCAACGAGAGGGCCCATAGTTCACAGGAGGCAAGCAGCCGGAGTGACCTGGTCCAGGCTACAAGCTAGCGGGCCGAAAGAGGGAAGAACAGGCAGACGCAACTTCCCTGGGTGACCCCAGCAGGACTTCAAGTCAGGGTCACCTCAAAAACACAAGGGCTAGAGAAGGCGAGTCAGTAGCCACCCTCACAAGTCAGCCTGAAGGAATTCCTGGTTCACCCTGGTCATCACAGCTTCGCCCGGGTTACTCACCTTCTGCTATCCAACGTGAGTAAAAACCCTGAAAGACAACCTTGCTGTGCGTGTGAGTCATTTTGCGACCTGTGGTTCTACACAACTACACAGGGCCCTGGGGCCTGCCTCACTCTCGGGAGGCCACTACATCTAGCTGCATCCAGCATCAGCCCCAGGCGACCCCTAATCTGTAGTGGCGGTCACCCTGATCGCAATACCGAGAGTGGTGTCACGAATCCAATACAAATCAACTTACCCGTGACCAGAAGAAATCTCCAACACGTGCCGCACCTGAAGTCCCTGAGGCGACCTGCACCTGAAGGTAATGGGACTTGGCAGCGGGTGACACATTTACAAGCTCAATAAAAAAGAGCATGTAAGCACTGCACATTTTCGGCCATCGCTCTCCAGTAACAATGCACTTTCTAATGCAGCTAGCAGCAGTCAAGTTAATTGGCCTATCGGTGGTGGCTTTCCTAGTGTCTCCGGATCTCGCTATTAGAGGTCATCTTGCCTCATCCACTTTGGGCCATGGGGCATTCATGTAGTAGAACTCTGTTACTGCTGCACTTACAGTGTCTATGTGAAGCTCACTGATTTAATGCTACTCTAGCTGGGATTAATCTGATCTCTTTTTAGCTGCATATTACTCCTGTTTCACAGTTTATCTTTGCAACTCTACATCACAGACTTTTCTGCCTAGAACTTTTGAAATATTTATTCTTTTGCGATTGCTTTACTCAAATTGTGCAAGTTGGACAATCGGATGGGCTTGATTCGAGTAACGAGTAAAATCACTGAAATAGATGGAGACAGAGCTGAAATATAATGGGAACAACCTGGAGAAGACACCTGGATGCATCTTTGACTCCAAGGCCACTGCTGGGAAGTGAAAAATTAAATAATTTTAAAAAAAAACGTAGTGTCCCCCAATTTTGATAACCAGCCAAGATAAAGCAGATAGCTGCGGGCTGGTTATTGGAAAAAAAGGGACCCCAAGTCATATTTTAAAACTATTTATTTATAAATAAATACTTTTCAAAAATGTTGTGAGAAACTCCGGGTCTGGCGCAGTTACCTATGAAGCCTTGTTCTCTGAACTAAACTGGAAAGCTTCATGGGTTTTTAAAAAAAAAAAAAAAAAAATTGGGGCAAGAGGGATAGTGTCATTATTCAAATGAACATTTTTTTTCCTGTATGTGTTTTTTTTAACTTTATACTTACTAGGTTAGCAGAGGGGGTGTCTGATAGATCCCTCTCCATTACTAACCCCTGGGCTACAATTCACAAACCCCCAAAAATATTACCAAGATTGCCATCGAATTAGGGACATCATGAAGAGCCAGGCGAAGTGCCAGAATTGATACAACTAATGGATGGGTCAATTCTTGGGTGGCTGCAGGCTGCTATTTTTAGGCTCAGAAGTGGCTAAATAATTATGGACCTTCCCAGTCTGATAATACCAGCCTGTAGCTGTCTGCTTTACTTTGGCAGTTATCAAAAATTTGAGGGGTTGATGTCAGCTGTGTAGTGTCAGTTGGCATCAAGACCTGGTGTAAGTAATGGAGGGTTATCTATCAGATACCCCCATTACAAATTAAGTACAAAGTAAATAAGACTCACACAGAAAAAAATTGTTTATTTTATTAAAGTCTCCACACATTAACCCTGGCAACACTGATGAGCATTGTAGTTACTAACTGGTCGATGTGAATAGCTGTACTTTACTGCTATGCACAGTTGCTGAAGCTGCATAAATGAGGTGAATGAGGGATAGAGTGCAAGTGTCTTTATTCAAATAAAATATATTTATATATGTCTATTTTTTCTTTTCACTTACAGGGTTATTAATAAGGGTGTCTGATAGAAGCCTTTCCATTACTAACCCATGGGATTGACGCAAGCTAACATTACACAGCTGATATCAACCCTCAAAAGTATTACCCTAATTGCCTCTGTACCAGGGCAATTGGGAAGAGCTGGGCAAAGCTCCAGAATTGGCGCACCTAATATAATACACCAATTCTGGGATGGCTGCCGGCTGGTATTTTCAAACTGGAAAGGGGTAATTATATATGAGGCTTCCCAGCCTGATAATATCAGTCCCCAACTATCTGCTTTACCTTGGCTGATTATCCAAAATGGGAGAACCCCACATCATTTTATTATTATTTATTTATTTATTTCACAGCAGTGACCTGGGAGTCAGAGATGTGTCCAGGTATCTTAACCATGCTGTTCCTGGCCGCTGCCTGCCGCACAGACCTCACTGCCGGCTGCACAACAGAGCAGCTGCCCGCCGCACAGACATCACTGCCCGCCGCACAGACCTCACTGCCCGCCACACAGACCTCACTACCCGCCATATGACACAGCCACTGCCTGCCGCACAGACCTCACTGCCGGCTGCACAACAGAGCAGCTGCCCGCCGCACAGACATCACTGCCCGCCGCACAGACCTCACTGCCCGCCACACAGACCTCACTACCCGCCATATGACACAGCCACTGCCTGCCGCACAGACCTCACTGCCGGCCGGATAGACCTCACTGCCCACCGCACAGACCTCACTGCCCGCCAAAGAGACCTCACTGCCCGCCCGACAACAGAGCCACTACCCGCCGCACAGAACTCACTGCCTGCTGCACAACATGCACAGCATTCCCCTGACCTCCTGTGACCCCTCTCTATTACCCCCCGGTAAGCTACATTTGGATTTTAAGACGCACCCCTCATTTTCCTCCCAAATTTTTGGGAGGAAAAGTGCGTCTTATAATCCAAAAAATACGGTAATATATTAGAATATTAAAAAAAATAATGAGGATCTTTGCAGCTCCCCCAGAGTAACCATTTACATCTTGGCTGCTTCTCTAATTAGTGCTCTCCTTGCTTGGAATGTCAGTTTAGGTTGACGGCCATGTCTTGGTAGGTTTGCTGTTCTGCCTTACTCCGTCCATTTGATGGATTGAACAGTGTTTTTTGAAATGTTCAGGGCTTGGACTATTGTTTTTTCAAACCTAAACCTGCTTTACTCTTCTCCACAACTTCATTCCTGACCTGTCTGGTGTGTTCTTTGAGTTGCATGATGCTGTTTTATCCTTAATTAAGGAACAGCTGTAGTTATACTGAAAATAAATTACACACAGGTGGACTCAATTTACTAATTACGTGATTTCTGGAGGCCATTGATCACTGAGAATTTTATTTAGTGTTATTAGAATACAGGGAGGCTGAATACAAATGTAGGTCGCAATTTTCAAATTTATATTTTTAATATATTTAGAAAACCGTGTATCATTTCCTTCATATTTCACAAATACTTTGCACTTAGTATTGGTATATCACATAAAATCCCAAGAACTTACATTTAAGTTTGTGAGTGTAATGTGAAAAAACGGAGTATGAATACTTTTTAAAGGCACTGCAGATTGATAAATAGATAGATATGAGTTGGATAGATCGATAGATAAGTAGACAGATAGATAAGTAGATAGATAGATAGATAGAACTAAGAGAAAAACAGTAATGGAAAACATAATAAAGACTAATAAAAAGTTTTTGAGGTGTTTGGCATATTAGAATGGCCATTGTAATACCTGCCCAGCAGCCACGTCACGGCAGCCTCCACTTCTGGCTCCTACTCTATGCTGCATCTCTCTGGGTTCCTGAAAACCTTCATATAAAATCAGCAAGTAACCATGGAAGTTAAAAACACATGAGGCTAATTGGTAAGGTGGTGGATGGAGTGCAAGGCCTGGCTAAAGGACATCACTTTTATATATATATATATATATATATATATATATATATATATATATATATATATATATATATATATAGCAAAAAAGAGAAGACTAACAGCACTCCCAATAGTGTGAACAGGTGTATAAGTTCATAATGAATAATATAACTAAGAGAAAAAGAGTCACAAACTGTAATGACAAACTAATAAAGACTAATATTTTTTTTTGTTGTTGTTGTAGCCAAACACCCTTAAAAAAATTAGTATTATTCTTTATTAGTTTGCCATTACAGTGTGTGACTGTTTTTCTCTTAGTTATATTATTCATTAAGAACAGATACGCACCTGCTCACACTATTAGAAGTGCTGCCAGTCTTCTCCTTTATTGCTAGATAGATAATTAGAAGAAATAATCGGAATAAAAAACAGGTGCAATGCCCCCCAATAAACCAATATCCATTGGCAAATTAAATAAAGCAAAAAAGCAGGCAGCACTCAAAAACATACAAAAAAAGTGGACTTTAATAGCTCATATGGTGGGGTGATGTTTAAGTTGGGAACGAAGACGTTTTGCTTAAAAAAGTTTTCCCAACTGAAATGTCGCACACCGTATGGGCTATTATTAAAGTCCCCCTTTTTTGCATGTTTTGAACTGCTGCCTTCTTTTTTGCTTTATATAGATAGATTATTCTTGACTAGTAGCATAGAATACACAGGCATTGAGGACTGATGATGGAAATGCGATACACTCCAGAAAGCGGCTATGCTCAGTGGGATCAGGCCAGGTGTGCTTTATGTAATAATGAATTCAGAAAATGACAATGACATGAAAATTACATTTCAGATAATGAAGGCAAATGAGGAACAGTAATTTTGGGCAGAAAAAAAATAAATAGCGTAAACATTAACTTTAATGTTTTGAGCTAAATGAAGAAGAAATAACTTGCAGCTGTAGAGCTAAATCTGATCCATAAATTGCACTGGAGGTATTTCTTTGTGATAAGAAGTGCTCAGCCCGCGGGGACTCTGCCGTCCTCCCTCAGCCAAAGACGAATCCTGGCTGGCTGCGAGATACCGGCGATAAAGCCAAGATGAGCGTGTTGCAGTACGGGACACGTACATTGGCACAACATGGAGCAGATAATTAGGCTTTCTATGAAGTGAGGGCGTTTTAAGAGACACACATTTTGATAAATTGCAAACATATATACATGTGGACAAGAAAAATTCATGGAACACTACACAGATGTGATAATTGCTGTGTGCATTCTGATTTCATAGTACACACCCAGCATGGATTGTTGCTGTAATTTATCTGAAATCTGATGCCAAGTGAAACGTAGATCTATGACGGATACAAAGTGAACTTTTTAGCATCTTGAACCATTTTCCAAAGCAGTTGATTGCATAACACACTACTACACAATTCTGCGCATAGTTTGTAGTAAACTCATCAACTCATCAGCTCCCCCTACTGGTGGTTGTTGTCAACCAGAATTTTATCATGCTTCCCCGAAAATAGGACAGAGTCTTATATTATTTTTTGTTCTGAAAGATGTGCTAGGGCCTATTTTCAGGGGATGTCTTATATTTTCCCATTAACAACAATTCACATGTATTCTGAAACAAAAAAATCAACATTTATTAAAATATAATCCTATCATCACATTCTGGAACATCAACATTTTACTGGTTCAGATACACATTCTCATATCTGATCAGCTGTTTTCAAGGTGCAAACCCAGTCCTATAGTGGTGGGTGCACACCATGTTTTCAAAGGTCTAAATTACCTGTTTACATTTATTATTCTCTTTGTACTGTTAAGTTTACCCCCCAAAGAAAGCAGACACCCCCTAAAAGAATCGCCCTTACCAGACCCCAAACAATTAGAGTTGGCAAGTGAATGGGCTCTCACATATAATCTGCATCACTGTCAGATCCCCCTGTGTTCTATACTGGTTGGCTCCTCCTGGTGACTGGAAGCAATATCACTCGTGCAGACGGATACCCGATCTGTTTGTGAAAGCTACACTGCACTGCTGCTGGAACAGCGAGGGACCTGACAGTGACACAAATCTGTGTGTGAGAACCCATCCACCATCAGCACTTGGCAACTGTAAATGTTGGGGTCTGGTGAATGCAAGTGTCTACTTTCTTTTGGGGGTGTCTGCTTTCCTTGATAAAGAGTCCTGCTGTATTCTTTAACCTTTTTTAGCTGTTTGGACGCTTCCTAATGGAACCACAACTAGGGTTTGTTTTTGGAGTGGGGCTTACATTTTAGGCATACTCAGGAAAGCCCCAAAAATTCTACTAGGTCTTATTTTCGAGGTAGGTCTTATTTTTGGAGAAACAGGGTACGTACTAATAATTTGCTAGAAAGATATTTGGAGCTCTCATAAAAACTAAAAGATAAATAAATTTAGGATTAATTAATTGCTTCATTTTGTCCAGATAATAAAAAAAGCTTCCCGTGGGTAGGTGACACAAAGTGAGTTTTTAATACTAAAGGATAGGAACCATCCGGATTGGGGTATACCTTGTCACAGTGGGATGACTTTTCCATTTTTTTTTTACCAAAACAGTGTAAACAAAGTACCCTATTTTATTGATATGTACTATTATTATTTACTTACTTACAGAACAGTATTTGCTCATTTTGTTTTTATCTTAGGTCCCTGAGTGGTCTAGTTAAAAAATTGGAGTCACTTGTGGGGGCGGTTTCTGCTGTGGGGCTCTGCATATGCAACATGGCATTCACAATCTATTCCAAACAAATTTATATTTCAAAAACCAAATAGCGCTTTTTACATTCCGAGCCCTGCCATGTGCCCAAACAACAGTTTTTGACGTCATATCATCGTGTCCAGGAGTAATTGTCTAACAAACTATATTTTCTGTTTTCTTCTATTATCCAGTGTGAAAATTACAAATTTGAGGCTAAAACAACATTTTAGCAGAAAAAAAAGTACTGTATTTTTCGCTTTATATAAGATGCACTTTTGTTCCCCCAAATTTTGGGGGAAAGTAGGGGGTGCATCTTATAATCCGAATATTCGGAGGGGGTGTGTAGATATATATATATATATATATATATATATATATATATATATATATATATATATATATATATATATATATATAATGTATATATATATATACTGCAGGGTCCGCTCTGGAGCGGTTCTGGGGGCTGGTGAAGCTGCGGGATGGAGCCTTTGATCTCCTGCACAGCCGCTATCCATCACCATGGTACTGAAACCGCACTGCGGCGATGGGCTGGGGGAGCGGGGCATATTATATGTGCCTGAGCTCGCCTTTGATGTCACATGCCTCCCCTGTGTTAGATATTGCCCCCATGCTGCTGCACATAGTAAAATAAAACACTGTTTACTCACCTCCTCCAGCGCTGATCTCCCGGTGTCTCTTATGCTGTCTGTGATCAGGCATGCAGAGATGATATCACTCTGCTGTGCCGATCACATGACCGGCACCGAGAACCAGGAAGTGGAGGAAGCCGGAGCTCACAAGCACAGAGGGAGACACGAGGAGGGACAGCGCTGAGAAGGTAAGGAAAGAGTGTTTTATTTTACTAAAAGCAGCAGCCTGGGGGCGATATCTAACACAGGGTGATGTGTGCCAGCCACAGGGGGGCCGTGTGCAGCAATAGTGGGCCATGTGCTAGCCACAGGGGGCCGTGTGCCAGCCATAGGGGCCATGTGCCAGCCATAGCGGACATGTGGCATCACTGGGGGACGTGTGCCAGCACAAGGGGGCTATATTCAATATAAGGTGGCCATATCCAGATTAAGGGGGCTAATTTTAGGATGGGGGGCTATGAGGGACATATACCCTATATGATTTGTTAGACGGACAATGGCATTATAAGACGGACCCCATTTATTAAAAAATTCTCTATTCCTTCACCAAATTTGGGCGTGCGTCTTATAATCAGGTGCGTCTTATAAAGCGAAAAATACGGTAATTTGTGTTTAGACATTCACAATTTAAAAAGTTCTATGAATCTCTATGGGTTCAAAATGTTGAACAAATCCCAAGATGAATTTCTTGATTGGTCTAGTATCCAAAATGGGGTCACTTGTGCGGGGTTTCTGCTGTTTAGGTACCTTAGAGGCTCTGCAAATGCGACATGGTGTCCACAATCTATTTCAGCCAAAGTTGTGTTTTAAAATTCAAATGGTGCTCCATCTCTTCTGAGCTTGGCTGTTTGCCCAAATAGAGGTTTTCCACTGCAGCGATCAGCATTGTAGTGGATTATATCACTGATCAGAGTGATAACAAGCAATGACCTATAAAGGTACTAAGTAAAAAACTTAAACAAATGTTAATAAAAAGATAAACAAATTATATATACATATGTGTGTGTGTGTGTGTGTGTGTGTATGTGTATACAGTACAGACCAAACGTTTGGACACACCTTCTCATTCAAAGCGTTTTCTTTATTTTCATGATTCTGAAAAGTGTAGATTCACATTAAAGGCATCAAAACTATGAACTAACATATGTGGAATGAAATACTTAACAAGAAAGTGTGAAACAACTGAAAATATGTCTTATATTCTAGGTTCTTCAAAGTAGCCATCTTTTGCTTTGATTACTGCTTTGCATGCTCCTGGCATTCTCTTGATGAGCTTCAAGAGAAAGTCACTGGAAATGGTTTCCCAACAGTTTTGAAGCAATTCCCAGAGATGCTTAGCACTTGTTGGCCCTTTTGCCTTCACTCTGTGGTCCAGCTCACCCCAAACCATCTCGATTCGAATTTGTATTATGGCAAGAAAAAAGGAACTAAGTAAAGAATAACGAGTGCCCATCCTTACTTTAAGAAATGAAGATCAGTCAGTCCGAAAAATTGGGAAAACTTTGAAAGTGTCCCCAAGTGCAGTGGCAAAAACCATCAAATTCTACAAGGAAACTGGCTCACATGAAGACCGTCCCAGAAAAGGAAGACCATGAGTCACCTCTACTGCGGAGGATAAATTTATCTGAGTCATCAGCTTCAGAAATCGCAGGTTAACAGCAGTTCATATTAGAGACCAGGTCAATGCCACACAGAATTCTAGCAGCAGACACATCTCTAGAACAACTGTTAAGAGGAGACTTTGTGCAGCAAGCCTTCATGGTAAAATAGCTGCTAGGAAAACAATGGCTAAGGACAGGCAACAAGCAGAAGAAACTTGTTTGGGCTAAAGAACAGAAGGAATGGGCATTAGACCAGTGGAAATCTGTGCTTTGACATGTAGCAGAGCTGGATGTGTCTTCACTGGATCTCATGTGGATTACGCCGGAGCTGCAGGGTGTTGGGGTAATAAAGTGGTAAAGGAGGAGGCTGCGTATTTACTTTATTCCAAATAAAGGATTTCTCTGTGTCTTGTTTATTTACTGTAATTTACAGGTTTTGATGCGGGTATCTCACAGATGCCCATGCGATCACAAACCTAGGGTTTAGTAGCAGCCGTGCGCTGTTCTTAACCCCTGCTATTACCTTGATTGCCACCATACCAGGACAATGAAGATGAGCCGATATCGCACCAGAATTGTCACATCTAATAGATGCGGCAATACGGGGCGGCTGCGGGCTGAGAATATACCAGCTCCCAGCTGGCGTTATCACGGCTGGGGATGAAAATTGGGGGGACCGCACGTCTTTTTTTTTTTTTTAAATTATTTATTTAAAAAAAAAAACAAAAAAAAAAACGCATGCGGTTTATCTTAGGCAGCAGCACAGCCGCATACACATCTGACAGCAGCGTGCATGTGTTTCTAGGTACATGCACGCTCATGTTCGGACAGTGGCAGACTGTGCCGTGTGATGTCATGTCAGACCTGCACGAGTTTGACATTGCATCCCCCGCACACACTTCTGACAGGAGCGTGCATGTGTTTCTAGGTACATGCACGCTCATGTTCAGACAGTGGAAGACTGTGCGGTATGATGTCATGTCAGACCCACACACACTTCTGACAGGAGCGTGCATGTGTTTTTAGGTACATGCACGCTCATGTTCAGACAGTGGCAGACTGTGCGGTATGATGTCATGTTAGGCCCGCACGAGTCTGACATTGCATCACCCGCACACACTTCTGACAGGAGTGTGCATGTGTTTCTAGGTACATGCACACTCATGTTCAGACAGTGACAGGCTGTGACAGGTGATGCCATGTCAGACCCGCACGAGTCTGACATACAGTTAGGTCCAGAAATATTTGGACAGTGACACAAGTTTTGTTATTTTAGCTGTTTACAAAAACATGTTCAGAAATACAATTATATATATAATATGGGCTGAAAGTGCACACTCCCAGCTGCAATATGAGAGTTTTCACATCCAAATCGGAGAAAGGGTTTAGGAATCATAGCTCTGTAATGCATAGCCTCCTCTTTTTCAAGGGACCAAAAGTAATTGGACAAGGGACTCTAAGGGCTACAATTAACTCTGAAGGCGTCTCCCTCGTTAACCTGTAATCAATGAAGTAGTTAAAAGGTCTGGGGTTGATTACAGGTGTGTGGTTTTGCATTTGGAAGCTGTTGCTGTGACCAGACAACATGCTGTCTAAGGAACTCTCAATTGAGGTGAAGCAGAAGATCCTGAGGCTGAAAAAAAAAAAAGAAAAAATCCATCAGAGAGATAGCAGACATGCTTGGAGTAGCAAAATCAACAGTCGGGTACATTCTGAGAAAAAAGGAATTGACTGGTGAGCTTGGGAACTCAAAAAGGCCTGGGCGTCCACGGATGACAACAGTGGTGGATGATCGCCGCATACTTTCTTTGATGAAGAAGAACCCGTTCACAACATCAACTGAAGTCCAGAACACTCTCAGTGAAGTAGGTGTATCTGTCTCTAAGTCAACAGTAAAGAGAAGACTCCATGAAAGTAAATACAAAGGGTTCACATCTAGATGCAAACCATTCATCAATTCCAAAAATAGACAGGCCAGAGTTAAATTTGCTGAAAAACACCTCATGAAGCCAGCTCAGTTCTGGAAAAGTATTCTATGGACAGATGAGACAAAGATCAACCTGTACCAAGAAAAAAGTTTGGAGAAGAAAGGGAACGGCACATGATCCAAGGCACACCACATCCTCTGTAAAACATGGTGGAGGCAACGTGATGGCATGGGCATGCATGGCTTTCAATGGCACTGGGTCACTTGTGTTTATTGATGACATAACAGCAGACAAGAGTAGCCGGATGAATTCTGCAGTGTACCGGGATATACTTTCAGCCCAGATTCAGCCAAATGCCGCAAAGTTGATCGGACGGCGCTTCATAGTACAGATGGACAATGACCCCAAGCATTCAGCCAAAGCTACCCAGGAGTTCATGAGTGCAAAAAAGTGGAACATTCTGCAATGGCCAAGTCAATCACCAGATCTTAACCCAATTGAGCATGCATTTCACTTGCTCAAATCCAGACTTAACACGGAAAGACCCACAAACAAGCAAGACCTGAAGGCTGCGGCTGTAAAGGCCTGGCAAAGCATTAAGAAGGCGGAAACCCAGCGTTTGGTGATGTCCATGGGTTCCAGACTTAAGGCAGTGATTGCCTCCAAAGGATTCGCAACAAAATATTGAAAATAAAAATATTTTGTTTGGGTTTGGTTTATTTGTCCAATTACTTTTGACCTCCTAAAATGTGGAGTGTTTGTAAAGAAATGTGTACAATTCCTACAATTTCTATCAGATATTTTTGTTCAAACCTTCAAATTAAACGTTACAATCTGCACTTGAATTCTGTTGTAGAGGTTTCATTTCAAATCCAATGTGGTGGCATTCAGAGCCCAACTCGCGAAAATTGTGTCACTGTCCAAATATTTCTGGACCTTACTGTATTAATACCCGCACACTTCTGAGGGCTCTTGTACACTTGCGTACCGCTTCCGATGCGACAGCATCGGAAGCAATATGCAAATGACCCTCTGCTGCGGGTGTCAGCTGAGGGTCATGCGACTGTGATGCGATCTTGCAATCGCATCACAGTGTGACGCCCTTGCAAAACCAGGCAGTCAAACAGTCTAGGCCCCCGCATAACACCTCTCCCACACAGGGTTAAACCAGCTGAAAAAATCCTAGTCACTACCTCAGGGAAGGACAGACACACCAGTGGGCGGGACCAGGTGGAAGGAAAACGCCCACCTTGGGGTCTGAAGAACAATAAAAAAATTATGTGGCCCAAAAAGGTACCAATAAAAACGCTATTCATCCCACAAAAAGCAAGCACTCACATGACTCTGTCAGTAGAAAAAAAAAAAACTAAAGCCTTCAAAATTCAGTGATGAAAGAAACCTTTAAAAGCATTTTTTAGCGTGATAGTAGCCAAACCTAAAAATCCCGATATATCGGGTATTGCTGTAATCGTACTGACCAGAGAATAAAGCCGCCTAATCATTTATAGTGGATGATGAACGCCGTAAAAAATAAATAAAGCCAATTCTCCAAGTGCTGTTGATTTGTTCATTCTGCCTCCCAAAGATCGCAGTACGGTGCGGCTCATATTTATACTACACTCTACAGTGAGCACTAAAGGCCCTGTCACACACAGATAAATCTGCGGCAGATCTGTGGTTGCAGTGAAATTGTGGACAATCAGTGCCAGGTTTGTGGCTGTGTACAAATGGAACAATATGTCCATGATTTCACTGCAACCACAGATCTGCCAAAGATTTATCTCTGTGTGTGACGGGGCCTTTACACCAGGGAATATATGTAAATCTCTGAAAAATGTGATTCAGACAAAATTCCCAACTAAAACTTCACTGTAATGAGGCAGAGGATGTCATTTTGAACTCCTGTCTTGCCTGTGGTCCAGTGGTGTTGATCATTTTACGGGTCTTTTTAAATGTAAACAAATGTGCAGTCGACAACAGTTTTGTGTACCTTTGAAAAGATGGACACAGCTGAACAGAGGCCAAATACAGTCACGAATAACTACTAAAATCATTAGTGAGTTAATGCTTCTGGTGTTTCACCTGAATCACGTATTTCGGAGATATAGATGGAAACCCCAGTGTAAGTGCTCAGAATAGAGCAGAGAATAAATGTGACCTGATCCAAAATGTTCTGTACCCCCAATTCGCCATCAAATAGCATTCAACTAAACTTACAAAAATACAAGATCCCACTCAAATCTATCATCTGTTAATGGTAATATAGGGGGCTTCCATGTTATTGGTAGCACAAATAGGTTCTTGAAAAACGCTATGGATCACCTCTTCAGCAAAATTTGCACTCCCAAATCCAAATGCCCCCTCCCGTCTGAGCCCCACAATGTACCTAAACCACAGCGTCCACATGTTTGGCATTGTTGTAGTGAGGAGAGTCCACTTAATTTATGGAGTGCAAGTTTTCAGAAACACAAGCTGTGCACTTTGTACAGGCACTACAATGTACTGAGCTTAACAAGGGCTTAATTGCAATTCTTAATTCTGCAACATTCAATGCTTTTGACTCAATGGATGTTGTCCAAAGACGAAATCGTCACTACACCCATAGATCAATTTCAAAAGGGGCATAATTTCAAAATTTGGTCACTTGAGAAGCTTTCAGCAAAGAGGGAGAATGCACCACAATAGCAAAATAAATCAAAAAGGGGGTGCTGATAATGCAATGGAACACGTAATGGGTTAAAAAGGAGGGAGAGACATTGCATATGACGCACAACCCACAATAAAGTATACAAGAACCTTTATTAGCAGTACACAATTGCAATTTAAAAACAATTAAAACATGTAGAAAAGACAAGATCCTGTACCCACAGGTGTATAATGATTGTCATAATTCAACAAAGTACACTAATGAAGCCAAGCCACAAAAAGAAGTAAATTGCAAACTGGTAAAGTATTTACAAGAGACCAATAGTCCAGGAGTATCACATGCAGTAAAGGTGAAAAAATGACTACAATCAGTCCTGGAAGACAATAACCAGGAACCATGCAATTTAAATAGCTCTATATAAGGCTAAATCACACTATAATACCTCAGGACCTGCAGTATAGACCATTGTATAATCATAGGGGCATCATAGCCCTGCTGGACAGAAAGCACAGGGCCCACAAATTCCTGGCAATCCAGGATTGAAGCCTGTTCCCAAGGGAGGGAGAAGGGCTCACCTATATGAAGCCCAAGGGAATAAGAAGTGGAGGAGCCTGTGCATGCCTAATGGGGCAGCATAAAAGTATAAAGGGTTACTGCAGAGTCCAATGGAGGAGAGCATATGCAGTGTGGCAAGGGCACACAAGGGGTACAGGGATCACCCCACACGTATCGCCGCCGCTGCGGCTTCGTCAGGGATGTAGAGAGCACTGCAGCCCAGGTTCATGTATAAAGGAGAATAACGAGGGTTACTCACAATCAGGTGTGTTGTTGCAGGCGCGCGGTCCGGACCAAGTGTGGAAAGGTGCAGGCGCGCGCACGTGCGCAGTGTGTCCCAGCAGAGAGTAAACATCAAAACAGCGTCCAATTGTCATGGACGCGGGCGCATGCGCAGACGCGGATATAGCAAGGCAGGAGGCTCAAAAAGGTGTAAGGCGTTTATAAGCACAGTATTGAAGTGCAGGAAAATCTGCACTCACGGCAGTGTAGTCATGTGGGTACATGACAGCAATTAGAGCTAAGGGAAGGAGAGGCTACGACTATAGTGAACAGCTGTGGTTTATATATATAAGACATGGGGGGAGAGGAGGAGGGAGGGGGGGGAGGGGGTGAGGGGGGGCGCAGCAAGGTGATGAAGCATGGCAGCCCAACATAGGAGAGTAATGTAACACATAGCACAGGAATATGCATAATATTTAGTATTTAATGTTTCATGCATAATACAAATGGACCCAAAACAGTAAATAAACACAAGGTGCACGTGTGGAATATCCAACCACATCTGTGTGCGTATCTAAAGTGCATATCCCCATATGTATGATTAAATACAAACCAGCTGACACTGGCAAAAAGAGGATCAACCATGCAGTAATACATGTGTGTAATGTCCACATATGTGAATGTATAAGTACCTGCAATGGGGAAGGGGGGGGGGGGAAGGGGGAAGGGGATGGGGTGGTGAGAACCAGGAGTCCATATATCATAGTGTATGCAAAACCTGGAAAAAGGCATTATAACATGGTACATGCAGAAGCTTAGACTGCCATATGTATGACCATGAATAAATCACATAGAGGCGTCCTAAGTGCAGTTAGAGCCAAAGAGTGTCTGTAAATAGACGGTATACAAACAAGGGTAGCCCGAGGCCAAAGACACAACCGTTTGGACCCATATTGTATATCGTGTATTAATAACAATGCTAGACATGTGACAAATATCCCAAGGACCAAAAGATGCTCAAAAATAAAACCCAAACAACAGAGCATCGCTGTGGATCAAGAGCATGCCTAGAATGGTGGCCCAGGGCCAAAGTCACGGCCTGTAAGGGAGATGTTACATATCATATTGCAATATAACCATAATGGAAACTCAGGGATGTGCCAACAGGCACCAAGGCTTGAAGGACCCAGCTGGAGTAGTTAGCTTAAAGAGCATACAACATGGTAAAGTCCGACAGGGAAAATTCATGGTAGTCCGTCCGTCGAGATCCAATGGTCTTCGCCAGAAAAAAACAAATAGAGGCGAGCCCGGCAGTAAATTTCTCAGGATACAAAGAAACCATGGTCAAAGATGAAGCGGGTCAAAAAGTCCAAGGATAATTGCACAGCCACCAACGACGGCCCACAGAAATAGGGTGTCAGAGTACCCCAACAATAGTAGTGTCCACTCATATATGATGTTCCAAGAAGACCATCAGCCGGGTCCATGGGGTTCGTAAGCCACTATCATCCAAGAAATCCGGTGAACAAGAGCTCCTCGTTGAGGCCAAAGGGTGAGACACTGTGCAGGTTGAAAATCCATTTGGACTCTTGTTGCAAAAGCCATTTGGAACAGGTGCCCCCTCTACCTTGACCAACAAATTTCTGTAGGCCCACGACGCGTGTATTCGTTGCCTGTCCACGATGATGCCTCAAATAGTGGGTGGCCATGGGAGTGATAGACTTTCCCTTCCTGAGGTCTGCGGAGGCAAGATTAATAGTTGAAAAGTGTTTTTGAACCCTTTTACGGAGTTCCTGTGTTGTTTGTCCCACATACACAAGGTCACAGGGACATATCAAGCAGTAAACAACATTTCTAGTTTTACAATTTATATAGTTGAAAAGAGTGTAGTTCTTAGCATCCTGCGGATTAGTAAAATAGTTGGCTATAGGATGCATGGAGCTACAAACGTTACACTCACCACAGGGGAAGGAACCCCTCATGAGTGTACCCCTATTCAGCCTGGTCATAGGTCTTACAAAATGGCTCCTAGTGACAAGGTCCCTCAAATTCGGGGCCCGTCGTGCTGTGATCTGCGGGGTTGGGTTGACTATGTCTGCAGTTTGCATGTCCAGGGTTAATGTTGACCAGCGATTCTGCAGTATATCCCTGATCCTGCCCCACTGGTCATTGTACGTGGTGATAAATCTCACCTTACTGTCAGTCCATTTGGGGGTCGGCATGATCAGAGAAGCTTGTGATTCAGATCGCGCTCTCTGGTAAGCCCTTGACAGGACCCTACTGGGATAACCGCGGGCTCGAAACCTGTTGGTAAGAGATTTAGCCTGTTGTTGAAAATCATGGTCATCAGAACAATTCCGTCTGATCCGAAGAAACTGACCCATGGGTACTCCGTTCTTAACATGTTGAGGATGGAAGCTCTGATATTCCAGAAGGCTATTAGTCGCCGTATGTTTCCGAAATAGTGTCGTCGTCAAGTGGTCCCCCCTAATAGAGATGGAAAGATCCAAAAAGGGCAAAGTTGTGATTGAGATGTTATGGGTCAAGAAGATATTAAGAGAATTCTTATTGAGAGATGCAATAAACTCATCACATTCATCTTTGGTTCCTGCCCATATGAAAAAAACATCATCAATATAGCGATACCAATGACTGACCCTATCCTTGAAGGTGGTTGAGGGGAAAACCTGGGTGGCCTCCCACCAACCTAAAAATAGGTTGGCGAAAGCCGGCGCACAACGTGCCCCCATGGCGACGCCAGAGGTTTGCCTGTAAAATTTTCTGTCAAACAGGAAGTAATTATGTCGTAGCAAGAAATCCAGAAGGTCTATGAGAAAGGAATCATGCATCCGATCGGACCCTCCCTGCTTGTCCAGAAAGTACTCCACTGCGTGCATACTGTCCTCGTGCCTGATATTGGAGTACAAAGACTCCACATCGCAGGTCACCAAAAGTGCCTGCGAGGGGAGCTTAATACTTCTACAGATGTGAATGAAATTTGAAGTGTCCTGCACAAAGGAAGGTAGTCTGGTGACCATAGGCTGGAGAAAAAAGTCAACATAAATATTAGCCTTCTTACAGAGGCTCCCAATACTCGCCACGATGGGTCTTCCGGGTGGTTGGGTGGTAGATTTGTGGACTTTGGGTAACATATAAAAGGTGGGAATAATCGGATGTTCAACCCACATAAATTTCTTCTCATCAGTAGAAATAACACCAACCTGATGTGCAGAATCCAGAAGGCGACGAAATCTATTCATGAAGGCAGTGGTCGGGTCCGAGGGCAACCTGCTATAATAAACAGAGTTATTAAGTTGCCTATAAGCCTCCTCCAAATACATATTGGTGGGCCAGACAACCACGTTGCCGCCTTTGTCAGCTTCTTTAATAATCAGATTCCTGTTAGATCTGAGGCTACTTATTGCTTTTTTCTCTTGGATAGTAAGATTGGGAGCCCTAGGATTACCCATAGTCAGTTTCAAAAAATCCGCCTTGACTTGTTCAAAAAATAGTCTAATGGCTGGTACAATAGAAAAGGAGGGAGCCAGGCAAGATTTATTTTTATGGGGGAACTTACCCCTGTTGGTAGCCGTTTCATTTTCCTGTAGCAGATCTAACAAGTCACGAAAGACCTGCTGTTCGACCGGTTCCAATGAATCAATGACCTCAGGTCTTTTATATAGAACTTTAAGGGTAAGACGTCTGCAAAAAAGGTAAAGATCTTTAATCAAGGTGAATTTATCCAACCCGTGTGATGGTGAAAAGGTGAGTCCCCTCTTTAAAACAGAGATCTCATGGGGGGACAAGACATAGTCAGAAAGGTTGATTACCTGTAACGCATCATCGCCCTCCTGGATCGACCCCTCCGGAAGAGTACCTAGTTCCGCTGTTTCGGCCTCGCGCCGTGCCAGTAATAGTTCGTCTGTTTGCGGGCTCTGGTGGTTCTTCTTGTAAACGCTCCTGTTGCGGCCCCCTCGTCTCGTCCGATGTCTGTGTCGCTTCCGGTAGTGGATAAAAAATCGCTAGAGCTAGCCTCCCTAGAGTTGGTATGGCCCTCTTGGTTAGTGAAAAAAGACCTATTAGGCTTGGCATTGCGGCCATTGCCTCTATGTCTTCATTTAAAGATGGTTTTGTTGTCAAAGTCCATGCGATCCCTCTGGAATTTTTTACGTTTTTTATTGATAATTTCTTGCTCGTACCGATCCATAGAATCTTTGAGTCTGCTCTGGAACGCAGCGACCTCTGCAAAGTTATCCAATTTACCAAGCTTGGATTCAAGATCTTTAATATTCGTTTTGGTAGTAGCCAATAAAGTCCTGTCATGCTCTAAGAGCATGTTTATTAAGATGTTAGAGCACTTGAGCAACCCTTGTTCCCAGGTGTCCTGGAATGCCAGGGAGGGTTCCCAAGCCGGAAAGATAGAAACACGCAACCCGCGGGGGACAATACCGGCCCTGAGGTATTCCTCCAGGCTGCGTATATTCCACCATAATCTCACGACAGTCCTATGGGCCGAGGTCAAATCGGAGGTGAGTAAAGAAAATTCGTCCTTTGGCTGGGTGGATGGCCCACCTGACAGAAACACACTGCCTGAACGCGCCTGCCACGTAGCTTCACGTGAGTCCCAATCCATGGGGACTCAACCAACAACACACACAATTTATAATAACAATTTAATAAATACAGCCACCACAATCGGCGGTGTGCAAACTCAGAAGTACTGCCCCAGGAGGGGCAATAAAAGACAATACCAGCAAGGAGGGAGAATGCACCACAATAGCAAAATAAATCAAAAAGGGGGTGCTGATAATGCAATGGAACACGTAATGGGTTAAAAAGGAGGGAGAGACATTGCATATGACGCACAACCCACAATAAAGTATACAAGAACCTTTATTAGCAGTACACAATTTAAAAACAATTAAAACATGTAGAAAAGACAAGATCCTGTACCCACAGGTGTATAATGATTGTCATAATTCAACAAAGTACACTAATGAAGCCAAGCCACAAAAAGAAGTAAATTGCAAACTGGTAAAGTATTTACAAGAGACCAATAGTCCAGGAGTATCACATGCAGTAAAGGTGAAAAAATGACTACAATCAGTCCTGGAAGACAATAACCAGGAACCATGCAATTTAAATAGCTCTATATAAGGCTAAATCACACTATAATACCTCAGGACCTGCAGTATAGACCATTGTATAATCATAGGGGCATCATAGCCCTGCTGGGCACAAAGCACAGGGCCCACAAATTCCTGGCAATCCAGGATTGAAACCTGTTCCCAAGGGAGGGAGAAGGGCTCACCTGTATGAAGCCCAAGGGAATAAGAAGTGGAGGAGCCTGTGCATGCCTAATGGGGCAGCATAAAAGTATAAAGGGTTACTGCAGAGTCCAATGGAGGAGAGCATATGCAGTGTGGCAAGGGCACACAAGGGGTACAGGGATCACCCCACGCATATCGCCGCCGCTGCGGCTTCGTCAGGGATGTAGAGAGCACTGCAGCCCAGGTTCATATATAAAGGAGAATAACGAGGGTTACTCACAATCAGGTGTGTTGTTGCAGGCGCGCGGTCCGGACCAAGTGTGGAAAGGCGCAGGCGCGCGCACGTGCGCAGTGTGTCCCAGCAGAGAGTAAACATCAAAACAGCGTCCAATTGTCATGGACGCGGGCGCATGCGCAGACGCGGATATAGCAAGGCAGGAGGCTCAAAAAGGTGTAAGGCGTTTATAAGCACAGGCTCCTTTGGCCTCAACGAGGAGCTCTTGTTCACCGGATTTCTTGGATGATAGTGGCTTACGAACCCCATGGACCCGGCTGATGGTCTTCTTGGAACATCATATATGAGTTGACCCTACTATTGTTGGGGTACTCTGACACCCTATTTCTGTGGGCCGTCGTTGGTGGCTGTGCAATTATCCTTGGACTTTTTGACCCGCTTCATCTTTGACCATGGTTTCTTTGTATCCTGAGAAATTTACTGCCGGGCTCGCCTCTATTTGTTTTTTTCTGGCGAAGACCATTGGATCTCGACGGACGGACTACCATGAATTTTCCCTGTCGGACTTTACCATGTTGTATGCTCTTTAAGCTAACAACTCCAGCTGGGTCCTTCAAGCCTTGGTGCCTATTGGCACATCCCTGAGTTTCCATTATGGTTATATTGCAATATGATATGTAACATCTCCCTTACAGGCCGTGACTTTGGCCCTGGGCCACCATTCTAGGCATGCTCTTGATCCACAGCGATGCTCTGTTGTTTGGGTTTTATTTTTGAGCATCTTTTGGTCCTTGGGATATTTGTCACATGTCTAGCATTGTTATTAATACACGATATACAATATGGGTCCAAACGGTTGTGTCTTTGGCCTCGGGCTACCCTTGTTTGTATACCGTCTATTTACAGACACTCTTTGGCTCTAACTGCACTTAGGACGCCTCTATGTGATTTATTCATGGTCATACATATGGCAGTCTCCGCTTCTGCATGTACCATGTTATAATGCCTTTTTCCAGGTTTTGCATACACTATGATATATGGACTCCTCCTGGTTCTCACCACCCCATCCCCTTCCCCCTTCCCCCCCCCCCTTCCCCCCTCCTCCCCCGGCCATTGCAGGTACTTATACATTCACATATGTGGACATTACACACATGTATTACTGCATGGTTGATCCTCTTTTTGCCAGTGTCAGCTGGTTTGTATTTAATCATACATATGGGGATATGCACTTTAGATACGCGCACAGATGTGGTTGGATATTCCACATGTGCACCTTGTGTTTATTTACTGTTTTGGGTCCATTTGTATTATGCATGAAACATTAAATACTAAATATTATGCATATTCCTGTGCTATGTGTTACATTACTCTCCTATGTTGGGCTGCCATGCTTCATCACCTTGCTGCGCCCCCCCTCACCCCATCCCCCCCCCTCCCTCTCCCCCTCCCTCCTCCTCTCACCCCATGTCTTATATATATAAACCACAGCTGTTCACTATAGTCGTAGTCTCTTCTTCCCTTAGCTCTAATTGCTGTCATGTACCCACATGACTACACTGCCGTGAGTGCAGATTTTCCTGCACTTCAATACTGTGCTTATAAACGCCTTACACCTTTTTGAGCCTCCTGCCTTGCTATATCCGCGTCTGCGCATGCGCCCGCGTCCATGACAATTGGACGCTGTTTTGATGTTTACTCTCTGCTGGAACACACTGCACACGTGCGCGCGCCTGCGCCTTTCCACACTTGGTCCGGACCGCGCGCCTGCAACAACACACCTGATTGTGAGTAACCCTCGTTATTCTCCTTTATATATGAACCTGGGCTGCAGTGCTCTCTACATCCCTGACGAAGCCGCAGCGGCGGCGATACGCGTGGGGTGATCCCTGTACCCCTTGTGTGCCCTTGCCACACTGCATATGCTCTCCTCCATTGGACTCTGCAGTAACCCTTTATACTTTTATGCTGCCCCATTAGGCATGCACAGGCTCCTCCACTTCTTATTCCCTTGGGCTTCATATAGGTGAGCCTTTCTCCCTCCCTTGGGAACAGGTTTCAATCCTGGATTGCCAGGAATTTTGTGGGCCCTGTGCTTTCTGTCCAGCAGGGCTATGATGCCCCTATGATTATACAATGGTCTATACTGCAAGTCCTGAGGTATTATAGTGTGATTTAGCCTTATATAGAGCTATTTAAATTGCATGGTTCCTGGTTATTGTCTTCCAGGACTGATTGTAGTCATTTTTTCACCTTTACTGCATGTGATACTCCTGGACTATTGGTCTCTTGTAAATACTTTACCAGTTTGCAATTTACTTCTTTTTGTGGCTTGGCTTCATTAGTGTACTTTGTTGAATTATGACAATCAATATACACCTGTGGGTACAGGATCTTGTCTTTTCTACATGTTTTAATTGTTTTTAAATTGCAATTGTGTACTGCTAATAAAGGTTCTTGTATACTTTATTGTGGGTTGTGCGTCATATGCAATGTCTCTCCCTCCTTTTTAACCCACTTGAGAAGCTTTCTGCTGTTCTGGAACTTAGGGACTTTGCAAATGGAGTTTGCAAACTATCCTAGGAAACTCTGTGCACCAAAAGTCAAATGGTGCTCCTTGCCTCCCAAACCCTGCGGAGCAGCTAAGCAGTATTATACAGTTACATGTGGGGTATTGCTATGTTCAGGAGAACTTGTGTAACATATTATGGGACTGTTTTTTACCTATTCCCCTTGTGAAAATTGGAAATCTGGGGTTAAAACAACATTTTAGTGGTAAAAATGTAATTATTTTGTGACACACCTGTGATGTCATTATGCTCACTGCACCCCTGGATGAATTCATTGAAGGGGGCAGTTTTTAATATAGCATGACTTGTTGGGGAGCTCCACTGTTTAGGCACCTCAGGGGCTCTGCCAATGTGACATGGCACCTGCAGACCATTCCAACTAAATCTGAACTCTAATATGGCACTCCTTCCCTTCTTCCCTTTGTACTGTGCATCAAAAGTAGTTTTCAACCACTTGTGGGGTATTGGCATACTCATGAAAAATTGCACAACAAATTGTATGATCTATTTCCTTCTGTTACGTTAGTGACTGAAAAAATTGGGGTTAAAAAAACATATTTGTGGTTAAAAATGTATTTTCTTTATTTTCACGGCTCAACATTGTAAAATTCTGTGAAGCATTTGCTAGTTCAAGGTGCTCACCAAAGATCTAGATAAATTCCTTGAGTTGTGTATTTTCCAAAAGTGGGTCATTTGTGAGGAAGCTCCATGGTTAGGCACCTCAGGGGATTTGCCAATGTGACATGGCACCCGCAAACTATTCCAAATAAATCTGAACTCACATGTGGCGCTCCTTCCCTTCTTCACTTTGCACTGTGAATAAAAAGAACTTTTTGATCACAAAACTGAAGGGCAGATTAGTATTATCCTGTCTTTACTTGAGGCGATTCAACCAAAGTTATGCAGTGCTGGTATTGGCAAATTTAGGAGAAATTGTACAACAAAATGTTTGGTCCATTTTCTCCCTACTGAAAATAAAGAAAAATTGGGTTAAAAAATGTTTGTGGTTAAAAATGTATTTTTTTATTTTCACAGCTCAATGTCATAAAATTTAGTGAAACACCTTTAGGTGCTCGCCAAACATCTAGAAAAATTCCTTGATGGGTCTATTTCCAAAATAGGGTCACTTGTGAGGGAGCTCCACTGTTTAGGCACATAAGAAGCTCTCAAAACGCGATATGGCGTCCGTTATTTATTCCAGACAATTTTGTATTCTAAACTTCAAATGGCGCTCATTCCCTTCTAAGCCCTGCCGTATGCCCAAACTGTTGATTTGTGGTGGAAATCAACGCCCAAACTGTTGATTTCCACCACAAATGGGGAATCAACTCACTCAGAAGAAATTGCACAACAAATTGTATGGTGCAATTTTTCTTGTTACCCTTGGGAAAATGCAAAGTTTGTGGCTAAAATAACATTTTTGTGTGAAAAAGTAAATTTTTCATTTTCTCCTTCCTTTAGTTCCAGTGAAGCACCTGAAGGGTTAATAAACTTTTTGAATGTAGTTTTCAGCATTTTGAGTGGTGCAGTTTTTAAAATGGTGTCTTTTTTGGGCATTTTCTGTCATCTAGGCATCTCTAAGTCACTTTAAATATGATGGGGTCCCTTCAAAATGATTTTGGAAATTTTGTCAGAAAATGAGAAATTCCTGATATACTTTGTACCCTTCTAACTTCCTAACAAAATAAAATTATGCTTCCAAAATTCTGCTGATGTAAAGTAGACAAATGGCAAATGTTATTTATTAACTATTTTGTGTGATATACCTATCTTGTTTAAGGGCATAAAAATTGAAAGCTTGAAAATTGCAAAATTTTCGCTAAATTTCCAATTTTTTTCCCAATTAAATGCAAAAAATTTTATCCTAAGTTTACTACCAACATGAAGTACATGATTTTGAAAAAATAATGTCAGAATCACTGGGATCCATTGAAGCATTCCAGAGATCTAACCTGTAAAAGTGATACTGGTCAGAACTGAAAAAAAAATTGCCTGGTCATGAGGATGAAAACCATGCTCTGGTGTAAAGGAGTTAAAGCAACATTTTTGGAGTAAAAGTGTATTTTTTTATTTTCACGGCTCAAGATTATAAAATTCCGTGAAGCACCTGAGGGTTCAAGGTGCTCATCAAACACCTAGATACAGTCCTTGAGGGGTTTTGTTTAGAAAATTGGGTCACTTGTGAGGGATCTCTGCTGTTTAGGCACCTCAGGTGCTCTCCAAATGCAACATGGTGTCCGCTATCTATTCAAAACTATTTTGCATATGGGGTATTAGAATACTCAGGAGAAATTGCACAACAAATTGTATAGTATATGTTCTCTTGTTACCCTTGTGAAAATGCAAATTTGGGGCTTAAGTAACATTTTGTTGGAAAAAAGTAAAATTTTCATTTTTTCCTTCCACAGTGCTTTAGTTCTTGTGAAGCACCTAAAGAGTTGATAAACTTCTTGGGTGTGATTTTGAATACTTTGAGGGGTGACGTTGTTAGAATGGTGTCACTTTTGGTTATTTTTTGTCACCTAGGCCTCTCAAAGTCACTCCAAATGTGATGTGGTCCCTAAATAAAGCCCTCGTTAATGGGCCAATTTTGCATTCATAAAGTCAAATTCACTCCTTTCCTTACGAGGCCTGCCGTGCAGCCAAACAATTGATTTCAACCACATATGAGGTATCAGCATGCTCAGAAAACATTACACCACAAAATGTATGGTGCATTTTTTTTGTTACCCTTGTGAAAATAAAGGATTTTAAGTTAAAGCAACATTTTTGTGGTAAAAATGTATTTTTTTATTTTCACGTCTCAACATAATAAAATTCTGTGAAACATCTAAGGGTTCAAGTTGCTCATCAAACATCTAGATAATTTCCTTGAGGGGTTTAGTTTCCAAAATGTGGTGACTTGTGGGGTATCTCTACTGTTTAGGCATATCAGGAGCTCGCCAAAGGTGACATGGCTTACACTATCTATTCCAAACTATGTTGTGCTCTAAAATGCAAATGGTGTTCCTTCCCTTTTGAGCCCTTCCTTACTCCCAAACAGTGGATTTCCACAATATATGGGGTATTGGCGTACTCAGGAGAAATTGTAGAACAAATTGTACAGTAAATGTTCTCGTTACCCTTGTGAAAATGCAAAATGGGGAGCTTAAGTAACATTATTGTTGGAAAAAGTAAAATTTTCATTTTTTTTGTACACATTGCTTAAAGGTGGCTTTACACACTACGAGATTGCTAAAGCAATCTCGTTGGGGTCACGGAATTTGTGACGCATATCCGGCCGCTTTAGCGATGTCATTGCGTGTGACACCTATTAGCGATTTTGAATCATTGCAAAAACGTTCAAAATCGCTAATCGGTGACATACCCCTCTCTTCCCAAATATCGTTGCTGCTGCAGTAACGATGTTGTTCCTCGTTTCTGCGGCAGCACACATCGCTCCGTGTGACACTGCAGGAACGAGGAACCTCTCCTTACCTGCGTCCCGCCAGCAATGAGGAAGGAAGGAGGTGGGCGGGATGTTCGTCCGCTCATTTCCGCCCCTCCGCTTTGATTGGGCGGCCACTTAGTAACGTCGCTGTTACGCTGAACGAACTACCCCCTTAGAAAGGAGGCGGTTCGCCAGTCACAGCGACGTCGCAGAGCAGGTATGTGTGTGTGACGCTGCCGTAGCGATAATGTACACTACGGCAGCGATCACCACATATCGGCCGTATGATGGGGGCGGGTGCTATCATGCTCGACATCGCTAGCATCGAAAGAGGCCTTTGGTTCCTGTGAAACACCTAAAGGGTTAATAAACTTTTTGGGTGTGATTTTGAGCAGTTTGAGGGGTGCAGTTTTTAGAATGTTTCCACATTTGTGTATTTTCTGTCATCTAAGCCTCTCAAAATCACTTCAAATGTGATTTGGTCCCTAAATAAAGCACCCATTAATGATTCCAGACAATTTTGCATTCAAAGGTTTCATCATAGGTGATACACAAGCTTTTTTTTGTATCAACTTTTTTAGATGCAACATCCCACTTAATATTTCCATAATTTTTCAATATCACCAACCATCAACCTCAGCTGGAAGGCTCTAATGTGATGTAAACATACTTATAGAGCATTATTGCGATGTCTATGAGGATTCAGGCGGACCAGCTCTGAAGCCGGTTGATCTTCATCATCATGTGTTTTACACAAAAGTTGTACTTTAAACAATGTTTATAATACGTTGAAGCTTGCCTAGTCTTCCTAATACTGCTAGGCCTTATTAGATTTATGCAAAGAAGTATAGATTTTTCTGTACTTAGTCGCATGTTCCTGAATGTCAAGATATTAAATTAAAATATATTAAAAAGACATTTTGTCAATTAAGGAGTTTCCACAAAATAGGCCACAGAGACCAATATCATCTTGGAACATTTGTCTTCATTTCTCCAACCTCAGTTTTCCTTGACATGATACTAAAAACTGAATGCTTTATAACAAAATCTATACAGCAGAGGAGTAAAAGAAGAAACAAATCATAAACCTCTGAATCACTCCCAAAAGAAAAACCTACCTGCCAGGTACATTTAAAAGTACACTATATGGATAAAAGTATTTGGAAACCTCAAAATTATACCTAGAGGAGCTTTAATATCTATCTAAGGCTAAATCTATGGCTATTCATAAGTAGCTCTATTAGCTTTCACTCTTCTGGGAAGAATTTCTAAAAAATTTGAAGATTGTACCTATTCATCCAGAAGAGCTGTTGTGAAGTCAGACCCTGATGTTGGAGGAGAGGGCTGTGCTCACAATCTTCATTCTAGTTCATCCAAAAGATATTCAATGGTGTTGAGGTTAGTGCTTTACTTATGGTTGTTCTGGTGATGTATTTACAGTTAGGTCCAGAAATATTTGGACAGTGACACAATTTTCGCGAGTTGGGCTCTGCATGCCACCATATTGGATTTGAAATGAAACCTCTACAACAGAATTCAAGTGCAGATTGTAACGTATAATTTGAAGGTTTGAACAAAAATATCTGATAGAAATTGTAGGAATTGTACACATTTCTTTACAAACACTCCACATTTTAGGAGGTCAAAAGTAATTGGACAAATAAACCAAACCCAAACAAAATATTTTTATTTTCAATATTTTGTTGCGAATCCTTTGGAGGCAATCACTGCCTTAAGTCTGGAACCCATGGACATCACCAAACGCTGGGTTTCCTCCTTCTTAATGCTTTGCCAGGCCTTTACAGCCGCAGCCTTCAGGTCTTGCTTGTTTGTGGGTCTTTCCGTCTTAAGTCTGGATTTCAGCAAGTGAAATGCATGCTCAATTGGGTTAAGATCTGGTGATTGACTTGGCCATTGCAGAATGTTCCACTTTTTTGCACTCATGAACTCCTGGGTAGCTTTGGCTGTATGCTTGGGGTCATTGTCCATCTGTACTATGAAGCGCCGTCCGATCAACTTTGTGGCATTTGGCTGAATCTGGGCTGAAAGTATATCCCGGTACACTTCAGAATTCATCCGGCTACTCTTGTCTGCTGTTATGTCATCAATAAACACAAGTGACCCAGTGCCATTGAAAGCCATGCATGCCCATGCCATCACGTTGCCTCCACCATGTTTTACAGAGGATGTGGTGTGCCTTGGATCATGTGCCGTTCCCTTTCTTCTCCAAACTTATTTCTTCCCATCATTCTGGTACAGGTTGATCTTTGTCTCATCTGTCCTTAGAATACTTTTCCAGAACTGAGCTGGCTTCATGAGGTGTTTTTCAGCAAATTTAACTCTGGCCTGTCTATTTTTGGAATTGATGAATGGTTTGCATCTAGATGTGAACCCTTTGTATTTACTTTCATGGAGTCTTCTCTTTACTGTTGACTTAGAGACAGATACACCTACTTCACTGAGAGTGTTCTGGACTTCAGTTGATGTTGTGAACGGGTTCTTCTTCACCAAAGAAAGTATGCGGCGACCATCCACCACTGTTGTCATCCGTGGATGCCCAGGCCTTTTTGAGTTCCCAAGCTCACCAGTCAATTCCTTTTTTCTCAGAATGTACCCGACTGTTGATTTTGCTACTCCAAGCATGTCTGCTATCTCTCTGATGGATGTTTTCTTTTTTTTTCAGCCTCAGGATGTTTTTCTTCACCTCAATTGAGAGTTCCTTAGACAGCATGTTGTCTGGTCACAGCAACAGCTTCCAAATGCAAAACCACACACCTGTAATCAACCCCAGACCTTTTAACTACTTCATTGATTACAGGTTGACGAGGGAGACGCCTTCAGAGTTAATTGCAGCCCTTAGAGTCCCTTGTCCAATTACTTTTGGTCCCTTTAAAAAGAGGAGGCTATGCATTACAGAGCTATGATTCCTAAACCTTTTCTCCGATTTGGATGTGAAAACTCTCATATTGCAGCTGGGAGTGTGCACTTTCAGCCCATATTATATATATAATTGTATTTCTGAACATGTTTTTGTAAACAGCTAAAATAACAAAACTTGTGTCACTGTCCAAATATTTCTGGACCTAACTGTATGTACTGATGGTTGTTCTGGTGATGTATTCATGTACTACTGGTGTTTTTGCTGATGTATGCTTGTGCTGTTATTGGTTCTGATCTTGTACACGTTACAATCCATAACTTGTAACATTATTGATACATGGCCATGTTAAGTAAGTGTTGTGTAAGTGTTGTGTCATCTGACTATTTAAGGGTTACTATATTTTATTTATGTTTGAAACATTAAAGGGTTGTCCAAGTTTGTGAGGAAAGTCTGCAGTCACTTTGTGCAAGTGTTTAGTAATTGTCCTGTGGATGAGTGGCTTACGATTTCCACTTGCGTTCCAAAGTCTAGGGTAGGAACCGATGGGACAAAGAACTAGACATGGTTGCTGATAGTGCTTGCAAATGAGCAATGACAGGTGCGGGAGGTATCCACACGCCCATCACTTGTAGTCAGCAGGAACAATTTGTAGTGAAATAGTCGTTCTTCTGTGCGACACTGTAGTACCAGAAACGATAGCCTTTGCTCCACATACAGGTCAGTTAACCTTAGTTTCCTATTTTCCTGCAGCTGATTTACCACTTATCCTTCTCTCTATCATGTTTGGCACAAATTAACCACAGAATGCTGGCAAAAATTCCACAAAACCATAAACATTTGGACTGTCATTTAGCCATCACAATTTGGCCCTCGTCCATGTCGTGGAGATACTTATAGTTGCCTATTTTTCATGATTCTAACAACTAAGTGCAGCAACATTGATATTTTTAGATTTTAAGTGAACTTATATTGAGTGGTTTATATGAGCTTCACAGATCATAAGCAACATATAGAAATGTTGTGTGGTCCGATGTAAAAAAAAGCAACACACCCCAGGCTTAGGAATTAGTTTTATGGCTAGTTCACAGAATTCCACAATAGTTAGCTAGACCACTTTGAAATCACGTTTGAAAAAGATTCTGCATTTCCCCTGATAAAGACCATATGGTTTAAGATTTCTATCACATACTTACAAATTAATATAATTCTGCTCTTACAAATGTAATGGAAAATGTGAGACAGCTCATGAAAACAGAGTATTGCGCACAAGTAATGTTAGATACAACTGCACAGAAAAAAATATCCAGTAAGTCTATGATGAATATAATTTCACATTTTACTTAGAAATAACAAAAAGGACTTCTAAAAACAAAATAATAACTGTTTGTATTTGAAAAGTCCTTTGAAGAAAAAAGAGGTAAACACAATATATCGTAAGGTCTTTTTACTAATATTTTCAAAAAGCTAAGTTTATTCATTTCTTTAATTTCTTTTTTTACAGTTTCAGAAAAAGAAAATAGTAGCAGACATCTAGACTGTGCTTGAGTGTCGGGATGCCTAATATATATATATATATATATATATATATATATATATATAATATATCACATCATAAGTACGATATATACGTTTTCTGTTATTTATATAATTTTGACCGGTGTAGATGCTTGCATGGATACTTGCAGCAGCGGGTAGAGTGGAAGCAGCCGGCATGGATAGTTGCAGCAGCGGACTTGTAATGCACTGCAACACAAATAGTAATCAGGAATAGGCATTGCCATTTCATACCTCTGTCCACAGGCCTCCTGAAGAAGCAGTAGTGAAATGCGCGTCAGGGCGTGGGTCCTTACATACTGTGTCTCAGAGAAAGTCAGTCCCATGATTTCTCAGTGCATTCTCTCCATTGTATTCCCCCACTTTGGGCATGAATTGTATTATGCATCTCTGTTAGACATAGGGTATACTATGGGCTACTTATACTATGATTGTATTATCTATATGAACATCAGCATATACTTTATCTAGCTTATATTATACTGAACTACACAGGTCCCATTGCATTAGCACTTTTATACTTAATTTTGCACCAATTTTGCACCAAATCAAATGCTATATACTATATAAAGATTTCAGACATTGATTGCACTTTACTTGGCCATTATTTGTTATTATGAAATATATTTTTTTGCTCAATTAATATGCTATTTGTTTGGAGATCTTCTGCATTCTGATTTTTGTTGGATATTTTTTTGCATTTTAAATAGTGTCTACTCATATTATAACTTCTCTTACGCTCTTTATAATATTCTCTCTGGTTAGGGATATGTTTGGAGCTGAATGGCCTCTGCTGTTTTTAAAATGTTTACTAATTTTTACACAATTTTCAATAAATATTGGAAAATAATTTGCATCTTTTTTTGTCTAATGTCTTATCAGACACATATATTTATTTATTATGTTGATGATATTTCCCCATTTATTATGGGTCATGTAGGGTACAGTGTGGATAATCACAAAAATAGCAACAGCACAATGGACCTGAGAACTAGCAACGTATAGAACTCGTTGCCTAGGCACCTCCCTTAGGAAGAAGATGCCTTAAATATCTGAAGCCTCTCAGTTGAGCTGAGTGGCACTTCCAGGTCAGGGCATACTAGAAAAGGGAAAAGAAAAGGGACATGTGCGCACCAACACACCCCATGGCCATTCCCAGGAGGCCTGCTATGAGTGTGCAGGCCATGGCAGACAGCAGCATGGACCACGGATTGAGCAGCTAAGTGAAAGGTTACCTGCAGTCACAGGTGGAGTACAATGGGAATCTCCAGGTGTGACCGCAACTAACCTGAGTGACATCACCGCTCATCGTGCGGCTGTCATTTTCTGCCTGAAGCTCACAGCGGGTGGTCACTTTCTGTGCCAGCGCACTGTCACTTCAGATGTAACAGAGCTGAAATTGTTGTGGGACCTCATGTGGATTATGTTGGCCCTTGGTGTTTTGGGGGTTAATAAAGGGGAGAAAGAGAGTGTGTACTTCATTTAAAAAAAAAAGATTTTTTTCGGTGTTTGTATTTATTTTTTTTTCACTTACAGATTAGTAATGGGGGGTCTCATAGATGCCTCCCATTACTAATCTAGGGCTTAGTGGTAGCTGTGAACTGTTATTAATCTCTTATTACCCTCAATGCCATCGCACCAGGGCAATCGGGATGAGGCGGGTAAAGTTCTGGTATTGTCGTGCTGGGTATTATAATATGGGGGGACACTATGTCAATTTTTTTATTCATTTATTTTCACATCAATCTAAACACACAGAAAGCATCTCTGATTGAAAGCAGTCAGACACACTATTACAGAGGGTGGAGGTGCATCTGACTGCAGCCAGAGACTTGAGGCCTGCGGTGGGTGGAGCAAGCAGTGCATATGCATGAGAGATAATGAGAGGCCCCAGATGTAGTGTTACAGCTGCACAGACACTGGTAAGTATAAAGCGAATGCTCCAATTCCCCTATCCCTTCTACCACCACTTTTAAGCACCTGATTAGGGTCCCCATAGACTTATATGGGGACTGGTGTCCAGCCAGATATCCAGGATCAATTCCGGGCCAGAACCAGGTTTTTTTTTTAAACCCAGTTGGACCCGCCAATCCTGCTTATTTGCAAGTCCGCCCATCACTACTCAGGATGACAGGTTTGAGGAGGGTCACATACAGTATAACGAGTTGGGGATATGTAAGAAGGGTTCAACTTGTAGGACACCTCATTATTCTGCTGGAGCACTTTGAAGGGATTGATAAAGCGGGGATCCAACTTTTAGGCAGGCAAGCGTATCTGAATGAGAGCCATACCTTGTCTCCAGACCCGAACAAAGGAGGGTCTAGGCCTAGGTGTCTCTTGTCCATGTGACTCTTCATATGGATGGAGGACTGCTCCAGGGAGGATTTGGACTCCACCCAGATGTTGGCGATCATCTTGATGAGGGAGTCAGCCACAGGATTGCTGGAGGTCAGCGCCACTAGGTACGGGATCTTGGGTTGTTATCCATATTCTATGTGAAATAGAGACTTTGCAGAGGATTCACCCATGTGATTGTTATACGAAAATTTTGGCCAAGGAACGAACTTGACCCAGTCTCTATGGTGCTCGTTGACGAAGTGCCGCAGAAAGTTTGTCAGCATTTGATTCACCCATTCCACTTTGCCTTTGGACTGCGGATGGTAGGCCAATGAAAAGTCTAAGGTGACATCCAGTAGCGTGCAGGTGGCCCTCCAGAACCGAGACATAAACTGGACATGTATGTTGGACACGATGTGGAGCGGTAGACCATGCAACCAGATGATATGCTGGACGATTGTGATCAGCAAGCAATGGCGCAGAAGTCAACCTGGTCAGCAGTGTGAAATGGGCCATTTTTGAAAACTTGCTTTCTACCACTCAGATGGCAGTGCAATCAAAAGACTTTGGCAGGTCTGTGATAAAGTCCATCGCAATATACTGTCAAGGAGCAGATGGCACAAGGAGCAGATAGCACTGGTAGAGGAAGCAATCACCCAGCAGGAAGCTTCTTTGGGGTCTTGTTGCAGGCACATGAGGGACAGCTTGAAACAAACTCCAGGACATCTTGTTGCAGCGTTGGCCACCAATTATGCCGAGAGATCAGCTGAAGGGACTTGTGTCCAGCATGCCAAGGGAAACAGCAGCATGCATCGTGGATGGAGCAGTCACCACTGGGTGGCTGGGAAGGTGAGAGAACTGGCATCCCCACCTGGGGAGGTAGGCTGGGCAGCGTGGGATGCTGGTATGGAAGTTTCACACATTTCCTTTGTATTTTAGTACACGAAATATTCTTCTTTTGCATTTGAAAATATTACAATAAGGAAAATAGGCTGATGGAAAAGTATGACACCCTTGGGGGTTTGTGTGATCAGATAACTTTGAACAAGGTGACATCATCCACATTGCCAGCCATAATCTCACACCTACACAAAGAACTCACCAGCTCACACAAGTGCACCTATGTTTTTGGCTCTGCTCATGATGGAGTGTGACGCCCTGGGCAAGCCAGGGGTCAAAGGTCATCACACCACCACACCCTACATCCCAGTTAGGAACATCAAAGCTACTAAAATCCTTGTTGCCTTCCTCCAGGGGCTGATGTTCACACCAGGGGGTGGGCCAGGCGGTTGGCTCCGCCCACCAAGGAGTACACAGCCCTGGAGGCGGGAAGAACCAGGCAGATAGAAGTGGAAGTTCAAAGTAGAAGGAAGTGGTAGAGGAGCTAAGTGAAAGTGAAGTGGTAGTGGAGCAAAGAAGAAAGGAGTAAAAGTGAGCGTAAAAAGACCTGAAGTTGGTCCGGCTAAGTGCAGGACAGTGTCAGCAAGGTCAGCAACAGCGGTGATCGTCTGGAGGGGGACTGCTCGGAGGTTGCTGCAAGGACCGCGGACGGGTAGTGGCCCGGCGGTCTGGAGCAGTATACAAAGGACAGTCAGCACCAGGGCAGGGGCCTCTCGGACCCCGGCAAGGCTAGGAGTCGCCATAATTTGCCAAATCCGTCAGTGAAGGGGACGTCGATCCCCCAACAACCAAGTCCCGACTGAAGGCAAAAGTCCAACCTTTAAGGAGGAACACCGCCACCGCCAGGGCACCAGTTCCTCGGGGCCAGCGTCTGCGGGCAAAGTAGGGCTCCTCCGGCCCATATCCAAGCCGGGGAGCGGGTTACCGGTGGGAACCCATCGCTACCAACACCGAAACACTAGGTGCAGGTCAAAGGGACATCACCGTTACCTACTGGGAGAGCAAGTGCAGCCGTCCGTAGGAACCGTCTTTCCAGCCGTGTGGTTTACCGTAAAACTGTGTCAACGTCTCAGGCTGAGTGAGTACCACAGTGCCGCCAGGCACCGCGCTGCCCCCGCGTCCCTGCGCCCACCAAGCCCTGCATCTCCCACCTCATCACTGGGCCCCGGGATCACCAACCCCTACCCACGGAGGGGCAACACAACAACTGGTTGCTCCATACCATCCTTCCCGGGATCCCCATACAGAGCAGCGGTGGTGCCAACAAATCACCACAACCGTGGGTGGCGTCACGGACAATAAACCATCCCCACACCCAAACCCCCTTTTCACTCACGGGCGAGGAGCGCCGCTAGAGTCCCCGGGATCCGGCTCATCGCTCGAGCCACCGAGCAGCAGCAGGCTGCAGCGGCCGCGGCGGCCGGACCCGAGCAGCAGTGGGAGAGCGCGGCGTCCCCTCCTCCGCCCGCGACAGGAGCACAGCGAACTACACCTGCGTGAGCCAGGAATGACTCTGCACAGGCGCCAGATTTTACAGAGCAACATTGATGATGAGAGAGGCATCACCCACGTCAATCATGAAAGGAGGACAGCAAACAACAGCAGAAGGAGGGACAGGAGCCAAGAAAAGGATGCCCATCCGACCAAGAAAAGGATGCCCAACTGACCAGAATGGTTAATTTACATACGTGGCTGCAGATTTTCTAAAAGTATTTGTGGGGTTTGCAAGGGGAGTCAGGGAACAAGGTGCACCTTCATAGAATGCAGCCCAGGAGCTGCAGAAGGTGATCCATTTGGTTCAATTCTGAAAAAAACTGGTCACAGGTTTCCTTTAAGAAAATTTTGCATGCCACTTTACATACATACATATGGAATGCTACCAATTATTTGATGATAAACTCTTTATTAGGTGATTTTATCTTCTCCTTATTTACAAACTTGTGTTTAAAGATTAAATGGGATTATTTACTCTATAATATACAGTTAGGTCCAGAAATATTTGCACAGTGAGACAAGTTTTGGCATTTTAGCTGTTTAAAAAAACATATTCATGATAAATTTGTATAATCAATATGGGCTTAAATTTCAGACTCCCAGCTTTAATTTGAGGGTTTTCACATCCTAATTAGAGTCATGGTTTGAGAATTACAGCTCTTTATTCCCTTCACCACTGCTGGGAGATGCAGTGTGATGGCTGGGCATACATGGCTTCCAATGGTCGAGGGTCACTAGCGTTTATTGTTGATATGACTGAAGACAGAAGAAGCCGGATGAGTTCTGAAGTGTACAAGGTAATAGTTTTTGCTCAGATTCAACCAAATGCAACTAGGCTGATTAGACGTCTCAATGCAGTAGAGATGGACAATGACCCAAAAGATACTGCAAAAGCAACCCAGGAGTTTTTGTTTTAAGGCAAAAAAGTAGAATATTCTGGAATAGCTGAGTCAATTATCAGATCACAACTCAATCAAGCTGCATTTCACATGTTTAAGACAAAACTTAAAGGAAATCTATGTCAGGCCTCCGACACACATCCGTGCCGCCGGTACGTGTTTGCCATTTTTTGCACGTACCGGCGGCACGGAGACACGTTCAGCAATGCTACCCTATTGTAGCAGGCAGACACACGTAAAACCAAACGGAACGTGTGTCTGTGTGCGTTTGTACGTGTGTGCGTTTTTCTACACGCTGACATGTCCACGTTTTCTCCGGCAGCACGGGTGTCACACGGCCCGCACCCGTGCCACACGGAGGTAGTGTGGATGCGGTCCCATGTCACACGCGCCAGAGAAAACACACGTGTCAGTGAAAAAAAAACAAAACATTTACTCACCTTCTCCAGCCCTCCTGTCTCTGCCGCTGCTGCCACTTGCTGCCGACCGCCGCTCTTATGCTCATTTAATATTCACTTCACTGCGGCCGGCAGCAGCAGCGGGGAGTCGGCAGGGCTGGAGACTGAAGCTCAGCACCACGGACAGTAGCGCGGACCACGTGAGTATGCAAATTACCGGTTCTACGTGTGCTATCGCGGATAGCACACGTAGAACACACATGGACCGCTTGTACCCGAGACACGTACTTACCACACGCAACACGCAGGGTAAATACGTGTCTCGCGGCACGTGCGTGTTTTAAACGGAACTGTGTTTCAGTCCTCACACAGAGTTTTGCTCAAAACTCGCCGATTATCATGGCAGCATCAGTGTCACGAGGGTACCACGACAGAGAGTGGTCCCTCCTATTTCTGGTGTAAGGAGATCACAGTGCAGAGCTTCATACACACTTGCTCATGTTAATACTGCTGGTTGTGCAGATTTTCCTTTTTTCAGCGCTGCTAGGGTTAAGTAGATCCTCTGGTCTCCTGAACTCTGAATGAAAGCAATAGCCAGCTATTATCTTTTGCTAATTAGCTTTGCTATAAAGACTTTCCTCCTAGCTCAGGTAATCACTCGTGATAGTTTCTATTTTGCTTGCCTCTAGAGGGAACCTGTGAGCTGTGGAACAGTAAGACTTTCAGAGAACATTTGCTGTGTGAAAGTTGTGTAGAGTTTTACCCTTCCCTATGCTATGTTCACACACTTCATCTTTTCTTAACCACAGCAATGCAGCATTTTGGCCCAAAAACAAGCACCCATGGCAAAAACTCATAAAAAATGCATGCGTTTTTGACACATTTTTGCCATGTTTTTGCTTTGCTTTTACTGCATTTTGCAAAAAGCATTTTTTAAGTCAAATCTATTGACTGGAAGGGCTCAAAAGCGATGGCAAAAACGCAAAAAGAATTGGCATGCTGCATCTTGGCTGCATCTTCAAAAATGCAGCCAAGAAAAGATGCACTGTGTAGACAGCAAAATAGAAATCTCATAGACTTTGTTGGGAAAAAGAAATGCATGCATTTAGGTGCATCTTTGTGACCTCAAAAATACACCAAAAATGCAGTAAAAGAAGCACTGTGTAAACATAGTTATTTTTGGGTTTTCCCCTCTAGTATTTTCCTCATTATTACCTCTTGTTGTTTGGAGTGCTTTTTATGCTTATTTTATCTTTGTCTGTCTTATTCTTTCTGTGTCTTTAAACTAGAGCGAGACTAGCATTCCCACTGCGTACTATACAGGGCTAAGTCCATCGAAAGACAGGGATAGGAACATGATTGGCGACGTGGTGAAATAACCCGTATAGGGACATTAAGGAGTGCAGGCATCAGCCTCAGGTGTGTTTAGGAGTTGACCCTGCTCCCCTAGCCTGAGCGCCAGGGCACATCGTTGTATCATGTACCCTGTGTGTTGCGGCACTCGCCAGGAGTTCCTGTATACCTGCTGGAACCCCAGTAGTCACTGTGTGACAATCAGACACTGTTCACATTACAGATTCTAACACTCCGCCTTATAGTTTCTCTGGTTGCACAGGCAGACACTGGTCTCTCTGAGTTACACAAGCAGGCTCAGGCGTCGACCAGGGGTGTGCTCATTTATGGTCAGGCTAGCAAAAGTTAACCTCTGCTTGCCTGGTGATTACCTCTGGGATCACATTTTTTTGGAAACCTATCACATTTGCTCCTTGCCTTTTTAAGATGGTGGAATCTGTCTTCCCATGCCGACTATAGTTTATTGCTGTGTTGGTCTGTGTGCTGTTGTGTTCCTCTCCTGCTGGTGATTATATTGCGTGTTGCTTGGAGTTGCTGTGGAGATTTCCCGTCGTCTTGTTGTTTCCTCTCTGCTTTTATTTTCCTCCTTACCTCTTATTGTCAAAAAAAACCATGTGTGAGCAGGCTGTGAAACAGAGTTTTGGTGCTCCTGCTTGTCTATCTCTGTTGGTTTTATCACACTCCTGTCCCAGGCCTCCACTGTTGTAGAGTGGAGGGGGTATAAGATCAGAGCTGTTCAGGAGCAGGGCCAGGAAGGTGGCTCACACATCCTCACATTCACAGGTTACTCTGCGATCAGGGCCCGAGGGCCAGTCTAGGAGCCCCTCTCCCTAACATCCGTGACAATCTGTCACCACATTTGACCCATCTAAACTATTAATATGGGCTTACAGGTTGTAGAATTCTGAAAAAAGTTATACTTGTCTGCCTCATATGAGAAGCGTTGTTTGTGGATAAATCATTTTTTATCACTTTATGTAAATGAGGTCTTCCAGGCTATGGGGTGGATGCTGTCTGGAATATAACTCCGCCTCCAGAAATTATTTTAAATAATAGGGGAGTTACCAGTGTGATGTGTGATGGTCGCTCTCTGCTTTCACTCCAGAGTTGTATGTGACTATAACTGACACCTCTGCAGGTTCCTCTCAGCTTCAGCCTCAATCTCACAGGCAGACAGTTTTGCAATATTGTTGCAATGAAGCAGAGCTCAGTGACCTGCAAAAATGTGCTTGCAAGAAGTCAAATTTCATTTATCCTGTTCTGTGTCAGTTACTTGTCTCAGACTGGTAGCGTCCCTTTCATTTAAAATAAGCCCTGGACGCAGAGTTATCTTCCGGGCAGCATCTGCCCCATAGCCTGGAAGAGTTCAATTTGTAAATTAATAAAAGATCATTTATCCACAACCAGGCATCTGATATGAGACAGACAGGGATGTCATTTTTCAGCATTCTATAATCTGTATGCCCATATTAATAGGTTTGATGGGTCAAATGTGGTGACAGATTTCCTTTAAGGCAGAAAGACCCACAAACAAGCAACAACTGATGTCAGCTGCAGTAATGTTCTGGCAAAATATCCAAAAGGAGGAAATCCAGCGTTTGATGACACCCATGGCTTCAGTAAAGTTACTTTGTGCAATTACTTTTGAGGCCCTGAAAATGAGGAGGGTTTGTAGAAATATCGTTGCAATTCCTAAACATTTTAGAGGATATTTTTGTTTAATCCTTTAATTAAACCTAAAGTCTGCACTTCAATTGCATCTCAGTTGTTTAATTTGAAATAAAAAATAGTGGCATGCAGAGGACAAATCATGAAGATTTGGTCACTGTTCAAATATTTCTGGACCTAACTGTATATAATTTGCATTGAGTGTAATACATACCACCTTATATAATGGAAATTGTATTATAATACAATTTATTTAAGTACTGTAGGCTCACATTGTGAATATACTGTACAAGGACGTTTTCTGACCAAAGAAACAGAGGCTGCTGCTGCCATCTGTTGGATATTGTATACATATTTATCATCCTATTAGGAAATAGCGATATCTTACTTTGGTAAGGACTTTGGAGGTATCATGAAAAAATATTCAGTTAATTGTTGTTTTTTCTTACTTTTCATGTGTGGCCTTAAATCAGTTTGCTTCAGATCGGGCAAAAGTGACCTTTCTAATATCTGATCTGTCCAGTGAGGTCCTCACCTGGATCCATCCACTATGGGAGAAAGCAAAGTATTCGATTAGCCAGGTCGTGCCACCTCTGCAGCGTCTTTACACCTCAGGCTGCACCAGGGAAGTCTCACTGTCGGCCAGTACGCTATCCATTTCCGCACCTTGTCCTCTGATCTTGGCTGGAATACAGAAACTCTGGTAGCTGCATTCTGGGAGGGTCTGTCCATTAGAATTAGCCCCTTAACAATCGGGGACAGTAAACTTATGTCATAAGCGATCATAATGTAATCCTTGCTGACTGCTGCCGGCAGCCGGCAGGGATCCGCGCACATCTCAGCTGATTTGTACAGCTGACATGCGTGCCTACCTGGCACGAGTGGATCCACATTCCACCTGTGCCTGTTAACCCCATAAATGGTGCTGTGAAAATGTCCCAGCACCATTTAGATGACGATTGCGGTAAATCTTTACTCACCTGGCTCCATCCGCGTCGCAGTGATGTGATCACATGGTTGTCATGATAGCACAGGGTCATGTGACAACTTTTGTAGCTCACATGACTCACTGCCTGTTTCACCCAGCCGGCTGCAGTCAGTGGCAAGAGGTGAATATTTCTGCTGTTCTCAGTTGTGTAGCTGTGATTAGCAGAAATGAATGAATGATCAGACTGCAGATCCCTATAGTCCCCTAGGTAGACTAGTAAGATGAAAAAAAGTTAAAAAAAAGTTCTAAAAATGTTAATAAAAATAAAAAAAAACTAAAATTTTCACCCCATTGAAAATTAAAGGGTTAAAAAATAAAAAAAATATACACATATTTGGTATTGCCGTGTTCAGAAATGCCCAATCAATCAAAATATAAAATCAATTAATCTGATCAGTAAACGGCGTAGCGGAAAAAAATCCAAACGCTAAAATTACGTTTTTTGGTCGCCACAAATTTTGTGCAAAATGCCATAGCAGGCAATCAAGAAGCAGCATCTGCGCAAAAATATGCCATTAAAAATGTCACCTCGAGACGCATATAAGGTGTCACTGAGCCATAGATCCCAAAAAATGAAAACTCTATGGGTCGGGGAAATGGCGCAAAAAGTGCACGACTTTTTTTGGACAAATTTTTTTTTTTATTTATCCCTTAGATAAAAGTAAACCTACACATGTTTGGTGTTTATGAACTCGCACCGGCCTGAAGCATCACATGACATTAGTTTTACTATATAGTGAATATGGTGAATAAAATATATCTTAAAAACAATCATGCAGTCGCACTTTTTTTTGCAATTTTTCCACATTTTTTTTGCTGTTTTCCAGTACACTGTATGGTAAAACTTATGGTTTCTTTTAAAAGTACAACTTGTTCCACAAGAAACAAACCCTCAGATGGCAAGACTGACGGAAAATAAAAATTTACGGCTCTTGGAAGAAGGGGAGCAAAAAAAAAAAAACAAAAACGAAAAATCAACCGTGGGTGAAGGGGTTAAGGACGAACTAGCAGGCCGAGATGTTCACACTTTCTTGGATGACCTGGTATCTGGAGATCTAGATCAACCTCGGGTTCAAAGAACACTCTGGAGAGGTTACCCAAGAGTGTCTTGCTCCAATGCTCCAAAGGGCCATCATGCCACAGTTCACAGTTCCTGATGCTTCTTTGAACCCATGCAGGTGGATCATGCAAACTTGGCAACGCTTCACCAACATGACTGTCACACAGAGGGAAGGTGATTATATTGTGGAAGTCCTAAACACCAGATCTGTTCCTGGACTGTGAAGCCTGGAAAAGTCCAAGCCTAGGGATCGTAGGAGAGGCTACCCTGGTTGAGAGCAAGTCCTCTTTGCCCTTTTCTCTGTCTGTATCCATATCAAGGGGCAACAACTGGTTCACTGAGTTGGCAATCTGGACTCCGGTTCTGCAGGAAACTTTGTGCAACAGGCCTTGTTGTATCAGTATCGGATTCCTGTCCAGTAGTCCAGTAACTTTAAGCTCCCCTAGCAATATTGTCCATGGATAGAAAACCCCTGATTGAAGCCGTTCAGTTCATCACCGAGCAAGTGGAGCTTTAGGTGGGAATGCTGCACTCTGAAAAGAACGCTTTCTATCTGTTGCCGGGGCTGTTACATCCACTGCTTTTGGGCCTGCTGTGGTTCTATATGCATGAGCCTGTCTTTGACTAGAGATCCAGTGAAGTGCTAAGATGGGATCAGCCCTGTCATGAGCAGTGACTCATTCCTGTCCACTCTGAAAGACCAACAGCAATGCTGTCAAATCATCTGGGTCTGCTACCACTCTACATGGTCATCGTCAACAAGAAGAAGGCTGAGATATTACCTCCACATATACTGTATGATCAACCTATTTTCAGGTACTTCAACTTCTTGCAGTTGAATCTACCATCTGTCTCAGGTGAAGACTCAGGCCCTGTCTGAGTATATCAAGGAAAATCTGGCAAGGGGATTTATCCAAAAGTTTTCCTCTCTGGGCAGAGCTGGCTTCTTCTTTACGGAAATAAAAGATTATTATCTTCAGGCATATCTTGACTATAAAGGTCTTAATCAAATTACAGTCATGAATAATACCCACTGCTGCTTCTACTGGAATTGTTCGAATGCTCCTGAGGTTCCTAAATCTTCTCTAAACTCGACTTCTGTGGTGCGCATAATTTTTTCTGTTTATGGTTTACAGACAAATGGAAGACTGCCGTTAACACTTGTCACAGCCACTACAGGTATCGAGTAATGCCATTTGGCCTCAGCAATGCTCCTGCAGTCTTCTAAGAATTTGTAAATTACCTTTTCCAGGACCTTCTCTACTCATATGTGGTCATGTACCTGTACAACATTCTAGTGTTCTTTACCAACCTTCCAACACACAGGAGAAATATTCTTCAGGTTCTGCATGGGCTAAGAGAGAATCATCTGTGTGCTAAATTTGAGGCGTGCATCTTTGATCAGACTTCCCTTCTCTTCCTTGGGTACACAATGGATGGATCCATTGTCATTTACACCGATCACAAGAACTTGGCCTACATGCAGTCAGCTCAGAGGTTGAATCCTTGCCAAGCCCTGGTCACTATTCTTCTCCCATATTGACTTTGTTCTCTTTTTTTGCTGGCTGAAAAGAAAGTGAAGACTGATGTACTCTCCAGGTCTTTTTTGACTGCCAACTAAGAGGACATATCATTGAGCCCTCTAAAATGATCACGAAAGCTCTGGTAAGCTTGTCTTGAGTACCACCCGGAAAGACTTTTGTTGCTGAAGAGGACAGAAAGCTAGTGCTGTCGTGGGGTCACTCATTTAAGTCTGCAGGTCATGTCGGGCAGATGAAGATCATATTTCTCATATTGCAGCTTTAATGGTGGACAACTCTGCGCAAGGACATTTTGAACTTTGTTGCAGTCTGTTCTTTGTGTGCCCACATTAAGACCCCTAAGAAGCTTCCCTCTGGGTGACTACTACCTCTACCTGTGCCTTATGCTCCATGGCAGCAACATCTCAATGTTCTTCATCACTGACTTGCCAGGGTCTTTTGGTTCTTCCCTCCTCTGGGTAGTAGTGGACAGATTCTCCAAAAAGACCCACTTCACTCCTGTGTCCGGTCTTCCTTTGACTCTCATGCTCACTGAGCAGTTCATCCAGCATGTCTTTTTCCTGCACAGTCTACCCCTCCACATTGTGTCTGATGGAGGAGTTCAGCTCACATCCAGATTCTGGAAGGCTACCTGCAATCTGCCACCTTGGACTTCTCATCAGTCCTCCTCAGTCCAACAGTCAAGTGAAGTGGGTCATCCAAATTTGGATAAATTTACTGAGTCATTTTGTCAATACACATCCCAGCAATTATGTCAAATTTCTACCTTGAGACGAGTTCTCCTATAACAATCACGTAAGTGAATACTCTGCTAACTCTACATTCAACATTGTATATGGATAGCAGCTCAATATCACTTTCCTTTTGGCTACCACCTCTGGCAACCCTACAGCTGATGCTCTCATCAAGAGTTTCTCCAAAATCTACGAGGAGACCAAAGCCTCCCTGGAGTGGTCCTCAGTATGGATGAAAAGGCATGCAGATAAGAGACACCCTCGTTCTGGCCTGAAGACAAGGTATGACTCTCTTCCAGATAAGTCTTTCTTAATATGCCTTCCTACAAGTTGGGTTCCAGCTGTGCTTGTTTGTTCCTTCGAGGTTCTTCAACAGATTAATGCTGTATCCTACAAACTATAGCTTCCTCTCAATTGTTTTCATGTGCTTCTTCTCAAGCCTGTGTTTCTGAGCTGCTACTTCAAGAATCCTGGTACTCTGCCATCATCAGTAAGTGCGAAAGACATCTTTAAAGTAAACAAAAAAAAACATCCTGGCCATGTAAAAGTTGAAAGCTAAAACCCTTTTTCTAATGGATTGGATGGGTTTGGTCCTGAGGCGAGATCATCGGAGCCCAGAGAGAATACTGATGCCCCTCTTCTCTTGAAGAGATTACTTTTGGGCTTGGAAAAGAGGGGACGTAAGGGAGGTACTGTACCGGCATCCTCGCACTATCCCACTTCCTCCAGCGCACTCACCCTGTTCCTCCCTGTTCCTCCTGCTGGCTACCTTGGCCAATGCACACTGCACAGGTTCCCAGGAGCACACTTAGGGCGCGCACCTCTCTGCTCTTAAAAAGCCAATGTGCCCTAACCTGGAAGTGTCTCTCAGCCTATGGCGGAGAGGAACTAGGTACTTCAGGCATCCTCCCCCTATGGGAGATGTCTGAGCAATGTGGTCTTACTGCTAGAGACATGCTGCAAGTTGTCAGGTCCCATTCCCATCACCTTGTATTCAGCGTCCACTACCTGTACCTGTCGTATCTCCTGTACCTGCCGTTTCTTGTGCACCAGCCTGAACTAGCCTTCCTGTCTGCACCTGAGCACAGCCCTGCATCCTCAACTACTGGGGTCAGCTGCCACAATGCCGTGATATTCCTTGAAGTAGCACCCGGCAACTACCTTTGAACACAAACCTAACCTCACCATCAAAGGCTCAAGTGAAGACGAGGTCGTCGCTTAGTAACACCACTCTTGATTGAGCTGGTGCTGTGGCACATTGGGTCTTCAGCCACCCGCATATAACATATCAGAGATGTACGTTGAGATTATATTCTCATATAGTTAACATATAATCTTAGCAAAAACAGCAAATTTCAAAAAATGAAAATTAATCTTAAGATACCTTAGTATTGTATGAAAAACATTATTTCCACTAGCCAAAAGCACTGAATCCAGCAATCAATGTCCGTGGTACGCATGCAATCCCCATTTGGGAGGTTGTCATGAGCGCTTGTCGTGTTTGATTGTGACTGTGTCACAGGAGAGCGTGCTATGGAGACGGATCTTGTGTGATTGTAAAGTCCTTTAACCACTTAAGGACTCAGCTATTCTGAGCAATAAAAGCAAGATATTTTTTTTTCCAACAGCTTTCTATTACAAATTCTGATGAACGTACTAGCCAAGACACCGCCATGTGAAAGTGGCCTTAGTATGATAGTGCCTATGCATTTTCCTCATTACATGTGTCAAATCCCCACCCCAAAAAAAAAAAAAAACATTTTAAGAAGCAAATCACAGTCTACAAAATATTTGGTCCTGGTAAATCAATTATATTTCCAAGAATGCTGAAAGTGACTGCATGTAATAATTTACAAAAATGCTGCTTTTGAGGAAAGCCTTGGGATTCCAGTAGATTATTATATTTTTTGTTTAATTCTTTTTATCTCCACACTTATTTTTGCATTAGCACATTATTCTACTAGAGGGGTTTCTTCGCTGTCTGGGAAACATATGTTCCAATCTTGAGGGCATACATAAAGTACGAAACATCAATAATAACGCACTCAACTCTGGTTGTCTGAGTGATTTTTTCTTGCTACTGTATCACCTACTAGGGAAACCTACTAGTCATAGAAATATGTAAATCTGGATGAAAGGTGTACATGTTTTACATAATGATTGGGAAGAAAGTTGGTAAATATTTTTCTGGATTTGAATTTTAAATAAAATATGAGTTAAATTGCACAAATAATTCTTGAATTTATACTTTCAATACAGCCAGAGAAATTAGGATTAGGCTGGAGTCACACTTGCTGGAGACTCGCGCGAGTCTCGCATCGCATCACCCAGCACGGCCCCTCATTCTCCTGACAGAAGTGAGTCGGCTGCATGTAGGCTGAGATGCTCCTGTCAATGACCATGACTAAGACACATTGTCAAAACGTGTCGCTCTGAACTCTGGCACGTGAATTTAACTGGATATCCTGCCAATGTTTTTTTATGGATTTATACTAACTAATAAAGATGAATTTTTAATGAAAATTACAGGACTCCACTGGATTTACAAATTATATTTATACTTACTTTGGTAGCCTCTGCCATCCATGCGCTCCTAGCAGGATTGAATTGGGACATCAGTATTTCGATGAGCTGAATATTTTTTTTTTGTTTCTTTTTCAATATAGAGTTAAAATTGGTAGCAATGAGACAAGCAGCAGACTTTCCAACCCCTCATATGAGCTATACTATGTCAAGGGGTTTAAAAATAATGTTAAATTGGCTAGTTAGCCGAAATGTAATGGCAATCAGTGGCTGAGGTAAGACATTATGATACCTAATGTAACTTCCCTTCTTCTATTTTAGACGTAAAGAGGAGATACATATGTACCAAAGTTTATCTTGAACTGGGTGAACTGGGATTTCACAGCAAAAAATTGTAATCCTTGATTGACATCAGCCAGTAACTTGTGTACTGTTTAACATCGATGGCCCCCTAGGATAGGTCATTAATGTTTGATCGGTCGTTGTCCGATACCGCGTACCCCCGCTGATCAGCTGTACTTCAATAAATTAAAGACGTTGTACACTACTTTAACATTGATGACCTATCTTTAGGATAGTCCTCAACTAGTCAGTGAGTATTACTTGACAAAGGCTGCAAAGCGCAGCCGAAACGCGTAGCAACTGTCATGATTCTGTTTCCTGGAGTGTGCTATATCTATGCTGTTACTGCTATGGTCTAAATTTTATCACTATTGGATCAATAATTCAGCTGGACATCTTACAAAGGGTGGCTGTTATTTTTCTCCCAGTGGCGGTCAAGTCTGTTTTTCTTACTGATTCATCAGGAGATGGTGCCTGCAGTCCGAGCAGCGGGATTATAAGTGAAAACGTCTGGAGGGGTGAGCTGAATTTCACTCTTTTTTGTTTGTCTATCTTTAGGATAGATATCAATGTCTGATCGGCCGGGGTCTGACACCCTGCTCATCTGCCAATTAGCTGCCCTTGGTCCCAATGGCAGCAGCATGCGCCTGAAAATGCTCATTTCCAGAGCAACAATGTCAACTGATAGCAGCCGCGGCTGGGTACTGCACATCCGCCTCAGATTGATTTGAAAGGGAGGTGAATATACAGTACTCGGCCACGGCTGCTATCAGAAAATAGAGCAGCTCCAGAATTTAGCATTGCCTGCTGCCAGCACTAGGATCAAGAACACAAGATCATTGGGGCGTAGGATGTCAGACTCTGGCCTATCAGACATTGATACCAATCCTACGGATAAGCCATCAATGTTACAATAGTGGTTAACCTCTAAGTTATCTGTATCCTCTTATGTGAGATAAACATCTGTGACAAGTTATTAAGGTGGACCATTATTTGTCATGGTAAATTTTGGAAAATCTGTAGGTGGAGTCAATTAAAAATATTTACTGTATAAGGTAATTTACCTATTAGAAAACTTTACTCCAACCAGTACTATTACCACCCTCCCACTTAACGCATTACACTGGCAGCTTGTGACATTGTCTTACTAAACGAGAGTCAGAATGGCAGAAATACTCTACAATGGCGTCACACCACCCGAGAACCATCTCTCCGATATGAGGAAGTATACCGCAAGCTGTGTAAAGAATGAGGCGGACATCATGGTTGCTAATGTTTAGAGAGATTACAGCTTTATCCAGGTCCCATTACTCAGAGCTGGTGGTATGACCTGACATTGGGCAGATTGTGGAAGTTGCCCAAACTTGTTAACCCTTTCATGACTGCCATAGCAATTCCTGCAGCATCAGTTGGGTGCGTGAGCCTGAATATTTTCCATTTAAGAACACATCGAGTTTTGAGACGTTTTTATGAAGTTTTTTGGGCATAGTCAGAAAGCTTACCATGGCACATTAGCTTTTGAGAGGACAAACCCTATCGATATATCATAATTTTGGCACATAATATTGATGTTCTTTCTGTAGTTTCCATTTGTACTTATTCTTATAGAAACAGCCTGAAGAAAGTTACAGATATGATGAATACTGCAAAGACAGATGCTTTTCTGCTTCTCGTACTTTAATCCACACTTTAGGCTTCGCTAATTAATCTAATTCCACCTCCTCTAGAGTCAACATCTGGTATTTAATTTAGTTTACTACTGCTCAGAGCAATCTGAAAATGAATTCAATTACCATCCTTACGATAAAGTGCAACAATCTTTCAAAGTCCATTAATTGTTCAAAGGTGCAAACGAGCTTCACTCTCATCTCACATAAAGTATCATCATCTTCCCCCACGATTTTGATGGTAAAGGCACAAAACGTAATTAAGTCCAGTTCTGAACATCGCTGTCCAAGTGTGGACTATGATGTTACAGACTCAAAGACATATACGAGGCTGTCGAGTTCGAATCAGAAGACCCATGACCAGTTCATACATTGCGTTCCGTAATCCACTATCAATTAAGTAGTAGTGCAACATATAGCAGATTTTCCGCTAATTAGCACATATAAATCCGAAGTGTAACAATACTGTGGGAACATACCTTTAATATTTTGGGAAGAAGGATATACAGTATACATTTTTTACTGAGCATCATAATACTGCATGGTGTACAAGCAATTAACACATTGTACTAAAAATGATCACTATATATAGCTACAGAATAGCTATACAGTGCATTTTGGTATAAACTGGCAGCACCCTTGAGTATATCACATACATATTGTGCAATCAAATGGACATTGGACAATCCCAGAGCAATGAGGTCCTGATATACCCACATAATGTAATAAAAAAAGTCTAAAGTAACTTCCTGACAGCAATGATTCATTATTTCTGACATTGGCATGTGACATATGCATAGTAAATGCAATTTACATAGTTGCATAGGTTGAAAAACGTTCATCCTTCATCCACTAATTATACATTTCATCACTAAATCATCTATAACCCACAATGTTGTGTACTGAGGAAATCATCCAGCCCTTTTTTAAAAGCTGTTATAGTGTCTGCCATTACTACCTCTTGTGGTAGGGTATTCCACAGTCTGACTGCTTTAACTGTAAAGAACCCTTTCCTATTTAGCTGCCGGAATTACTTTTCTTCCACTCGCAGTGAGTGAACCCTTGTGCTTAGCATTGTCTTTTGAAAGAATAAGTCATGTGCCAGTCCTTTATATTGACCACACATGTATTTATACATATAAATGAGATCTCCTCTCAGACATTTTTTTTCTAAGCTAAACAAACCCAACATTCCCAACCTCTCATCATATGGGAGGCCTTCCTCCATTCCTTGCAATAATCTAGTTGCCTTCATTTGAACTGATTCTAACTTCTGAATGTCCTTTTTAAAAATTGGAAATGCAAAACTGGATCCCATAATTCCAGATGTGGTCTTACAAGTGATTTATAGAGGGGTAACAATACGTTGGGATCATGGGATCTAACCTCTCTTTTTATACACCATAAAATCATGTTTGCTTTAGCAGCTGCTGCCTGACATTGAGTGCTGCTGCTCAGCATACTTATAAACAAAATACCCAAGTCCTTCTCCTGTTCTGTAGTCCCAAGTTTACCTCCATTTAATGTATACGCAGCTATAGGTTTACTCTGTCCTAGGTGCATTACTTTACATTTATTAACATTAAATCTCATTTGCCAAGTATCTGTCCATTCTGACATCTTATCCAGAATGTTTTGTAATATTGTACTATCAAGGTCAGTTTTTAATATCCTACATAGTTTGGTGTCATCAGCAAAGACTGATAATTACAATGAAGAAGTTTACCAACATAAATAAAAAGAAATGAAGATACACGTAGAATCAAATATTAGGTAAAGCTATATACAAAAAGGTAAAAACTAGGCCCCAATTAAAACCTCTATAACACCTATTGTTTGCTAGATGGACAGAATTGCTACTTCCCTGACACATATGGGGAAATGTTTACTTATACAAATGGTGAGAAATTCAGATCCTATCTCAATCCTTAGGATCCTTACCAGAACACAATCAAATTTCTTATACCGGTGTGAAATTTTCTTCAGCTTGGTTTCATCTTCTTCATTATTGCTGCTTGAATCACCAGGACATGTTCACGTACTCATCGCTTGAATTCTCTGGAAGTTAATCCCTCATACTTCATCCCAAAGGAACAAGCAGCGTGGTACATCACAGCAATGGTATTACAGTTAATTTTCTACATAATTGTAATTGTTTTTCATCACTAGAATCTGTGAAGGATTCTTCTCTTACCATATTGATTCAAGCCACACAATTAATACAAGTCTTAAAACCCTACTTTGGGTCCTTAGGGATCTATGTGATGGCTCCGAAACAAGATGTCTCTTTGGTTTACTGCGCATCAGTACATAATAGACCAGCGTTCAGAGAGATAATGCTTGAGTGTATCATCCGATAGGCGGATGCCCAATGTTTCTTCAGGAACTTAGTTATCTCCTATCACCTTGAGCTGTAATCTGAACAGAATCTCACCTTTTGGTCTTCTTCTCTTTTGGGTGGGAAGCTTGGGTAGCATCAGGTTTCTTCTTTTCTTTGGAACATCTGAGCAAAGGTACTTTTTTCATGGCACTCCTTGGAATCCCTTTTCTCCAAATGCCCATCTCAATTCCAAATTGTCTCTCCAGGAAAGGAGACAAACTCTAGCGCCACCTATTGGAAGTAGCAATCCTAAAAGTCAAAAGTGGTCTCTTAACAAGCCTTTTCATATGACCTAGGATCAGAATCCCAATTTGCAGACACGGTGTTTCAGGGTGATTGCCCCTCGTCAGTGCAAAGTGTGCTTAACTGATCTGGCTTATATCATCTTAACTCCTGCACATGTATCTCAAATGTATCATCGTCTGAACATGTTTTCCATATCTTGTAGAATTGTCCTAAAGTAGTGTGCAAAATTTTTAGGCAGGTGTGGAAAAATGCTAAGTAAGAATTATTTAAAAATAGAATTAATGAGTTAATTACTCATTTTTATTAATTAACAAACTGCAAAGTGAAGAAATAATAGAGAACTCTAAATCTAATCAATATTTAGCCTGACCGCCTTTTGCATTTAAAATATCATCAATTCTTCTAATTACCCTTGCACAACATTGGGGATTTGTCGGATTACAGTCAGTTGTATGAGTAACCAATTATACCAAACAGGTGATAATTATCATCATTTTCTTTTTTTTTTTTTCTTGAAACACATTAATTAACTGAAAAATAAGCAGCTGTGTTGGAGGCTAAAATTTGGGTGAGGAACAGTCATAAGCCAAACTCATCTTCAAAGGTAAGGTGTAGAACACATATTCATATCATATCACATGTACATCAAATCAAGACTGTATACATCAAGACACAAGGTAGTTATACTGCATCAGCAAGGTCCCTGCTAGACAAAGATTTCAAAGTAGACTGTAATTTCTACATGTGCTGTTCAAGCTTTTTTAAGAGAAGTTTCAAAAAATGGGCAACATTGAGGACCATAGCCATAGCAGTCTGCCAAGAAAAAATAGTGCAGCAAATATGAGACATTTCAAGCTTATTTTATTTATGAATTTGGAAACTGTCTAGCAATGCCATCAGGTCAGAACCGGCAGCAACCAGTGGAAAACAGCTACACACGTCTACTTTTTTGGATAGATCTAACCTAAAGAGGTCTTCATAGAAGAACTGGGGCTTAAAATCCATGCCTTTGGCATGGAAATAAAGCCAAATGACTCAACTATGCAAAAAAATATATGAACTGAGACGTAGAAAAATGGCCTGATTTGATGGTTCCTTGCAAGTTCTGGCTTCATTTCCACAAATGTAATTGAGGATTTGGTCATTAGTAATGGTGTTCTCAAGTGCTGAGGAATACAGGTAGATACATATCCATAATGCAATACTATCAGAGAGGTGTTTGACAACCTCCATATTCAATTACCCAAAAACATACAGCAAATATCATTAACAGAGTTGAGCGCGGTTCGCGGTTCGTGGTTCTCCAGTTCGCGGTTCGAGTGATTTTGGGGGCTGTTCTAGATCGAACTAGAACTCGAGCTTTTTGCTAAAGCTCGATAGTTCTAGATACGTTCGAGAACGGTTCTAGCAGCAAAAAGCCAAGCTAATTAGTAGCTGGCTTTCCGCTGTAATAGTGTAAGTCACTTTGTGACTCACACTATTATGAAATTTCAGCGTATAGTGTGCGGGAACAGCACATTCAGATCACTGCTGCTGGGATAATGGCGATCACCATTTTTTTTTTTCCTTGTCTTCCTTCCCTAAGCGCGCACGTGTAGTGGGGTGGGCCAGCATGTCAGCCAATCCCAGACACACACACAGCTAAGTGAACTTTTAGCCAGAGAAGCAACGACATGTGTGATAGGATAACCATGTCACATGTCCCTGCATTATAAAAATGGGTATCTGCCCGTCCGGATGCCATTATCTCTTCTGCGTCTGGGTGTCAGTCACCGCTGGCGTAGCTCCTGTCTCCGATACTGCTGTGTACGCTCTACACACAGCGCTATACAGAATAGGGATAGAAGTTTCTATTAGCCCTTGTAAGGGCTAATAACAGCAGGCTTAGAGCCATAGGTGACAGTCAGGTACGTGGATACAGATTTTAACAGCTACAGATAACAGCGTCTGTGTAGCTAAGGTCAGGGACTTCCTCGCTGCATTTCCCCATTAGGAAGGATAGAAAGTGAGGCTTCCTTTCCTGTACACTGACCCACAACCCTGCCACTGTACCCTCCTGCCCTTTGCACACTCAAGCTCATTGTTACTAAGCCATTATACTAGCAAACACTGAGTAAACTTAGTGGCATCCTAAAAGTGGCTGTTGGACTTCCATTAGTGTCCCACTGGTGCAAAGCTATTTGCAGCACCACTGCATTGCACACTCAAACTCATTGTTACTAAGCTATTATACTAGCAAACACTGAGTAAAATTAGTGGCATCCTAAAAGTGGCTGTTGGACTTCCATTAGTGTCCCACTAGTGCAAATCTATTTGCAGCACCTCTGCATTGCACACTCAAACTCATTGTTACTAAACCATTATACTAGCAAACACTGAGTAAACTTAGTGGCATCCTAAAAGTGGCTGTTGGACTTCCATTATTGACCCACTGGTGCAAAGCGGTCTAACGGAGCGAACCATCCACCGCCTGCCCCTTCAAGTGCATCCGCGCGCTCTTCATCTTCTAGGACTGTGGGGACAGCTGTCACACCTGGTTTTCCACGCACAACTTCCACCACTGTAACCGCAACAGGCAGTTTGCTTGTTAGGTCGTCATTTGGTTTGTAAGGGGAAACAAGTGCGTGTGTACAGCTCTCTCAGACATCGATAGCATAAACGTTGGATGAAGGCAACATCATGTCTACGCCTGCACTTTCCTCACAAACCTGCATTTTTTCATGGACACCCTACTCACCACCGTCTACACACAGCAGCCAGATCTCTGTCCCTCAGATGTGGACAAATAAAAGGCCATTTCCTGCGAGCCATGACAAAGCTAAAAGGTTGACTTTATCCCTCTGTAAGCTCTTGGCTACCAAAATCCTGCCTTTCCGCCTGGTGGACACACAGTATTTTAGAGACCTTATGTCTGTCGCTGTGCCCCAGTACCAGATGCCCAGTCGCCACTACTTCTCTAAGAAAGGTGTGCCTGCGCTACACCAGCATATCGCACACAACATCACCGCTTCCTTGAGAATCTCTGTGTGTGAACGGGTGCATTTCACCACCGATACTTGGACCAGTAAGCATGGACAGGGACTTTACATGTCGCTGGGTAACTATGGTGATAGATGTTGAAGGGTCTGCTGCACAAGTCTTGCCGTGTCCACGACTTGTATGTTAGTCCTCTGTCCAAGTTCCGCCACTGCTTCTGCCTCCTCCACCTCGTCTGGGTCCTCCACCTCCTCCCCAAGCCTGCCTGGTCAGGCCACCAGCATTGTAACTGCGCAGAAGGAATCACGCACCCCTCATTACTATGCTGGTAGCAGAGCGCAATGGCATCAGGCGGTCTTTAGCTTGAAATGTCTTGGAAATAAGAGTCACACAGCGGCTGAGTTGTGGGCAGCTCTGGAGACTGAGTTTAATAAATGGTTGTCTCCACTCAACCTGCAGCCTGGTAAGGCCGTGTGCGACAATGCTGCAAACCTGGGTGCGGCCCTTCGCCTGGGCAAGGTGACACACGTGGCTTGTATGGCTCACGTGTTGAACCTTTTTGTCCAGCAACTTTTAACACACTATGCCGGCCTAGATGGCCTTCTGAACAGGGCACGAAAACTATCTGCTCACTTCCGCCGTTCAACCACCGCTGCTGAGCGACTTGCAGCGCTCCAGAAGTCTTTCGGCCTGCCGGTTCATCGCCTGAAATGTGATGTGCCGACACGCTGGAATTCGACTCTCCACATGTTACAGTGACTGTGGCAGCACCGTCGAGCCCTGGTGCAATACGTCATGACATATAGCCTGGGCCAACAAGATGCAGAGGTGGGGCAGACCACCCTGATGGAGTGGTCTCAGATCAAGGACCTATGCACCCTTCTGCACAGTTTCGATATGGCGACGAATATGTTTAGCGCTGACAATGCCATTATCAGTATGACAATTCCAGTCATTTACATGCTGGAGCACACGCTAAACACTATTCGGAGTCAGGGGGTGGGACAACAGGGAGGGGAGGAACTACAGGAGGATTCATATGCACAAGACACAACAACATCACCAAGGTCCAGACGTTCATCATCACCAACGCGGCAGGCATGGGACCATGGGGGACAGGGATCAACAAGGGCGCATAGTAGCAGGCTAAATGTTGAGGAAGGTGCAGGAGAACATGAAGAAATGGAGGACGAACTGTCCATGGACATGGAAGACTCAGCGGATGAGGGAGACATTGGTCAAATTTCTGTTGAAAGAGGTTGGGGGGAGATGTCAGAGGAAGAAAGAACGGGTAGCACCTCTATGCTACAAACACAGCGTGGACTTGGTCCGCATGGCTGCGCAAGACACATGAGTGCCTTCTTGCTGCACTACCTCCAACATGACCCTCGTATTGTCAAAATTAGAAGTGATGATGAGTACTGGCTTGCCACACTATTAGATCCCCGTTACAAGTCCAAATTTTGTGACATAATTCCAGCCATAGAAAGAGACGCAAGTATGCAGGAGTATCAGCAGAAGCTGTTACTCGATCTTAGCTCATTTTTTCCACCAAACAATCGTGGTACAGGCAGGGCCGTATTTGCCATTAGGCACTTGAGGGCACGTGCCTAGGGCGGCGCCTTCCAGGGGGGCGGCGCCCAAACCAAAATTTAAAAAAAAAAAAAAAAAAATTTTTTTTTTTTAAATCTTCCTCCCTCCTCCAAACTCTTTATTAAATCCGGCGCCTTTTTGGAGGAGGGAGGGAGCGCACAGTCATTTATAGTCGCGTCTATAACACGCGAATATAAATGACACTGTGAGCGTGCCGGCACTTACTTCCGGGGTCAGAGGAGCTGTAATCAGCTCCCCGCCCCGACGTGCTGCCGTGCGCTCACTGTGCAGAGGTCACAGCAGCGTGAGGCAGCGCCGCGCAGAGGAGGACGGGACATGGAGCCGCCGCCGAGGAAGATGTGAAATGATGATCCTGCCACCCCCACCACCACCGCGGAGAACGGGAGGTGCAGCCGCCGGGAGTTGCCGCCTGGAGCAGGTAAGCGCTTTACAGCCGAAGACAGCGCCGAACAAGCAACCCGGGGGGGGGAGGGGGGATGCCGGAGGATGTGGGGTTGCAACATGGAGGATGGGGGGATGGAACATGATATGGGGGCGCAACATGGAGGATGGGGGGATGGAACATGATATGGGGGCGCAACATGGAGGATGGGGGGATGGAACATGATATGGGGGCGAAACATGGAGAATGGGGGGATGGAACAAGATATGGGGGCGCAACATGGAGGATGGGGGGATGGAACATGATATGGGGGTGCAACATGGAGGATGGGGGGATGGAACATGATATGGGGGCGCAACATGGAGGATGGGGGGATGGAACATGATGTGGGGGCGCAACATGGAGGATGGGGGGATGGAACATGATATGGGGGCGCAACATGGAGGATGGGGGGATGGAACATGATATGGGGGCGCAACATGGAGGATGGGGGGGATGGAACATGATATGGGGGCGAAACATGGAGGATAACGGGGATGGAACATGATATGGGGGCGCAACATGGAGGATGAGGGGGGGATGCAGCATGATGTGGGGGTGCAACATGGAGGATGGAGGGGATGCAGCATGATGTGGGGGCGCAACATGGAGGATGTGGGGATGGAACATGATGTGGGGGCGCAACATGGAGGATGGGGGGGATGCAGCATGATGTGGGGGTGCAACATGGAGGCTGGGGGGGGATGCCGCATGATATGGGGGCGCAACATGGAGGATGGGGGGATGGAACATGATGTGGGGGAGCAGCATGAAGGATGGGGGGGATGCCGCATGATGTGGGGGCGCAACATGGAGGATGTGGGGGCGCAACATGGAGGATGGGGGGATGGAACATGATGTGGGGGCGCAACATGGAGGATGGGGGGGATGCAGCATGATGTGGGGGCGCAACATGGAGGATGGGGGGATGCAGCATGATGTGGGGACGCAGCATGGAGGATGGGGGGATGAAGCATGATGTGGGGGCGCAGCATGGAGGATGGGGGGATGAAGCATGATGTGGGGGTGCAGCATGGAGGATGGGGGGGATGAAGCATGATGTGGGGGCGCAGCATGGAGGATGGGGGGGATGAAGCATGATATGGGGGCGCAACATGGAGGATGGGGGGATGGAACATGATATGGGGGCGCAACATGGAGGATGGGGGGATGGAACATGATATGGGGGCGCAACATGGAGGAATGGGGGGATGGAACATGATATGGGGGCGCAACATGGAGGATGGGGGGATGGAACATGATATGGGGGCGCAACATGGAGGATGGGGGGATGGAACATGATGTGGGGGTGCAGCATGAAGGATGGGGGGGATGCCGCATGATGTGGGGGCGCAACATGGAGGATGTGGGGGCGCAACATGGAGGATGGGGGGATGGAACATGATGTGGGGGCGCAACATGGAGGATGGGGGGGATGCATCATGATGTGGGGGTGCAACATGGAGGCTGGGGGGGATGCCGCATGATATGGGGGCGCAACATGGAGGATGGGGGATGGAACATGATGTGGGGGCGCAGCATGAAGGATGGGGGGGATGCCGCATGATGTGGGGGCGCAACATGGAGGATGTCGGGGCGCAACATGGAGGATGGGGGGATGGAACATGATGTGGGGGCGCAACATGGAGGATGGGGGGGGATGCAGCATGATGTGGGGGCGCAACATGGAGGATGGGGGGGATGCAGCATGATGTGGGGGCGCAGCATGGAGGATGGGGGGGATGAAGCATGATGTGGGGGCGCAGCATGGAGGATGGGGGGATGAAGCATGATGTGGGGGTGCAGCATGGAGGATTGGGGGGATGAAGCATGATGTGGGGGCGCAGCATGGAGGATTGGGGGGATGAAGCATGATATGGGGGCGCAACATGGAGGATGGGGGGATGGAACATGATATGGGGGCGCAACATGGAGGATGGGGGGATGGAACATGATATGGGGGCGCAACATGGAGGATGGGGGGATGGAACATGATATGGGGGCGCAACATGGAGGATGGGGGGATGGAACATGATATGGGGGCGCAACATGGAGGATGGGGGGATGGAACATGATATGGGGCGCAACATGGAGGATGGGGGGATGGAACATGATATGGGGGCGCAACATGGAGGATGGGGGGATGGAACATGATGTGGGGGCACAGCATGAAGGATGGGGGGGGGGATGCCGCATGATGTGGGGGCGCAACATGGAGGATGGGGGGATGGAACATGATGTGGGGGCGCAACATGGAGGATGGGGGGGGATGCAGCATGATGTGGGGGCGCAACATGGAGGATGGGGGGGATGCAGCATGATGTGGGGGCGCAGCATGGAGGATGGGGGGGATGAAGCATGATGTGGGGCGCAACATGGAGGATGAGGGGGATGAAGCATGATGTGGGGGCGCAGCATGGAGGATGGGGGGGATGAAGCATGATGTGGGGGCGCAGCATGGAGGATGGGGGTGATGAAGCATGATGTGGGGGCGCAGCATGGAGGATGGGGGGGATGAAGCATGATGTGGGGGCGCAGCATGGAGGATGGGGGGGATGAAGCATGATGTGGGGGCGCAGCATGGAGGATGGGGGGGAGGAAGCATGATGTGGGGGCGCAACATGGAGGATGGGGGGATGAAGCATGATGTGGGGGCGCAACATGGAGGATGGGGGGGCGCAACATGGGGATGGAGCATGATGTGGGGGCGCAGCATGGGGGATGGAGCAGAATGGGAAAATGGGGGGGAGGGAAAATGAGGGAGGGTGGTGGACAGTATAGCAAATGGGAGTTACAGTATGGAGAATGAGAGGCATGGTATGGAGAATGGGGTAGCACGGGGGGGCATGGTATGGAGAATGGGGTAGCACGGGGGGGCATGGTATGGAGAATGGGGTAGCACGGGGGGAGGCATGGTATGGTGAATGGGGTAGCACGGGGGGAGGCATGGTATAGAGAATGGGGTAGCACGGGGGGGGGCATGGTATGGAGAATGGGGTAGCACGGGGGGAGGCATGGTATGGAGAATGGGAAAGCATGGGGGGTACTCTGTATGGAAGGGGAACCATGGTGGGCTTGGTATGGAGGGGGCTTGATATGGAGAAGGGGCAGCATGGGGAGCGCTCAGTTAGGAGCCTGGAAGGGCTGGGTATACATAATGCGAAGCATAAGGCTCATTATAGAGTGGGGACATCATGAGGGGGACAGTGAAGTGGGGGCTGCATGGAGAGGTGGGGACAGTGGAGGTCATAGTTCATAAGTGAGGAAGGTCTGGAGGGTATAATTCAGTGGGGAGGACAGTGGGGATTTCATGTGAGGGGGCAGTGTAGTGGAAAAGAAAGCCATGGACCCCATAGGGGGGAGGGGCGACATGACCAGAGGGAAGGGAGGGAGTGAGGGGTTAAAAAAGGTATAATGAGGGGCATTATGGGAAGGTATAGGGGATTGGTGGACAAAAGGATCCCTGTAGGGGAGGGGGGGGAGTATAAAAGCGATGAGGGAGGGTCTTACCTCCCCTTTTGGACTCCGGACGGCGACAGATTCCCGCCCACGCTCCCTTTTTTGCGTTTGTGAGTTTGTTTAACTATGTTCAAAAAAAAAAAAAAAAAAAACAAAAAAAAAAAAAAAAAAAGGAATTATTATAAAAGGAATGTATGTTTTGTCGCAGCAGCGGGGGTAGGTCTGGTCCAGAAGCGGTTGGAAGGGATTTGTAGCTGGACCGAGAGGCACTGTCTTGGTATGGTGTCTCTGGGTTCCGGGAAATTGCAGGCACGGGGTTCTGCAAAGTTTGGGGGGTATTAATCCGTGGGGTGATTAATACCTCATCTCTGGGTCGGAGTGTTGCGGCCAGGGATATTGGTGTAGGAAAGGGTTTCTGGACCGGGCCTACATAGGGTTTCATGTACCGTTTATTATTATGTGTTACCTATTATTGTGTGTTTGGGGTCGCCCGTTGGACGGCGCCCCCTTTGTGGTAGTATGTTAATAATAGGTAATAAAGGCTGCTGTGGCCAATTTGTTTAACCAAGTCGCATGCAGTCGGTGTATTATTTTTAGGTTAAGTTTTAAGGGGTATAGTAACCATCACGACCGGAAAATCCTTCCTCAGTGGTCATGTAATAGGAGAGAATGTGGAGGCTGTATACTGTAAGTGACACGGTGTGTGGTCATTCTTTGTGCTGTGAGCTCAGTGATGGGCAATTATTTATTCTTGGGCACAGCCTTGGGCTTACTTAGGGTGGTTACTCTTTAGTGAGAATTATGAGTCTGTCACCAGGTTTTTGCCACCTAATTTGAGAGCAGCATAATGTAGGGGCAGAGATCCTGATTCCAGTGTTGTCACTTACTGGGCTGCTTAGTGTAGTTTTGATAACATCACTGTTTAATCAGCAGTAGTTATCATTACAGGACTACTTGGTGTGCTGCAGGTAGTCCAGCATATTCATGAGCTCTGTATAACTGCGAGATCTGCAGCAGAGAAAACGACAGCAAACAGCTCAGTAAGTGACACCTCGCTGGAATCAGGGGCTCTGTCTCTACATTATGCTGCTCTCAGATGGGGGAGCAAAACCTGGTGACAGATTCCCTATACGGGCACCATTGCAGTATGTGCTGCAGCAGACCAGACGAGAGGGGAGTCTTGGGAGACGCAGGACAATGTGTTGCTAAGAGCGATGACATTTTACTTTTACTCCCAAAATGGCAATTAATCTGCAGACACATTTATACAGGGGACGTCGCTCTGGCATGTACAGTTTTACCTTAATATTATATATATGCAAACTGTTCTGTCCCCCTGGTGCGGCCGATGTCTTGGTGCAGATGTGCACCGTCCTATTTGCATATTAAAGACAGTCCCTCGTCCTTAGGTGAGTCAGTGCTGTTTAAAATCACTTAGCATTTCTGCACGTGTCCTGACACTGGAGGAGCAGAGTAGCACTCCAAGTGTCAGTGTGGGTGCGCCTGCAGTGTGACTGCAGTGTCCGCGTGGGTGCGCCTGCAATGTGACTGCAGTGTCCGCGTGGGTGCGCCTGCAATGTGACTGCAGTGTCCGCGTGGGTGCGCCTGCAATGTGACTGCAGTGTCCGCGTGGGTGCGCCTGCAATGTGACTGCAGTGTCCGCGTGGGTGCGCCTGCAATGTGACTGCAGTGTCAGTGTGGGTGCGCCTGCAATGTGACTGTAGTGTCTGCGTGGGTGCGCCTGCAATGTGACTGCAGTGTCCGCGTGGGTGCGCCTGCAATGTGACTGCAGTGTCCGCGTGGGTGCGCCTGCAATGTGACTGCAGTGTCCGCGTGGGTGCGCCTACAATGTGACTGCAGTGTCTGCGTGAATGCGCCTGCAATGTGACTGCAGTGTCTGCGTGGGTGCGCCTGCAATGTGACTGCAGTGTCCGCGTGGGTGCGCCTGCAATGTGACTGCAGTGTCCGCGTGGGTGCGCCTGCAATGTGACTGCAGTGTCCGCGTGGGTGCGCCTGCAATGTGACTGCAGTGTCCGCGTGGGTGCGCCTGCAATGTGACTGCAGTGTCCGCGTGGGTGCGCCTGCAATGTGACTGCAGTGTCCGCGTGGGTGCGCCTGCAATGTGACTGCAGTGTCCGCGTGGGTGTGCATGCAATGTGATGCAGGTACGTTCTGACACCTGGTTGCTGCCTGTATTTGACTGCCGATTCAATGAGGAAGGTTGTTGAAGTGAGCAGACAGCACATCACAGCGCCGTGTCCCCCTCCTCACTGTGCTCCTCCTGTGTTGTGTGCACACCCGCACTGACGCTTGGAGTGTGCCGCTGTGCTCCTCCTGTGTTGGATGCACACATGCACTGACGCTTGGAGTGTGCCGCTGTGCTCCTCCTGTGTTGGATGCACACATGCACTGACGCTTGGAGTGTGCCGCTGTGCTTCTTCTGTGTTGTGTGCACACCCGCACTGACGCTTGGTGTGTGCCGCTGTGCTCCTCCTGTGTTGTGTGCACACCCGCACTGACGCTTGGAGTGTGCCGCTGTGCTCCTCCTGTGTTGGATGCACACATGCACTGACGCTTGGCGTGTGCCGCTGTGCTAATCCTGTGTTGTGTGCACACCCGCACTGACGCTTGGAGTGTGCCGCTGTGCTCCTCCTGTGTTGGATGCACACATGCACTGACGCTTGGTGTGTGCCGCTGTGCTCCTCCTGTGTTGTGTGCACACCCGCACTGACGCTTGGAGTGTGCCGCAGTGTTGGGTGCGGTGCAGTCAGGAGATCTGGTGTTACGGTGCTCACTGTCACCAATGGATCACTATTAATCAAGACAAAGGCCTGGCTAGTATTTTCCTATATTCGGTGGTATCGGTGCACCAGGCTTAGGCCGCGCAGAAATGTCCTCATTTTCATATCAAATGTGGCTTTTTCAGTGAACATTAAAGGGAACCTGTTACACCCTTTTTCAATTTTAAACTGCCCCCCCTCTTGTTAGTGACGCAACGTTAAGTGATGCACATTTTCTGACTAACAAGACAATGGAGCAGTTTAATATTAAAGGTCGTGACCAGTTCCTTTTAAGCTGAACTATATGGGGGGGATTATTTCTCCACAGATCATGTCCCCCATATAAATATTTCTGCAGTCTAGGTGTCATTTTGGGGTGACAGATTCCCTTTTAAGTCAGCTTAAAAATCATCTCACCTGACGAATGAAAGTTTTTTGCTCGTGCAACGGGTGATGGACACTGTTTAGATAAATCTGTTTCCCATCTTTGGCTGCAGTGTTAATGCTGCTTTAAAGGGGTTTTCTCACATTGGGAACTTACCCCCTATCCTTGGGATGGGGAATAACTTTCCAATCGCTGGGGGTCCGACTACCGTGGCCCCGAGTGTTTCCCAGAACCAGAACATTCAGACAGAATGGATTCCGGGAGTAAAATTTCATAGTCCTGTCTCCTGAGCTGTGCACTTAAGAGGTCTTTTGAGCAATTGGTGGGGGTCTCAAGTCCCACCCCATGATGCCCCTTCTCCCTACTGAGCCCACCTCTGCCCTACTAATCTCCTCAGAATTAATGGACCTAAACCTATAAGATCTCGTCCAAAAGTTAAGTCTACTGCCTGGGACTAATCAGTATTGTGGTTCTTATATGGTCCACAGTCTAATGATGGCTGGTAACAACTACCAGCATCTCCTTACCATTGTTAAGGACATACTGAGAGTTGTACGTTAATGAAATACATAGATGTATATGGGTCTAACCTGACACTGCACTTGATTGCTGTGTGAAGTTGGCAATGTATTCATGTACTGATGGTGGTTTTTGCAATGTATTGTCTTCAGGGTGGTTTTGGTGATGTGTTATTGTGTTTAGGGTGGTTTTGGTGATATTACTGTATTGACAGTAGTTCTGTTGATGTATTACTGTACTAACTGTGGTTTTGGTTACGTATTATAGTATGTAGTGTAGTTTTAGTTATGTATTACTGTACTGATGGTGGTTCTGGTGATAGTCATGTGGCTGTTGTAATCTTTACCTTATCAGTCTTGATCCTAAAACATAGGGTCAGCGTGCTGGACTAAAAATACAGCTATCTGCATGTCTGTCAGCCGAATAAGTAATAGACTAAAGCCTCCATACACTATAGTCTGATTTTTAGGCCGACAGCTATCTTGCTCGGCTCTCCCATATACAGGAGCACTCATTCTGCCAAGTGTTTCTGTGTTCTTTATTAGAGCCGCTGCTGGACATCTCCGACAGCAGCTTATCATTTAGAGGATAATAGGATCTACACTCCGTAATTGGACATTCTGGATCCTTATTCCCCTGACAATCAGAATTGAGAGCCCCTGTTCACATTGGGCTATCAGCAGAACCCTATGATATTGGCGGGTTTAGACAACTTTAGGTTAATGTGTATGGAGGTCTTAACTACTATCTGAAGGCTCTGGGCTCTATCAGGGAATGTGCACACGTCTTGTAGTTGTCTGTGAACCCCCGGAATTATTCAGACAGAATACACTTTAGGACAGTCATCATTTTATCCTGAAGCAAATATTTATTTTTTTTTGCTGTGGCTTCTTGGTTGTTTTTTCCAACATCTTTTAGCTACTGGATTTTACTTATATTTTTAAATGAACTAGTAAGCGGCATCCAAGCAGCAGGCGCCATATAATGGACCGGTCACTGTCAGCCGCTTCATGTCTGAGGAAACCTGACGCGTTTAAAAAAAACTCCAAAGACTGAACATATGGACAGCAAGTCGTTTTACACTGCAGTGTATGAGTTCATTTCTTTAATATTTAGAGTTTGGGTTTTTTGGGCGGGTTATAGGTCGGATCTGTCTGGAAAAAAAAAAAAGCTGTGTGCACATACCCGTAATCTGACTGATCAGAAGGGGGCGCCACCACTGACAGTGCCTAGGGCAGCAAAAACCCCAAATACGGCCCTGGGTACAGGGAGTGATTCTCCCAGTTGTAACTTGACAAACATGGGACGGTCTCGAGCTGGACAAGGAAAAAGAGGAGGAGACACAGATATAGGCATGGCATGCCCTTCTAAAATCATGTAAAACACCGCAAGGTTACTCTAAGCGGAGTCTCCCTTTTTTCCAAGCACATTCAAAAATACGCCATCCTTAACCGTTCCCAGGATGACACTGGGGTAGGTAGCTAAGTCTTTGCTGAACCATGACTTGTTCATCTTGGCTCCTTTTAAAAAACACAGCAAGCAAGAGTTACTCCAAGCGGAGTCTCCCTTTTTTCCAAAAATTGGGCCACACACACACCCACCCCTTCAGTGGCAGCACTTGTGCCCCAGTTGTACACTTCATAGGTAGATTTGCATCAAGCACATTCAAAAATACGCCATACTTAACCGTCCCCAGGATGACACCGGGGTAGGTAGCAAAGTCTTTCCTGATCCCAGCTCTGTTCATCTTGGATCATTTTTAAAAACAATGTAAGCAAGGGTTATTCCAAGCGGAGTCTCCCTTTTTTCCAAAAATTGGGCCCCACACACACCCACCCCTTAGTGGCAGCACTTGTGCCCCAGTTGTACACTTCACAGCTAGATTTGCATCAAGCACATTCAAAATCCACAAGCATTTACTCTCCCCAGGATGACACAGGGGTAGTAAATTCCTTGTGGATCCATGACTTGTTCATTTTGATGAACGTTAGTCTGTCCACATTGTCACTGGACAGACGCGTGCACTTATCTGTCAACACACACCCAGCAGCACTGAAGACACGTTCAGAGACAACGCTGGCAGCTGGACACGACAAAATCTCCAAGGCGTAAGTGGAGAGCTCTGGCCATTTTTCAAGATTTGAAGCCCAAAATGAGCAAGGCTCCATTTGCAAAGTCATGGCATCGATGTTCATTTGGAGATACTCCTGTATCATCCTCTCCAGCCATTGACTATGTGTCAGACTTGTTGTCTCTGGTGGCCTTGCAAAGGATGGTCTAAAACAATTATGAAAAGATTCAATAAAATTGCTGTTACCAGCACCAGATACGGTGCTTCTGGTACGGGTAGACTGTTGAAGATGACGAGACCGTCCCATGTTTGTCAAGTTACAACTGGGAGATTCACTCCCTGCACCTGCACGGTTGTTTGGTGGAAAAGCTGAGCTAAGATCGAGTAACAGCTTCTGCTGATACTCCTGCATACGTGCGTCCCTTTCTATGGCTGGAATTATGTCACAAAACCTTCCTCAACATTTCGCATGCTACTATGCGCCCTTGTTGATCCCTGTCCCCCATGGTCCCATGCCTGCCGCGTTGGTGATGATGAACGTCTGGACCTTGGTGATGTTGTTGTGTCTTGCGCATATGAATCCTCCTGTAGTTCCTCCCCTTCCTGTTGTCCCACCCCCTGACTCCGAATAGTGTTTAGCGTGTGCTCCAGCATGTAAATGACTGGAATTGTGATGCTGATAATGGCATTGTCAGCGCTAAACATATTCGTCGCCATGTCGAAACTGCAGAAGGGTGCATAGGTCCTTGATCTGAGACCACTCCATCAGGGTGATCTTCCCCACCTCTGCATCTCGTTGACCCAGGCTGTACGTCATGACGTATTGCACCAGGGCTCGACGGTGCTGTCACAGTCGCTGTAATATGTGGAGAGTCGAATTCCAGCGTGTCGGCACATCGCATTTCAGGTGATGAACCGGCAGGCCGAAGGCCTTCTGGAGCGCTGCAAGTCGCTCAGCAGCGGTGGTTGAACGGCAGAAGTGAGCAGACAGTTTTCGTGCCCTGCGCAGAAGGCCATCTAGGCCGGGATAGTGTGTTAAAAATTGCTGGACAACAAGGTTCAACATGTGAGCCTTGTGTTACCTTGCCCAAGCAAAAGGCCGCACCCAGGTTTGCAGCATTGTCGCACACGGCCTTACCAGGCTGCAGGTTGAGTGGAGACAACCATTTATTAAACTCAGTCTCCAGAGCTGCCCACAACTCAGCCGCTGTGTGACTCTTATTTCCAAGACATTTCAAGCTAAAGACCGCCTGATGCCGTTGCGCTCTGCTGCCAGCATAGTAATGAGGGGTGCGTGATTCCTTCTGCGCAGTTACAACGCTGGTGGCCTGACCAGGCAGGCTTGGGGTGGAGGTGGAAGACCCAGACGAGGTGGAGGAGGCAGAAGCAGTGGCGGAACTTGGACAGACAGAGGATTGACACAGCAAGTCGTGGAGACGGCAAGACTTGTGCAGCAGACCCTTCACCATCTATCACCATAGTTACCCAGTGCCCAGTCAGCGACATGTAACGTCCCTGTCCATGCTTACTGGTCCAAGTATCGGTGGTGAAATGCACCCGTTCACACACAGAGTTTCTCAAGGAAGCGGTGATGTTGTGTGCGACATGCTGGTATAGCGCAGGCACACCTTTCTTAGAGAAGTAGTGGCGACTGGGCATCTGGTACTGGGGCACAGCGACAGACATAAGGTCTCTAAAATCCTGTGTGTCCACCAGGCTGAAAGGCAGCATTTCGGTAGCCATGAGCTTAAAGAGGGATAAAGTCAACCTCTTAGCTTTGTCATGGGTTGCAGGAAATGGCCTTTTATTTGTCCACATCTGAGGGACAGAGATCTGGCTGCTGTGTGTAGACGGTGGTGAGTAGGGTGTCCGTGAAAAAATGCAGGTTTGTGAGGAAAGTGCAGGCGTAGACATGATGTTGCCTTCATCCAAGGTTGATGCTATCGATGTCTGAGAGAGCTGTACACACGCACTAATTTCCCCTTCCAAACCAAATGACGACCTACCAAGCAAACTGTCTGTTGCGGTTACACTGGTGGAAGTTGTGCGTGGAAAACCAGGTGTGACAGCTGTCCCCACAGTCCTAGAAGATGAAGAGCGCGCGGATGCACTTGAAGGGGCAGGCGGTGGATGGTTCGCTCCGCTAGACCGCATTGCAGCACGGTGAGCTTCCCACTGGGACATATGATATTTATTCATGTGACGATTCATGGAAGAAGTTGTCAAACTCCTGAGGTTTTGCCCTGTACTAACAGAATCATGACAAATTTTACATATCACATGATTTGGGCGATCTTTTTCTATGTCAATAAAGGTCCAGGCTAGGCAAGGCTTAGAGGGCATGCGACCTGCTGAGCCCCCCCGACTAGTGCTCAGAGGCAGAGTGGTGTCTGAGGATGCAGTTGTAGACGTGCTACCAGTACTACTCCTCTGTCCAGGAAGGCGCAAGGTAACTTCGTCATCAGTAGCATCCTCCTCCACCACCTCTGTTGACCTCCTCGAGTGCCTGACTGTGGGTTGACAGTAGGTGGGATCTAGAACTTCCTCATCAAGCGTTGTGTTTGCACTCCCCTCACCCTCAGACCGAGCCTCTTCCTGACGTGAACCAATATTTAAGTTGTCATCCCAATCTGGTATCTGCGTCTCTTTGTCATCAGTATGTTCCTCATTGTCTATAACAATAGGTGTTACAGTTTGTGAATAAGGGTCAACATAAACTTGGTCCTCACGGCCTGAGTCAGAGTCACAAAGGTTCTGGGCATCACTGCAGACCATTTCCTGGTCTGTACTCACTGTAGCTTGGGAGCAGACCTCTGATTCCCAGGCTATAGTGTGACTGAACAGCTCTGCAGACTCAGCCATCTCAGTTCCACCATACTGTGCAGGACAGATGGAGACTTCAGAGCTGGGAGAAAGCAAGTGTGATTGGGATGACAACTCAGATGACTGGTGTTTCTTGGATGCGGTAGTTGAGGTGGCGGAGACAGAACTTTTTGGACAACTTGAGATCCATTCAAGCATTTTCTTTTTTTGGCCATCATCTACCTTTTTTCCAGTTGTTCGTGTCCATAGAAAAGGAGCACATCAGATTGTCCACGGTAAGTAGTAGACATCTTACTTTTGCTGGAAGATGGTCTATCTTCAGCAGATGTTAATGGAGCTTTACCACCTTCCCCACGGACAAACCCTTTTTTTCCTTTTCCAACACGCCTCTTCCCCTTTCCACCAGCATCTGTCATTTTGCCACTCATTTTGATTGCGACAAGATTGTGCACTTGAAATGTGGTAGTAAAAATTGAGAGGTGGTGTAGATTGCAGCGGCGGTCTATCTTTATTAACAGCAGAATAAACAACAATAACTATCCCTGACAATGCAACTACGGCCCTTAAACTAGCAGCATAGTTTAACAATGAGTTTGAGTGTGCAATGCAGAGGTGCTGCAAATAGATTTGCACTAGTGGGACACTAGTGGAAGTCCAACAGCCACTTTTAGGATGCCACTAAGTTTACTCAGTGTTTGCTAGTATAATGGCTTAGTAACAATGAGTTTGAGTGTGCAATGCAGAGGTGCTGCAAATAGATTTGCACTAGTGGGACACTAATGGAAGTCCAACAGCCAATTTTAGGATGCCACTAAGTTCACTCAGTGTTTCCTAGTATAATGGCTTAGTAACAATGAACTTGAGTGTACAATGCAGTGGTGCTGCAAATAGCTTTGCACCAGTGGGACACTAATGGAAGTCAAACAGCCACTTTTAGGATGCCACTAAGTTTACTCAGTGTTTGCTAGTATAATGGCTTAGTAACAATGAGCTTGAGTGTTCAATGCAGTGGTGCTGCAAATAGCTTTGCACCAGTGGGACAATAATGAAAGTCCAACAGCCACTTTTAGGATGCCACTAAGTTTACTCAGTGTTTGCTAGTATAATGGCTTAGTAACAATGAGTTTGAGTGTGCAATGCAGTGGTGCTGCAAATAGCTTTGCACCAGTGGGACAATAATGGAAGTCCAACAGCCACTTTTAGGATGCCACTAAGTTTACTCAGTGTTTGCTAGTATAATGGCTTAGTAACAATGAGTTTGAGTGTGCAATGCAGAGGTGCTGCAAATAGATTTGCACTAGTGGGACACTAATGGAGGTGCAACAGCCACTTTTAGGATGTCACTAAGTTTACTCAGTGTTTGCTAGTATAATGGCTTAGTAACAATGAGCTTGAGTATGCAAAGGGCAGGAGGGTACAGTGGCAGGGTTGTGGGTCAGTGTACAGGAAAGGAAGCCTCACTTTCTATCCCTCCTAAAGGGGAAATGCAGCGACGAAGTCCCTGACCTTGGCTACACAGATGCTGTTATCTGTAGCTGTTAAAATCTGTTTCCACGGACCTGACTGTCACCTATGGCTCTGAGCCTGCTGTTATTAGCCCTTACAAGGGCTAATAGAAACTTCTATCCCTATTCTGTATAGCGCTGTGTGTAGAGCGTACACAGCAGTATTGCAGACAGGAGGTACGCCAGCGGTGACTGACACCCAGATGCAGAAGAGATAATGGCGTCCGGACGGGCAGATACCCGTTTTTATATTGCAGGGACATGTGACATGGACATCTTATCACACATGCCGTTGCTTCTCTGGCTAAAAGTCCACTTAGCTGTGTGTGTGTCTGGGATTGGCTGACATGCTGGTCCGCCCCACTACACATACACTACACACTACATAGTGTGAGTCACAGAGTGACTTACTCTATTACAGCTGAAAGCCAGCTAGTAATTAGCTTGGCTTTTTGCTGCTAGAACCGTTCTCGAACGTAACTAGAACTATCAAGCTTTAGCAAAAAGCTCGAGTTCTAGTTCGATCTAGAACAGGCCCCAAAATCACTCAAACCGCGAACTGGAGAACCACGAACCGCGAACCGCGTTCAACTCTACTTGGAACGTAGCGATACATCCTAAAATTCATTTGATTCCCGTGGCCATAGCAACGGCTTTCAAATGATGGCCCCTGCTGTTTCTTACAGCAGGGGACCTTTGCTTGACCCCACGTGGGTGCATTGCAACTCTCCATCCACGATCGAGGTGATTACCTGGTCAAATCTTAACCGCCAATCACAGTGATCGCACTGTTTTCAGTTAAAAAAAAATACCACAAACCGTGTGATCCAGTGAGATTCAGCTATGACGTGCTACAGCAGCATCAGATAATTGGCTGAAGGCCAGCAAACACAACGCCCCCCCCTTTCCTGCAGCACTGATTGGAGCAATAGTGCTATAACGCATAATTGTTCCAATCAGCGTGCAGGGGTGTGGTCTGACTTGGCAGTGACCACCCTCCGAAGGCTAATTTTGGACTGGAGAGCCCTCCCCCAGCATGTCTGCACCGTGCCCCTGCTAGTACTTGTAGTACCACGCCGCCGCCACTGTCCGATCGCCGCTCCTGCTCCTTGATCCTGCTGCTGCTGTAAGTATAGCATGCTGTACTTGTGTCCTCCTGATCTACCCTCCTGTCACCTCCCAATCTGTCCCCCTGCCACTTCTCAATCTGCCCCCCTGCCATCTCCCGATCTGCCCCCCCCCTGCACACTTATGATTTTCTCCTGACTCCAGCTAGGCATCTGCTGTCCCCCCTCCGACATCCCCTACCTGCTGTCACCGGGTCATCCGAGGTCTTCATTGGTCTGATCGCATCTGCCTCCATCACTGGTCCTCCCTGGGTCCTCGCGCATGAGCTGTCCATCTTGCTGCCTGCTGCTGGGTCCTGTGAAGGTCTGTCCGTCTTGCTGCCTTCTATTCCTCCTGCAGTTCCTGTGGTCACTGATCTGCCTGCTAATCCTCTGGTCCTGTGATCATCCCCCTTCTCTTTTTGCAACTCATCCTTCAGTGTGTCCTGCCAAGCAATGAGCAGTGTTGCACATCACGGATCGGGGTCCATGCTCAATTCATTTGAAAAGTTAAATGGTGCTTTTTCCCTTCGAGTATTGCAGTGCGCCTAAACAGTTGATTTCTACCACATAGTAGATATCAGCATATTCATTGCACAATAAATTGTATGGCGCATTTTTTCCTAATACCTACCCTTGTAAAAAAAAAAAGCTACCTGGTTGAAGTAACAATTTTGTGGTTAAAAAAGATATATATATATATATATATATATTCACGGGTCAGAGTTATAAAATTCTGTGAAGCTCCTGGGGGTTCAAGGGGCTCAGCAAACATCTAGATAAATTCCTTGAGGAGTCTAGTTTCCAAATTAGGCTCACTTGTGGGGGGTTTCCACTGTTTAGACACATCATGCGCTCTCCAAATGAGACATGACACCAGCAGATTAGTTCATCAAAATCTGCTCTCCAAAACGTCATGTCTTCCGGTCCGAGCTCTGCCATGCACCTAAACAGTGGTTTCCTCCAGACAATTTTGCGTTTGATAAGTCAAATGGCACTCCTTGTCTTCTGAGCCCTGCTGTGCGCCCAAAAGTTGATTTCCACTACATGAGGTATCAACGTACTCAGGAGAAATTGCACTATAAATTTTATGGTGCATTTTTTCCTGGTACCCTTGTGAACAAAAAAGCTACCTGGTTGAAGTAACAATTTTGTGGATTTTTTTTTTTTATTTTTACGACTCAATGTTATAAACTTCTGAGAAGCCCTTGCGGGTACAAGGGGCTCACTAAACATCTATATAAATTCCTTGAGGGGTCTAGTTTCCAAAATGGGGTAATTTTTGGGGGACTCCCATTGTATAGGCATCTCAGGGGGTCTACAAATGTGACATGGTCTCCGCTAGTGATTGAAGCTAATTTTGCTTTCAAAAATTGAAATGGCGCTCCTCCCCTTCCGAGCTCTGCCGTGTGCCCAAACAATTAATTTCCACCACATATGAGGTATCAGCTTACTGAAGACAAATTGCACATTACATTTTATGTTGCATTTTTCCCAGGTACCCATTTTTGTGTAAAAAAGTAAAATTTTCATTTATTCCTTCCGCAGTGCTTTGATTCCTGTGAAGAACCTAAAGGGTTAATAAACTTTTTGGATGTGGTTTTCAGCAGTCTGAGGTGTGCAGATTTTAGAATGGTGTCACTTTTGGGTATTTTCTGTCACCTAGGCCTTTCAAAGTCACTTCAAATGTAATGTGGTCCCTAAAAAAATGGTTTTGTAAATTTTGTTGAAAAAATGAGAAATTGCTGATGAACTTTAAACCCTTCTTCTAACTTCTTAAGAAAAAAAAAGTTTGTTTGAAAAATTGCGCTGCTGTAAAGTAGACATGTAGGAAATATTATTTAGTAGCTATTTTGTGTGACATAAGTTGGATTTATGTGCATAAAATTCCCAATTTTGAAAATTGCGAAATTTTCTAAATTTTTACCAAATTTCCAAAATTTTCACAAATAAACACAAAAATACCGGCCTAAATTTACAACTACACCGTGTGCAGAATTATTAGGCAAGTTGTATTTTAGAGGATTTTTTTATTATTGATCTTCAACTATGTTCTCAATCAACCCAAAAGACTCATAAATATCAAAGCTTAATATTTTTGGAAGTTGGAGTGTTTTTTTTTTGATTTGGCTATCTGAGGAGGATATCGTTTTGTGCAGGTAACTATTACTGTGCAGAATTATTAGGCAACTTAATAAAAACCAAATATATTTCCATCTCACTTGTTTATTTTCACCAGGTAAACCAATATAACTGCACACAATTTAGAAATAAACATTTCTGACATGCAAAAACAAAACCCCAAAAAATTAGTGACCAATATAGCCACCTTTCTTTATGATGACACTCAACATCCTACCATCCATAGATTCTGTCAGTTGCTTGATCTGTTTACGATCAACATTGCGTGCAGCAGCCACCACAGCCTCCAGACACTGTTCCGAGATGTGTACTGTTCCCCCCCCCCCTGTAGATCTCACATTTTATGAGGGACCAAAGGTTCTCTATGGGGATAAGATCAGGTGAACAAGGGGGCCAGATCATTATTTTTTCATCTTTTAGACCTTTACTGACCAGCCACGCTGTGGAGTAGTTGGATGCATGTGATGGAGCATTGTCCTGCATGAAAATCATCTTTTTCTTGAGCAATACCGACTTCTTCCTGTACCACTGCATGAAGATGTTGTCTTCCAGAAACTGGCAGTGGATCTGGGAGTTGAGCTTCACTCTATCCTCAACCCGAAAAGGTCCCACAAGTTCATCTTTGATGATACCAGCCCATACAAGTACCCCACCTCCACCTTGCTGGCGTCTGAGTCTGAGTGGAGCTCTCTGCCCTTTACTGATCCAGCCTCTGGCCCATCCATCTGGCCCATCAAGAGTCACTCTCATTTCATCAGTCCAAAAAACCTTTGAAAAATCAATCTTAAGATATTTTTTGGCCCAGTCTTCACGTTTTATCTTATGTTTCTTCTTCAAAGGCGGTCGTTTTTCAGCCTTCCTTACCTTGGCCATGTCCCTGAGTATGGCACACCTTGTGCTTTTTGATACTCCAGTAACGTTGCAGGTTACCTAACCTGTGTTAGTCCTGCCTTGTTGCTCTAGTCTGCTTGTACCCAGCTCCAGTTCTGACTGCTATAGTTCTGGTATGCTGATGTCTGCCCTAGACCTTTCCAGTCCATGTGTTTCCCTGGTACCAGTTTGTGTACTGTTCCTGAATTCTTGCTATTTTCTGTACCTGGCCATGTTGTATTTCTGTGACTAAAATCCTGTTTGTGTGTTAAACCTGAAGTCCGGAGTTTCCGATGTGCCTGCACCACCCTGTTGCATTCCAAGCCCGCTGTTCCTGCACCACCCTGTTGCAGTCCAAGTCTGCTTTGCCTGCACATCCTGTTGAAGTACAAGTCTGCTGTGCCTGCACCACCCTGTTGTGGTCCAAGCCTTCAGTACCTCTATCATCCTGCTGTGGTCCATGCCGGTGTCAGACAACCTCTGCCCAATGCCTGGAGCCATGCCTGATGTCCGGTGTCTGATGACCTTTGTCCGATGTCTGGAGCCTTGCTTGATGTCCGGTGTCTGACGACCTCTGCACGATGTCTGGAGCCTTGCTTGATGTCCAGTGTCTAACGACATCTGTGCGATGTCTGGAGCCTTGCCTGATGACTTCCAGTGTCTTCTGTCCTGTCTTCCTGTCCGTTTTTGTGGCCGGGACAGCCAGTATCCCTGCTCTGCCCTGCATGTGTTTCTGTGTTATGGGACCAGCCTGATTTCCTGATCATCTTGTTTGATTTCCTATGTGTTCCTGTGTCCTGGGACCAGCCTGATCCTGATCTGTTCCTGACCTGTACTGTTTTCCCATGCCAGTCCTGTCTGACCTTGCATGTCTCCCTGTCCTGCAGCCACCTACCCCTGGCTTAGCTGCCATAGTCCCTGGATGCCACCCTTCCGTTGCCTGGGTGGGTCTGGGTCCCCCTTGTGGTCAAGTGGGTCCACCTCACCCTTGGGATGTGTCATCCCCGTGCTCGCTGCCTCATCCCCGGTGATGAGTGTGACAGTAATGTTCTCAAACAAACCTCTAAGACCTTCACAGCTGTACTTATACTGTGGATAAATTATGCTATTTACAGTACTAATTATGTGATTTTTTTTTAAGGCAATTGGTCACTCAGGCTTTTATTTAGGGGGTATCAGATAGTAGGGAGCTGACTACAAATGCACGTTACAATTTCCAGATTTATATTTCAAAAATATTTAGAAAATCATGTATCACTTGCTTTACACTTCATAGATATTTGCTACTTTGTGTTAGTACATCACATAAAACTCCATTAAAACAAATATAAGTTTGTGGGTGTAAAGCAGGCCTGGACTGACAAGCGGGAGGGGCGGGACTTCTCCCGGTGGGCTGGCCAGTGGAGGGGTGGGGGGTGGGGGGGCCGCCCCCCGCCTCTCCCGCACTCAGGGCCGGCGTCAGCAGTGCACGCGGCATACCTGGGCAAATGCCGGGGCCCTGGAGAGTCAGGGGGGCCCACTCGGCCTCGTCAGTTCTGGTGCCCCTTGGCCGGGGCCCCCTCGCCTTAGTTCTGCTGCCCCCGGGCCGAGTTCCGGGGTCCGCAGTCCTCGCCAGGAATCTGCAGCGCCGTCCCTTTAAGGCGCGCAGACTTCCTGGTTTGAACTTCATCTGTGGGCGGAGCTACCAACTGGCCTGCTCAGTCCCACAGATGAAGGAGTTGCAGTGCCAGCCAGCGACCCCCAGCACAGCTCTTCTCTCCGGCGCTGTGTGGGCCCCCTCTCCACCGTGACCTGAGCGGTATGTGCCCTCCCCGTCCCCCCCCCCCCGGTGTTGTATGTGCTGGCCCCTGGAGCTGTGTGTGGGCCCCCCAGAGCCGCGTGTGTGGGCCCCTCAGAGCCACGTGTGTGTCTGTATGTAGCCGAGCTATGTGTGTATGCATGTAGCAGAGCTATGTGTGTATGTATGCAGCAGAGCTATGTGTGTATGTATGCAGCAGAGCTATGTGTGTATGTATGCAGCAGAGCTATGTGTGTATGTATGCAGCAGAGCTATGTGTGTATGTATGCAGCAGAGCTATGTGTGTATGTATGCAGCAGAGCTATGTGTGTATGTATGCAGCAGAGCTATGTGTGTATGTATGCAGCAGAGCTGTGTGTGTCTGTATGCATGTATGATGTGTATCTATGAATGTCAGTGTATATGACTGTATAGATGTGTCAGTTATATATGTAATTTTGTGAGTTTGTCTTTAAATATGTATATGTATGTGTACATATGTGTGTGTCTGCGTGTGGATGGGGCCCACTGGGACTCTTCCGCCCGGGGCCCACAAAAACCTGGAGCCGGCCCTGCCCGCACTGCCTGCTGTTTAAAATTATTTTGTGGCTGCCGCCACCCGCCGGCCGCCACTATAGTGGCGGGGTCCGGTGAGCGGCCCGATTTTTGCATGTGCGCTGCTTTGGTTTGAGTTCCAGGGCTGAATTTCAGTCCCAGTCCGGCCCTGGTGTAAAGTGAAAAAATCTGGCAAATTTCACGAGGCACGAATACTTTTTCATGGCGCTGTGTTTACGACGAATGTAAAACAAATGAGGTTATGGAGAAGTTGTCACATAAACCTCTGTAAGTTCATATTTTCCAGTAAATCATTTTAATAATCTGAGCTGATAAATTCCATTTGGATATTTTATAATTATGCGTAGGTACGTTAGATACTCGACTAAGAACAGTGGGGTTCATAAATATATTCTAAATTATTAATGCGCATCTGTAAAAACAGAAGTCAAGTCAACAAATCACAAAGTATAATTTAGATTGCGGAACAATTACACTTATTATAGTGACAATTTAATTAACTTGTGCATGAAAAAGAGAAAAATAAAAAGAATCTGTGACAAGTGGAGGTTCATATTTTATGAACTTGAGAGGTAAAGGATAACTGGGTTATGTTCCCTGTATTTTATCGTAATGATCTTCACTGTGAGAGTCGTAATCACCTCCGAGACCGAAAATGCTCCTCCGTCTCAGACGTACTCGTGTCTTTGTCTGTGCCGAGATTTATCTAAGTTCTGTTGTGGAATGATTTTTTTTGTAATTTAATTAGATAAGAATTTGCTGATTTGCTACATCTTTTAATTGATTTGCAATCCCAAATATTCTGTACACTAAAGACAAAGATGTAGCGGGTGGGAGGGAGGGGGGAACAATTCAAAATGAAATTTCAGATTGAAAACTTTCCTAATTACCAGATGTGTGGCATTTCCTGTAATGGTTCTGTTCCGACTGTTATCAGGGGACAGGTACAATAAAACACGAGGACATGCAGAGAATCGCAGCTAGAAATTTCCAGCCATATGTGCGCCGTATGTAGAGATGCAAATTTCATCTCCATAAATATGTATTGCTTCTCAGTCTCATTTGTTTCGTAGGTATCGTACGCTGCTCATTTCTATACTGCAGATTCGAAACACTATTGTATGCTTTATGTAGGGAATTTAGAATATCATCCGGTCTTTCTAGAAATAGAACATAAAAACATAAGCCTCTGACTAAACTTAACATGCATGAGTTAAACTATGTTCAAAATGTAGAAATGTAATTAGTTTCCATGCGGATTCAGCAAAATGGCGTCAGGTGGCTTCAATTTATCTGAACCATAAAAGACAATCCAAAAGATAAACAACTAAAAAAAATCCTCACTAGAGATGAATGATCCTGATCGGCAAAGATCAGAGTATATTAAAATCATACGATCTTTAGGCCGCTTTACACACTTCGACATCGCTAGCAATGTCGCTAGCGATCGCACCCACCCCCGTCGTGGCAAATCGCTGCTCGTGGTGATCAATATCGCAGGTACGCGTCACACATACTTACCTTCCTAACGATGTGGCTATGGATGGCGAACAAACTCTTTTTTAATTGGGTGGTTCGTCATCACAGCGACGTTACACAGCGGGTCACCAATAGAAGCGGAGTGGCGGATTAACATCACTCCCACCTCGTTGCCGGAGGACGCAGGAACGCTGTTGTTCGTTGTTCCCGGGGTGTCACACGTAGCGATGTGTGCTGCGTCAGGAATGACGAACAACCTGCGTCCCAAATGAGCAACGATATTTGGGAAAGGAACGATGTGTCAACAATCAACGATTTTTGCCGCTTTTTGGATCGTTAGTGGTCGCTCGTAGGTGTCACATGCAACAACGTCGTTAATGACGCCAGATGGGCATCACGAATTCCTTGACCCCCGCGATATCTTGTTAGCAATGTCTTTGCATGTAACGAGGCCTTTAGACTCAGATTAGGATCAGAAATCTGAGCATTTACCGCAAAAGTCAGTGATCTTGCCAAGGATTGGTAAATGATCGGATGGCAAAAACCATCCTCACCCTGTCAATCACAGCCATGTAAAGAATTGGCATGGCTGTAATTGGCCACAATAAAAAAACGAAGCAAAAGGGTTTAAGCCGTACAGACTTACCGAGTCTCCTCGCGGCTGCAGCACTACTTCTGGGGCCGATAATTATCACTAATGCATATTCACTGCTTTCTCCGTCTACCAGCGTCTGTGATTGTCTGTCATTGGACCACACCCCAACCCTATAAGACAGCGTCTGTGATTGGTTGGAATCACACATACTGTCTGTGTCCCTAGACTGGTGATAAGCAAATAAATAAAATTGGTGTAGGGTACCCCCATATTATGATACCAAGCACAGATAAAGCCTACGGTTACAGGCTGCTGCCCCTAGCTGTGAGCTTATCTTGGCTGTGTATCAAAACAAGAGGAACTGCATGCAGCATTTATAAAAATTATTTAAATAATAAATGGTTTTAAAAATCAGAGCGTGGTTCCCCACAATTTTGATACCCAGCCAAGATAAAGCATGTCAGCTGGGGCTGGTATTCTCTTTCTGAGTACACCCATGCTTATTGGGAGGCCCCTAGCCTAAAAATATCAGCCTGCAGTTGCCCAAAATTGCCGCACCCATTAGATGTGACAGTCCCGGCGCTTTACCCAGCTATTCCCACATGCTCTGGTGCAGTGGCAATCAGGGTAATATAAGGGGTTAATGTCAACCCATCAGCTCCCAGTGATCCCCTGGAAAAGTAATGGGGAGGATCTATGAGATCCCCCCACCACCAAACCTAAAAGTTAAAAAAAATAAACACAAAATGAAAAAAATCCTTTATTTATTTATTTATTTTTTAAAATACCCTCTTTCACCAATTTATTAACTCTAAAACACCGAGGTCCAATGTAATCCACACTACGAGGTTAAACAATGCTTTTAGCTCTGCTACATCTGAATTCACAGTGAGCACTATAGAGCATGACTGCCCGCTGTGAGCTTTAGGCAGAGACTGATCTTTATGAACAGCGGTGACATTACTCTGGTTATTTGCAGTCATCGCTGTAGGTTACCATGGCTCTCCGCCTGTAACTGCAGGTAACTTGACCTCAGGGGACCTCAATGAACTCTCACTGAGTTCACAGACCTGCATCTCCTGGCAGAAAACTATGTTCTATTTTCCAAGAGATTCAGATTTGGTGCTAAAATTTTGACACCATATTCCTACACCCAATTTACACATCCTGGCAAAAAAACCCATAACTGCCACATGCAGTATGTTGCGTTAATGATGTGATATTTTGCCAAGAGGTGTAGATTGGGTGCAGGAATATGGTGTAAAAATTTCAGCACCAAACCTGCATCTCTTGGCAAAAAATGCACAAAACCGGTTTTGATGCCGTTTTGGTGCCGATTTTGTTTTAGCATTTTAGCACCAAATTTGCACCTCCTGGAAGAAAACTGCATTGATACGGTGTTAAAACCATTTTTTTTGCATTTTTTTGCCAAGAGATGCAGATTTGGTGCTGAAATTTTTACACCATATTCCTGCACCCAATCTACACCTCTTGGCAAAAAAATCACATCACTACTACATCCTACTGCATGCAGTCGTGATGCACTTTTTTGCCAGGAGGTGTTGAATGGATGCAGAAATATGGTATAAAAACTTTAGCACTAAAACTGAATATCTTGGCAAAAAACGCAGTTTTCTGCCAAGAGATGCAGATCTGTGAACTCACTGAGAATTCATTGAGGTCAGCTGAGGTCAGGTTACCTGCAGTCACAGGTGGAGGGATGTGGGAACCTCCAGCTGTGACCGCAAATAACCTGAGTAATATCACCGCTGATTGCATGGCTCACTCAGTCTCTGCCTGACCCTCACAGTATTCAGTCATGTTCCATGATCGCGTGCTGTGACTTAATTAAGTAATGTAGCAGAACTGGAAGCGTCCTGGGACCTAGTGTGGTACTTCGGACCTGGGTGTTTTACGGATTAATTATGTGGTGCAAGAGGTTGTTTTGTTATATCTGGTGATTGTTATACTTGTTGCTGAATACAGTTGTGGAATTAACCATTGTTGTCTTTTTGTTATCTTCCTACTTTTGATTTACTCCTGAGTCTATCATTCCCTATTACTGTGTGTGTGCAGTGTGTCTGAGTTTTGGTTTTCCCATGTCCATCTGATCTGTGTTTCCATCTTATTCCTGCCCCTTCCTTCCCTGATGGGAGGAGGGAATCAGATTAATTCTGGTCAAGAGCATAGACAGGCGCGAGACTTAAGGGGGCTTTACACGCAACGACATCGCTAACGAGATGCCGTTGGGGTCACGGAATTCGTGGCGCACATCCGTTGTCGTTAGCAACGTCGTTATGTGTGACACGTACGAGCAACCACTAATGATGTAAAATACTCACCAAATCGTTGATTGTTGACATGTCGTCCATTTCCCAATTGTTGTTGCTCGTGCAGGACGCAGGTTGTTCGTCGTTCCTTAGGCAGCACACATCACTACGTGTGACACCCCAGGAACGACGAACAACACCGTACCTGCATCCTCCGGCAACGAGGTGGGCGTGACTTTCATGTGTCTGCTCTCCGCCTCTCTGCTTCAATTGGACGCCTGCCGCGTGACATCGCTGTGACGCCGCATGAACCGCCCCCTTAGAAAAGAGGCTGTTCGCTGGCCAGCGAACAAGTCTCTTTTCTAAGGGGGCAGTTTGTGCGGCGTCACAGCGACGTCGCTAGGAAGGGAAGTGAGTGTGACAGCTCTCAGCGATATTGTGTGCCACGGGCAGCGATTTTCCCGTGACTCACAAACGACGGGGACGGGTGCTTTCATGAGCGACATCGCTAGCGATGTCGCTGCGTGTAAAGCAGCCTTTACGCATCTCCATCAGGAGTAACCCTGAGGTTAGGGATAGCCTAGGGTCCCTTATCATGAGGTATAGCATAGTAACCTCTGTTCCTCGACATCCTACAATCACTTTTTGATAGGGAGTCTATTCTGGGTTTGCATTTGTAAAGCCCGCTTTATACGCTGCAATGTATCTTACAATGTGTCGGCGGGGTCACGTCGTAAGTGACGCACATCCGGCATCGTAAGGTACATTGCAGTGTGTAACAGCTATGTGTGATTCCGATTGAACGGTAAAACGTTCATCGCATGCACGTCATTCATTTCTCTAGAATTGAACGTCAGATTGTTCATCGTACCCGAGGTAGCACACATCGCAGTGTCCTGCGGCTCCCGGGCCAGCAATGCTGTGGAAGGAAGGAGGTGGGCGGGATGTTTACGTCCCGCTCAGCTCCGCCACTCCATTTCTATTGGCCGGCTGTCGCGTGACATCGCTGTGACGCAGAACGTCCCTCCCACTCCAGGAAGTGGACGTTCGCCTCCCATAGCGAGGTCGTATGGACGGGTAAGTATGTGTGACGGGGGTTAACCGTTTGTGCGGCACATTCAACAAATTGAACATGCCGCACATACGATGGGGGCGGTTACGATCGCATACGATATCGTATGCTGGATCGTAAGGTGTAAAGCAGGCTTTACGGGTTTATTATGAGTCTGTATTTTTTTAGGAGACTGTATTTATAAAAACGGGCAGAGAAAATTTTGAGCTGTTTTAATCAGGCAATGCATGGCTTCTTGGACTCTGATTTCACTTATAGACAAGTAGACGACATATAGAAAACTCATGTACAATAATGCATGACAATGGAGATGCTGTTCCACCAGCGAGAAAACCTTTTCTACGTTCAATAGTTAATGTATGTTCCTGTATTATTTGCATGACGCACCGTGGAACTACAGACTAATTCAATAACTAGCAGCACTACCGGCCATAAATGAAATGGGCTGTATTCAATAAACTGTGAAACAGCTATTAGAGACTTTGTGTCCCATGATATCGCACTGAGGACCGTGGCTGTTTACCAGCTCATTGAATCAGGATCAGCGTCTTAAGCACCAGCTCCCTGCCATGATGCCTCCATAGCACGGGGATAAAACAGCGCCGGCGTACCATTTGCAGGCTCATTTTTTTGGTAGTGAACGAAAAAAACATGTGTTGAAGCAGAATGAAATTGTCAGCACTTCATTGGTTTTGGGGCGCGCTAAATTGTGAGCAGCATGAGAATGAGACTAGATTTTTTGGAAACGGCTGTGAGTTAAACAGTCTGTAAAGAAAATCCTGAAAATAGTAATAGACAAGCACATTCTGCCATGTTTAGATTACCAGACATTTCCCATTAGTGCATTATGGGCACAGCGGGGGAAAGAGTTTACAAAAAAAGAAAAAAACATTTATAAGAAATATGAGGCAGAATCAAGTCAATTCCCATAGCTTAAAAATTCAACAACAGAAGTTACTGACCCGGGAAGATTATAGTCTGCGCACAGCATAGTGTTTCTATATAACACAGTATTAACTGTGCAACGGCTGCTGGGATACTAAAACTAAACAATGACACTCATATATGTGTATATATGGGTATATGTGAGTATTTACAGTATGTATGTGTGTGTGTGTGTTTGTGTGTGTGTGTGTATATATATATATATACATTTTTATTTTTTTGTCACCTATGTATCTATCTTTCTATCTATCCATTTATATACTTAGAGAAAAGGGTACTTTACACTCTGCGATATCGCTATCGATATCGCTAGCGAGTGTACCCGCCCCTGTTGGTTGTGCGTCACAGGCAAATCGCTGCCTGTGGTGCACAACATCGCTTACAACCGTCACACGAACTTACCTTCCCTGCAACGTCGCTGTGGCCGGCAAACCGCCTCCTTTCTAAGGGGGTGGTACGTGCGGTATCACAGCGACATCACACGGCATCCGTTCAATAGAAGCGGAGGGGCGGAGATAAGCGGGACAAACATCCCGCCCACCTCCTTCCTTCCTCATTGCGGCCGGCTGCAGGTACGAGGTTGTTGCTCTTTCCTGCGGTGTCAAAACATAGCGATGTGTGCTGCCACAGGTACGACAAACAACCTCGCTACTGAATAGGCAACGATTTTTGGTAAGTAAACGACTTCTCACATACCGATTTTTGCCTCTTTTGCGTTCGTTTAAGGTCGCTCATACGTGTTACACGCTGCGACATTGCTAACGACGCCGGATGTGCGTCACAAACACCGTGACCCCGACGATATATATCGTTAGCGATGTCGCAGTGTGTAAATGGCCCAAAAGAGTGATACTTCTTATAAAGCTCACAGTTTCTGGATCCATCTTATAATCCGGGGATGTATCACTGGGGAGTGGCAGCGGTGGTGGAGCGGGGTCACAGGAGGCAGGGGTGGTGCTAGAGTAGGGCGATGCTGCAGGTGGTGCAGCGGGTGTCCCAGATGCTCACTGTGGGTTCTGTGAGGCAGGAACATCCAGAAACTGTGAGCTTTAAAGAAATGGCGCCCCTAGTCAGCGCGTGCGCAGATTGAGCTATCGACTCAATGACGAGCCGAGATCTCATTTGTGCACACACCACCTACGGGTGCCGTTTTCCTTAAAGGGAACCTGTCACCAGTTTTTTGACTATTAAACCAAAAGTACCATATTTTGCAGCTCCTGTGCTGCTTTCTATGAAGGTGCACCTCATTGCTGACCCCACCTTGCAGACCCCAAAAACAACTTTATAAAATCCTCCCTTGTTGTATGTTAATGAGCTGTGTTGGCCAGATGGGCGGGCTCTATTTCGGCTCCTGTCCCTACTTGTCTCCTTGTTCAACGTCCTCCTGTCATGATTGACAAGGATGGCGCCGGCGTCATCATCCCACGCTGCTGTCCAAGTCTCACGCAGGCGCAATTCTCTCTGCCCCTATCGCGGGCCAAGCATAAAAACAGTTTACCTTGCGCGCGCCGGTGATGTATCTGCGGAGGTGCGAGATCATGGTTGGCGCTGTGAATGACAGCAGTGTCATCCTCGTACCCAACCATGATCTTGCGCCTGTGCAGATACATCACAGGCGCACGTGTTAATGAAGCAACTTTCATTTACACCATGGATTAGACTTTCTCTTCATCCAGAGCAGCGTAGATTGATCCACACTTCTCCAGGTTCTTTTTTTTATTACTCTATTTTGCTAATACTATTGTGATTCTGAAATTCACCCTTTTTAAATCTTCTCTCTTGATCTGTTGATCTAACTTATGGTTTATATGAAACTATGGGGCTGATATGGAAAGTGTTTACTCCTGGTGAAGAACACTTTGAAAAGCTGCAAGAGTATTGAGCAACAGGAAGTATTGGCCTCCCCGCCTGTCAAATTCAACAAAAAAGTCACTGTTTCATACACCTGAAATGTTACTCCAGTCATTGGACAGACAGCTTTTAAAGTGTATCTTTTGCATGAATTTAGCAATTTTTATTCCTGCGTGGCCCTTATTAAGACTATAGTGCAAAACGCAAATCTTAATGAATTGGGTCCTATGTGCTTATCCTGCCCACTTAGGCCTCCTTACATCCATCCCATGAGCTTAGCTGTCTTGGCATCAGCTGCCTGGCACTATTTGCTACCATTCAGTTTCCAATAATTTTACCAAAGTTGTTTCAATGTCAAATCCTAATGAACATATAATTAGGGTTCATGTAAAATTGTTCTTATATGCTTATATGTCCTTGATTCAAAAGCGTATTCAACAGAACATGAATTACATTATGGCCTGAATTCATCAAAACTGGCGCTCTTGATGAGGGAGCGTGTTGGAGATAGATGCTCCTTATTCTTTAAGAGAAGCAAACCTCTTCATCTAGAGCATGTAACAAGTGTCATGTGCTTCTTTTTGCCACACCAGGAATCTTCCTCTAGTCCCCGAGTAAGGATCGCCACACCACACGCCACAGGAACGCTGGTCATTAATAAGATGACCTGTAGCATCAACCATGACTTGAAAGCAGCATGCCGACTGTCTTGGGGTCATATCTGACACAAAATTTTCCTTTGTAATCCAAAACCAATCATTCGCTCACTCATGTCACCTACATCTTAAAATCATCTCCAGAATCCAACCTTTTCTCACCTTTGAAACTGCAAAATCTCTTAATGTTGCTCTCATTCATTCTCATGTGGACTACTGCAACACTCTACTGATCCATCTTACCAAACTTTCTCCTCTCCAACCTGTCCTCAGTTCAGCAGCCAGTATTGTATTTCTGACAGCCGCTACACAGAAGATATCTCTACCTTGTGCCAGTCATTGCACTTGTTACCCATCTGCTACAGAGTACATTATAAAATTATCACCCTAACGTATAAAGTTTTCCACACTTCTGCACCACCCTATATTTCCTTTCTTGTGTCACTCTACCCATGCACTACATTCAGCAACTGATCTAAGACTAACATCCTCCATACTTTGAACCTCTCGCCTCTGTCTCCAAGACTTCTTTTATGCTGTGACAGTTTTTTGGAATGCACTACCCAAGTCAATCAAATTAAAATTTTAAGCATGCTCTAAAAACACATCTCTTTAGACAGGTTTATCACCTCACTTTACTAATCTAACTCTTTCCTGTTCTTCCTTCCTAATTTTTCTTGAGAATCTCGTCCCTTCAATTAATTTGTCTCCACATCCGCTATGTACCTAATAGCACTTTGTAACTGCACCTAGATACTGGCTGATGACAGCTCATGTACCTTTATATCATAACCTCTATTTATTATAATAATGCCTGGACCATACCTAACAAGCACCTTCTACCTATAGTACCCCCATTTCCTTATAAATTGTAAGCTTGTGAGCAGGGCCCTCACTCCTCCTGTAACGGTTGAACTATGTGTTTCTTTGTACTTGTCCCCGTTTAACTGTAATGTGCTGGACCTAGCGCCCCTGAGACTGGGTGCTACAGGGTATATTGTATTGTATGTATTTTTATGTATTTTATAATGTCCGTCCACCCTGGCAGGAAGAGGTTAAGTCTGTTTCTGCAGTACGCAGCCTCACACACACAGGAAGAGGGAACATTCCTTAGGTGGTGGCAACTGCAGGAGGGAGTTACAAAAGGGACAGTTTGGCTTCAGTTACTTCAGAATGCCTTGGGAAAGCAGAGAGAGAAGATGCAGTGATCAGCTCTTTGAGAGCTCTCTATCTCGGGGAGGCAGAGCAGAGGAACCACCAAGTCCAGACAGGCTCATACACTCTTTCCTTACCTGGGATGGGGCGAATGGATGCTGAGGACCCCTAAGCTGAGAGAGCGGACAGCACCAGTTAGGAGGCTCCAGGTTCATTAACCAGCAGACAATTGTGTACAAAAAACACGTCACTTCTGGCTATTAGTGGGTGCACAGGTAGGTTCCAGAGCCATAATAATAATAATTCAGTTAAACCAGGCATTGCAATTGAAAAAAATCATATAATATTTATTTTATATTTTCAATCCAGTTATTAGTGGATGCACAGGCAGGTTCCAAAGCTGCAAGATACAGAGTGGTGTCCACCATTGTCTGAGTGTGGTGAGACATTCAGACAACGTTGGACACCGCTCTGTATCTTGCAGTTCTAAATCAAACAATCCTTAATCTCCAGCATATGAATTGAAGAAGGTCAATAAATTGACTGAAACGTCTTCACAACTGGATTAAAAATATAAAATAAATATTATCGGATTTTTTTCAATTGGAGTGCCTGGTTTTACTGATTATCATTAGCCGACAGAGACCTGGAATGGGAGAGGTGGATAGCCAGGACGAAGTACAGAGCCCTGCAGCTTCTAGTGGCAGAGTAATGGGTCCCAAGAGCTCCAGAGACAAGGAGGGGACCACCACATGAGAGCACAGAGGGAGAAAGTAGGGATGGCAAGGGAATAAGAAAATACAGCAACGAGTATTTTCATTATTATACTAAATCAACTGTGCATCTGAAAGGCAGCTTCCCATGAACAAAGTACAGTGGAACCTTGGTTTACAAGAACAATCAGTTCTTGTAAACAGGCTGCTCTACAGGACTTAACCTCTGCCCTGCCTGGGAAAGACATGGAGTCACTGCATGAAAGAACTATGAGTAAACAAAATCTGAAACCTGCAACCCAGTGACTCTGACTCTGTTTGTCATAGCCTTGTGATCTGGTAATTCCCAGTTCCCCATTCTCCCTCCCGGGGGGGTGCTCCGCCTGTGGGGAGCGATATCATGCCGGCTGCACCCCAACATCTCCCCAACATCTCCCCCGGCGAGGCACCATGCAGCTGTGGCCTTATTCCTGGCCGCACACCACAGGTGGCATAGTCGACATCATCCGTTCCACTCCTAGAGGAGGAAAGGTCGGAGGAAGGTCCACAGCGGAGGTGGCCAGGACCCCAGTCACCACCGTAATCGGTGATGACCTTTCCAGGAACAGTCCTTGCTAGCCTCCCCTTTACTGTGCACCATGGGGCCACAGAACCGGGTCAGGCCACGACTTCTACAAACCACTGGCCCGGCGACGGGTATACAAGTTTCAGAGGTAAGCTCCTATCTTCTGCTCCGTTGGGTATCACAGGTGCTATAGAAATTAAATAAAATTGTTATTTTTATTGTTGGCCTCACTCCACCCCATCTCCCATCCCGACTCTGCCCATTTCGGCAGACTGGGAGAAACTGGCATCAAAATGCCAAAAGTCCTAAAATGTTTGCGCAACTATGAAATTTTTCAACTTTTTAACGCAACTCTGCCTAAATTGATTATCTGAAAAAAGGACTGTATTTACATAATATCTAGAATTGAAACAAAGGGCCCGACTAATCAAAAGTATTATAGCAGTATTGTGGCATAAAAAACACAATCGAAGTTTGAAATTTTTGCACAACTCGAAGTTGCACTAAAATTTTGCGACTTTTGGTATTCTCGCACCATTCATGTACTGTTCCGACAAAGTGAGTGGAGCTGGAGCAGGACAGAGGCATAGCGAATATCGCTCGTGAAATTCATAACGAGCGATGGCCTTCACTATGCCACATAACTTACTCCAGCATGGACTTGAGTTGGATATATGGCGAAGTGCATGCAGATTTGTACGCCACTTGTCTAACTCTATATATTCATGAAGAGGCATCTGACACCAGCCTCTCCTCATTAAGGTTGGTGTGAACCTGTTCCAAAGTCTCCTAAAATTACAAATGTAGGAATACTAACAATACAAAATAAACAGTGCTATTCTTCTGGCAGTGAATCCATGCCTTCTCCTTTTCCATTATAATCCAAGTGGATACATGAATTTTAGGCAGAGGCAGCAGGGATGGCAAGGGAGCAACTAAATACAGCAACGAGTATTTTCATTATTATACGAAAAGGCCATTTACACGCTGCAACATCGCTAACGATATATCGTCGGGGTCACGGTGTTTGTGACGCACATCCGGCGTCGTTGGCGACATCGCAGCGTGTGACAGGCTGGAGCAACCTTAAACGATCGCAAAAGATCCAAAAATCGTTTGTCTGAGAGAGGTCGTTTATTTATGAAAAATCGTTGTCTGGTCAGTAGCGATGTTGTTCCTCGTTCCTGCGGCAGCACACATCGCTGTATGTGACACCGCAGGAGCGACGAACATCTCCTTACCTGCGTCCACCGGCAATGAGGAAGGAAGAAGGTGGGCGGCATGTTCCAGCCGCTCATCTCCGCCCCTCCTCTGCTATTCGACGGCTGCCGTGTAATGTCGCTGTGACACCGCACGAACCGCCCCCTTAGAAAGGAGGCGGTTCGCCGGCCAGAGCGGCGTCGCAGGGAAGGTAAGTCCGCGTGACGGGTGTTAGCGATGTTGTGTGCCACGGGCAGCGATTTGCTCGTGATGCACAACCGACGGGGGCGGGTACGCTCGCTAGCGATATCTGTACCGATATCGCAGCGGCTAAAGTACCCTTAAGTCAACTGTGCATCTTAAAGGCATCGTCCCAAGAACAAAGTACAGTGGAACCTTGGTTTACAAGAACAATCCGTTTTGGGAGTGTGCTTGTAAACCAAGTTACTCATCTAGCAAAGCAAGATTTCCCATAGGAAATAATGCAAGCTCAGACAATTCATTCCACAACTTGTTCAATGTCCCATCCTGGTCCCCTATTGTGCCATTCCACACACGCACAAACATGCACAAACACGCACAAACATGCACAAACACACATATTAAGCTCCCCTTACCTTCCTTTCCATGTCGGCTTCCTGGTTCTTGTAGTCCGCAGGTACAGGATGTGTATCGGGTAACCAATGCCGGTTACACATGTGACCGATGCCGGATCTTCCACTGCCAGCGCGCTGACGTCAAAGGCATGAGCCGCTTGCCTCTGATTGGTCAGTGTGCTGCCTTTGAGAAGCAGCTGAGAGCGGAAGTTCTTCCATCGTCGCGATGGTTACCCGATACACATCCTGTACCTGCGAACTGCAAGAACCAGGAAGCCGCCGAGGGAACGGAAGGCAAGGTGAGCATAATATGTGTGTGTGCGTGTGTTATTGTGTGTGTTTGTGTGTGTTTGTGCGGACTGCAAGAGCAGATCAGAGCGCGGTGAACGTACGGAACCGGAAGTATGTGCGGTGAGTATTTTGCTCGTACAGCAAAGATTGCTCATAAACTGAGTTACAAATTTACAGCAAGCTTTGCTCATATAACGAAATACTCGCACACCAAGTTACTCGTAAACCGAGGTTCCACTGTACTTTTAATCAACAGATTTTGGAATAATAATTTCCACAATTGGATGTGTTTTAGACAATGTTCCTATGCTGAGATAATTTTGTATCTGTGTCCCTGCTATGTACCATGTAATGGCTGTGTCTGACCGTACAGGGACATGGTCTGATCAAAACCACAGCTCCTGGGCTGGAAATGATGGCAAAGAGTACACAGATAGGATAGCATGGCATCACAGCTGACTCTTTCTGTGAGGTAAAACATTTCCCTACCTGTTTAAAAGCATTGTTTTAACTCACATAAAGAATCAGCTGCAATTCTATGTTGTCCTGTCTGTATACTCTTTTGTTTCTTCCGCGGTCCAGGAGATATAATATGATCAGACCGTATGGTCAGACATGGCAGGGCACATATATAAGATTATCTCAGCACAGGAATTTTAAAAAGAATAAAACATTGACCTGTGGAAATTATTACTCTTCTAGGTTATATTAAATAAAAGCACTTTGTTTATGGGCCGACCCCTTTAAACATTCTGAATTTCTACAGTATACGATCAGAGCACAATAAAGATGAATCCTTTCCCTCAATTTATCCATTGACTAAGTTTTGTTACTAATTTAAATATCTAATTACATTGTTAATTGATTCAATGTTTTAAGTGTTAACATCTATGGAAAAAAAGACCACAGAGCGTTAATTTGCTCATTTGCCAATTAATTGTTAGTAATGAAGAAAGAAAGTCTGTGTCGAAAGAGAGTGAAACCTTCAGCACCTCATTAGTTTTGATTATATATGTATTTTAAGTAGCACTCGAGACTTTCCAATGTGAAACATTTGCTAAGTTGCAAAAATGCTATTAAGTTAGACTTTAATGAAATAATTGCTATAGTAGTACGTAGAGGGGGTTTTGCCATATTTAATATGTATGACTAAGCTACAGGATATGCCACTAATAAAAGGTATACAGTGGTATGCAAAAGTTTAAGCACTATTGGTTAAAAATTACTGTTATTGTGAACACTTAAGCAAGCTGAAGAAGAAATGATCTTTAAATGACATTTAGCTAAAGATGAAACCACCTCTAACCTTGTGCCAAAAAACAGCAGCCATGGGTTCTTCTAAGCAGCTGCCTAGCACTCTGAAAATTAAAATGGAGGCCCACAAAGCAGGAGAAGGCTATAAAAAGATAGCAAAGTGTTTTTGTGCCGCCCCGGAGGCCTCTGATATCACGGTGGTGGCTCTGAGCAGTGATGTGGACATACCAGGTGCGAGCGACAGGCTTTTTATAATGGGGGGTTCAAATATTTAAAAAGGGGAGAAAGAAAATAAAATAAAATAAATAAAGAGGTTGTGACACCAGTTGGGATGTTCGGCTGTGGTATGGCCGGGCACTGCCGGTGGGCCCCAGGTGTTAGGTGGTGATGCGCAGTGCCAGAGGGTTGTCCTCTTGCCCCCTCCCTCAACTAGGGCTGGTTCCTGGGGAATGTGTTGAGGTAGGGATGGCGCAGCAGGGAATAATTCAGCAGAGATAAGACAGGGAGCTTTACCTGTTTACTTAAGCTCTGCAGGGTGTTATCACAGTATACAATGATGGGTACTTCCTTCCCTGATGAGAGTTGGTTCCTCAGCTGTTTAGTGATAGTGTACTCTTCCTCTGCCACTATATCCCTACCTGGGAGTAGCTATCTTAGTAACCTGGAATTCCCAAGAAAAGAACAATCTGGAATGATCTGGCGAGCAGGTGACTAGAATTCTGAAGGAAGACTCTATTACTTCTAGAAACTTCCAGACTCTCATGTGCCACTGTGCCCCCAGGAATTTCACTGCCCCTTGTAAAAAGGCTGCAGTCCCTCAGTTTTGTCACTGACCTTGAAGGCACTAGTGACCTAGGCACTGATACGCTGACAAGTGTACCTGGCCCCTCCAGAGGTTTTTGAAATCACCTCAGGAGAGGACCTCTACTCAGTTCACATCACATGTCGAGTAACTGCCACTAACTGTAATTTACCTCAGAACTAAGCTCCTCGCCTTTCTCCTTTTAGGGCTCTCCTTCAAGCATTGATTTTTAGCTTAAGAGAATAACCCCAGTAAGGGAGTGTGTGCAAATGTGTGTTTTGCTGTGAGCAGCCGAGATAAAAAATTCTAATTAAGGCTAAAAATACATGTCATACAGATGGAAATATACAGTACATGCGATTATTATCTGTGGCGATCAGGCACAGGGCGCCACAATTTCAAGTTGCCCTTTCCTCAGTTTGAAATGTAATTAAGAAATGTCAATTAACAGGAACACTGGAGGTCAAGAAAAGGTCTGGAAGACCAAGCTAAATTTCTGTGAAAGATCCTTGTAAGATGCTTAAGAGGCAAAATAGAACCTCCTGCCTGACTGCAAAAGACCTTCAGGAAGATTTAGCAGACTCTGGAGTTGTGGTACATTGTTGTACTGTTCAGAGAAACTTACACAAATAGGGCGTTCATGGAGGAGTTATGAGAATAAACCCCTTCTGTGTTTTCACCATAAATTTTCTCCAGCATCAGAAGCGCAAAAGAACATCTAAACAAGTGTGATGCATTTTGGAAACAAGTCCTGTGGACCAGTGAGGTTAATATAGAACTCTATGGCTACAATTATCAAAGGTATGTGTGGGGAAAAAAGGGGAGAGAATTACAGGAAAAAACATGTTGCCAACCATTAAGCATGAGGGTTGTGTTGCAGCCAATAGCACAATGAACATTTCATGGACAGAGGAAAAACGGATTCAATGACATTTTAACAAATTCTTGATGGAAACATTACACCATCGGTAAAAAAGCTGACGTTGAAAAGAGGATAGTTTCTACAAATGAATAATGATCGTAAATACACGTCCCAATCCACAATAGACGACCTTAAGAGGTGCAAGCTCAAGGTTTTACAATGATTCTCACAGTCCCCTGATCTGAACATCATTGAAAATCTGTGGCTAGACCGCAAAAGAGCAGGGCATGCAAGACAAGCCAGGAATCTCACAGAACTGGAACACTTTTCCAAGGTAGAATGGATGAAAATCCCTCAAATAAGAATTGAAAGACTCTTGGTTGGCTACAAAAAGCGTTTACAAGCTGTGATACTTGTCAAAGGGGTGCTACTAGGTTCTAACCATAAAGGGTGCCCAAACGTTTGCATTGACCCATTCTCTTTTTTTTAATTTTACAATGTGAAAGATGAAAATAATTATTTTTATGCTTAAAATACAAAGGAAATGTGTCATCTTCAATTTTTTGGCTTTTAGAGATCATTTCATCTTCAACTTGCTTAACTGTTCACAATAATAGTAATTTTGACTAGGGGTGTCCAAACTTTTGTATGCCGCTGTAGGTCACAGCTCTTGGAAGGGCACATATCTCACAATCTCTGATTTGCTTGATGAAGAGGCCGCCAGCCACTGCATATAGGAAGAGAATGAATCAGAAAATGGACACGCACGCTTGCTCTACTGTTTACGTAACCCCCATAGAATTGATCCAAGAGGCTACACACATGCATATCCATTTCTCCCTTGCAGCCACCTCATCAAGAATGGGGGGTCTTACTTAAAAAAAAAATATCTTGTACATATTCCATAACAGCCAAAGATGGTTAACATCCAATGGTATATAGGTGTTCAGCCTACCATGTTATGGGGGCTTCAAATGGGTCCTTCCCTCAATCAGAGAACGGCATATTACAATCAATGACCCACATCCCCTATTTGACAAGTGACTGGATGTAGTCAGCCTTCATTATAGTCAATGTCCATGAGTGACCATACCCCAAAAATGCAAATAACAAAAAAAAAAACAGGCTGAACTTGTGAAGTCTTGACTTGATTCATGATGCCCGTAGTTTGGGAAGCATAATTCAAGTGACAAGTTCCGTATAAATTTTATTAAAAGATTAGAAATCCATTCTGACATGTATTTTTAAAGTAAGTACACCAGTCTACTGAAGTCTAAGAAGTCTATTTATTAATATATATAGTTTGCATTGTGAAATCTGGAGACAGATCCACTTTAAAAACACGTTAAGATTAAAGAGGGCTTTACACGCAGCGACATCGCTAACGATGTAGCTTGTGAAAGCACCCACCCCCGTCGTTTGTGCGTCACGGGCAAATTGCTGCCCGTGGCGAACAATATCGCTAGTACCCATCACACCAACTTACCTTCCTAACGACGTTGCTGTGGCCGGCGAACAGCCTCTTTTCTAAGGGGGCGGTTTGTGCGGCGTCACAGCGGCGTCATATGGCAGGCATCCAATAGAAGCGGAGGGGCGGAGAGCAGCCGCATGAAAGTCACGCCCACCTCATTGCTGGAGGACGAAGGTACGGTGTTGTTTGTTGTTCCTGGGGTGTCACACGTAGCGATGTGTGCTGCCTCAGGAATGACGAACAACCTGCGTCCAGCACCAGCAATGATATTTGGGAAATGGACGACGTGTCAACAATCAACGATTCGGTGAGTATTATGCATCATTAGTGGTCGCTTGTACAGTTAGGTCCAGAAATATTTGGACAGTGACACAAGTTTTGTTATTTTAGCTGTTTACAAAAACATGTTCAGAAATACAATTATATATATAATATGGGCTGAAAGTGCACACTCCCAGCTGCAATATGAGAGTTTTCACATCCAAATCGGAGAAAGGGTTTAGGAATCATAGCTCTGTAATGCATAGCCTCCTCTTTTTCAAGGGACCAAAAGTAATTGGACAAGTGACTCTAAGGGCTGCAATTAACTCTGAAGGCGTCTCCCTCGTTAACCTGTAATCAATGAAGTAGTTAAAAGGTCTGGGGTTGATTACAGGTGTGTGGTTTTGCATTTGGAAGCTGTTGCTGTGACCAGACAACATGCGGTCTAAGGAACTCTCAATTGAGGTGAAGCAGAACATCCTGAGGCTGAAAAAAAAGAAAAAATCCATCAAAGAGATAGCAGACATGCTTGGAGTAGCAAAATCAACAGTCGGGTACATTCTGAGAAAAAAGGAATTGACTGGTGAGCTTGGGAACTCAAAAAGGCCTGGGCGTCCACGGATGACAACAGTGGTGGATGATCGCCGCATACTTTCTTTGGTGAAGAAGAACCCGTTCACAACATCAACTGAAGTCCAGAACACTCTCAGTGAAGTAGGTGTATCTGTCTCTAAGTCAACAGTAAAGAGAAGACTCCATGAAAGTAAATACAAAGGGTTCACATCTAGATGCAAACCATTCATCAATTCCAAAAATAGACAGGCCAGAGTTAAATTTGCTGAAAAACACCTCATGAAGCCAGCTCAGTTCTGGAAATGTATTCTATGGACAGATGAGACAAAGATCAACCTGTACCAGAATGATGGGAAGAAAAAAGTTTGGAGAAGAAAGGGAACGGCACATCATCCAAGGCACACCACATCCTCTGTAAAACATGGTGGAGGCAACGTGATGGCATGGGCATGCATGGCTTTCAATGGCACTGGGTCACTTGTGTTTATTGATGACATAACAGCAGACAAGAGTAGCCGGATGAATTCTGAAGTGTACCGGGATATACTTTCAGCCCAGATTCAGCCAAAGTTGATCGGACGGCGCTTCATAGTACAGATGGAAATGACCCCAAGCATACAGCCAAAGCTACCCAGGAGTTCATGAGTGCAAAAAAGTGGAACATTTTGCAATGGCCAAGTCAATCACCAGATCTTAACCCAATTGAGCATGCATTTCACTTGCTCAAATCCAGACTTAAGACGGAAAGACTCACAAACAAGCAAGACCTGAAGGCTGCGGCTGTAAAGGCCTGGCAAAGCATTAAGAAGGAGGAAACCCAGCGTTTGGTGATGTCCATGGGTTCCAGACTTAAGGCAGTGATTGCCTCCAAAGGATTCGCAACAAAATATTGAAAATAAAAATATTTTGTTTGGGTTTGGTTTATTTGTCCAATTACTTTTGACCACCTAAAATGTGGAGTGTTTGTAAAGAAATGTGTACAATTCCTACAATTTCTATCAGATATTTTTGTTCAAACCTTCAAATTAAATGTTACAATTTGCACTTGAATTCTGTTGTAGAGGTTTCATTTCAAATCCAATGTGGTGGCATGCAGAGCCCAACTCGCGAAAATTGTGCCACTGTCCAAATATTTCTGGACCTAACTGTATGTGTCACACGCAACGACGTCGCTAACGAGGCCGGATGTGTGTCACGAATTCCGTGACCCCAGCGACATCTCGTTAGCGATATCGTTGCGTGTAACTGGGCCTTTAGAATAGAAAATATGGCATGTACAAGTGTGCTAATTGTTACTTCTATTAAAGTCTCTTTAACCCCCTCACCACCTTGCTCTTTCATTTTTTCTTTACCTTCTTCCAATTGCCCTCACCATTTTATTTTTCTGTCAATGTTGCCATATGAGGGCTTGCTTTTTGGAAGATGAGTTGTACTTTTGAATGACACCATTCATTCTGCCACATATTGTACTGGAAAAGGGAAAAAAAACCAAGTGTGGTGAAATTGCAAAAAAGCGTTCAATTACACAATTTGTTTTTGTTTGGTTTTTTTTTTATTTACCATGTTCTCTATATGGTAAAATTGACCTGGCATTATGATTCTCCAGATATATCTTCAGAGATCTTGATGTTCCTTTGTTCTTGGTGCGCAACATAATCAATACATTTACAACCCATATCCCTGTAACTAATCTCTCTGTACATGGATGGTAGAGAAAAATTGATGAAGGTTTCAACACAGGATAGTCCGGATGGTGGATAAGCAGTGCCAATCAAGTTTCAAAGAAATTCTAGCTGTTCCGCAGGCTCAGGGTGGATCAGTGTCAGCACTAACTATCCGTCAGCATTTTAATTTAATGAAACACTCTGGCAGGAGACCCAGGAGGACCCCACTGCTGACACAGAGATATAAATAACCTAAACTGCTGTTTGTCAAAATGTACATTAGTAAACCAAAATAATTCTGGGAAAGCGTCTTGTGGACAGATGATACCAAGCTGGAACTTTTTGGTAAAACACATTATTCTACTATTTACCGAAAATGGAATGAGCCCTTTTTTATGTCAATAAAACCAAGTCTAATTTACCTTTGCTTCAAAAGCATTGTGGGACAAAGCAGGGCTCTATTGCAAGTGGTGCAGACCATCTCTTTTTATCTTCAGCTGTTTTCTGGTTGGGGCCCACTGGAAGTTTCCTATCAGCAAGTTGGAGTAGTTAGCGTTGCTAGGATGTCCAGGTGAGTGCATTTGTGAACGAGACACTCTGCTTCTATGCCCTTGGAACTCCAAATTAATAAGATTTGTTTTACAAGCGCTTAGAGAAATCAATACAGCACAGCCAAGCATGGTGAACTGAGAGATTCTGGTTTATTACATCATATGACCAGTTTATATAGTACCTCAAACAAAGAAATGACCATGCACCAATAAGAGCCGCTGGGGTGTGTATAGAAATGTGAAACTTCCCCGCCAATCAGTGTTATCTGAACGCTATGACATCATAAAGTTATGAGACAAGATAGTTTCTAGACAATACAAAATGGGTTGTATTCTCTCACAGCATTGAATTAGGAAAATTCGGTATTTAAGTTAACTCCTGCACCCAGGAAGTGCCGTATCTTGTTTTGCTACAGGTTTTTCCTCCAGCAACCTCTCACTGACAGTGAGGTCAATCAAAGAAGGGGTTGTGCCAGACTGTCGTGAGTCACATTGTAGTCCAAGCAATGATAAGAATCATGCTGCTTAAACAAACATAAATAGAATAAAAAAAGATCGGACCTTGACAAGACAGGCATCCCTGAATTCTATGTGTTAACCCTTGCAGCATGCTGTCTTCAGATTACATAGCAAAAACCTGCTGACACACTCCCTTTATGGCCTCCGACACACATCTGTGCCGCCGTTACGTGTTTGGCAGTTTTTTCACGTACCGACGGCACGGAGACACGTGGACCTATGTTTTCACTATTGTATGGACACACGTAAGTATTTTGGAACGGAACGTGTGTCCGTTCCGTACTTACGTGCGTCCGTGATTTTCTCACGCTGACATGTCCACGTATTCTCTGGCAGCACGGGTGTCACACTGCCCACACCCGTACCACATGGATGTAGTGTGGATGCGGGCCCGTGTGACACGCGCCGGAGAACATGTGTCATTAATGTTAAAATAAAAAAAACACATACCTCCACCAGCCCTGCAGATTCTTCCCCTGCAAACTGTTCCTGCCGTCGCCGCTCGTTATGAGCGTGTAAAGGAGGTGGGCGTGCTGTCACGGGCGCTGATCCCTGCCCCTCCGCTCGGACGGAAGCAGCATCAGCGGGGAGTGGGTGGGGCTGGAGCCGAAGATCAGGACCCTGGACAGCAGCGCGGACCACGTGAGTATGTAAATTACCTGTTCTCCGTGTGCTATCGCGGATAGCACACGGAGAACACACGTGGACCGCACGTACCCAAGACACGTACTTACCACACGCAACACGGTAAATAAGTGTCTTGCGGCACGTGCGTGATTTTCACGTGTGTGTTGGAGGCCTAAGGCTGCATTCACATGTGCTTTGTAGATGAATTTTTTGCATCCATTTTCATGTTGTGCCCAAATAACTGCATAAAGGCCGCTTTACACGCAACGACATCGCTAACGAGATGTTGTTGGGGTCACAGAATTCGTGACGCACATCCGACCTTGTTAGCGACATCGTTGCGTGTGAAATGCAGGAACAACCGCTAACGATCAAAAATACTCACCATATCGTTGATCGTTGACACGCCGTTCTAATCTCAAATATCAATGCTCTGCAGGTACGATGTTGTTCATTGTGTTCATTGTTCCTGCGGCAGCACACATCGCTATGTGTGACACCGCAGGAACGAGGAATAACATCGTACCTGCAGCCGCCACCAATGAGGAAGGAAGGAGGTGGGCGGGATGTTACGGCCGCTTATCTCCACCCCTCCACTTCTATTGGGCGGCCGCTTAGTGACGCTGCTGTAACGCTGCACGAACTGCCCCCTTAGAAAGGAGGCGGTTCGCCGGCCACAGTGACGTCGCTAGGCAGGTAAGTATGTGTGATGGGTGTTAGCGATGTTGTGCACCATGGATAGCGATTTGCCCATGACACAAAACCGACGGGGGCGGGTGCTTTCACCAGCGACATCGCTAGCGATGTCGCTGTGTGTAAAGTGGTCTTTAGACCATTCCCCAAATGTATGACTTCAGCCCCTGGTCCTGCCCTACTATGGCATATAGACATGGCTTTTCTTTATTGAACAACCCCTTTAAGTGCAGGGCTCCATATTGCTGGATTTTTTGCAACAATTTGCAAATGTAACAGACTTGAATTAAAGCCTATCGTGGTGTATTACGGCACAGATCTCTTTCATTTGCTGGAAATGACAGTGAGACTTGAGAAAATTAATGTTCTTTCTACAATTTCGGAGTTATTCATTCTGAGGAAATAGGAAGCATTAACAATGTTTTAATCAATTAATTAGTGGCTCATTAGAGTAACACAGTGTGAGAGATTTTAATTATGTGTAGTTAATTTGTATATCCGTAAGTAATATACATCATGATAATAATTTTCTGTATGAAATACAATTACACTGGAAGTAATGATTCTCAGTATTGTTTTCTCTTAAACCCAATGAATAATCCAGCGTTTCCTTAACTAAACATTTCACTTTATTTCACGTGAAAATACTTTTACATTGAACTCACTGCTATAATTACCATATTACTTTATACTTATATATATCATGTGGCATATTGCCTGCTGATAGTGTATGACAAGCTCAAGGACTGGCTAACCGAATGCCCTTATTGTCCTCTAATTATACCTTAGTCCCATGACAGCATACTTAATTTCATAGGAGTGAACTCTTTTACGTGCCATTTTTTATGCCCTGAGCACATTTTGCATTTGCTATGAAATATTTAAATGATATCTTCTCGGCACTTGGATACAAGCAAATTACTATATGTACCATTGTATGATGTAGTCAAGGAGGATATCAATGAGAACTTAGATATTCAACAGTATTTCTAGTCACTGTAACATAGATGAAATGATGCTAGGTACCTAAAAGGTATCATATTCTACACGTAACAAAAATAATCCAAATTCCATTTATACCTATATAGTTGTCATAGCTGAGATGCAGTGTAGGTTAAAAAAGACATTCATCAATCCTATTTAGACAAGTATGGACAAAAGTATTAGGACACCACAACGTTACACCTAAAGGCACTGTTACGACATTCCAGTCTAAATCCATAGCCATTAATATGGAGTTGGTCCTCCCTTTTGCAGCCATTACAGTTTCACCTCTTCTTGTTGTGCGGTGTTCTGTGTTGAACTCACTGGGTGTCATGGCGGCGTTGGACTCTGTTCACACTGTAGAGCCTGACAAACTGCCTGGTATTCTTTAGTTGAACAGCCTGTCATGGGCTCTACAGTACAGCCGGAGTTAACAACTGCTGGCCTGTGATCAGCTGCTAGGAGCTCAGGCTGCTGATCATCATCTCCAGCCTTTATAAGGTTCTGGATTCTGGTGGCTGCTTGCCAGATATAGCTTTGCTTCCTGGTTCCTGTGGTTTTCCTGTGATATGATAATCTACAAGTTGTAGTTTCGCGTGGTGTGTGAGTCCTCCAGTTGTGTGATAATACCCTAATCCTTTTGTTTTACTCCCCTATTTACATACTGTCCCCTCTTTGTATTTAAGTTCAGTGTGTGCAAGTTTTTGTTTACCCTTGGCTGTGTCTATTTGTGTGGTTTTGATTACTGGGGTTCCGACCCACTCCCAGGGAGGGGGAGAGTATTATCAGGGCTCGGACAGGAGACAGGGTCATGCTGGGGAATTGAACCTGGCTACCATCAAGTCTACCTTCGAGATAAGGGACAGTGCAGGAGCCCCAGCCTTAGTGTCAGCCTAGGAGCCCCTTTTCCATCTAGACATACCCCGTGACACTTCTGGGAAGGCTTTTTGCAAGATATTGGAGTGTTTTCAGGGCAGTTATGAGGTCAGACACTGATGCTGGAGTAGAGGTGGGGCTCGCAACCTCTTCTCTAATTCATTCCAAAGGTGTGACCAGTCAAGTTCTTCCACACCAAATTACCCCAACCATACCTACCAATGGACCTTGCTTTTTGCTCTCTGGGGCATAGTCATGGGAAACAGAAAAGGGCCTTCACCAATCTTTTCCTAGAAAGTTGAAAGCTACAATTTTCCAAAATGTCATATTATTCTCATGAAGCATTTTGATTTCAACTCACTGGCTGAGACTGAGTTTTAAAGAATAAGCCCATAGCACTATTTTCATCCTCCACCAAACTTTACAGTTGGCAAAATACAGTCAGGCAGGTAATATTCTCCTGGCGTTCAATAACTAGACTCATCCAACAGATGCCAGAAAAAGATGTATGGTCTGTCACTAACTATAATATATTTCCAATGTTCTGAAGTCCAATGGTGGTAGCTTTACAACACTCCATCCACAGATTGGAATGGTGCTTGGTGGTGTAAGGCTTGGATGAAGCTGCCAACAAGCGCTCAATGCACAGTTATCATGCTGATATCAATACCAGAGGAAGTTTGGAGTTGGCAGTGAATTGGTGAATTTTCTGTCCATTGCTCCTCAGGATCCAGTGGCCCTCAATCTGAAACTTTAGGTGCTCTCTACTTTACAGCTGAGTTGTTGTTGTTTTTTCCACTTTTCAACAATATCACACACAGCTGATGGTGGAATATTTAGTAGGGAAGACATTTTAGAGCCAACTTGTTACACCGATGACTCGTGTTACAAGAGGACCATGCTAGTGTCCGTGAGCGTGTTATAACAAGCCATTCTGTTGTATATGTTAGTACAAGCAGTCGACATGATGAGGAGCCAGATGTTATACACCTGTGAAAATGGGACTGAATGAACAACCTAAATAAAATAATTAAGAAGTGTATCCTAATACTTTTATCCATATAGGGTACGTAGATATACACTACACAAGATTAAAAAGAATGCTGCTAGTTTTCTAACTTTAATCTCCCATTATCAACTTTATTACGTTAATTATTTGTAATTATTTATTTAAAACTGATATTCACTTACTGGACATAAGCCAATCCCTGTTTCAACTCCCTTAAAGTGAACCAGTCAGGTGCAATATACACCAGCACCACGAGCAGTGCTGGGTGCTATTGCTAATCCCTGCCTAACTGTCCCTGTATCTAGTAGATAAAGAGATGTTTAGAAAACGTATTTCTGAAGATCTTTTATAATATCCTAATGAGGCCAGCGACTAGTTGCAAGGGCGGTAATTCTCTTGGCTAGTCAGCCCCCTTAGCATGTAAGTATGCCCCTGTGGTCGTGCTAAGATGCTAATGAATGCACAGCATCAGAGGCATGGTTGTTCTCACCTCTGTTGCCACCGCAGGTTTTTGGCTCAGTGCGCAAGATCAGAACATCCCTAGACTTCCGGTCATGCGCACTACACCAGTTTGAAGCCGAGATGCATATACCCGGCTTCATAGTACGCATAAATGGAAGTCCGGGACTTCTGATTATTAACACTGAGCCAAAATCCAGCAGTGGCAGCAGAGGTGAGAGCGACTATACCTCTGACGCTGTGCATTCATTAGCATTTAATACGCCCACAGGGGTGTGCTTACATGCTAAGGGGGCTGACTAGCCAAGGGAACTAACGCCCTTGAGACTAGTCCCTGCCCTCATTAGCAGATTGTAAGATAAAAGATCTTTAGAAATATTTTTTCTAAAGATCATTTTATGTATGTTACTAGATACATTGTCAGTTAGGCAGGAATTAGCAATATGCACCTAGAACTGCTTGTGGTTCTGGGTGTATATTGCACCTGACAGATTCCCTTTAAGGTGCTTGTTCATACCCATGACATTTTTTTTTGAAGAGTTTAGAATGGTAAAAATAACAAATTATGTAAAATAGATAAAACTCACTTTACCAGTCCCCTCTGATTTTCTTGCTAATAATTTCCTGGGCTCTTGGTACATTGAAAAGCTGCTGGCTGGTGGAGTAAGTTGACAGTAGGATAGTTAACAAGCTGGATTAAAACCAGAGGAAAAGTAACAAAGACAAACTCAGAAGGCATTAACAAAGCCAAGTAGCTAGCCGGAGTCAAACTAGAAGAGAAGAACCAGAGTCCAATCAGCAGGCAAGAGAAGAGTTATTACAGTCTAAATCAATTGTTCTGCATGGACCATTATGTATAGACTGGCTGTGGGTCTCCTGACCCGAACTCAGCATAATAAGTACGGTATATATGAGGCTGTTGAATTCAACATAGAGACCCATAGCCAGTCTACACACCATGGTCCACATACAGACGTTGAAGTTCAGATATTATATAAAGCTACTACAGGACACCTTCAGAGGCCTTGTGAAGCCATTGTCTCAACAAGTCAAAGTTGTTTTGGAGACAGGAAGAGGACTTATACATTATTAATTAGATTAATTTAATGATGTGTCTGATAGATGTATTCAATTTATATTTTTTAAATGCTATTTAAAAAAAAATAGCATTTTTTAGATTCATTTGTTCTATACTTGATATACTCTGTTACTACTGTAAAAAGTTAAGAAGTGATTTGTATTGTGTTTGTTCTACTGGTATGTTGCACGGAGTAGATGATAATGTCTGAGTAACTGCATTGTCTCTAATGTGAAGATTATCCGCATCCTCCACTGTCAGGTACAGATTCACTACTGTATTGAAATATGTTCCCTTGGAGAGCGTCTACTAAACCGACGTCAATGAAATAAAACATAACAGCTGTGATCTAATGGGAAATTGTTAACGTTGACAAAAATCAATTAAGCAGATGCTAACAACATTGAAATTCAAAAACTATTATTGTCATCAACTTTATCATCTAAAATCCTCTACAGAGAACGAATGGTGGAAAACCTATTCACTCCGAGATGATGCCTAAACGTGTAGTATTGTACTGGGTATACCAAGCACTTTAGAGTGATTCCTTTGTAATACACTAAATTAACAACATTACCAAAAAATCAAAGAAAGATAATCTTACTAATTATATTCAAATTGGGTAATTGCCAATGTTAACTTGCAAAGTTTATAATTAGGGATGTACAAATCCGAACTTTAATCTAGTGTCCCATGCTCAATTACGAACATGGGCTTCTCCCGAAAGTCCGTGGTTGAGTTCAGAGTTCCATGCTGAATAAAGTTTGTTGAAAAGCTGCAGTGCAGCCAATCAACAAGATTTTAGGTTGCGGGAACTCCTGGAGCCATTATATCCTTGTCAAGTATTGGCATGGCTTTGATTGGCCAGTACAACACATGTCCTGGCGTGTATGACCTCTGGATCATGGGTGGCACTGCCATTTTGAGCTGATTAGTGTAGGGTTGCGGGACAATGTTAGGTTACTCCTCTTACTCTGCATACTCATGAAACAGGCCGTGGTGCTGCTTGTGGTGATGGTGTAGCTGCTGCACGGAGAGGATGTGCTTGATCTGTGCCTGCTATGAGCCCAAATTAAACGACTTCATTTGCTGCATATACGCGACAGTAAGTTCTGCGTCATTTATTAGGCCTGAGTACCAGTGCATGAATGGTGAGGCCATTAAAAGTACAGGCTGCTTAGATTGAATTGCTAAAAGTGCTAACAGTTCCTTTGCATTGTCTCCCCCCTGATCCCATGCTGAAAGTACAGAGTCTGAACCTATGGCCCATGGGCATTGGACTAACATCCCACCCCCTAGCAAATTTGGCAAGCAGTTTGAGCCTCAAATCATGTACTCACAGCAAAAAAGGGCAACCAGTCCAGTTAGCCCAGGCCAACACATCTAATGCACAAACAGGATGCAGACAAGCCTCTCAACATGATGGACACTTCACAGGTGCAAGGTAAATTGCACACTAGTGGCGCGCATAGGGCACTGTTCACACTTGTATGCGCATGGTGTCCAGCCAGCAACCTATTACCACGCCCTTACTATTAGATTAGGCGGGTTACTCGGACACTACTCACTGCAGCACGTAAGGGACAGAAATTCCACTATGCACGGCCGTATTAAGAGGCCCGGCTGCACCCCGCATAATCAAAGTGCAAAAAAATACATATAAAATATATGTGAGGTATTAGTTTGTAAATTGGCCAATGTACGTAAGCCCACAATCCTCATCACGGATCCTCACGCTTGCGGGTCCCTACACTGATAAATATCAAAAATAGCAACAAGAAGAGGAGATATGCGCGCCACTAGTGTGCAATTTACCTTGCACCTGTGAAGTGTCCATCATGTTGAGAGGCTTGTCTGCATCCTGTTTGTGCATTAGATGTGTTGGCCTGGGCTAACTGGACTTGTTGCCCTTTTTTGCTGTGAGTACATTTTATAATACATTTTTGGGGGAGTTTTTATCTCCTCTTCTTGTTGCTATTTTTGATATTCCTCAAATCATGTAGCAGTCATTTCTGATTTTTGATGACTATGCTGGCTTGGGTTGTGTGGGCCATTCACGGGGCTCTCCAGAAGTGTCAGAGATTGAGTGCATTGATGCCCAATCATATGTTCAGTTTGAGGATAAGGACTTGAAAGGGCTAATGCACACAGTAAGCTGACCACTGCAGCACCCCTCTTCTGCCAACTGCAATGCCTTTCTGGAGTGTGCAGACCAACATGGAGGGCAATGGTGAGGAGTGGATGGAAGATGATGCGGGGATGATGAGGCCCTAGACCCCTCTTGGAATCAAGGCCATCCAAGTGACGTGATCAGTTTGAAGAAGTGGCGATCATGATGACCGAGCTGCACAGCAAGAGGGTGCAAAAGTACAGCAGCCGGCCCCTAGCCAGTACGTCGGCTGCTACTGGCCATCCTGCAAACGTACTGAGCACACCAAAGGCAGCTCAAAGGAGCATCCTGGTGTGGCATTTCTTGAGGAAATGTGCTGACGACAAAAGTCTGGTGATTTTCACGCTGTGCTGTCAGGGTCTGAAGCTAGGCATTAGGCGGGCTTTACATGCTGCGATCTCGCTAGCGAGATCGCAAGCAATCATACCCGCCCCCGTCGGTTGTGCAAATCGCTGCCCGTCGCGCACAACCTCACTTACCCCCGTCACACGGACTTACCTGTCCCGCGATGTTGCTCTGGCCGGCGATCTGCCTCCTTTCTAAGGGGGCGGTTCGTGCAGCATCACAGCGACGTCACACGGCAGCCATCCAATAGAAGCGGAGGGGCGGAGATGAGCGGGACATAAACATCCCGCCCACCTCCTTCCTTCCGCATTGCCGGTGGAGGCAGGTAAGGAGATGTTCCTCGCTCCTGCGGTATCACACACAGCAATGTGTAGTGCCTCAGGAACGAGGAACAACATCGCTAATGAGAGGTAAACAATTTTTTGTTTTAGGACGACCTCTTCGCAGCAAACGATTTTTGCCGCTTTTGCGATCGTTTTAGGTCACACATAACTGTTACATGCTACGATATCATTAATGACGCCGGGTGTGCGTCACAAACGCCGTGACCCCGACGATAATTCATTAACGATATCGCAGCGTGTAAAGCCCGCTTTAATCTTCTTAACCTGAGCACAACCTGCATGACAAGGATGTAGCAGCACCGCCACCAACAGTGTCACCGGACTTCTCCACACCATCCCAAGCGTTTAGTTGTAAATGCCTTAAACATTCTAAAGAAAGAGGACATACCCCTCTACCTACTGACGAGCCCTGGTCCTGTCCTGAATGATAGCATTACAAAGTTCCTAGGTTTTGAAATGCTGTCATTTTGGCTGATGGAGATGGACATTTTTAAAAAAAAAAAAAACTTATAGTGGTGGCTGTCCCACAGTATGTGGTTACCAGCAGCCACTACTTTTCCAGGCAGGCCAGTTGAGGATAAAATCAGATGAGAAAGCCATGGAACCCTTAGGGTGTAGGGGCGACATGACAGTCTGGAGGGTAGGTAGTTGATGGGGTTAAATGGTGATATCATAGGAAGGTGGAAGAAGATGATGATTGGTTAGGGAGGGGAGTATGGTGGGAGGAAAAGGAGGAGCTGCATGGATATATAGGAGGAGGTGGGAGCCAGTTACCTTCTCTTGCAATTCCTGGACGACAGCTTGGACAGGCTGGGGAACCTCCATCATGACATCCAGCCTGATGGATCCGGACATCGCAGATCTGCAGCTTGGAAGGGCTGGGGAACCTCCATCATGACATCCAGCCTGATGGATCCAGACATCGCAGATCTGCAGCTTGGACGTGCTGCGGAACCTCCATCATGACATCCAGCCTGATGGAGCCGGACATTGCAGATCTGCAGCTTGAACGGAACAGGGATTGCAGAGAGGATCTCCAGGTGATCAGCGGTAGCGGCGCACGGGCCCCTGGCAGTGCAGTCCCACATCAGGGCTGCCGGGGTTACCCGTTGGCGCCTTCCCCTCACTCCCCCAGTAGCAGCGGACGGCGGTTACGGCCCCCCCCGCAGGTATTCCCCGGGCGCAGGGGGGCGAGGAGGTGATGTCAGAGCCCCTACGGGGACCCTCCGCGGCGGGCCGAGCAGCAGCAGAATTTGGCGGCTGCTCCGGCCGGCGGGAGGAATCTGCGTTCTGGCCGCGACGACCGGGAGGTGAGAGTGGCCAACACGGGGGCCTACTTCCGGTCCCGGGCCTCCGGCTGGAGTAGGAGTGAATGCGGCGGCTCCTGGCTGGGAGTGCGTCCGGCGGCAGAGTGAGGCCAGCAGAACCCCTCGCAGTCGGCGGGGGGACCGCGGGGCTGAGGACGGCAGGAGATCGGGTGCCAGGAGAAGGTCGGGCGTGCCGGTCCCTGGTGGCGGTGAGTGAGACTGACGGTGGGAACTCTGAGGGACCGCCTGGTCACGCACGTCGATCGTGCAGCCCCCCGGTAGCAGCGGTCTCCCTTGGGGAGGGAGGACCCGGCGACAGGAGGCCTGCGGTGGCCCTGGAGGGCCGGGAACGGCGACGGCTGCGGTCCAGAGCCGGGCGTCAGTGAGGTCGGGTGTGGAGTTCCCCCCCTGGCAATTGGCGAGGGGGAGGGGCGCAGTCGCAAGACGTCGAGACCCGGGGTGGCGGCACGGGTGACAGGACGGTCTCCTGGGGCTGTCACCGCGGGACAAGCAACGGAGCGGGAGATGACTATGCCCACGCGGCGGCTCGCATGGGTGTCCGTGGTGGGGTAGGCGTGGTGGAGCTGCCTCACGCATCCAAGATGGAAGTGGACGATGGTGGGAAGGGAGAAGGACATCAGGATGTCAGTAACATTTGGACAGATGGATGGCAGAGGACAATGGGGTGGCGGTTCCGAGGGGATGCTGAGCTGCAGTTGGGTGTGAGACTTGGTCCTCGGGGGGTTTGGGTCATGTAGTAGAGGCCGGGCCAGAGTTAGGGACGAGGTGGTGCCATGGCGGTATAGCCATGGGGGTGCATGTGGTGTCAGGCCGGTGGTCACAGTTCAGGGTGGGGGATGCACTTTTAGGTCATTGAGGATTGGTTACGGGTGCTGATGATCTCGGCTTGCGCAAGCAGGGGAGACGGAGCATTTATTTGAAGGTTCATTGGTCGGGTTTTATGAGGAATCTTATTCTGCATGGTAGTTCATATTGGTTGTATTATGCTGGCCGAGGTTACTAGGCAAAGAGGTCCCGCAGTTCGGAGTGTGCGGGGAGTTTTCGGGGGATTTTGTGAGTGATGAGTGTGAGGGCAGGACTCCGGTATGGCGTTAGGGTTGCTGTGGATAAGTGGAGTAAGGAGAGCGGAATTGTGGGAGCTGGTGAGGCGTTGGTTGGTGTCATGGTTTTTCCTTGTGGGTTTGGAACCGCATCTTGGGTGCGGCGTGTTTGGTACGGTTTGGGGTATCGTTAGTTCGAGGGCAGTATGGCTTGGTCCTGGGTTCTGGATGGATTAAGTTGGTGGATGGTAGCCTAGTGGCTACTTTATGGTTAGTTCTCTTGTTATCCCATTATGGAGTTTGGTCCTGGGGGGACTGAGGGCCCGGCGGGCCTGAATTGGGGTTCCTGTAGGTGGTGGGCAGCTTTGGGCGGTTGCTGGTGAACTCGGTAATCAGCAATGGGGGGCTGCAGATGTAACAATGGCATTCCTCGTATACCCGTGAGGATGGGGGGCGATGCAAGTTGGGTTTGGACCTCTGATATGAGGGCTCACAGGGGGTTGTGTGTTACAAGGTTTCCTTTAGGAACAATATGTTTGGATATGGTGTTTGGAAGTTTGTGCCTCCTGATGCCGATAGTTGCGTATGGAGTCAATCAGGATAGTGGTATGGGGGGCAATTTTACGGTGTACTTTGTAGTGCGGGCAACTTGTCGTTGGTGTGGTTTGCGGAAGGAAGTGGGACGCAAATTATTGTTTGGAGAGGTTGTTGGGGACCTTGGGGATTGAAAGTAATGCTTCGGCATCTTTGCTTCAGCCATGGGTGCAGGGCGAGGGTTGTGATTGTGTGGTGGTTTTGTAGCCGTGTTAACTTTGGTGGACATGGTTCTGTTAGGTCGGGTGGGCTTCCTGGAAAGTTAAAGGGGCCCAAATTTGGATGATTGTTGTCCAATAGTGTGGTGGTTGAGTACGTGGGAAGGTCTTAGAACTTTTCTGGGTATGGCAGATTGAGCCTTGTTGTTTTTAGAGGGTTTGGATGACGGGCTACATCGGTCGGGGGAGACCGGTAGTGATTTATTGCTCTAGGGAGTGGTATGTCTAATGCATGTGTTATGAGCCTGAGGGAAGGCCGAGGGCGGTTTATTCCCTCACCTCTTGGTTAGGCTGCTAGGACGACTTTTCGGGAAATTTGGAGGTTATGGATCAGAATTATTGCCAAGTGGGGGTCACTTTAGCCATTTCCCTGGGGGGAACCTGGTTCAGGGTACGAGGTGACCCAGTTAAGTAGGCAGTGTAAGTGTGATCCTGTTTGGAATATATTAACCCCAGTTGCAGTTGAATTCAGCTGGAGACAGGAGGAGGGGCGGGGGTATGGTAGTTTATTTGGTCAGTAATGGGTAGGCCAATGGTACTGTCAGTGTTGCAGTTAATTGGTTTAACTGATGCCGGTGGGGCATGGCAGTGATCCAGGCATGGTTTGGGAGCTCGTGGCACGGTGTGTCGGGGTGTGCCTGAGTGGCCGTCCGAGGGAGCCAGTGATATGGCTGGGTCCCTTTTGAGGAAGAGACAGGGTTACTTAAAAGTGGTTTAGTACTACGGGGTGGTACTGGCTTATAAGTAGGATGGTGTGGAAAGGAACAAGGTGGATTCCTGTATGTTGTTTTGGGTACCGAGTCGTGGTATCAGGGGTGATTGATACATGGTGGTGGCCTTGTTATGGGGTGGCCAAGGTGTCGTGGCCCGTATTGAAGGGCGATTTAAAAAAAAAAAAAAAAAAATGAATAAATTGGGATACGGGTACGTTCGAAGAGATTTGAGGTGGCATGTGCGGTCACCAAGGATGATGGTAGTGCATAGTTACATAGTTACATAGTTACTTAGGTTGAAAAAAGACCTAGGTCCATCTAGTTCAACCTTCCTCCACCAGTTCTACATTTAGTCACTAAGTCATTTATAACCAACAATGTTTTGTGTACTGAGGAAATCATCCAGCCCTTTTTTAAAAGCTGTTATAGTATCTGCCATTACTACCTCTTGTGGTAGGGCATTCCACAGTCTGACCGCTCTAACTGTAAAGAACCCTTTCCTATTTAGGTGTCGGAATCGCTTTTCTTCCACTCGCAGTGAGTGCCCCCTGGTCCTTAGTATTGTTTTCGGAAGAAATAAGTTATGTGCCAGTCCTTTATATTGACCACACATGTATTTATACATATAAATGAGATCTCCTCTGAGACGTCTTTTTTCTAAGCTAAACATATCTAACTTTTTCAATCTGCCATCATATGGGAGGCCTTCCATTCCTTGTAATAGTCTAGTTGCCCGCCTTTGAACTGACTCTAACTTCTGAATGTCCTTTTTAAAATGTGGAGCCCAAAACTGGATCCCGTATTCCAGATGTGGCCTTACAAGTGATTTATAGATGGGTAACAATACGTTGGGATCACGGGATCTAATCTCTCTTTTTATACACCCTAGAATCTTGTTTGCTTTAGCAGCTGCTGCCTGACATTGAGTGCTGCTGCTCAGCTTATTTGTAATGAGAATACCCAAGTCCTTCTCCTGTTCTGTAGTCCCGAGTTTACTTCCATTTAATGTATACGCAGCTATAGGATTACTCCGTCCTAGGTGCATTACTTTACATTTATCAACATTAAATCTCATTTGCCAAGTATCTGCCCATTCTGACATCTTATCCAGATCTTTTTGTAATATTGTACTATCCAGGTCAGTTTTTAATATCCTACATAGTTTGGTGTCATCGGCAAAGACTGACACTGTACTATCAATCCCATCCACAAGGTCATTAATATAGAGAGTAAAAAGAATTGGTCCTAGCACAGATCCCTGCGGCACCCCACTGCTGACTATAGCCCATTTAGAGAATGTAGCATTTATGACTACTCTTTGTTTCCTATCTTTTAGCCAATTCCTTACCCAGTTGCATATTGTGTCCCCTAGTCCTTGCTTCTGGAGCTTTAGTATAAGGCTATTATGTGGTACAGTATCAAATGCCTTTGCAAAGTCCAAATAAATCACATCAGCTGCATTACCAATATCCAGGTTTGCACTTACCCCCTCATAGAACCCCAACAGGTTGGTTAGACACGACTTATCTTTCATGAATCCATGCTGTTTGTCAGTTATCATATTATTTTCTGCAATATATTTTTGCATGTCATCCCTTAAAATGCCCTCAAAAACTTTGCATACTACTGATGTCAGGCTTACTGGACGGTAGTTGCCTGGATCTACCCTCTTACCTTTCTTAAATATCGGTACCACATCAGCAATCCTCCAATCCTGAGGCACCAACCCTGTTACAAGTGAGTCTAAAAAGATGAGATACAGCGGTCTGTCGATTACGGAGCTCAATTCCCTCAATATTCGTGGATGAATGCCATCTGGCCCTGGGGATTTGTCAATGTTTAATTTACTCAGACGTAGGCGTACTTCATCTTGTGTTAAATTAATTATATCAGGTGGTGGACTTTGATTTTTCGGTGTAGTAAGGTGAGCTGGTAACGTTGGCTGGTGCATATGGGAGGCCCAGAGCTTAAGTTGATGGATGGAAGGGTTTAACGGTTGGTTTCGGCTTGCAGGTTAGAGAAGCAAGCTTTGGGTGTGTCCAAGCAAGGTGTCACGTGGCCTGTCCTGTGGCGGGGGTACGTCTGGTCCAGAGGCGGTTTAACGGATAATGTTATTTGATTGGAGAGTGACTTGTAGGATATAGTGGCTCCGGTTACAGGGATCTTGCAGGCATGAGGTCCTGCAAGGTTGGAGTATTGATCCGTAGGTGATTAATACCTCATCTCCGGCCCGGTGTGTGTTGCGGCCAGGGATCATGTTTTGGTGGTGGAAGGTGGTTTCTGGACCGGGCCTACCCAGGGTTACGTATTGGATTACGTACTGTATTATTATGGTATTACCTATTGTTAAATGTTGGGGACGCCCGTTGGACGGCGCCCCCTTGTGTTAGTGTGTAAACAATAGGCAATAAAGGGCTGCTGTGGCCAATTCAACCAAGTCATAAGCAGTGTCGGTGTGTTAATTATACAAGGTAGGGGGTAATTGGGAGTAATACAGGAATCAACGACAGGACATATCCCTCCTGGAACTGTCAAGAAAGCCATTGAACCCATAGGGTGTAGGGGCAACATGACAGTCTGGAGGGTAGGGAGTTGATGGGGTTAAATGGTGATATCATAGGAAGGTGGAAGAAGATGATGATTGGTTAGGGAGGGGAGTATGGTGGGAGGAAAAGGAGGAGCTGCATGGATATATAGGAGGAGGTGGGAGCCAGTTACCTTCTCTTGCACTTCCTGGACGACAGCTTCCCACCCACTCTCCCTTCTATTGTGTATTGTTATTGTTATGTTTATATGCATGTATAATTAGTAACTTTTAAAGAGGCTTTATGTAAAAAAATAAAAAAATAAAAAAATAGTGTGAAAAGAAAGGATTGGGGAAAGTGTGTTGTGTGTATATATATAAAAAAAAAACAAAAAAAACAAAGAACAAAACAGGAAAAAGGAAAGAGTATTTCTTTGTGGATTGTGATGTATACTGTTATTTGGGGATTCTTGTAAGTGGGGTGAATACGTTGGTTGGTAAAGTGGGAGTATTTGTTTATTTATATGATGTATATGTGAATGGTCAATATGAATAATGGTGTTCATGTCCTTTGTCACAGCAGCGGGGGTAGGTCTGGTCCAGAGGAGCTCTAATGGTTACTGGTGTCTGGATGGAGAGCCATTGGGAAAGGTACAGTGGCGCCGGTTACTGGTGACTTGCAGGTACAAGGTTGTCTGCAGGGTGGAAGTATTGCTCCGTTGGTGATCAATGCCTCATATATGGGTCAGGGTTGTTGCCAAGGGTTATATATTAAAGAGTTGATGGTTGCCGGGGAGTCATAGGTGGGTACAGTGGCTCAGGTTACAGGTACTCGGAAGCACAGGTGTTTTTTTTATTTTGTCGGGGTAAGGGATTACTCCTTTGGTGAGTATTACCTCATATATATATGGGATCATTGTTATGGTCAGTAATCCTTTTGGTGACATGGTAATCACAGGAGGAGTCACTAGTTGGGTTTCTGGTTCTGGATCTAAGCGCAGTGCAGACATGGGGTTCTGCACGGCATGGGGGTTTTGATCCGTAGGTGATTAATACCTCTTATCTCTGGGCTGGTTGCAGCCGGGGATGTTGTTACATTAAAGTCGCTAACAGGATTTAAGTTTTGAGTTCACATTTACTGTTACGCACATGGGGGATTGATCCGTAGGTTATTGATGCCTCATATCTCTGGGCTGGAGGTTTGCGGCCGGGGATGACATGGGGTTGGGGGTGAAGAGTAAGGTGTCGGATTTGAGGCTCAGTTTATAATTGATGCTACTTGGGGGTTTAATCCGTAGGTGATTAATACCTCCGATCTCTGGGTCGGTGTGTTGCGGCCGGGGATCGTGTTCTGGTGGTGGAATGTATATACAGTGGCTTCGGTTACATGGATCTTGCAGGCATGGGGTCCTGCAAGGTTGGGGTATTGATCCGTAGGTGATTAATGCCTCGTATCTCTGGGTCGGTGTGTTGCGGCCAGGGATTGTGTTCTGGTGGTGGAGTATGGCCTCTGGACCGGACTTATGGCGGGGGTAGGTCTGGTCCAGAGGCGGTTTAACGGATAATGTTATTTGATTGGAGAGTCACTTGTAGGATATAGTGGCTCCGGTTACAGGGATCTTGCAGGCATAAGGTCCTGCAAGGTTGGAGTATTGATCCGTAGGTGATTAATACCTCATCTCCGGCCCGGTGTGTGTTGCGGCCAGGGATCATGTTTTGGTGGTGGAAGGTGGTTTCTGAACCGGGCCTACCCAGGGTTACGTATTGGATTACGTACTGCATTATTATGGTATTACCTATTGTTAAATGTTGGGGACGCCCGTTGGACGGCGCCCCCTTGTGTTAGTGTGTAAACAATAGGCAATAAAGGGCTGCTGTGGCCAATTCAACCAAGTCATAAGCAGTGTCGGTGTGTTAATTATACAAGGTAGGGGGTAATTGGGAGTAATACAGGAATCAACAACCGGACAAATCCCTCCTGGAACTGTCATGCTCTGCACAATGCCATCAGTGTCAAGGTCCACATAACGACCAATACGTAAACCAGTAAGCATGGGCAGGGATATTATATCTTCATAACTGCCCCCTGTTTAAATATAGTGGCAGCAGGGCACAGAAAGCATTTCATCCTACCACCAAGTAGGTAGGATTGCTGGACATTTCTCTTTTGCCTCCTCCTCTTATTACCCTTCCTCCACCCCCTCCTCATCTGGTCAGCATAACTCCTGCATAACCAACTTCAGCACAGCCAGTGGAAAACGACAGCAGGCTTTTCTAAAACTCATCTGTTTAGGGAAAAATTCTTACTCCGCTCAAGAACTGTGGAGGAGGATCGAAAAAGAGACCGATGATTGATTGGTGAACCTCAAGCCCAGCCTGTTGGTGTGTGGTAATGTGCAAAATTTCTTATCAGCTCTAAGCCTAGCCAGTGTGATGTATATCCCTTGACTGGCGATGTGCTAAATTTGGTGGTACAGAGGTTCCTGAAAAATGACCCCGAGATTTCAGAGCTGTAGAAAGTGCAGGCCGCTTATGTGTGCTTCCGACATTCTCACCCTGCTGCTGACCTGTCTGTACTGCAGCATGACTTCTGCCTTCTCTCTCATCACCTCATATGTAACGTACCCACAAGGTGGAACTCCACTTTTCATATGCTGGAGAGACTGTCCGAGCAGCAGCAGGCGATAGTGAAATTTCAGTTGCAGCATGCATGGGTGAATCGCTCTCTGGATCAACTCCACTTCATGACCAACGAGTGGGCCCGGATTGTTGACAGTGCTGATTATTGTGTGTCCATCCTGCTGGATCCTTGTTACAAGGAAAATATCACATCCTTACTTTCATCACTGGAGTGTAATCTGAAAATGTGGGAATACAAGCGCACGCTGGTAGACACACTACTTATGGCATTCTCACCTGACAGTGGGGGCTCAGTGGAAGCACAAGGTGCAGGAGGAGGAAATCACTAATGCAGCTGGTGCATAAGCACCATCTCAGAAGGGAGGGTAAGCCTGGCCAAAATGTGGAAAAATCTCCTCAGCATGCCACAACATCCAGCACCACCATCTGATATGGTCATTATTAGCAGAAAGCGTTTCAATAACATGGTGAAAGAGTATGTGTCCACAAGTGTCCACATCTGGATTGATGGGTGTGCCCCATTTAACTTTTGGATCTCTGAATTGGACACATGACCTTTACGCCTTGGAGGAGCTGGCCTGCCCTGCGGCAAGTGTACTGTCGAAACGTGTGTTTACCACTGCAGGAGGTATGATCACAGACATGTGCATCTGCCTGTCCACAACCAACGTAGGCAAGTCACATTCATTAAAATAAACCAGCTGTGAATTTCATAGGACTTATCCACATTTTTTACTGATTAGAAAAGTATAGCAGCCGCACCCAGCCATTGTTATACTCCACTGCACTTTGTTCATTCTATTTGCCATTCCCAATGTTTGTTGCCTCCCCAAATTGAAAAATAAACAAATAGTAAAAAAATAATGTTGGCTTCCTCCGCCTCTTCCACCTACACAGCCAAGTCCACCTCCTTCTCAACCTTCTTCTCCACTTGGACCTCCATCTCTCGGTTCAAGATTATTATTATATTTATTCTGTGTTATTTTAAAGGGGTTCTGTGTGCTCTGTAGCGGAACTCTTAAAATGTTGGCTCTGTGGGGCAACTCTGAAAACAGGCTCTGTTGATACACTCTAACATTTTTTGTTTTATTAATTTACTACCTATTTAACCATGATGGCTATGGTGACAGAACCCCTTTAACTTATTTCTCTATCCATATTTGTTTGCAGGGCAATTTTCCTGGTCTTACTCCCATTTTTCTTAGTTTTCTAGACCCGTAGCCCTTACTATGACCATTGTATAGCCATTTTACATCACCAAAGTTTCCCTTTAACTTCTATGGGGTTCGGGATCAAGGGTCAAATTCAGGTCAAGTTCTGGTACCGAGCCAAACTTTTAACTACAGTTTGGCCGAACCCGACGATCCTGAATATCGAAAACTCCACTCATCACTATACATAATATGTTCGACTTTACTTTTCTGCTAACATCACTAAGGGGTTCAATTTTTGCCATACAAATTCAATACATTATCATGATGATACCAAAACCCTCAATGTGCTGTAATTCCATATATAGACTTAGTCAGCATAGGCAACTCACAATAGAGTATTGCTTATTCATGTAGCTGGGCTGATCGATTCTCGGGATCTTGATCTAACGGACAGGTCAGTAGTGTCTGGCCACTGGACAGGAGGTTCGGGAATCCATTACCAACTGGAATCCGCTTCAGCTGTGTGTCCTGTTGCAATGATGACCTTATTATATTATATTTACCCCCTAACTTTCCATACAGTCTCCTCACTGCTCATTCATCCCCTCACTCCCCATGCTGTCATTACACCCATTTCATCCCCCTCACTTTCCATCTGTGTATACATACATTCTCTCCTCTTACTGTTACCTTATACACCTCAGCCACTGTATTACACAAGGGTAAAATGTCCCACTCACCCTCCCCATGGATACGCCCCTGAATAACTACCGTAAATGGAGACACCAATGCTTGGCACCCTGCTGTATTAACATTGTGTACATCTGTAAAGAGCAAAAAGCAGCTCTCCGTATGATGTTTGGAACTTGATAGTCCAGAGTTTGCAACTTGGTCAGAAATATAATTTGTAACGACTGTAGATAAAGTGGTTTACAATATACAAACCATGTACCACATTAAGGAATAAAGCTTCCATAAATGGGGACACTAATCCTTGGCACCAGACTCTATTAACATTGCGTACATCCACAAAGAGCAGCTCTCTGATGTTAGCAGCAGATCCTTTAAGTTCTGTTCTTCCAGCACATCATGCAGATGCCACATTGTATTAAGGGTCTAGGGAATTTAGAAGCCAGGAGATGTTGGCCAACACATTAGTTTCCACAGGAGTCTATCACCACCTGTCTGAATCCTCATGCCTCTAAGCAGACCACCTACTCCCAACAGCAGTGTCCTATGGGTGTACCATCTGTCTGGAGCAATAAAACACCACTAACCAACAAGTTATTAATAGACTCACACAATGTCTGTAATTTTAACCGAAGCACTGTATCTATGGTTCAGTTTCATAAAATGTATTTTTGCTTTTTGGGATACTTTGGAGTAGATTAAGGTCAGCCCCTAAAGAGGGCTTTACATGCAGCGACATCGCTAGCGATGTCGCTGGTGAAAGCACCCGCCCCTGTCCGTTGTGCATCATGGACAAATCGCTGCCCGTGGCGCACAATATCGTTAGGACCCGTCACACGGACTTAACTGCCTAGCGACATCGCTGTGGCCGGTGAACCGCCTCCTTTCTAAGGGGGCGGTTCTAGCGGCGTAACAGCAACATAATACGGCAGGCGGCCAATAGAAGCGGAGGGGTGGAGAGCAGCCGCACCTCCGTCACTCCCACGTTATTGCCGGAGGACGCAGGTAAGCTGTTGTTCGTCATTCCCGAGATGTCACACGTAGCGATGTGTACTGCCTCGGGAACGACGAACAACCTGCGTCCTCAACAATCAACCATGTTTTGAAAAGGAACAACATGTCAACGATGGACGATTTGGTGAGTATTTTCCATCGTTAACGGCCGCTCGTTGGTGTCACACGCAACGATGTCGCTAACGATGCCAGATGTGCGTCACGGAATCCGTGACCCTGGCGTTATATCATTAGATATGTCGTTGCATGTAACGGAGCCTTTACAGTCCATTGCTAAACTGGGATACCAATTGTTAAAAAGCTTGAATTACTCTAAGGCCTGAAACACACATCCGTGAAACACGTGCGTGTTTGGTCCGTTTCCGTATATACCGGAGACACGGTCAAACGTGCACCAATGTTATTTAATGTTTGAGGACACATGTGCGTTTTTCATTAAGTCCGTGGGTCCGTGTGCGTGCTACGTTTGTGTCTCCGTTTTGCACGGAAGCATGTCCGTTTTCAGCATGCAACACGCAGCACGGACCCAATGAAAGTGAGTGGGTCTGTGCGCATGTCCGAGTGACACGGACGCATCTCTGTTTGCTCCATGTACGTTTTGTGCTTTTTTCATGTGATGTCGGTCTTTTTTCTTTTTCTGTTTCGTTTTCTCCCTCAGTCCGTCGGTCGGTCGGTCTCTCTCTATGTCTCTCTGTCGGTCTCTCTGTCTTATCTATCCCTATCGCTGTCTGTCGGTCAGTTCCCCCCCTCTCTCATACTTACCGTTCCCCGATCTCCAGTGCGGCGCTGCACGGCTGTTCTCTAAACTCCGGCGGCTTTTCCTCTTTTGAAAAAGCCGGCCGCTCATTAATCAATCTCGTATTCCCTGCTTTCCCCGCCCACCGGCAAATATGATTGGTTGCAGTGAGACATGCCCACACGCTGAGTGACAGCTGTCTAACTGTAACCAATCACAGCCGCCGGTGGGCGTTTCACTATGGAGCAGAGAAATAAATAATTAAATAATTAAAAAATCTGGCGTGCGGTTACCCCCCTATTTTAATACCAGCCAGATAAAGCCATACGGCTGCAAGCTGGTATTCTCAGGATGGGGAGCACCACGTTATGGGGAGCCCCCCAGCCTAACAATATCAACCAGCAGACGCCCAGAATTGCCGCATACATTATATGCGACAGTTCTGGGACTGTACCCGGCTCTTCCCGATTTGCCCTCGTGCGCACACCGTTTTTTTAAATTATTTATTTATTTTACAGCACAGTATAGACACGCCCACCGGCTGCTGTGATTGGCTGTAGTGACACAGCTGTCACTCAGCGTGGTGGGCGTGTGTGACTGCAACCAATCACAGGCGCCTGTGGGCGGGTAAAGCAGGGAATACGAGATTGATTAATGAGCGGCCGGCTTTTTCAAAATAGTAAAAGCCACCGGAGTTTTTATAACAGCAGTGCAGCGCCGCGCCGGAGATCGGGGAACGGTAAGTATGAGAGACGGCTGCTGAATTCAGTCACTCAGGGGATTAGCGGTCACCGGTGAGTCCTTCACGGGTGACCGCTAATCAGTACGCGGCACACAGACAGAGCCGCGGCATGACAATGAAGTTGGGTGAAGTTCACCCGAGTTCATTCTCATCGCGCAACTCTGTCTGCTGTCAGCCGACATGTATCAACGACATTGTGCATCACACACACACACGGAACATTTCACACGGGCAACACACACATATGTCAGTTATTTCACTCATGCACACATGGACATTCCACACGCACATACGGCTAGCATACGGGATACACACGCAGGCCACACATACCATAAAAACGGACCTAAAAAACGGAAAACGGCCCCGAAAAATGGCCCGTTTTACACGGACGTGGTTTTAACGGATGTGTGTTTTCGGCCTAACACAGTGTTCATATTTGTAACTGGCTAGGTCTCATACAGGACAACTAGCAGTGGATTTTTAGGAATGAACGTAAACATGTTATGCTCCTGGGTCCAGCTCTTATTCTATGCTGCTGTTCTCGGAGTACAGTATTTGCTATGGAGATGGCATTTTGACAGCGTGGTAACCAATCAGTGAGCTCAGTGTCTCTGCCGGTATAGACAGAATACTGAGCTCAGTAATAGGCTATCGCAGTGTCACAACAATGCTGCAGTCAATACCAGATGCCAGGAGCAATGGCAGTCTTACAGTCTTAGCGCTGAAAATGGGAGTAGTGATAAAAGTGCAGTTTGCACTTTATAAAATATGAACTTAGGGACCGAGGTTTTCTGAAAGGTGACAACTTCTTTAAGATAAGATCAAAAACTTGTCTTCAAAGAGGAGGGGCTAAATTTTCCTCACTTGCTTGAACTCAGTCAGTGACTAGTGACACTACCATGCTCGGGTGCTTGGTACTCATAATGAACAGTTGGATGCTTGAATGGGTGCAATTCAAATAACCAAGTGTAATGGAAGTCAATGGGGAACTTGACCATTTTTCTAGGAACTCTTCCCATTGACTTCCATTATACTCAGGTACTTGAGTCGCACCCATCCGAGCATCCAATTGCTTGTTAAGGGTACTGAACACCTGAGCTTGCTTATCACTATCGCTGACTTGACTGCTATCACCAATCTGTAATTTTCACTGTGACCGGGTCCTGTTGCTGTTGTAGCACTGAACTAAAAGCAATGTGATAGACCTGAGCTCTTGTGGCACTGGAAGGCTTCTTCTGATATGCCACTGTCTCTCTCTCCAGACCCCACCAATTTTGCCGAATTTGCTACTTTTTTTCTTCAAATAGCTCATTGGGATCCACTTTTCCGACTCACAGCTGCTATCTCTGGCCACTTTACACTTCTTTGAACCATAATTGTTAGCTCCCCGGCTGTGTCCTAAATGGAAGCATCCCCTCCTTTACACTACTTATGTTCCATGCCACTTGGTAGAGACTCCATATGCATTGTTCAGCTATTATTTTCCATATCTTTGATCCTAATCAAACATTGAGCACACTCAAACACCGGGACCGATCTCGAAGACCTCGGCCGCCAAGGGCGCCTATTTAGGCATTCTTTTAAACTGCCATTATTGTATCAATTAAACCTGTATTCCTAATTCCTAATTGTATTCTCTAATATTTTGTCAGACAATAGTATCCTTTGAACAATTATCTTGGTGCACTAATTACACATATGTTCTATTTACCTACATACTGTGATAATTAAAACTTGATTATTTAGTAAAGAATTTTCTTGTTACGTTAAAATGCTTGTGGCAAAAAAATGCTTAAACAGCTTTAATTTTTGAATCACTAAGCAAACAACCAATTAAATGGCAATTACCTACAATAAAACGTAGAGTGTTACATGGCATATCTGCGAGGATCAAGGAAGGGAGAGGGGGGGATAAATCTAATTTATTTAAGGTGGCTGTTAAAACGATGACCAAACATAGTTCTGCTTCCATAATAGCTAATCATAAAGAGTTCTAGACCTCCAGGCAAGAATTAGTATTAAAAGCTATTATGATTGTAAAAAAAAAAAAGCATTTAGCTTGAATCCCTTTTGACTCGGTAGTTTGTGTTAATAAATCTCCCTCATGCAATCTCCGTCTGCATAGACAGATGCCTTAAGGAGATCTTCTAGCCTATGATAAAGCACTAAAAGTGTGTTTTTTCTAAATAGATGGCACCACTGGTTACATGTTTCTCCTTGGGCAAAGTCATTGAGAAAACATATCTTCTCCAGCTTTTTGCCTTTCAAGTTTTAATTTTCGGAAGCAGGAAATTTCACTGTCCTTTTGGAATTTATTCTCTAAAATCTTTAGTTGTTATATAAACAAAAGGAAACTATTGTAATTGTTTTTTATTTTATAATATATACCATAAATAATTTCAAATTTACCATATGTGTTTACAATTTACTAAAAGATCCCCCTTAGTACAGAACCTAAAGCGGGCTTTACATGCTATGATACTGATAGCAATTGCTAGCGATATCATACGCAAAAGCAGCCGTCCCCATCGTGCATGCAATTTCGTGTGATCGCTGGCGGCAGCGTCACACGTACTTACCTGGTCAGTGGATTCGCTGACTGCCGAACAATCCCTCCCTCAAGGGGGAGGAACGTTCGGCATCACAGCAACGTCACCGCGACGTCACTAAGCGGCCGGCCAATCAAGGCGGAGGGGCGGAGATGAGCGGGACGTAACATCCCGCCCACCTTCTTCCTACCACATTGCGGCCGGCGGCAGGTAAAGAGACATTCCTCGCTCCTATGGTGTCACACACAGAGATGTGTGCTGCCACAGGAGCGACGAACAACATCGATAATCAACCATTACCGATTTTTGGTTTTGGGACGACCTCTCCATGGTGAACGAGTTTCACCATTTTTGAGGTCGCTTAAGGTCGCTGGTAAGTATCACACGCTGCGATATCGTTAATAACGCCGGATGTGCGTCACTAACAACGTGACCCCGATGATAAAACATTAACGATATTGTAGCGTGTAAAGCCCCCTTAAGTGTTGGGAATTATTTTTATATTTTCGTGAGAGTGCCACGCCAGCACCATTGTGCACAGATTACTGGTACTGCAGTAACAACACATTGACTTTATTGGGGATGTACTGCAATGCCAGAAATAGTCCACACAAAAAATTGATTTGCAAATCAAGGCCAAGAAATTGATTAATATATGTGAATTCACCCTAATGCTGATCTACTTCATTTAACTGGTAATTTCTGAAACTAATGACTTTACCTTACTGCAGGGGTTTGTTTGCCATAGATATATTCAAATTGTTTCTTCAGGGAGGAAGGAGACAAACTCTAGTGCCACTTATTGGAAGTAGCAATCCTAAAAGTGAAAGAGGCCCTTTAACAAGCCTTTTCATATGACTTACGATTTATGCCAGATCAAAACCTCAATTTGCAGATATGGTGTTTCGGGATAATTGTCCCTCTTCAATGCAAAGTATGAGGTCTGATCTGGTTATATGAGAAGCTATAGTGGGGTCTAAGGGGAAATTTTTTTTTCTTGTGGAGACTGACACACCAATCTGGCATGCCAGTGAGGAGTCTGTTAGCTGCAATGTTCCTCAGCATTGCACCGATAACACTCCTCACTGGCAGCCAGAATTGGTTTGTCAAGTTTCCGCAAGGAGAAAAGATTTCCCCTTAGACTCCACTATAGCTTCTCATATAGCCCGATCAGACCTCATACTTTGCACTGACAAGGGACAACCATCCCGAAACACCATATCTTCAAATTGAGGTTCTGATCTGGCATAAATGCTAAGTCATATGAAAAGACTCGTTAATGGGCTGCTTTTAACTTTAAGGATTGCTACTTCCAATAAGTGGCACTAGAGTTTGTCTCCTTCCTCCCTGAAGAAACAATTTGAATATTTCCCAGAGGAGCATTGCAGATATAAGACTCCTCACTGGCAGCCAGAATTGGTTTCTCAGGTCTACGCAAAGAGTCAAGATTTCCCCTTTGCCATGGATTGCACACATGTAATGTCTCTGTTCACTGGAATTTTTACTGTCTGTACTTAGGACTTTTTTATCCTTCATCCCTGTATTTCAAGGTTGCTCATTTAAAGTATAACTGTACTTTTTGGAAATATTTCAGAATAAGTTGTTGTATATGTAAAGGAGAAATACATAATTTTTTTTCGATTACCCCTTAACTCCCCAGTGATTTTCCGTTTTTCATTTTCTCCTCCCATTCTTTCAAGAGCCATACGTTTTTTATTTTTCCATCAATATAGCCATATTAGGGCTTGTTTATTGTGTTTTTGAATGACACCATTTATTTTGCCCCATATTGTACTGGAAAAAGGGAAAAAAAATTTCAAGTGTGGTGAAATTTCCAAAAAGTGCAATTTCACAAGTGGTTTTTGGATTTTTTATTTACCATGTTCAATATATGCTAAATCTGACCTGGTAATATGATCCCCCAGGTCAGTAGGAGTTTGTAAATACCAAATATGTATACTTTTACTTTTATTTAAATGGTGAAAAAAAAATCTGAAGGTTGTAAAAATCAAAAAGAATTTAACTTTTGTAGCCATTTTTCCGAGCCCCATAGCATTCTCATTTTTCAGAATCTGGGGCTGTGTAAGGGCCTATTTTTTGAGTTTTGAGCTGACCGTATGCTGTCATGACAACCCATTGGCACCCCGTGATCGTGTCATGGGGCACTGATGGTGGTGGTGAACAGTGCAATCTCCACCACAGCATGTTAGATTACGCTGTCAATATTTGACAGCGTGATCTAAGGGGTTAACAGGCATGATTGGATCGGTGATCCACCCACACCTGTGAGCTGCACATGTCAGCTAATCAGAACAGCTGACATGTGTGGGGAAAAATGTGGGCTTGCCGTGCGTTTTTCCTAATGAAGTCAATAGGTGTAACTGCTAAAACTGCTTCAACAATTGACATACTGAATATTATTTTCTGCACCAAATCTGCAAGGAAAAAATAAGCAACATGCGCACAGCACTTCACAATTCTCATTGACTTTGCAGCAATAAAGATAGCAATGCAATGCAGATTTGTGTCAAAATCTGCATCATAGCCGCACTGTACACACAGCTAATAATAACAGTTTAAAAGGAACCTGTCACCGGATGTTTATAATACTTACCTAACGGTCGTCGCTCAAGGCAGATCAAAGTGCGCCTGCGCAGGACCTCACTGTCGGCTAGTGTAAATGATGTAGAACGAGTCATCCACACTAGCTTCAGAAGGAGGACAAAGATGGCTAAAAGAGGAGGTGCGGGACCCGGAGAACGGAGACGCCCATCCGAACAGTCTGCTCGCACCGACCGTTAGGTGAGTATTATAGACATCCGGTGACAGGTTCCCTTTAAATTCCCATTTCTGTGAAATATTTAATTACTGGACCAAATGCGTCCACTAATAAATCATGAACTGACACTTTCCCCTCTTACAGAAAGTTGCACCAAAATCTGATTATTACTATTTTTTATTTCAGGAATCAGTATGATGATGATGAAAGCTCCTGGTAGCTGAGAAGTGTCTCCTCGTCGCCTTCACTGTATCATGATCATATTTTATTTTATTTTCTTAAGTTTTTGTTTCGAGAATCAATCAGTCGGTCATGAAATCTCCTGATAATAGAATACGACTTCTATAAAATTGAATGATATTTCTCTTGTGTGGAAATTGATTCTGCTGAAACAAGAACAAGGTCGTAAAACAAGAAGCGAAGACTTAATTGGTATAAAACACAATATACCAATGTCAACAGAATAATACCACCGGTCGTGGATGGAGACGAGACATTTACATTCCCTGACCTGTTACGGAGAATTTACAATCGGACTGAATATTGTGATCATGGAGTCATGGATGGAATTGTGTCCATTATTGCTATCCCTGAACAACATACCATAAATTTTAGTGAGAGTAGATGCTCGTGAACAAAACAGAGACTGACATGAGGCAATAAACAGCTAGAAAACCAGGCTTTGCATGGAAAGAGACTTCCAAGTTTGATGGAGGAGTGATACATCTTCCGCCAAACAAAGCACATTTACAATAGCTGTATGTTCATGTGTGGTTTCTCAATGTCTTATTACTTGATATATTACATTTATTCTAGATTTGTGGTTATGGATTACAAAAAATAGAAATATTTAAAAAAAAAAAAAGTTAAAAAAAAAAAGGTATTCCACTCCAATACATTCTCAACTGATGCCTGGTAAATCCACCTATTACTTTGTTCCTCGCTGCCAGTCCCTTTACTATCCTTGCCTACCCAATTTCCAGAAAAAGCAGTCAGCAACCTGTCCCTCAATACATCCATGAGCTCCTTACACAGAATTTGAAGTTCTTAATAGGTTTTCTTTTTTATCCACCTCTTGCTTATTCTTCTCATTGTCTCCATGTTTTCTCCTTTTCATCCCCATGACCCTGGCTACCTGAACAAAGTCAACTTTTCTCCATAATCTAAACCATTGGACCACAACCTTTCTTAGTTTGAGAGCCAGATTCAGCTCTGAGAGATTGCAAACAGCTATATCCAGAGCCCCCTGATTAACAACATTCAGTGCTCCCCTAGAGTAGTGACACCAGGAGCACACCCTCAATACCAGTAAAATGACAGCTAAAGCTTGCCCGCAGAAATCACTCCGAAACCTTATGCCTAAAGGGTACTTTACACGCTGCGATATTGTTACCGATATCGCTAGCGAGCATACCCGCCCCCGTCGGTTTTTAGACACGGGCAAATCGCTGCCCATGGCGCACAACATCGTTAACACTTCACACGTACTTACCTGCCCTGCAATGTCGCTCTGGCCGGCAAACTGCCTCCTTTCTAAGGGGGCGGTTCGTGCGGCGTCACAGATACGTCACACGGCAGCCGTCCAATAGCAGAGGAGGGGCGGAGATGAGCGGCCAGAACATCCCGCCCACCTCCTTCCTTCCTCATTGCCGGTGGACGCAGGTAAGGAGATGTTCGTCGCTCCTGCGGTGTCACACATAGCGATGTGTGCTGCCGCAGGAACGATGAACAACATCGCTACTGACCAGACAATGATTTTTGGTATATGAACGACCTCTCATAAACCAAAGATTTTTGTCTCTTTTGCGATTGTTTAAGGTCGCTCCTGCCTGTCACACGCTGCGATGTCGCTAACGACGCCAGATGTGCGTCACAAACACCGTAACCCCGACGATATATCGTTAGCGATGTCGCAGCATGTAAATGGCCCTTTAGGCTGTGTGCCCACGATCAGTGTTCACTGAGTTTTAGATGCAGCATCTTTCAGCTGCGTCCAAAACACTGCTTTGTACAGTACAAGTATAGTGGATGGGATTTCTAGAAATCCCATACCCACTTTGAGCGTGCACAGCCTGCAGTATCAACTGACCTGCAGTGGAGCTTTCCAAGCCACAAGCATGTCAATTGTTTGTTGCGTAGTCGCAAGTGTTCTCTCCAGGGAGAACAGAAGAGAGAGATCGCAACTGCCCGAGCCTGGATCGTGGGCACGGGTAGTCGCGATTTCCTGCGGTGAAAATTCGTGGCCCCGCAGGTCAGGACCTGTTTTGACGTCCAGGACGCAGCATTTCCAGATTGTGGGCACCTATCCTTATAGGCAGCATTCTTACATCTAGGGATTTCCACCTTTTCCCCTTTTGGTATACTCACATCAAGCATTCCTATCACACTGTCACATCCGGCTTCAAGCAACCTTCTAATTACAAACATCATCCTACTTCTAGATTAAAATACTATTCTATTACGGCCAGTATATGGGCATCCAGATCTGCTCATCTGTGTGGGGCTTCTTACAAAAGTCACCATCTGGAGACCTGCTCTTCAGAACTGTTTGAGACTGAGAAACCCATGTTGAAACAAGCTTAGGCCCTTCAAATATGTATGCAACTATTTGAGCAACTAATGACTGAGTTGCTCAAATAATACATTTCTGCAACCAAATCTGCAACATGGGCACATAGCCTAAAGCTCCTTTTTTTTTTTTTTTTTTTTTTACAAGCCCTCTAGGCAGAAAGTAATGGCATAATGCTGGTATTTGTAAAACATGGTAGCCATTCCAGTGCATATAATACATGGATGCGCTTTTTCCACCTAAGAGGCATTGACGATATTTACAGGGTCTTTGTGTTGGCTCATAATAGGTGCTCCCGAGTTAGGGGAGGTCTATATTTGCAAACATTTAAACAGGGATATAGCGATAGGGGGTGCAGAGGTCATGGAGCCAGAGGGGGACCCATAGCCATCACAAACTTTAAAGAGTAATGAAACAATTAACAAATATGGTTGCATGGAGGTCTGGGTCCTGAGACCCCCAGTGATCGCTCACAAGATCGCAGAAGCACAGAGCTCCTGCCTAGATGCACAGACTCAATAGCAAGTCACAGAAACTGCACATAATTGCTGTACTGAATCTATTAGCTGCTTTATATTCAGGAAAATGCTATGCACTTATGATTCCTGAGCTGCGCACTTGTGAGCGGACTATTGAGCGATCAATGGGGGGGGTCGTAGTGTCACAATATGACTGTGGGAAAGAGAGGGACAGGGGGCTCCTATGCTGCCCCTCACGCTAGTGGACTATAGGCTATCCCTAACCTCAGGGTTACTCCTGATGGTGGAGATGCCTGAATCCCATGCCTGGCTATACTCCTGACCAGAACCAATCTGATTTCCCTCTCCCACCAGGGAAGGAAGGGGCAGAAGTGAGACAGAAACACAGATACAGACAAAGGAAAACCAAAACTCTGAGACTCAGGAGAAAAGTAAGGGCTACAAGGGTTAAGCCCCCAACCGCACTCAACAACAAGTACCACAATCACCAGATAGTCCGGATCACAACACCTCACCAGACCAGCTAACATAAACTATAGCTGGAAAAGAAGGAAGGATCTAGCCAGCATATATAGGACAGAAGCACATGTAATTGGCTCCATCACAACATATGATCAAAGGAGACTAACAAGCAGACTAGCAGAGATTAACGTTTGCTAGCCTTCCTATGAACTACCATGCCCAAGTCTGCCTGTGTTGATCACAGACACCAAAGAAGTAATTGGGAGTGTCAGAATCAGTAGATTGAACAGATCTCGAGACCACCATGACATTCAACAAAGTTTGTAAAAATCTCTGTGTCACACTTAGGACCTAAACCCGTGCCGATCTGCAGGGAATTATAGGACCTAAAAAGATTTTTAAAATTGTAATATTAGTCACTCTCTAAAAAATAATGTATGTGTGCAATTCTATAGATTTTGCACTATGGCCTAGGAACTGCACTTCTATAGTGCAGATAAAAAAGGATTGCTTTGATAGGACAACCTTTACATATAATTACATAGGTTGGAAAAAGACCTAGGTCCATCTAGCTCAACCTTCCTCCACCAATTATATATTTTGTCACTAAATCATTTATAACCGACAATGTTATATGTACTGAGGAAATCATCCAGCCCTTTTTTAAAAGCTGTTAAACTGTCTACCTCTTGTATTAGGGCATTCCACAGTCTGACTGCTCTAACTGTAAAGAACCCTTTCCTATTTAGCTGGCTGTTAGGTAAACCACTTTATTTTCAAAAAAGGAGTAACTTAAGAAGTGATAACTAAAGCTGACAGTTAATAGTGCAATTATTAATCAGAATAAGATTCATTTACAGAACTAAACAGCTTAATTACATATTAAATACCAAAACAAGAATCCTGTAAAGTGTGATGACGAAACAGCAGGAGCCTGAACTCTGAGCCCTCGAGATGTATTTGGTTAACAACATACATAGACACATATACAATGGTTAGTCGCCCAACAAAGCACAACGGATTATTGATAATTAATAGGAGACATCTGTGTTCATAAAGCAAATATTACAAAGTGCCCCGTTTATAACCCGCATAATCTCCATACACCTCATTAGTGAGCAAACGTAATTGTGTTTAGCATAATTGCTTTAAAAAGATTACTTTTAATTTTATATTATATTTTTATACAATAAATTTTTTTGCATAGTCTATGTTTTAAAATTGAATTTTTTTCTAAACTGTATTTTAAAATTTTAAGAGGCTAAATTTTTTTTTATTTTTTTGTATATATAACATTTTATTAAATATTTTTTGTATAGTGTATTATTTATATTAGAATAAGTGTATTTTTTGATATTAGAATTTTAACAAACTGAATTTGGTTTTACGAGAAATGGTTGAAATATACGGCAGATCTTAAAGCAAAAATGTATATTTTAACTATTTCTAAGTAAGGGCGATGACTTGCTCTGTAATCTATTTGGAAATTCTTAAGCGCTCTGCTCTATATGATAATTAATGCATTTTGTAATGAATTTCCTCTTTTCTTTATTCCTAAGGGAACACGCAAAGCCTAAGGCTGAAAACTAACAGCGGGGTCATGAAACCTCGTGTCATGCTCGATTGAATACATTTCCACAATGTTTAATTCCCACTTGTAACGACTACATACATCCCCGCGTACAGCGCAGCAGAAGCACAAAATGATACCGGAGACCAAAAATATGAAAATCTCCAAGGCCATCAGAATTAATATGACCATTCAGCACGGGGTAATGAATTTATGTTGACATTAACATTTAGAAGGACTTCTGACATGAAAAATGTGTCAAGATGACAGAGATTTGTATTGTAGTTAACAGAATAGTGAAGTCGTAACCTTCACCGGCCGGAGAATATTCAGCCCTAGAAAAAGTTATATCCATGTAATACAATCAGTGGCGTAGCTAGGGTTTCAGCTCAGGGGGGGCAAAACATCTGAGTGGGCCCCTTACCAGGTAACCATGATAACTACGGTGGCGCAGACTAAACGTGGGTATAGTGGACCTCGGCAGATGACACTGATGTTACCGCTATATGGTGACTATATAGTGATAGATATCGGTGCTGCAGCACATACAAGAGATCACAGTGCAGTTATAGATGGTGACTTACAGCTGACGTTCTTTCGGATGGAGTTGTTCACCTTTTCTGTGTTTTCCATCTGGCCCAGACCAACATGATGACTTCTTCAAGCCACAACTCATCTACAGAAATTACAACAAAGACACATTTGACTCCTCACACTTCCGGCCCCGAACCCCATCTAATCCCAACCTGCACAAACCGCTCATCCTGCCGTCACCCCAATACTGAGCCACTGCTGCCGTGTGTGTCCCTATTACTGCACCTGCTGTGTGGCACAAAAACCATGCTCCTCTTACTGCCACACATAATAATGCCACCACTGTGCCCCCACATAATAATGCCACCACTGTGCCCCCCACATATTAATGCCACCACTGTGCCCCCACATAATAATGCCACCACTGTGCCCCCACATAATGCCACCACTGTGCCTCCCCATAGTAATGCCACCACTGTGCCCCCCCATAGTAATGCCACCACTGTGCCCCCAAATAATAATGCCACCACCGTGCCTCCACATAATAATGCCACCACTGTGCCTCCACATAGTAATGCCACCACTGTGCCCCCCACATATTAATTCCACCACTGTGCCCCCAAATAATAATGCCACCACCGTGCCTCCACATAATAATGCCACCACTGTGCCTCCACATAATAATGCCACCACTGTGCCTCCACATAATAATGCCACCACTGTGCCCCCAAATAATAATGCCACCACCGTGCTTCCACATAATAATGCCACCACCGTGCCTCCACATAATAATGCCACCACTGTGCCTCCACATAGTAATGCCACCACTGTGCCCCCCACATATTAATTCCACCACTGTGCCCCCCCACATATTAATGCCACCACTGTGCTCTTTACATCGTAAAATGCCTCATTTGTGCCCTCTAAATGGTAACATTTCCCCCTAGAAAATATTAATGACCTGTGTAAGTGCCCTAGAAAGGTGCCCACATATTGTTCCTAGAAAGTAATAGATCCCCCAGTGTGCCTTTCACAGTCACAATACCCTGACTTCCCCTATAACAATAATGGTTCCTAAGTGTCCACTTAACATTTAATAATGTCCCTCCCATGTACAGCTCCCCTATACACAGTATGAAGCCCTTATACCTCCCCTATACACAGTATGATGTTCCCATGGCTCCCCTATACACAGTAAGATGCCTCTACCCCTTCCCTATACATAATATACCTCTACACCTCCCCTATACACAGTATGATGGGCCTACAGCTCCTTACAGACACCTGCGTACAGCCGTATACACATACACACACTTGCGTACAGCCGTATACACATGGACACACCTGCGTACAGCCGTATACACATACAGACATCTGCGTACAGCTGTACACACATACACACACCTGCATACAGCCATATACACACACATATATACAGACACCTGCGTACAGCCGTATACACACACATATATACAGACACCTGCGTACAGCCATATACACACACATATATACAGACACCTGCGTACAGCCATATACACACACATATATACAGACACATACACAGATATAGTCACATAGAAGTGTATACATATTTGAAAACATTCACATACAAATAATCATACACAAAAGACAGACACAATCCTATACACACAGACACATACTGGAGGTGATTTTTACTTTTGATGATTGGGGGACACTTCTTCTCTCTCGTGCAGCCACAGACTTGTTTCATGCCATGGTAAATCCCTCTAAGCTAAAGGACCTGTGGTGACGTCACGCCCATGTGATCAGAAGGGGCGGGACCTCAGCAACGCAGGTGATGACAGAAAGAAACTCCAGGTGTCCTGGAGTTCTTTATGATAGAAGCGGGGACCGAGGTAAGACCTCCAGATGGAGGGTGCAGGGGGGCGCAGGGGGAGAGGGGGGGGTGAAGCCTACATGATTATAGTGGACGGGAGGAAACGTGGCCACGCCCACTATCAAAGCCGGTCACGGCCACTACCCAGTCAGCTTCTAATCACTGGGATGCAGCCACAATACTGGATGGAGGCAGCGCGCGCTGCATGACGTCATTATAACGCACGTGGCCGCGCACTGTGCATGCCAGCGGCCGGGTCTCCTGTACTATGTGGCGGTCAGCACTGTCTGCGCCTGTCAGTGTGGCAGGCCACATCTTAGTACAAGAGACACGGCCGCGCGCAATTCACTCTGCGCGGCCATGTGTGTTATAATGACATTATGCAGCAGGCGGCCCACGGCCGGCCCTCAACAATAGCTGGGAAAGCAGCTTGGGAGGCAATTGCCTCCCCCCCGCCTGGCGCTGAGCGATGACGTCACCACGCCGGGACTTTGTGTCCTGCGTGTGCGCTGTCATCAGCAGCAGCGCAGGGAGATCATGTCTCCTCCGCACTGCCGCAGAGGTTAACTATATCGGCGCGCTGTGCACGCTGATATAGTCAATGGTATTGCAGCTCCGGGTGGGCCCCCTCTGAGCACAGGGCCCGGGGCGGTGGCACCCTCTGCCCCCCCGCTAGCTACGCTACTGAATACAATACTATAACATTATTACAGTCTGCGCTCGTATAAAATGGATTTGTCACAGGACAGGTCACTAAAATCTACTTAGAAAAATCATTTCACAAGTTATCTTTAGGGGGAACTTAAAGCTCCTTTATTATCGCTAAATGACGGTAATGAAAACGGCCTAAAATTTCTAAAGGGGTATTCAGATTTTACAGAGTTTAGTCACAAGTGAGCAATGATCTAAGTGAAAAAATAAACCCCATAATGCTTTGGTCATCCTTGTTGATTCTGCAATGATTACATACTGGTCAGCTATGGTGGTTTGCATGTTGGTGGGTGTCATGGCAGATCTCCGGGGGTTAGAGGGGGTTAATACTTTCCATACCTCTGCACCCAAATGAGTCCCTCACACTCCTGGGTATGCTCTAGCTCTCTGTCGGATCACCTATCGCCCCTCACTGGCCATGATGGATGGGATTTCGGCTCCAGAGAGTGGAGCTAGTGCAGGGGTTTGTTCTGGACGTGTTTTGCGCTCTAAGAGACTCACTTCAGGTTGTGGTATTGCTAGGAGACGAGGCATCATCACTGCCAGCAATTATGCAGTGCAGGGGTCCCGGGGCGCCGGGTACTCTGGTGTCAACTGTTACCAGGGATATGGGATGCCATGTCTTCTGGTTCAGCAAGGTGGTGGGAGTTTTCTTCCATTCAATCCTCCTCACACCCTCCTTTGCCACTCTGGGTTGAAGGTGGAGACTGGGCATTGCCTCAGCAGTGTTAGGAGAGGGATATTTAAACCTGTCATCTACTCTGAGCCAGTGCTGATTATTTTCAGTTGTGACTGGTTAGTAAGGTTAGTAGTTTGTGTTTCTACTGGTTTGTTCTATGCTCTGGTCTTATGGTTTTGGCTTTGTAACTAGCCTACCCTAATACCTGTTTTAGTGGTTACTACTTTTCTTGCTGGTATTGGTACATTTGATCCAACTATGGCTTGTGTGCCCAGCCACCAGTCATCCTATTGTCACCTGGGAAGGGCTCTTCCAAAGTCCCCCCTCCAGGACTGGAAGGCAGATGAAAAGTACCCTGGCCCTTTAAAGTGTACAATCGCATGATAGCTAGTGGAAAGTGTGTCTGACATACTGTGTTTGCTGGCCTGCAGTCCAATCAACCCATAACTACTCTTGCATTAAAGTACTGTACATTATTCCTGCTACAGCCAGTCACTTATCTTAATGGTGACTTTCTGAATGGATTCAGAGAATGCATTACGAAGAGGTATTGATGCAATTTTTTTTGGCCAGGAGGTGTAGATTGAGTGCAGGAATATGGTGTAAAATTTCAGCACCAAATCTGAATCTTTTGGCAAAAGAACTTGGTTTTCTGCAAGGAGATGCAGGTCTGTGAACTCAGTGGCTTCACTGAAGAGTTTAATGACGTTACCTGAGGTCAGGTTACCTGCGGTCACAGGTGGAGGGGCTGTGGGAACCTCCAGCCGTGACCGCCAATAACCTAAGAGACGTCACCACTCATCGTGAGGCTCAATCTCTGCCTGAAGCACACAGCGGATGGTAATGTTCTGTGCCCGCACACTGTCATTTCAGATGTAGCAGAGCTGGAATAGGATCTCGTGTGGATTACGTCGGACCTGTGTGTTTGGGGGGTTAATAAAGGGGTGAAAGAGGGTGTTTTTTGTATGTTATTTCAAATAAATGATTTTTTCGATGTTTGTGTTTATTTATTTTGACTTACAGTATTAGTAATGGGGGGTCTCATAGACCCTTCCCATTACTAATCTAGGGCTTAATGGCAGCTGTGAGCTGTTATTAACCCCTTATTACACGATTGTCACTACACCAGGGTAATCGAGATGAGCTGGGTAAAGACCTAGGGTGTCACATCTAATGGATGCGACAATCCTGGGCTGCTGCAGGCTACTATTTTTAGGCTGGGGGGTCAATAAACATGGATCTCCCTAGCCTGCAAATACCAGCCCCAAGCAGTAGGCTTTATCATGGCTGGGTATCAGAATGGGGGTGGGGAACTGCATTATTTATTTAAATAAAAAGCCCCATGCAGTTCCTCTTATTTTGATACACAGCCAAGATAAGTTCATGGCTGGGGATGCATCCTGTAGCTGTATATTTTATCTGTGCTGGGTATCACAATATGGGGGCACCCTACGCCAATTTTTTATTTATTTATTTTTACACCAATAGAGATGCACAAACAGGGCGCCTGATTTAAAGTAGTCAGACATGCTGTCATACTGGGTGGAGGTGTGTCTGACTGCAACCAATCAGAAACTGCGGGGGAAGCAGTGCATATGTATGAAGTTAATGAGTGGCCCTGGAAGTAGTGTGAGTGGCCTGGAAGCAGTATACAGCTGTGCAAGAGACTAGGTACAGTAAGTAAAACATGCCTGCTCTCCCCTTTTTTTCTTTATTTTTTCCTTTATTTTTATTTTAATTACCCGAGTTCCCGGATCTGGATCGTTATCCGGAGTTACCTGAGAACTTCGGGCCTGGGGTCGGTGCTCGGGTACTTTTGAAACCGCACAGATCTGGATTTTTACTGTCCGGGTCCGCTCATGACTATTCAATGAGTAATAATTATTTCTTTATGTTGTCACTTTGCTTAATACTAGCCTAGTTGTTCAAGGGTATGTGTATACAGTGTGTTTATAGCATTTTTTGATACCTTTAATGCAACTGATATAAATGGGGTTCAGGTTAAACCCCATATTAATTTCAAAGCCCTCAATTCATGATACTTTCAAAAGCATTGTAAAAATGGAGTTAGCTTTATAATTAAATGCGTTGAGAGTTTAATTTAAAATATTGCCACTTTTATGTAGAGCAGATAAGATCCTTGTCCAGTATTTCTCAATCAGCCATTAAGTGTTAATGCATATGATGTATGGTGCATCAGGTGAAATACTGCTGTCCTTCTTGGTAGTGTGCTAGTATATATTAGGAACCAGAAGTTTACATAAACTGTCTAAAAAGACACATATGCAGGTTTTCCTCACTATCTGACATGACATCAGTATAAACCTTTCACGTTTTATGTCAATTGGGAATAACAAAATTATTTATATTTGCCAAATGCCAGAATAATGAGCGAATGTTTTAATGCATTTTTATTACTTTCTGCAAAGTCAAAGTTTAAATATATGTCATTCGTGTTTGGTACCATTGCCCTTAACACTATAAAGGCCGCTTTACACGCTGCGATATCGGTACCGATATCGCTAGCGTGCGTACCCGCCCTCGTCGTTTGTGCGACACGGGCATATCGCTGGCCATCGTGCACAAAATGGAGCGGACAGGTCACACATACTTACCTGCCTAGTGATGTCGCTGTGACCGGCGAACCGGCTCCTTTCTAAGGGGGAGGTTCATTCGGCGTCATAGGCACGTCACTAAGCAGCCGCCCAATCAAAGCGGAGGGGTGGAGATGAGCGGGATGAACATCCTGCCCACCTCCTTCCTTCCTCATTGCTGGCAGGACGCAGGTAAGGTGAGGTTCCTCATTCCGGCGGTAGCGATGTGTGCTGCCGCAAGAACGAGGAACAACATCGTAACTGCAGCAGCAATGGTAATCGAGATTAGGGCGGCATGTCACCGATTAGCGATTTTGAACGTTTTGCAACGATTCAAAATTGCTAAAAGGTGTCACACGCAACGACATCGCTAATGCAGTTGGATGTGCGTCACAAAATCCGTGACCCCAACGACATCGCATTATCGATGTCGTAGCGCGTAAAGCGGCCTTAAGACCTGGATCAAACATTTTGGATCTCCTTCCACATAATTCTCACAATAGTTGGTAGGAATTTGAACCCATTTCTCCTGATAGAACTGGTGTAACTGAGCCATGTTTGTATGTCTCTTGCTCGCACTGGCCTTTTCAGCTTTGCCCATACATTTTCAATAGGGTTGAGATCAGGATTGTGTGATGGCTACTCCAAAACATTGACTTTGTTATGCTTAAGCTACTTTGCAACCAGTTTGCCAGTATGATTCGGGTCATTGTCCATTTGGAAGACTCAGTTCCGCCCAAGCTTTAAGTTCCTGGCTAATGTCTTGGGATGTTGCTTCAGTATTGCCACATAATCTTCTTTCCTCATGATGGTGCTTAATGAGTTAATATCAATTTTGTTGCCAACAGCTCATTGCAGTGCATGTCAGCTGCAGCTGCTTTGTAACCACGTCCCTTTAGGTTTAAGTAGTTGGGGTTTCTCAGCAATCCTTGCTGATGATGCAATCCATTTGTATTCTGGTCCCTTTGCCGGACGGTTCTGCTGAGAAATTGACCCAAAGTTGGAATTTATCCTTTTCGTTGCTGTCTCCTCTATTTGTCTTACCTACCCTTGTATTATATTAGTGCAGCGGTGGGACTAGCGATCCTCACCACCCGCCACCTCACTAGCCAGGGTATCTACAGGGTCCCTTAGGGCCAGCCATAGGTATCCAGCTCAGCAACAGGTTGAGAGAACCTGTATAGGGACTGGCTAGGACAGTAGCGACAGCTGCAGGTGATTGGAAGACGTGTTGCATCTATCCCTCTCACTAGCGCCAGAGCCCACCATAGTTGTTATGTCCCCAGTATGCCCCTTTGTTTGTGGTGAGCTTTGTGGAGTTTTTTGTTGTACATCAGACGTCCCTTGGTCCCATGTGTCTTGTGGGTGTATTCAGATGACATCCACCTGGAGCATGACATTATCATAGTTACATAGTTACTTAGGTTGAAAAAAGACCTAGGTCCATCTAGTTCAATCTTCCTCCACCAGTTCTACATTTGGTCACTAAGTCATTTATAACCAACAATGTTGTGTGTAGTGAGGAAATCATCCAGCCCTTTTTTAAAAGTTGTTATAGTATCAGCCATTACTACCTCTTGTGGTAGGGCATTCCACAGTCTGTCTGCTCTAACTGTAAAGAACCCTTTCCTACTTTCAGCCTGTACATTTTTTCTGTGTTTCTATGACTCAGGCTGTAGTGCTTGCACACCTGATGCAGACCCTCTCTCAGGAGGTCACTGATCTGCGTTCTTAGGTAATGCAGCAACTGCAACATATTGCTAGGTTTCTGGTTTCGGCACACAACTATTCACAACCAGAAACCAAAATAACACTCCAGGTTAGGTTTTCTGGTGGAAGGGATAAATTCATTACTTTGAGGGAAGATTGCAAGTTGTACTTCAAGCTCCACCCTCATTCTTTGTGGAGTGAGGAACAGCGAGTGGGGATTGTTGTCTCTATGTTTCAAAGAGATGGCTAGTCCTGTGTAGAGTTGAGCGCGGTTCGTGGTTCGTGGTTCTCCAGTTCTAGGCTCGAGTGATTTTTGGGCTGTTCGAGATCGAACTAGAACTCGAGCTTTTTGCTAAAAGCTCGATAGTTCTAGATACGTTCGAGAACGGTTCTAGCAGCAAAAAGCAGGGCTTTTTACAGCTACAGTGAGCAGGAGCCATCGCTGGCAGCCTGCCACAAGCTGGTAACCAAGATAAACATCGGGTATCCAAGCAAAGCGCTTTGGTTAGTAACCCGATGTTTATCTTAGTTACGTGCAGGAAGCCCACACTTTCCCGCTCAGCTCACTCCGCCCCCTCCTGCCCGCAGCATGTACACATACATACACATACACAAACACACACACACACACATCCACCCCCCCCCCCCCGCCCGCCCGCCCCCCCCCCCGCTCGCTCCCTCGCTCGCTCGCTCGGCTTACCTGCGGTGATGAAGTCCCGCCATCCCGACCTCAGCGCTGTCACTGTCCTCCATGGCCGCCGCTTGTCACATCACCTATCGCTTCCGACCCGAGACTGACACTGGCGGTGACGTCACGGACCTCTCGCGATACTTGATGTGAAGGCGCCGGTCATTGACCTCAGTGACAGGGGCTGTCAGTGTGCTGGAGATCAGCGCAGGTAATGTACCTCACTGACAGCAGCACTTGTCACCCCCCTGCAGTGACCTGGGCTGACCCATTGATGTTAGCTCAGGTCACTGCACTGCTCTCCCAGCCAATGGGGAACATCCTGCTCTTCATTGACTGGGACAGTGTGCATCGTCATGGCAACCCCTTGGATTACACCAGACCTGGATTTGTTTTTCAATCTAATAAATTGGTTAAAGAGGGAATGTTTTGGGGAGTGTTTTTTCAAATAAAAATGTGTTTGTCGTCTATTTTTTTTTTATTACTGACTGGGTTGGTGATGTCGGGTATCTGATAGACGCCTGACCTCACCAACCCCAGGGCTTGATGCCAGGTGACATTACACATCTGGTATTAACCCCAAATATTACCCCGTTTGCCACCGCACCAGGGCGCGGGATGAGCTGGGGCGAAGCACCAGGATTGGCGCATCTAATGGATGCGCCACTTCTGGGGCGGCTGCGGCCTGCTATTTTTAGGCTGGGGAGATTCCAATAACCATGGACCTCCCTAGTCTGAGAATATCAGGCCCCAGCTGTCTGCTTTACCTTGGCTGGTGATCCAATTTTGGGGGACCCCTACGTGTTTTTTTTTTTTAATTATTTATTTAATTTAAAATAACAGCGTGGGGTGCCCTCAGTTTTGGATTACCAGCCAAGGTGAGGTTGCCAGCTGTGGTCTGCAGGCTGCAGCCGTCTGCTTTACCCTAGCTGGCTACAAAACTAGGGGGAACCCTATGTCATTTTTTTTTCATTTTTTTGGCTAAATACAAAGCTAAGCACCCCTTAGTGCCACATGAAAGGTACCAAAGGGTGTTCCACTTTTTCTCCATTTTTTTCTCCACTTTCTCTCCACTTTTTCTCCACTTTTTCTCCATTTTTTTCTCCACTTATTCTCCACTTTTTCTCCTCTTATTCTCCACTTTTTCTCCACTTTTTCTCCACTTTTTCTCCTCTTATTCTCCACTTTTTCTCCACTTTTTCTCCACTTTTTCTCCATTTTTTTCTCCACTTTCTCCACTTTTTCTCCACTTTTTTCTCCACTTTTTCTCCTCTTATGCTCCACTTTTTCTCCTCTTAATCTCCACTTTTTCTCCACTTTTTCTCCACTTTTTCTCCACTTTTTTCTCCACTTTTTCTCCTCTTATGCTCCACTTTTTCTCCACTTTTTCTCCACTTTTTCTCCACTTTTTCTCCACTTTTTCTCCTCTTAATCTCCACTTTTTCTCCTCTTATGCTCCACTTTTTCTCCACTTTTTCTCCACGTTTTCTCCACTTTTTTCTCCACTTTTTCTCCTCTTATGCTCCACTTTTTCTCCACTTTTTCTCCACTTTTTCTCCACGTTTTCTCCACGTTTTCTCCACTTTTTTCTCCACTTTTTCTCCTCTTATGCTCCACTTTTTCTCCACTTTTTCTCCACTTTTTCTCCTCTTAATCTCCACTTTTTCTCCACTTTTTCTCCACTTTTTCTCCACTTTTTCTCCACTTTTTTCTCCACTTTTTCTCCACTTTTTCTCCTCTTATGCTCCACTTTTTCTCCACTTTTTCTCCACTTTTTCTCCACTTTTTCTCCTCTTATGCTCCACTTTTTCTCCACTTTTTCTCCACTTTTTCTCCTCTTATGCTCCACTTTTTCTCCACTTTTTCTCCACTTTTTCTCCATTTTTTTCTCCACTTATTCTCCACTTTTTCTCCTCTTATTCTCCACTTTTTCTCCACTTTTTCTCCACTTTTTCTCCTCTTATTCTCCACTTTTTCTCCACTTTTTCTCCACTTTTTCTCCATTTTTTTCTCCACTTTCTCCACTTTTTCTCCACTTTTTTCTCCACTTTTTCTCCTCTTATGCTCCACTTTTTCTCCTCTTAATCTCCACTTTTTCTCCACTTTTTCTCCACTTTTTCTCCACTTTTTTCTCCACTTTTTCTCCTCTTATGCTCCACTTTTTCTCCACTTTTTCTCCACTTTTTCTCCTCTTATGCTCCACTTTTTCTCCACTTTTTCTCCACTTTTTCTCCACTTTTTCTCCTCTTATGCTCCACTTTTTCTCCACTTTTTCTCCTCTTAATCTCCACTTTTTCTCCTCTTATGCTCCACTTTTTCTCCACTTTTTCTCCACTTTTTTCTCCACTTTTTCTCCTCTTATGCTCCACTTTTTCTCCACTTTTTCTCCACTTTTTCTCCTCTTAATCTCCACTTTTTCTCCACTTTTTCTCCACTTTTTCTCCACTTTTTCTCCACTTTTTCTCCACTTTTTTCTCCACTTTTTCTCCACTTTTTCTCCTCTTATGCTCCACTTTTTCTCCACTTTTTCTCCACTTTTTCTCCACTTTTTCTCCTCTTATGCTCCACTTTTTCTCCACTTTTTCTCCACTTTTTCTCCTCTTATGCTCCACTTTTTCTCCACTTTTTCTCCACTTTTTCTCCATTTTTTTCTCCACTTATTCTCCACTTTTTCTCCTCTTATTCTCCACTTTTTCTCCACTTTTTCTCCACTTTTTCTCCTCTTATTCTCCACTTTTTCTCCACTTTTTCTCCACTTTTTCTCCATTTTTTTCTCCACTTTCTCCACTTTTTCTCCACTTTTTTCTCCACTTTTTCTCCTCTTATGCTCCACTTTTTCTCCTCTTAATCTCCACTTTTTCTCCACTTTTTCTCCACTTTTTCTCCACTTTTTTCTCCACTTTTTCTCCTCTTATGCTCCACTTTTTCTCCACTTTTTCTCCACTTTTTCTCCACTTTTTCTCCTCTTAATCTCCACTTTTTCTCCTCTTATGCTCCACTTTTTCTCCACTTTTTCTCCACTTTTTCTCCACTTTTTCTCCACTTTTTCTCCACTTTTTCTCCTCTTATGCTCCACTTTTTCTCCACTTTTTCTCCTCTTAATCTCCACTTTTTCTCCTCTTATGCTCCACTTTTTCTCCACTTTTTCTCCACTTTTTCTCCTCTTATGCTCCACTTTTTCTCAACTTTTTCTCCACTTTTTCTCCTCTTATGCTCCACTTTTTCTCCACTTTTTCTCCACTTTTTTCTCCACTTTTTCTCCTCTTATGCTCCACTTTTTCTCCACTTTTTCTCCACTTTTTCTCCACTTATGCTCCACTTTTTCTCCACTTTTTCTCCACTTTTTTCTCCACTTTTTCTCCTCTTAATCTCCACTTTTTCTCCACTTTTTCTCCACTTTTTCTCCACTTTTTCTCCACTTTTTTCTCCACTTTTTCTCCACTTTTTCTCCTCTTATGTTCCACTTATTCTCCACTTTTTCTCCACTTTTTCTCTACTTTTTCTATGGTCGGTCTACCCATTAGCTCTGCCATGCATAGTGTAGCTCTACACCTACTGCACATGTTACTTTATGATTGACATCTCTTTCGTACCAGAGCTGTCTAAGTCTACTCTGACCCCATATTTGTCATTACTATATTGTCCTTGTACTGTATTATGACATTTGTATCATGTGTTTCATTTCTTGCTGTGTTGCAATTTTTTTGCTGCATCCCAATTGTACCTCTACATTGTTCGAGTTTATGTTATTGTTCTCTCACTCTTATGTGATACTGATTATTGTCATTTTTCATGATTACATGCAGATAAGTCCAATCTGACGAAGGCTCAGGCCGAAACGTCATTTGTAACTTGTTTTGGACAAAAACATATATGCTTATGAAAAAAAAAATTTCTTAATACGGACCAATAAAGAGTGATTTTGCATTACTATCCGTTGTGACTTACTGACTTAGTCTGGGAGATATAGAGTGCCGAAGTTACTCACTAATTTTATCTATTATTACCTCTGAGCACCTATATACCAGTGAGCAGAGCTTCCTCTACAGTAGTTCTCCTGATTAGGCATGCCCTTACCTCATGAGCAGGGCATTGCAGCTTTGGTAGCAACCATTACGACATGGACTCTGCTGCTGTGGACCCGGGGAGAGTGAGTGCAGATTCATTGCACCCACACTCCTCACATGAAGGGTCCGCACTCCTAGAAAATGGGGGATACGTTCCCTGAGTGTCTCCCCCCCATATTCTAGACGGTCCAGAGTCGTCGTGGGACCCCTTTATTTTTTTTCTTACAATAAATTGGTGAAAGAGGAAATGTTTTGGGGACTGTTTTTTCAAATAAATTTCTTTTGTCGATTTTTTGTTTTTGTTAGTACTGACAGTTTATGATGTTGGGTATCTAATAGACGCCATGACATCACAAACTGCTGGGCTTGATCTCAGGTGACTTTACAGCTAGTATCAACCCGATTTATTACCCCGTTTGCCACTGCACCAGGGCACGGGATGAGCTGGGGTGAAGCGCCAGGATTGGCGCATCTAGTGGATGCGCCACGTCTGGGGTGCCTGCGGCCTGCTATTTTTAGGCTGTGAAGGCCCAATAACTATGGACCTTCCCACCCTGAGAATACCAGACCACAGCTGTCCGCTTTACCTTGGCTGGTGATCCAATTTGGGGGGTCCCCTACTTTTATTGTGTAATTATTAATATTTATAAAATAATTATAAAAAAGAGCCTGAGGGGACCTCCACATTGGATCCCCAACCACGGTAAAGCTGCCAGCTGTGGTTTTCAGGCTACAGCCGTCTGCTTTACCCTAGCTGGCTATCAAAAATGGGGGGACCCAACGTAATTTTTTTTTTTAACTATTTTTTAAATAGAAAAAATTAATGGGCTTCCCTGTATTTTGATTGCCAACCAAGGTAACGGCAGGCAGATGGGGGTGGCAACCCATATCTGTCTGCTTTATCTGCGCTGAGAATCAAAAATACCGCGGAGCGCTACGTCATTTTTTTAAAGATTTATTTTTACAGCACTGTGATGTCCAGCAATCAAAATACAGGGAAGCCCATTTTATTTTTAGTTATTTAAATAAATAATTAAAAAAAAATATATGTTAGCTCCCACTGCATTTTTTGTATTGCTAGCTAAGGGTAATCCAAGCAGCTACTGGCTGCTAACCCCCACTGCTTGGTGTTACCTTCACTGGCAATGGAAAATCCAGGGAAGCATTTTTTTTTTTTTTTGCCAAAAAGCTACAAAAAAAGGACGTGAGCTTCGCCATATTTTTGTATGCTAGCCAGGTATAGCAGGCAGGTGCTGGAAGAGTTGGATACAGCGCCAGAAGATGGCGCTTCTATGAAAATGCCATTTTCTGAGGTGGCTGCAGACTGCAATTCGCAGCAGTGGGGCCCAGAAAGCTCAGGCCAACCGGTGGTGCGGATTCCAATCCCAGCTGCCTAGTTGTACCTGGCTGGACACAAAAATGGGGCAAAGCCTACGTCATTTGTTTTCTAATTATTTCATGAAATTCATGAAATAATAAAAAAAGGGCTTCCCTTTATTTTTGGTTCCCAGCCGGGTACAAATAGGCAACTGGGGGTTGGGGGCAGCCGTACCTGCCTGCTGTACCTGGCTAGCATACAAAAATATGGCGAAGCCACATAATTTTTTCAGGGGGCAAAAAACTTCTGCATACAGTCCTGGATGGAGTATGCTGAGCCTTGTAGTTCTGCAGCTGCTGTCTGTCTGTATGGAGAAGAGCAGACAGCAGCTGCAGAACTACAAGGCTCAGCATACTCCATCCAGGACTGTATGCAGAAGTTTTTTGCCCACCAAAAAAATGACGTGGGCTTCGCCATATTTTTGTATGCTAGCCAGGTACAGCTGGCAGCCACGGGCTGCCTCCAACCCCCAGTTGCCTATTTGTACCCGGCTGGGAACCAAAAATATAGGGAAGCCCGTTTTTTTTAATTATTTCACTTATTTCATGAAATAATTAAAAAACAAATGACGTGGGCTTCGCCCTATTTTTGTGTCCAGCCGGGTACAACTAGGCAGCTGGGGATTGGAATCCGCAGCACAGGTTAGCCCGAGGTTTGTGGGCGCCTCTGCTGCGGATTTCAGTCCGCAGCCGTCCCAGAAAATGGCGCTCTCATAGAAGCGCCATCATCTGGCGCTGTATCCAACTCTTCCAACAGCCCTGGAGCCGGGTGGCTTGTTGGGTAATCATGAGTTAATACTGGCTTTGTTTTACCAGCCAGTATTAAGCCAGAGATTCTTAATGTCAGGCACGTTTGACCCGGCCATTAAGAATCTCCAATAAAGGGTTAAAAAAAGACACCACACAGAGAAAAAATACTTTAATAGAAATAAATACACAGACACATTAGAGACTCCATCTTTATTACCCCTGTCAGCCCTCCACGATCCTGCTCTTCTGTCTTCTTTCTTTCTAGTGTAGTAGTAGTGACGATTGTAGTGAGGGGCATCACTTGGGGCTGGGGAACCTCCATCCTAACTACAATGCTCACTACAATCGGGAAGCAGCGTGCAGCCTTCACTCCGTGAGTGATCACTGCTGGCTGCTAGCGGTAACGCTGACAGACGCGTTACCATAGCAACGGTGCTCCCGGAGCCGCGGTTAGCGGTGACGTCACCGCTAACTGCGTTGCTATGGCAACGGTGATCTCCGTTAATGACCGGCTGTGTCAGCCGGTCCCTAACGGAACGGGGAGTCGACCGTGTGCTAGAGCATGTCGCCGGTACACGGCGATACACATATGTGCACCGTGTACCGGAGAGATGCACTCGCAGGTCCTACATGACGTGTCATAGTCATGTGACCAGTCTGTAGCCAATGAGATAATAGCCACGTGACTGGTCACATGGCTATTTTGACGTCACGATAGGTCCTGCTTCTCTGCTGGCAGTGCAGGTCACCGGGAGGATTCAGCGATCATCGGATGGAATAGCGGCAGGAGACAGAGTGCAGAAGGGATCGCGAGGACCGGTAAGTGTTATGGCAATGTTTATTAACTGTTTGTGTACATTTATAATGCATTTTTATGTGTTTGTGATTGCCTCCCATTATAGCCTATACGTTCGAGTTCGGTTCGTCGAACGTTCGACGAACCGAACTCGAACGGGACCCCCGTTCGGCGAACCGGCCTCGAGCCGAACCGGGACCGGTTCGCTCATCTCTAGTCCTGTGCCTTCTATCTGCCAACTGACTCTCAGTTGGTGGACGAATTTTTCACGGCTTTGGCCCTGGTCTATGGTGATCCAAACTACAGATCAGTGAACCTGTTTGATAAAGGTTCGGCGATTTCAAATTCGGTACAAGCCTAAGCTTGTTCATTTGGGCTCAGAAAACCCGAGCCCCTCCCCCAAAAGTAATTAATGTTCGTTTTGGTTTGCTTTCTGTCCCTGAATGCTGGCCGTGTTTAAAAATTGCTTTATTAATAGCATTACCTGCTTTTGGATAGGATTGTGGTGCTATTTGATGTGGGGACGTGTAAAATAAGTGGAGGAGATGGGGACTCTGCCCCGGGAGAAGACTTTTTGCCCGTGGCACCACGTTTTTTATTTTTCTTAACTTTATTTGCGGATGTTCCTGCAGTCAATCATGGTGCAGCAATCATACTCAAGGTGGAGACAGAAGTGCTTCTGTGATTGGCTTGCTAAGTCACATGTCAGCCATTTTGCGTGGGCTTCATTTTCTGAATGTTCCTCCTCAGGGAAGCTGCTGGTGCTAGACAGTGAGATTAGGGGTTTAATGCTAGGCAGTTTAGCTAGATAGGCCAGCGATAGTTTACAATAGGGACGTTGTCACTATTCCTCTGTGCAGAGCATCTTGCACACTATGAGAGGCTCTGCTGTGCTTATCTGGTACTGAGCTGTCAGTGTAGATTGACAGCGCAGGCTTCCATTCTGGCTCTGGGAGGTGCTGGGTGGCTAAGGTGTTCCATCTTCCCTGTAATTGCTCTGCTTCTTAACTGAGCAAGCTCTCCCAGAACCCTGCCAGTCGTACAGTCTGGTATTGTGAGTAGTACTGTAAGGCTAGTTTCACACTTGCGTTGGACGGCTTCCGTAGCATTGCGTTGTGTGACGGATGCAACGGATGCGTTGCATATAGAGGCACAACGCAATGCTACGGATTGTACAAAATAACGGAAAGCGTTATTTATTTATTTATTTTTTTTTCTTCTTTACAGTATCGGCAGCCGACTATTGTGAACGATCAGCTGATCGCTCTTAATAGCCGGCGGCCGAGTGCTCTCACATGCCGGCGACCGGGCGATCAGCTGAGTGCCCCTGACATGCTGGCGGCCTAGTGCTCAGCTGAGTGCCCTGACATGCCGGCGGCCGAGCGCTCAGCTGAGTGCCCTGACATGCCGGCGGCCGAGCGCTCAGCTGAGTGCCCTGACATGCCGGCGGCCGAGCGCTTAGCTGAGTGCCCTGACATGCCGGCGGCCGAGCGCTCAGCTGAGTGCCCTGACATGCCGGCGGCCGGGCGATCAGCTGAGTGCCCTGACATGCCGGCGGCCGAGCGCTCAGCTGAACGTTCGGCCACCGAGAAATAAAATAAAGTTTGTGATTAAAAAAAAAAAAGAGAGCATGTGCAGTGAAAAATAAAGGTTTCCGCTGCTCAAAAAAAGTTACATGCAGCGTTCCATCCGCCCGGTGCAGCATCAAAATAACGATGCTGCGTCGTCCAGCGGATGCAACGCTGACACTTGCGTTACAGTGCGTCATCCATACAAGTCTATGGAGCGTTAATGGACTGCGCTATTCTCCATAGTGACGGACTGCGCTGATCGCAAGTGTGAAAGTAGCCTTAGCTTGTTTTTCTGTGTTCTGCTCCTTGTTGCCTGACCCCAGACTGTTGTTTGACTCCCCTCTGCCCGCTTCCTGTTCTTGATGTGAGCTCCTGGTATTTGAACCTTGGGCCATTATCTGACCATGTCTTAATTTATGCCCTGTATCCCTACATGCCTTCCTGGAATCCTGACCCGGATCGTGACCTGACTATACCTCTGTCTCCTCCTGGAATCCATTACATGTCCTCCTGTTACTTGTTTCCTGACTACTCTTCCATTCGTACTACCCCTAAATACTGACTCACGAATCGGCACATTACATCACAGAAATAGGGATTGGAGGTACTTGTAGCTCCTGCTAATCAGTTGCCAGTGAGGCATCCAAATAGGCATTGCTGCCTGCTTCAAATTACACAGGCCAACCCATTTATAGTTATTGTTAGTGCAGTATCTACACACTGCATCTTGACAATTTACATTGCTTTTAGAAAATCTTAAAAACACCGCTCTGGGTATAACCAAGTATTAATGGTGGTCCTAAAATAATGTCAGCACAGCAGCCAGCCCTCGGTAACGCAGTTTTGGTAACGTAAAAGACCATTTCCTCCCATACATGAGAAATCAAAGTGCTTTCCCTTCACCATATTGAAACTGTTGGCCATGGAAATGCTGCCTTTCTGGCTTGTGGATACAAACGATTTCCAAAACCTCATGGTCATTGCAGTCCCCTAGTACCAGTTGCCAAGTCGCCATTACAGCTCTAATAAAGCTGGCCTGCGCTACACCATCTTGTCACAGCCAAGATTACTTTTTCCTTGGAAAACTCTGTGTCTCCCAGGGTACAGTTCACCACATCTGGATGAGCAAACATGGGCAGGAGCATTACATCTCGCTGACTGGGCACTGGGTTTCTCTGGTGGCTGCGGGGGCAGGTGGGGAAGGGGCTCCTTCCCAAGTGTTGAAATCCCAGGGCTTGTGGGCCAAAATGCTGGATCTACCGCTTTCTCTTCTGCTTCCTTCACCAGTGCACTCAACATTTCCCTTAATGTAACATGTGTTACAGGAGTGCAGAGAGAATCCTCCCAACTCATACAGCTCGGCCAGGCCTCAACGCAATCATGCAGTGCTGAAATTATTCTGCATTGGAGAACACAGTCACTCACCTGCAGAGTTGTGGACCGCTATCCGAGCCGAGTTTGATCAATGGCTGTCTCGACTGAACCAGGAGCCAGGGAAGGCCATGTGCAACAATGGTGCAAACCTGTTAGCGGCCCTACGCCTAAGTAACATCACACATGAGCCTTGCATAGCTCATGTTCTGAACCTAGTTGTACAGAAATTTCTAGCACAGTATCTCGGGCTGGATGCGCTGCTGCAGAAGACCTAGTTGGTGTGTGCTCGTTTGCGCCATTCGCAACCAGTGGCTAATCGACTGGCAATGAAAGGAGTTTCCAGTTGATATGCGATGTATTGACACGGTAGCATTCAACTCCGCATATGTTGCACCTACTGTGCCAGCAGCAGCAAAGCCTGCTGCAATATGCCTTGAGGCATAACCTTGGACAATGCAGTACGGATGTGGGGCAAATCACGTTTATGGTATGGGCACAGATCAAGGCCCTCTGAGCCTTGATAATTTTGAAATAGCTACAATCATGGTTCGCACTGACGATGCCGTCACCAGCATCACTATCCTGCTAATGTACATGTTGGAGCACACTTTGAATAGCCTGCGGGAGGAGGTTGGGGTCCCAGAAGAAGAGAAGGAAGCAGAGGAGGACTAAGAAGTGATACCATTTCCTTTAAGGTCCGGACAGTCGTCGCACAGGTGGGTGACACGACAGGGTAGAGTCCATCGATCAAGGCATGCTCATAGTAACAGAAAAAGTGGTAGTGAAGGTGGAGGAGCTAAGGATCAAATGAAGGAGGAATAGGTGATGGGTGCAGAAAACTCCGGAGACAAAGAAGATATTGATCCTGTGTCTTTTGTCTGTGGTTGGTGGGAGGGGACGGAGGAGGCAAGCTTGATCATTAACCTGCCACCAACCGAACATGGACTTGGACCGAATGGAAGAGTCCAACACATGAGCGCCTTCTTGCTGCACTATTTGCAACATGATACCCTTATCGTTAGTATTAGAAATAGTGCTGACTACTGGGTTGCCACTCCGTTAGGTTCACATTACAAGAGTCAATTTAGCAAGATGCTCCACCCATGGAAAAGAACGTATGGATGCTAGAGTATCAAAACACGCTTATAGACCATCTTAACAGTAGGTTTTCGCAAGAGAGCAGGGAGGTATACAGAGTGCATGGTAGTTATAGAATTCCAACCACGGGAACGTTGCGTCCTTAAAGCAGAAACATTAGCAGCAGCATTTCAAGTGTCCAATTTATATGCTTGTTGAAAAACATTTTTTACACCATGACATGCACCATCAGAACAGGGTAGAAGTCTGTCTCATGACCAGGACAGAATCTTACTCCTTGAGGAAAAGTATACCTTTTCCTTACTCAAAAATAACAATTAACTGTAGAAAATTGAAATACTGCCTTCTAAATGGCTGCTGGCTTATTATTGAACACAAAACCCATCCTAAACACACAGTAGGACAATTGTGTAACTAGAGTCTTTGTTCTCTGGCCGTTGAATAGCTGAGACTAGCTACCTGTGCTTCAGCTGAGATGTTGTCAACAGTTGTAAGGAGGAGAGATGAGTTTAGATGCAGACTGTGAAAGATGTTGCTTTCTAACAAAATGTAAGTCCTGCTGGTCTCATTTACTCTGTTAGGCTAGGTTCACATTTCCGTTGTTTTGCATCAGTCACATGCGTTGCTTGACGCATGTGACTGATGCGTTGTACAACGGATGACAAAGAACAGAATTCATTGTCGGAAATTGTGCGGGGGGCGGAGTGTGAGGTGGGTGGAGCCGATCGGGGCCATGGCGCTAAGGACGACAGTGCCGTGGTCTGTATGGCTGGGGACAGGTGAGTGTGTGTGTGTGTGTTTGTGTATACATGTGGAGTGCGGGAGGGGGCGGAGCTGAGCGGGGAAGTGTCGGGCTCCCTTCACAAGTAGCCAGGGTAAATAGCGGATAAAAACTAAGCAAAGCACTTTGCTTGGTTACCCGATATTAACCTTAGTTACCAGCATACACCGCTTAGCGCTGGCTCCTTGCACACGTAACCAGGATAAATATCGGGTAACTAGGAAAAGCGCATTGCTTAGTAACCCGATGTGTAACCTGGTTACATGTGCAGGGAGCAAGAGAGAGCATGCGCAGTGAAATCCTACGGATTGCGCTGCTCAAAAAACGTTACAAGCTGCGTTCCTTCCGCCCGGCGGTCAGTCGTTCCATGACTGATCAGTCGGGCAGAGGATGCTACGCAGCATCATCAGCCACAATCCGCCGCTCATACAAGTCTATGGGAACAACGGAATCTGCCAACCGGATTCCGTTGTTTACCAGAGCAGCGGATTGTGACTGATACAATTTAACGGAAGTGTGAACCTAGCCTTAGGATACAATATAGCTTTTATCTCATCTCCCTTTCCTTTCATCTCTCATCAACCTCTGACTTAGCTGCCTGTGCCTCAGCTGAAATGTTATCTCAGCTTTCTTATAAGCACGTTCCCTCTTGTCTCTCCATATGACTAAACGCTTTCTACTCACACAAGCCGTTCTGCTGTTTGTTGAGGGCACGTTTTGTGTTCAGTAATGTCACAGCAACCATTTTTATAAACCTTATAAATGCCCTTGTATGACCAGTGTAAATAAATAAACATATTAAACAATTTACTTAATATATTTTTTTAATTACTAATTTTCTTTATTTCCTAGAGAATCTATTTTAAAGGTATTTGGCAATAAGATAAGATCACCCCCACTCCTTCCCGAATACTCAGGCTTGAAAGTGTTGTTACCCTTGAAAATGTTCTAGAAAATGAAGAATTTTTACCAGTGACCAAGAGGCCTAGACCGCCGTAATTATTGCAATTACATTTTCATTTCCTTTGTGTATTGGAACAAAACAAAACAAGAAAACAGGAAAAAAAAGGCAAATTGGACATAATTTCACATAAACCCTTAAAATAGGCCAGACAAAATTTTTGGAACCTTATCAAAATTGTGAGTAAGCAACTTTATTTCAAGCATTTAATGCTCATTTAAACTCACCTGTGGCAAGAAACAGATGTGGGCAATATATAAATATTACCTTAAACCAAATAAAAAGGGGAGAAGTTGACTCAAACTATTCATTGTGTTTGTTTGTGCCACACTAAGCATGGAGAACAGAAAGGAGAACTGTCTGAGGCCTTGAAAACCAAAATTGTTGAAAAACATAAACATTCTCAAGTCCATCTGCAGAGATCTTGATGTTCCTTTGTCCACGGTGCACAACATACTCAAGAAGTTGACAACCCATTGCACTGTAGCTAATCCCCTTGGACATGAATGACAGAAGGAATTTAAGAATGTTTGCAGCGCAGGATAGTCTGGATGGTGGATACACAGCCCCAATCAAGTTCCAAAGAAATTCAAGCTGTCCTGCAGGCTCATGGTGCATCAGTGTCAGTGCAAACTATCATTTCACATTTGGATCAAATGAAACACTATGGCAGAAGGCTCAGGAAATCCTCACTGCTGACACGAAGGCATAAAAAGCTACACTGCAGTTTGCCAAAATGTACGTGAGTAATACAAAATCCTTTTGGGAAAGTGTCTTTTGGACAGATGAGCTGAAGATAGAGCTTTTTGGTAATTCTACTATTTACTGAAAATGGAATGATGCCTACTTAGAAAAGAACACAGTACCTACAGTCACATATGGTGAAGGTTCAAACATGATTTGCTGCCTCCAGCACTGGCTGCCTTAACTGTGTGCAAAGCACCATGAAATCTGAAGATTATCAAAAGATTTTGGGTCGTAATGTTGTGCCCAGTGTCGGAAAGCTAGGTGTGCTTATGAGGTCATGGGTCTTCCAGAAGGACAATAACCCCAAACAAACTTCAAAAATCCCCCACAAATGGATGGAAACAAGGCGCTGGAGAGTTCTGAATGGCAGTAATGTGTTTGGATCTAAATCCCATTGAACACCTGTAGTGATATATTAAAATTGCTTTAGGGAGAAGGTGCCCTTCAAATATGAGAGAACTGGAGCAGTTTGCAAAAGAAGAGTAGTCCAAAAATCCTGTTGAAAGGTGTAAGAAGCTTGTTGATGGTATAGGAAACGATTGATTGCAGTTATTTATTCCAAACGGTGTGCAGCCAAATATTAAGTTGAGGGGGACAACAATTTTGTCCAGCCAATTTTTGTAGTTTTGTGTGAAATTATTTCAAATTTCCTTTTTTTTCTCAGTTGTTTTTTGTTATTGTTCCAATGCACACAAAGAAAATAAACATGTGTATAACAGAACATGTTTTTCTGGAACAATTCAAGGGTGCCAACACTTTTGGTCATGGCTGTATTTACACTATCTGTCATGAATGAAGAATATTTAGGCTATGTGCGTACAGTGCGTTTTTCGCGGCGTTTTTGCGCGTTTTTCGGGTGCGTTTTTGGCCTCAAAACTGCAGGACTTTGCTTCCCCAGCAAAGTCTATGAGTTTTCATTTTTGCTGTCCGCACACATCTGTTTTTTTTACCTGCGTTTTTGAATTAAAAAAAAAAAATGGACATGTCAGTTCTTTCCTGCGTTTTTCTGCGTTTTCCCCCCATGCAATGCATTGGAAAAACGCAGCAAAACGCAGAGATCAAAAACGCAGCAAAACGCAGCCAAAAACGCACCAAATCGCAGCGTCAAAAAGACGCAGTGTGCGAACCTAGCCTTAGTGTTACATGAGTGTTAAATACACCATGCTGAAGGTAATACCACTGTAGCTATAGGATTAAAGGCTAGTGATGGGCGAACCCAGACAATAAAATGCGGGATCCGCATGGGATACCTAGTATCCGTGCACCGACCCTGGACACGGAGATCTCAGGAACTCCATATAACAATCCAGATTCTAAAAAAAAAAAAAAAAAAAGGAAACAGAAAGAAAACAGGAATAAAGCAGGAGCGTTATACTTACTGAGTCTCCTGTGCTGCTGTAACACTACTTCCGGAGTCGCTCATTACCCTCATACATATTCACTACTTCCTCCACCCACTGGCAGTCCCAGCATTTCTGATTGGTTGCAGTCAGACAACGCCCCCCACTCTGTATGACAGCATGTCTGACTGCTTAGATTCACACGTGCTGTCTGCGTCCCCATAGTGGTGTAAAAAAAGAAACATTTAAAAAATTGGTTGGAATCAAAGACCCTGTCTGCGGGTCTATTGTAGTATAAAATAAATAAAATTGCTGTGGGCCCTCCAATCTATTGATACCAACACAGATAAAGCCCACAGCTGAAGACTGCAGCCCCTAGCCATGTGATTATCTTGGCTGTGTATCAAAATAAGAGGTAACCCATGCAGTGCTTTTTTTTTTTTTTTTTTTAAACCTAAATAAGAAATTAATTTTTATACCCAGGTATGATAAAGCCATCAACTGGGGGCTAGTATTCCTAGGCTGGGGAGATCCATGATTATTGGCCCCCAAAAATAAAAATAGCAATATGCAGATGCCCAGAATTGTCACATCCATTAGATGCGACAATCTCGGCACTTTACCCAGCTCATCCCAATTGCCCTGGTGGGGTTAATGACAGCTCACAGCTGCCACTAAGCTCTAGATTAGTAATGGGAGGCATCTATGAGACCCCCTCATTACTAATCTGTAAGTGTTTATGTGACGCCCTGGCCTATCAGGTCTTTACAGGGTATTGTACAATCTGCCCTTCTGCACAATATCCACCTCCTCCTTGGTTTCGGGTCCCTGACCTTTGGTGTTGCCAAGAACAAGCTAATCAAAATCCTAGGAACACTCTGCACCACGCCCACCAGACACACCAGTAGCTAACCTGAAGGGAATAGGGTTGCCCACTTGGGGGGTTGGTTAAGGGGAGGTCAGGAGTGTCAGGAGACAGTCAGTGTGGAGAAGTGACTCTCAAGAGGAGAGGTCAGGAGCTGGGCTACTTGAGACTACTAGGTGGCAGACGTTGGTCTGGGCCTGAAAGGAGCTAGACCCCGGTCGCAGGGGATCGTGACAAGGGCCACGGACTGTTGAGGAGGACAGCCAGCAGCCTTGTGCCATCAATGGGCAGGGGCCAGGGCACAACGGGGTACGTGGACCCTAGGTCAGGAAGGAGCTTCAGGCGTCCTGGCAATTTACCCGATGAGAACGGAGCCTTCAAGATCCGTTCTCCACCCGCTCCAAAATCGGGGTACTTCTGCAACGAGGGGGATAGGAATTTCCCACTATATAGTCCAGAAAATCCAAGGGTCAACCCTGAGAGCAAGCTCACCCAGTTAGCCACACTGGTGAGCGGGACCCAACTAGTTTTATGCTAAAGGGACCAGTTAGAAGAAAAGGTGCCAAGGAAAAGGTCACAGACTAACAGGCAACACCAACGGGCACGAGATCCAGGCATGCTCCCTCCCAGCGGCAGCGGTGTGAAGAACTTTGGTTTACCACAGTTGTCTGTGTCAGCGTTATTGGACTGAGTGAGTACATAAGCGACCCTTACCATCCCCACGGCACCTCCTTTTCACCATCATCGAGTCCCGGGGCATCCCCCCACCCGTGGAGGGGTCAAACACCTGGCTGCCCACACCATCGCCACCGGGTACTCCTCACTGCAGCGGTGGTACTCCATCTTACCACGCACCACGGGTGGCTTCACAAACTGTCCACCCCATCCCTTGTAAATAAACCCCCTTTATTCCGACCCCCAGGTCCGGAGACCCTACGAGCCACCGCGGATCCGGATCCGAACAGCGGCTGGCTGCTGACGCAGGGGCGGCACACTTACAGTAAAATAGAGGGCACAAGTTATAAACTGCCCAGGCCAAGGAACTAATGCACTAGCACTAGGATTATATAGCAATCGCCCCCTCCATCGGTTGGAAGTGTGTGATTTGCTTCTTTTGCACCTGTGATGCCTCCCCCTTTTATATGGGGTCTTGCTGCATCCTTCTAGTGCATTAGTTCCTTGGGCTGGGCAGGTTATAAGTACTGCCCTCTATTTGCTGTAAGTAATTGCTGAATTTTTGGAGGAAATTTTATTCCTCTTTTTGTTGTTTTTTTTTATTTATATAATCTGCAAGTGAAAAGAAAACACAAACATCGAAAAAATCCTTTATTTGAAACAAAACATCCTCTTTCTCTAATTTATTAACCCTAAGCATCCAGTTCCGATGTAATCCACACGAGGTCCCACGACGATCCTGGTGGTGCTTCATAATGAACTCACAGCATGCGGCCACATTAAAAAAACATGACCGCATGCTGTGGCTTCAGGCAGAGACTGACTGAGCCGCATCTATGAGCAGTGACGTCACTCGGTTTATCTGCGGTTACAGCTGGAGATTCCCACCGTACCCCACCTGTGACCTCATAGAACTCAGTTACATGAAGTAACTGCCTCTCCTGGCAGAAAACCACATATTTTTTGCCAAGAGATGCCGATTTGGTGCTGAAATTTATACACTATATTCCTGAACCAAATCTGCATCTTCTAGCAAAAAAACACATCAAAAGACGATGCCATTTTAATGCAGTATTGATGCAATTTTTTGCCAGGAGATGCAGATTTGGTGCAGGAATATGTTGTATAAATTTTAGCACCAAACCTCTATCTCTTGGCAAAAAAATGCACAAAATTGTTTTGACGCCATTTTGGTGCGGTTTTCTACAAGGAGATGCAAATTTGGTGCGGACTTTTCAGCATGGGGGGGACGCCTATTTAAATTTATTTATTTAAATATTTTTTTAAAAAGCTGCATGAGATCCCTCTTACTTTGATAACATAGCCAAGATGAGTGCACAGCTGGGGACTGCAGCCTTAGCCAAAAGCTTTATCTGTCCTGGGTATCATAATATGGGGGACTCCAATTTTTCCATTTATTTTTACACCACTATAGGGATGCAGACAGCATGTGTGATTCCAAGCAGTCAGACACGCTGTCACATAGGATGGGGCGTGTTCTGACTGTAACCAATCAGACGCCGGGACTACTGGTGGGCGGTGGAATCAGTGAATATGTATGAGTGTTAATGAGCGGACCTAGAAGCAGTGTGACAGCCTAACAAAAGACTCGGTAAGTATAACGCGCTTGCTCTAATCCCCCTAGCCCTTTCTACCACCATTTTAAAGCACAATATTTGGGTCCACATAGGCTTATATGGGGATCGGCATTGGGCCAGATATTCAGAATTAATTCTGATCCCGAACTGTTTTTTTTTTTTTCGGATATCTGCGGGTTCCCCCAAGACTAGAAGAGACACAAACATGGCCAAAACAGAGATCCATGTCCATAACAACTTCTACATATAAAAAATATTTTATTTATCCTGTGTGGTAAAAACTATAGTAAACAAACAATAAAATCTCAAAGAATTACTGTTTTTTGCTCATTCTCCTCCCACAAAAAGTCATATGCACCCCAAAATTTTAGCAAATTAACCTCACAAAGTTCCATTAGCAGAAAAGTAAAAAAAGCCTCTCAGGATACGGCCCTAAAAAAAGAAGTTATTCTATTTTTAAAGAGATCTTATTATATAAAAGTAGCAAAACAAAAAAATTCTCCATAAATTCAGTACTGCTATAATTGTACTGACCAAATAAATACCATAAATTCTGAATTGTTGTTTTTTCTATCTTCTTCCACCCAAAAATATAAGTTTCCTGCAAACCACGAGCCCTCATAAAGTTATAGAACCTGTCACCAGTTTTTTGCACTATAAGCTGCGGCCACCACCAGTGGGCTGTTATATACAGCATTCTAACATGCTGTATATAAGAGCCCAGACCACTGTGTACAACATAAAAAACACTTTATAATACTCACCTAAACCAGTCGCTGCGGTGGATGGCTCAGATGGGCGTCTTCATCCTCTGGTGCCGGCACCGCCTCTTTTGGCCATCTTTGTCGCCACCTCTGTAGTCCTTCTGAAGCCATGGTGCATGACGCGTCCGATGTCATACACACTCGCCAGCATTCAGGTCCTGAGCAGGGCAGATCAAAGTATTGTAGTGCACCTGCACGGGACCAGTGAGTGTGTATGACATAGACGTGTCATACACCGCGGCTTCAGAAGGAAGATGAAGATGGCCGAAAGAGGCTGCGCCGAAACCGGAGGACGAAGACGCCCATCTGAGCCACATCCACTGCAGCGACCGGTTTAGGTGAGTATTAGAAAGTGTTTTTTATGTTCTACATAGCGGCCTGGGCTCTTATATACAGCGTTCTAACATGCTGTATATAAGAGCCCACTGGTGGTGGCCGCAGCTTATAGGGTAAAAAACTGGTGACAGGTTCCCTTCAAAAAAATCATACAGGGTAAATTAGTCATGGAGGAATCCAAATTTGTAGAAATGTTTTCTGTACCACAAACCAGCCCCAAATATTATACCAGGACACGATTTCTAAAGGTCTGCAGAATATGTTGACACTACAGCAAACAAATAAAAATTCTCATTGTATGTTAGACTAGTCCTTCATCTCTGGGCTCCCGCTTTCTCTGGCTGTCCTACAATCAGTATTCACTGCTCCTCTCTTTATTTATTAGATTTATGCAGGAATGCATGCATTGCCGCTGAGTATAAAATAAAGAATGTAAAACCGCCAATGATGCATGTTATACAACAAACTCATGATTTGAGACAAATGTCATAAAAACAGTGTGTTACTTGTCGCCGATGAACAATAGGTTTCATGTGCAGATTTTCTTCCTATGAGCTTTATAAATTGCACAACAAAAAAACAGGAAAACCAATTAATGTAAGTCTTAAGCGACAAAATATGCAGTATCGTTCGGAGTGATTTCTGGCTGAAAGATAAATCAGAGAAGAAATCCCATCGAGCCTGTTTACTCAGCTGCAAATACATGAAATGACAGTAATTCAGCCGGGGGTCATTGCTCTTTCTCACATTCTTATATATGTTACTGTATATATGTAGTGTATAATGGGAAGGGCAGCCAGAGGCAGAAGGAAATACTACAGAACTTTATATAATGAAATATATACGCACTGATATAATATGTAGAAGTACTAAATAGAAAGATGTGATGTATTAGAAGCAGGAAAAATGGGAAAACAAAAAATATGAGAAAATTTGACAAGACTAATTGTGGCTAGACTACTGGGCTAGAGCATCTTCAAGGCTAGGTTCACACACATACAGTGCTGTCTGCTGAGCACTATGTTTTCTATCAAAATCACTGAAAAACAGGAGACTTATGGAAATATGACAGAGCCAGTCAGTTCGAAGAAGCCATCTGAGTCTCTGTGGACTATGCTACGTCCTGGCACTACTAGTCTTTCAGGCATAAAAAGAAGCATCCTCAGTGTCGGCATCATTGGGTTTCCTCATGGAATAGTGTTTTTTGGATATTTCAACAGGAATCCCAACAAAGCCAGGGCGGACATATCATTGGTGACACCTGAAGAGGTAAGAGGGCCCAATTACACCTCCAAAGCAAGTTGAATTGTGCATTGTTGTCACGCCGGTGTCTCGCAAAGGTGGTAAGCGCCGCTCTGCTCACTGTGGTCACCACTCTGCTCTCCCCAGCCTCAGATTGTCTCTCTGAGCTGCCTCTTGTAGCCTTGCCACATTGCTGTATCCTCCTGCTGCTGGTGACGTCCACCTGCTTAAGAGGATGCATGGCCAGTTACTATTGGTGTTTAACCCACTGTGTCCGGCAGAGTTTCAGTTTCCTGACTCCCAAGCAGTGGGGGATTTATGAGGCAGCTCCTCCCATCACTCCTTGCCTGATCTAGGTTCTAGTTCTGTATGTTCCAGGCTAGATTCTTGCAAGGTGCTTCCTGTATTGTCTCTTCTGTTTTCTGACCTAGCTTGCCTACTCACTTATCCTGTCCACTCTTCTTCTGACCCTGTATATTAAACCTGTGCTGCCTGCTCTGTATTTAGAAGGCTTGGAACGGCTCATGATCCAAAGCACACCACATCACCTGTAAAACATGGTGGAGGCAGTGTGCTGGCAGGGCATGCATGGCTTCCAGTGGCCCTGGGTCACTAGTGTTTATTGATGATGTGGCTTCAGACAGAACAGCCAGATTAATTCTAAAGTGTACAGGGCAATACTTTCTTCTCAAATTCAACCAAATGCAGCAAGGTTGGCCGAACAAATGTACAATAACCCAAAACAAACTGTGAATGCAACCCAGGATTATTTTAAGGCAAAGAAGTGGAATATTCTGCAATGGCTGAGTCATTCACCAGATCTCAACTCCATTGACCTACTGTCACGGTGATTACAGAGAAAGAAGGGGACGGGGATCCTAGACTGCCCTCATGCTAGGGGACCCTAGCTATCCCTGATCTCAGAGTTACCTCTAAATGTGAGGATTTCTGAGCCGCTTTCCTGGTCCTGCTCCTGACCAGCCCTGATCTTCCACCCCTCCCCCCAACTCCAGGGGAGGGCCAGGGCAGAAGTGATTAAGCCAACAGAAATATGCAAACAGGGGAAACCGAAACACTATCTCTTGGCATCACACAGAAGTATAAAGGCCCTGTTACACACAGATAAATCTTTGGCAGATCTGTGGTTGCAGTGAAATCATGGACATATTGTTCCATTTGTACACAGCCACACACCTGGCACTGATTGTCCACAATTTCACTGCAACCACAGATCTGCCGCAGATTTATCTCTGTGTGTGACAGGGCCTTAAGACAATAAGAGATTAAGAGGAAAATAAGAGCAGGGAGGAAACAAAAAGACAACAGGAGAACTCCACCACAACTCCAAGCATAAAGCAATACAGTCACCAGCAGGACTAGGACACAACAGCACACAGATCAACACAGCAATAAAATGTAGTCGTCGTGATATGGTAGATTCCACCATCTTAAATAAGAAGGAAGCCAATGCGATAGGCTTCCAACAACATATGATCTGTGAAGTAACAAGCAGGCTAGCAGAGGTTAACTCTTGCTAGCCTGATCATGAATGAGCCCACAGCTGGTCGAAGACTGAACCTGCCTGTGTGACTCAGAAGCACTAGAGAAACCATAGGGTGAAGTGTCAGGATCTGTACTGTGACCAGCATCTGATGCTGCCATGAAAAACAGTGAGTTTAGAACAAAATTCATAGTGACAGCTACATTTCATACACTTAAAGGGGGCTTTACACGCTACGATATCGTTAATGTTTTATCGTCGGGGTCACGTTGTTAGTGATGCACATCCGGCGTCATTAACGATATCGCAGTGTGTGACACTTACTAGCAACCTTAAGCAACCTCAAGCGACCTAAAAAATGGTTAAAATCATTCACCAGGAGAGGTTGTCCCAAAACCAAAAACCGGTAATGGTTGATTATCGATGTTGTTTGTCGCTCCTGTGGCAGCACACATCGCTATGTGTGACACCGCAGGAGCGAGGAACGTCTCCTTACCTGCCGCCGGCCGCAATGCGGAAGGAAGGAGGTGGGCGGGATGTTATGTCCCGCTAATCTCCGCCCCTCCGCTTTGATTGACCGGCCGCTTAGTGACGTCACGGTGACGTCGCTGTGATGCCGAACGACCTTCCCCCATGAGGGAGGGATTGTTCGGCAGTCACAGCGACGACGCCAACCAGGTAAGTGCGTGTGACGCTGCCGTAGCGATAATGTTCGCTACGGCAGCGAACACACGATATCGCACACACGACGGGGGCGGGTGCTTACATGCTCGATATCGCTTACAATTGCTAGCGATGTCGTAGCGTGTAAAGCCCGCTTAAGACAAAACTTAAAGCAGAAAGACCAACAAACAAGCAACAACTGAAGTCAGCTGAAGTAAAGGCTGGCAAAGGAGAAAATGACGTCCATGGCTTCCAGACTTCAGGCAGTCATTAAATATAAACATTTTATTTATAGTAAATTTGTCCAATTACTTTTGAGCCCCTAAAATGATGAGTTTTTTTTGGAAAAATGTAAAAAAAAAAAATGTGGAAAAATTTCTGGTAAACAATTCCATAATGTTTCACAGGATGTTCTTTTTCAACCCCTTTCGATTAAACCTGAAATTCAACACTTCAAGTGCATCCCAGTTGTTTCATGTTAAATAAAACATAGTGGCGAACAGAGCCCAAATCACAAAGATTCGGTCACTGTCCAAATATTTCTGGACCCAACTATATTCACATGCAGCAGGTCCATTCCATAATAAGGTTGTTATAGTGGCAAGTGCATGCATTTCTACGAGGCCCTTTTGGATGAATGGGAAAAGAGCAGAAATTTCGGGAATAAATCTGCCATCTGTGAACACGGCTGATAGATGGTCACGTAAGAAAAAACTGAGGAAGCACAGTGTCATGCCCCGACCCGCAGGACCGACCCCTACTGGGCAGCGGGGTCGGTGTCCAGCACGCAGCTTGATACGGTTTGACCATCCCACTGTTCTTCCTTCCATACAGGTTACACACTCAGATTGCAGTTGTGGATCATCCTCTAGCTCTGTGTCTGTGGCCTGCTCATCCAGAAACATGCATGTGCTGAACAGGTCTTCTAGGACCTTAGGCAAAGCCTGCCGCATATTGATGTTTTAACACTAGAACTACTGGACTCGTGACACCTATATAGAAATACATGGTGCAAAGTAGTCAAAATGACTACCTCAGTAGTTCTAGTGTTAAAAGGCCAGTACTCTTTAACCTGGAAGTTCTTCTCAGCCTATTGCACAGAGACACTCGATATATAAGGCAGCCTCCCCCTCTGGGAAGTACCTGAGCAACATCTTCCTGCCCCTTAGTGTGGAATTGCTTCCTGTCAAGTCCCTGTCCCCTGCCTTATTTAACCTTGCTCCTGTTCCTAATCTCTGTACCTGCCTCCATTGAGAGTCGGCTGTGCCTGTCTGCTGCTCCAGCCCATACCTGGGTTTCTGCGCTCCACAGAGTCCATACCTCCGTGACCTATCTGTCCGTCCGTCCGTGACCTATCTGCTTCAGCCCGCTGGATCGGATCAAGCACTGCCAGAGGAGGTCCCTACCGGGTCGCCTGTGCTAACATCTTTCCTACTACTGGATCAAGGTGTGGCTCGGTGTTAAAGTAGCGCCCCACGATGAAGGTGGACAACCTTCTTGTCACCGGGCAGTCACGGGTCGGGTCAGGCGATGTCACGGGTGGCTTTGCCCAGTTCCGTTGCCCCGAGGTGTACAGCAAATGAAGGGAAAGCAGGGGTGTTTGGGGAAAGTTTGTCATGATGCCACCTGTGGTATGCGGCCAGGGAGTAGCCGCCACTGCAAAATTCCTCACCAGGGCAGGTGTTATGGCAGCCGGGATGGTATCGCTCCCCACAGGCGGAGCGGGCCCTGGGTGCATGGTGGTAGTGAAGATAATTGCGGTTGGCGCCTAAGTGCGGGGCAGCGACGCCGGTAAGGAATAGCCGACAGTCTCTGTGGGTTCAAGGTGTGTTTACTCATGACTTCAGTTGCCAGCCCGGTGGTACCGGTCACTGCCGTGATGGGCTCAGGTCAATCCCAGATCCGTAGGAGGTCAGAACCAATGCGGTAGTCTGTGGGCCCTTCCTCACTGCGCTTTGTAATGCGGGTCCCTGTGGCTTGAAGCATTTAAAGTACCTTCCGTACTAGGTAGAGTACTGTTCCCTATTCCAGTAGTGTGGATCCCTTTGAGTCTGACCGTGATCGAGGCCCAGGAGTCCTAGGTGCCACTTTGCTCTGGAAACTTGTGTGGTCGCAGAAGCAAAGAACCTCTCCGTGCGGCAGAATCTGGTTATGCAACGTGGAATTTCACCACCCTAGGGTGCTGCACCCTGAACTGCGCTGCTCCCGGGGAAACTGACACGGTATCCTCCACAGTGACCGTTAAACTCTTATGTCCCACAGCAGCTACCGGAAAAGACATCCGCTCACTGTCATTTCTGCTGGAGAACTCTCTATCTTGCTGTGTGTGACTCCTAGCTCCCCTTGGTGGCCGCTCCTCTCCTCACCCAGATTCTAAGCTAGTGGATTGGGGACCCAGTTGTGATGGCATCCTGTAAATGCCACACTGTAGGCAACCCCTTTGGTACCTGACCCTAGCCCAGTCCCCAGTGGGGAAGGGGCAACCCGTGTATGTGGTTGGGTATGATGAAACCGGCACGACCTCTCCTGGATCCATGATCAATACTACACTCTAAGTGGAGTGCAGTACCCTGTGGTGAACAGAGCCTCAGGGGCGCCACGTTACCATCTTCCTCCACTTTGGACTGCACTTCGCTAGTCCTCAGGTCATGCCTGCTGTTCATTGCCACTCGGCCATACCTCCGCGTATTTGAACTATTGCTGTGCTGACTATACCTGCACTCTGTACTCTACCATAGTGTTGTTTGGCACTGGTCGCACTCTAATCATTAAAGTCCTTCCCTTCCCTCAAGCTTTGTCTGAGTCCGTCTCTTGTCTTTGTGGTCCTGTGGGTTCACTAGTGCAACACACATCGAAGTCAAACAGCTCTGTGACTTCATTCTAACAATCTGTGAGCGTTTTGCAACCAATACCAGCCAATCAAAATGGCCTCCTGCCACTATTTGCTGTCCTAAGTTTTCCCTACATGCCAGCAAACTTGACAATGCAGAGTCATACTGCAATACCTTGCCCGGTGGGTTTGTGCAAGAAAAACCTGCGAAGTGGACACCGTACCAAACCACTGGTGTGGCACCTGTATTCTCACGATGTTTGGGGATCTTGGAGAAAGGACACATACTGATCATGAAGCACATTGTAAAAATACAAGGTGGTAATACCTCTTTTGCAGCAAATGTTTATTAGAGAAAATTACTTGACCTGCGTGCAAAGGATCAGATGTAGAAGTGAAGGATTAATGAGCATTGTCATGAAAAACAAATGATGTCCTCTCCTCTTAAATGTTAATGGTCCCTCAATCCAATCCCATGACTCAAGTCCATAGGATGCCATTAATTAGTCAAACTGGAGAGGATATAACAGCGCTAAAAGCAAGCGTTCATCTCCATCATAAACCAGGAAAGATTCTACTTTCTTTGTGAAAAGTATTAATGAAATACATTATTCAGCTCTTGTAAACCTTCCATTTTATGTCTCTACAGGACCGTCACGACATTATCCAAGGCTTGGCCCTAATGACAAATCCATTAATCTCCAGATCTCCTGCAGAGACATGTAGACCACCCAGCAGCAGCCATTCATTTACCTTCAACTTTGCTCAAGTTTTGACGCCAAGGTTTTTACAAATTAATGAACCCAGTAATCAGCGTGTCACATAGAGATATATATGGAAAGTGAGAAATGCCAGCGAAAATGCTGGGCTAGAGCAGAATGGATACTGGTGCAGAAAATACAGCTTCCCATATCACAAATTAACAGTGCGCTGCGGATAAATTGTCACATCTGTCATTGGTTAGGACTGGCCTCGGCGTTATGTTTCCTGTAGTTTTCATAAGTGACATTGCCACATGCTCATTGGCAGAAACACTTCTTTTACACGGACATTATGCCAATAGTAAAAACCCCCAGTGCTACAAGATTCTGACAAAGACATTTGTTTTTCTTGCGGAAAGCAGCAAAAAAAGCTGTCAGCCTATCACATCTCTATGGAAAACTGGAAGACTTGGGCTCTCCGTGACTTTGCAAGCTTATGTGATGCAGTCACAAATAATAATAGTGGATGGGATCATAGTGCAAAACGCTGCAACTGGAAAACGCCGAATAACTGTATGGCATCATTCACTATGATTGCTTGTTACTATCGTAGCAAGATAGTCATCTCATGTCACGGGAACCCTAGTCGTCATGTAGACCAAGCATTATTGTGAGTATCCTGTATTTCATACCAACATTATAAAAAAGTTGTATGCCCTGTGCTGTTGCAAATTGATGAATAGAACACATACACTGAGCTAAGTCAGGTTCTGACATTCATAGTTCACCACTACTTATCTGTGTGACAAGGTTGCACAAGAGTGTGGTACCATGTCCCACAGTATGCAACCAGAAGGTCAATGCTATTTCTTTCAACAAAATTGTTATAGGTAACAGTAATGTCAACACGAGTAGAGATGAGCGAACCTGAGGTTCAATGTTCGAAGTTCGCGTTCGGAAACCGAAATCCAAAAAAACAAAGTTCAGGTTCAAAGTTTGAGTGAGTTACGAGTGCAAACAAGTGAGGTGCGCTGTGCTCGGCTTCAGTGATGCTCAGTCCTGTGCGAGCCGCGTGCAGTGTGTGAACTGATGTAGTGTACACACCAAAACAAAAAAATTTTGAAAAACCCAGTCCACCCTTCCTCAGAAGTGTTCTGATTATGGCTGCCAGCATGTAGGTGGAGCCACAAAATGCTTAGTTACTGACTTCCATTGAGGTATGGATCAAAAACTTTTTTAAAGGTTCGAATGTACCTGGCTAACCAAACCTCCAAAGGTTCACTCATCTCTAGTCATTAGGCCACATCATCATTTTTTGCAATAAAATTCATACTTCTTAAAACAGGAGTAATTGCCTTATGACCCAGGAAATTGTAGAATAAAGTGAACTGGTCAGCTCCTCTATGTCTCCCAACCACCATTAATGCCACCTAAGCCTAGTCCTAATTACAACAAAGTGTTCGATGTTGGTGAGGTCCTTGTCTTCAGGTCATCTTTGTACAGCACATGCCAGCCTTTTAAATGCGTGAGCAGTACAAACTGGAAATTTTTTAAAAATAACCACTAGACATCGAAAAATATAACATGGGGCCGGGAACGGTGGATTCAACAACCGCAATCCTCTGGGACTGATTTAATTCAGAATTGCGTGAAGGTGTAAAAGGAGTGCCATACCCCTGAGGCTGAGCTTTGGGTTTCTGCCATGGGTTCACACTTGAAATGGTCTTTCTCGAGAGGTTACTGCAATGATGTTCAAGCAGAATCTGTATGAAAACTGCTTTATAGGTGACATGTCACTTACTGACCAGAGCCAGTGGTGTAAGCAGAGTGTGATGGCACCCAATGCAACATTTAGACCTGGGCCCTCACCGGTATGTTGGTCAGATGTATGGGACCTTGCAGCATTCTAAAGCCTATAAAGGCATGTCTTGCCACACCAGGCCCTTCATTATGTAGTAATCTTGTACTAATGTCCCCCATCCTGAGCCCCTTTGTGGTAAATATGTCCGCCATCTTGGTAAATAGTCATAGCCTAAAGTGTTGGCGCCCTTTAAATTGTTCAAGAAAATTAAGTATTTCTCCAAGAAAATTATTGCAATTACACATCTTGTTATACACATGTTTAATTCCTTCATGTACATTGGAACAACACCAAAAATAAAAAAAAGGTAAATTTGGACATAATTTCACAAAAAAAAAATGATGGAGACAAAATTGTTGGCACCCTCAACTTAATATTTGGTTGCACACCGTTTGGAATAAATAATTGCAATCAATTGCCTCCTATATCAGCAAGCTTCTAACATCTCTCACCTGGAATTTAGGACTCTTCTATTGCAATCGGCTCCAGGTTTCTCATATTTGAAGGCGCCACCAGAAATGTAAGATTTCGCCACAGTTGTTCAATGGGATTTAGAAGTATGTTTGGGCTCACTTTCCTGTTAGAAGACCATTGACCTAGGACCGCACTATTACGACTCAAAATCCTTTGGCAATCTTCAGATTACCTGCCAAGGGCAGCAAAACAACCCCAAGACATCTTTGAGCCTCTGCCATATTTGACTGAATGTACTATGTTCTTTTCTTTGTAGGCCTCAATCTGTTTTCTGTAAACAGTAGAATGATGTGCATAGGGTGGCACGGTGGCTCAGTGGTTAGCACTGCTGTCTTGAAGCGCTGGGGTCCTGGGTTCCAATCCCACCAAGGACACCATCTGCAAGGAGTTTGTATGTTCTCCCTGTGTTTGCGTGGGTTTCCTCTGGTTTCCTTCCACACTCCAAAGACATACAAATAGGGACCTTAGATTGTGAACTCCTTAGATTGTGGGGACAGTGTTCCTGATGTATGTAAAGCGCTGCAGAATATGTTAGCGCTATATAAACATAAAAAAAAATAAAGATTTGATTTAACAAAAAGCTCTATTTTGGACTTATATGTTCACAAGATGCTTTCCAAGAAGGATTTTGGCTTACTGGGTGTACATTTTGGCAAATTACAGTCTTGCATTTTATGTCTCTGTGTCAACAGTGGGGTAATCCTGGGTCTCCTGCCATAGCATTTCATTTCATTCAAATATCGACCAATAGTTTGCGCTAACACTGATGGACCCAGAGCCTGCAGGACAGCTGGAATTTCTTTTTAACTTTATTGGGGCTTTTTATCCACCATCCAAACTATCGTGCGTTGCAACATTTCATCAATTTTTCTCTGCCGTCTATGACCTGGGAGATTAGCTACAGTGCCATGGGTTGTAATCTTTTCGCACAGTGTACAAAAGAACATTAAGGTGTCTGGAGATGGACTTGTAACCTTGACATTGTAGATATTTTTCAACAATTTTGGTTCACAACTCCTCAGGCAGTTATCTTCTCTTTCTGTTTTCCATCCTTAGGCGGGCAGGTGCGATGTCGGTGGGGTCAAATCGAAAGTGACGCACATCCGGCATCGCAGTCGATATCGTAGTGTGCAAATCCTTTTTGATACGATTAACGAGCGCAAAAGCGTCGTTATCGTATCATCGGTGTAGGGTCCGACATTTCCATAATGCCGGTGCAGCGACAGGTACGATGTTGTTCCTCGTTCCTGCGGCAGCACACATCGCTGTGTGTGAAGCCGCAGGAGCGAGGAACATCTCCTACCTGCGTCCCAGCTGCAATGAGAAGGAAGAAGGTGGGTGGGATGTTTACGTCCCGCTCATCTCCGCCCCTCCGCTCCTATTGGCCGCCTGCCGTCGCTGTGACGCCGCACGACCCGCCCCCTTAATAAGAAGGCAGGTCGCTGGTCAGGTGAGTGCATGTGAAGCTGCCGTAGCGATAATATTCGCTACGGCAGCTATCACAATATATCGCTGCTGCGACGGGGGCGGGGACTATCGCGCTCGACATCGCAGCATCGGCTTGTGATGTCGCAGCGTGCAAAGTAGCCCTTAATGTGGCACACACAATGCAAGGATTGAGTAAACATCTCCCCTTTTTTTTTGTTTCAGGTGTGATTTTCATATTGCCCACAACTGTTACTTGCCACAGGTGGGTTTGAACAAGAATCACAGGTTTGAAATAAAGTTGTTTACAAACAATTTTGGAAAAGTGCCAACAGTTTTGTCCAGCTCATTTTTGGGGTTTTGTGTGAAATTATGTCCAATTTACCTTTTTTCTCATTTTTTTGTGTTATTCCAATAGAAACAAAGGAAATAAATATGTCACATGGAGATTTTTACAAACTTTGCAGGCTGTCATGGTGGCGTTGGGATCTGTTCAGACTACTGATTCTGACACTGCATCTGCTAATTTCTCTGGTGTCTGTGATCAATGCAGGCAGAGTCGAGTGTCGACCTGCAGAGTGGTAGTTGATAGGCAGGCTAGCAAGAGTTAATTTCTGCTAGTCTGCTTGTTAGTCTCCTTTGATCACGTGTTGTGGGGGAGACAAATACATCTGCTCCCCTCATTTTTATGATGGTTAGATTTTTCCTTCTATGCCAGCTGAAGTTTATCTTAGCTGGTCTGGTGAGGTGTTGTGATCCAGACTATTTGGTGATTGTAGTATCTTTTGCTGATTCCAGTTGTGGAGTTCACCCTTGTTTGACTTCTGCTGCTACCTTCCTGCTCTTAATTTTCTCCTGAGTCTCTCATTGTCTATTACTGTATGTGTTGTTATTTTTGTTTCCTTCTCACTTCTGCCCCTTGCTTCCCTGGTGGGATGGAAGAATCAGATTAGCTCTGGTCAGGCGCATAGCCAGGCAGTGGACTCAGGCATCTGCACCAGCAGGAGAAACTCTGAGGTTAGGTATAGGTCCGCCCAGGGACCCCTAGCGTTAGGAAAAGCATAGAAGCCCATGTCCCTCGTTATTCTAAAGTCACATCATAACAGAATATGTGTAATTATAAAAAAATTGGGAGAAATTATTTTTTTTCTGGAACAATTTCAAGCGTGCCAACACTTTCAGACATGGCTGTATGTATATCTTCCATCCTAGTAAATATGTCCGCCATAATGAGCCGCCTCATGGTAAATGTCCCCATCTTGGTATATATGTCCCATCTTGAGCCACATCCTGGTATATATGTCTTCCATCCCTCTCCCCATCCTGGTAAATATATCCCTCATTCTAGTATATATTTCCACCATCCGAATAAATATGTCCACCATACTGGTATATATATCCCCATACTGGGCCCCTTTCTGCTATATATGTCCCCCATGATGGTTAACATTTCTCATTCCTGGTATACATGTCATCCATCCAGGTATATATGTCCCCATCCTGGTAAATAAGTCAGCAATCCTGTTAACTATATCCCTCATCTTGATATATATGTCCCACATTTGGTATATATGTCTCCCATCCTAGCATATATGTCCTTATCCTAAGGCCCTTGCTGATATATATAGTTTCCATCTGCCTCTAACGCATAAAAAATGAAGTCACTACCATGCACCCCCAGTAGCGGGCACGCCAACATCAACTGCTGGGCTGTTTGGCTTGTGGCATGTATTGCAGTAAAGGACCTGACAGGTCTTTGCACAGTGATGTATATTAGGTGGATGTGCATCCAAAGACGCTCATCCAGCTGATGTAAGCGCTGGGGTCGCTGGACCCCTAGTACCTCTGGGCCCAGCTGCATCCTCTGCAACAACAATCTTTAAGCATCTGCCCAGAGCTTCCTCCGATCACTGCTGCTTAACCATTTAGATGCAGCTGTCAATTTATGATTGTGGCATTTAGAAGGAATGATCGCAGGTGCATGTAGAGGCTCCCATGTGCTCCCCATAACGCTATAGCATTGTACCGATAGATTACTATAGCAGCAAGGGGACTACTAAGTTCCTCTTTATGCAAAGTATATCCTGCCAACAATAGTTTTTGCATCATAAAAATGTGCTGCGAATACTCAATATGTGCACATACCCTTTATACAGCGGTTAAACTAAGTATTGAATGGGTCACCAAGTTTTTTTAAGTAAATATATTTGTAAAGGGGTATTGACATGAATTTATCACCAGATATTGGTAACAACAAATCCAATCCACATAGGAAAAGAAATCAAACGATAGATGTGAAATTAAATGTGTAATAATGAGAAATGATACCGGGAAAAATTATTGAACACGTAAAGAAAGAGAGGAGCAAAAAGCCATGGAAAGTCATGATACCAGCTAAAATCTATCAGTAACTAGAAAGCAATCTTGTCACTTAAGGCCACTTTACATGCTGCGATATCGGTACCGATATCGCTAGCGTGCGTACCCGCCCCCATCGATTGTGCGACACGGGCAAATCTCTGCCCGTGGCGCACAATATCGCCCGGACCCGTCACACTACTTACTTGCTCTTCGACATTGCTGTGACTGGTGAACCGCATCCTTTCTAAGGGGGCGGTCCGTGCAGCGTCACAGCGACGTCACTAAGTGACCGCCCAATCAAAGCGGAGGGGCGGAGATGAGCAGGACGTAACATCCCGCCCACCTCATTCCTTCTGAATGGCGGGCAGCAGCAGGTAAGGTGAGGTTCCTCGCTCCTGCGGCATCACACGGAGCGATGTGTGCTGCCGCAGGAGCGACGAACTACATTGTACACGCTGCAGCAGCGATATTTGAGAAGTGACCCCTATGTCAACGAGGAGCGATTTTGGACGTTTTTGTAACGATCCAAAATCGCTCCTAGGAGTCACACACAACGAGATCGCTACAGCGGCCGGATATGCGTCACTAATTCCGTGACCCCAACGAGATCGCTGAAGTGATCTCGTAGCGTGTAAAGCCCGCTTTAGTGAAAAATAATGGTTCAACTGATGGCCTATAAAAAGGTGTCTTATTACCAAGGTGCCACATAAGAAACATTTCATGATGGGTAATATCAGTGAGCTGTCGAAGACCTTCACAACCTTAGGGTCTTATTGGAGAACATGATTTTTTAATGATAGCAATTGATGAGTGAATGCTTATCGCATCGCTAACATGCATACAAGCTCATTATTAGAAAAGCAAATGTGAACTCGAAAGACCACTGTTGCAGTCAATAGAAAGTCACTAGTCGTTCATAAAAGCATGTATTACAGCTTAAGGAGAAATTTTATGCCAACCAGCGATAATGTTTAAGCAAGTTGAAAGCTCTGGATTCATGACAATCGGATAATATTACGATCGCTAGAAACTATTACACATTCTGAATATCAGTTTTTAGAACGATATTGCGATTTTACGCTCAATTTTTGCCCTGTCTAATATGGGCTTTACAGCTCTAAAACATACTGATGGCATTTATTACAGAAAAATTTCTAAACTACTTAGGGTTCTAGTAAATTCTATTGGGGCCATAACCCAGAAGCAGAAAGAGCATCATTCCACCATAATCTGGCCACGACAAGGTGCTCTCTGCAAAATTATTCATAGAGGAGTGAAAAGAACTATCAGATTTGCCCAAGAGCCAAGAACCACTTGTGGAGAGCTACAGACAGACCTGGAATCAGCAGGTACAATTTATTTTAGTAAACCTCCATGGCCTGTATGCATGCTCAATCATGTTTGAGCGCTTTTAAAGTTTTCTCAAAAACATTTAAAATATTTATTTAAAACTAAATAAACAAGCTTGTGAAATACTGGAAATATATAGTCTGGAGAGATGAAAGCAAATTTGAACTCTTTGGATGCCATAATACGCACCATGTATGGTGATCAAAAGGCACTGCATATCACCAGTTGTGGAGACATGAAGGTCAGTGGGTGCTCTCCTCTGCTGGCCTGGCTGTCGTAAGAAAACCGCATAGATCAGGGTCATCGCACTGAAAACTAGCTCTCCTTCCTCGTGGGCAGAACACTACTCAGACAAGACAGAGTGAGGGAACCACGCATTGGTAAGACTTATTAGTTCACCAACAAGCAAAAACACAAGATGGTACAAGCGACAGCCTCACTCTTCCACTGGTCTGCCGCCAAGGATTAGAATCTTCATGGCCTCACAGCTTCCAGAGCCAGCCAACAACACTCTGCTTTTGACAGGCACCCACTGAGAGGAGATAGCAGCAAGCATAGGAGGCTGACCAAGCACAGCAAGATATGAAGCCAGGCAACTAAGTTGTCCCATTTGGGTTCTTCAAACGAATTTGTGGGCTCAGCATTGAGGAGTGAAGCGGTTCTGTGATCTCAAACTGGAACCAAAGCTCCTCGACTGAGGTCATGTAGATAGTCGAAGTTAAGCAGTTCTGTGATCCCCCAGATGGATCGTAAGCTCTTCAGCTGAGGTCATATAGAATACTCATCTAGTGACAGAAGCAAGGAGCTTTTATATCACTCAGTTGTCAATTCAAGGTTTTGAGTCTTACAGGATTGGTTGGAGATGACTGCTGTCTCATTGACTAGTTCAATCCGAATGCATAATTTTCCTCTGAATTATGTTGTCAGAGGTGTTGAAGCAATACACATTTAACAGGCAAACTGCATTCAACAGACAATAGGGCTCCAATCAGTCTGACATGAGACAATAGCTAACTTCTCTTGGTTTAAGAAACAAAGGAACCATACATCTGTCCCAATAAAGAACAGTTCATCCGCCACACAAGTGGCCAGACGCTGAGTCATTACACATATCACCCCAAAAACACCATACAACAATAGTGAGGTTTGGAAGAAGACAAATCATGGCGTGGGGCTGTTATTCCGAATATTGCACTGACAAACTTCATATGATTGAAGAAAGGATGAATTGACAAATATACTGAGAGAGTCTTGATAAAAATGTGCTGCCATCTACCAGGATGATGATGAAATGAGATGGACATTTCAGCAAGACAATGATCCCGAACACACAGCCAAGGATGCTCTCAATTGGTATAACGATTGTTAGTATGGACGCACTGTGCCACTAGCCAGGCTTACACTGGAGGGGTGTGATTAAGCGGCTACCTAGTTTTCACTAGAGCCTCAGATGGTGAGGATAGGCTTGGGCTGCAGGTAGTCACCAGGTGCCACTCAAGTACAGTTCCAGTTTACCTGCAGCAGGTAACCAACAGGTCAAGGCAGGAAGACGTAAAGAGGACACATGCACAGATGAAATCAAACAGTCTAACATTGGGGCAGGCCACCCAAGATCAATATACGAAGCCGAGTTCAGGAGCGGAGAGTTCAGGATAAACATGTAGACAAGCCAGGTAAATGACAGGAGAGAAATGCAGCCAAACAGAAGAACTCACAAACTAACTTTAACCTAAGCTCAGGCAAGTTGTGGTGGGAGCAACTGCCTAATATATTCTCTATTGGCAGGGGATAGGCCAGAGAAGAAACACTCATAGCAGACAGGAGATTAAACTCTTGCAAAGACTGGCCATGCCTCACTACGGCTGGGAGGAGACTCTCCAGCAAAATTTAGGGAAGGAACTAAATAGAGTTCAGAGTTCATAAAAGAAGCCCACTGAATCTCTTGGATTTAAAGAGAGTTTGTGTGGAAGATGGGGCCAAAATCACAGCTGAGCAATGCATGCCATTAGTTTCTCCATACAGGAGGTATCTTGAAGCTATCATCATCAACAAATACCATACTATGAAGAAAAAGACATGGATCGCACATCCCAAAAATACAATGATCTAAAGCCGCTAGGCAAAAAATTAAATAGAACATGAGGTTCTTTTATTACCATTCTGATCAGATTGTATTAAGCCCACTGCCACGTCACGGCAAACCTCTTGAGTGGGTCCCTAACCTGACCTTTTTGTGTGGTACCGTGCACTGACCGCCGCCGCAGCAACAAAGCGCCAGCAAGGCGGGCGACCTGGTGCCTCACAGCACCCATGCTACAAGGCAAAGCCCCCAAGGCTCCAGGCCGCGCCGCCCCACCGACACCACACCACCACAACAGCAGCCACCACACAGCACCAGCACACAGTGAGAGGAGCTGTGCACTCACCTCCCACTGGCTCCCATATGTGAACTGGGAGCAAAAAGCAGGCTGACCCCTCTTGCAGTCTCCTGCTGATTAAAATCACCTGTGCCAAATGGGGAGAGTGCAGATCCAAGCAAAAAAAGAGGGGGATAGACTGATATAAATACCATACTATGAAGAAAAAGACATGGATCGCACATCCCAAAAATACAATGATCTAAAGTCGCTAGGCAAAAAATTAAATAGAACATGAGGTTCTTTTGTTACCATTCTGATCAGATTGTATTAAGCCCACTGCCACGTCACGGCAAACCTCTTGAGTGGGTCCCTAACCTGACCTTTTTGTGGGGTACCGTGCACTGACCGCCGCCGCAGCAACAAAGCGCCAGCAAGGCGGGCGACCTGGTGCCTCACAGCACCCATGCTACAAGGCAAAGCCCCCAAGGCTCCAGGCCGCGCCGCCCCACCGTTGTCCGGTGCCGCCTCTTTCGGCCATCTTCGTCCTCCTTCTTCTGAAGCCTGGGTGCATGACGCGTCTTCGTCATACACACTCGCCGGTCCTGCGCAGGCGCACTACAATACTTTGATCTGCCCTGCTCAGGGCAGATCAAAGTGTGCCTGCTCAGGACCTGAATGCCGGCGAGTGTGGATGACGTCGGATGCGTCATGCATCGTGGCTTCAGAAGGAGGACGAAGATGGCAGAAAGAGGCGGCACCGGCACCGGACATGCCTCCGTGACCCAATTCCACCACAGCGCGACCGTTAGGTAAGTATTATAAAGTGTTTTTTATGTAGTCACAGCGGCCTGGGTTCTTATATACAGCATGTTAGAATGCTGTATATAAGAGCCCTGTGGTGGTGGCCGCAGCTTATAGCCAAAAAAGTGGTGACAGGTTCCCTTTGAAGGATGGCCCTAAGGTCATTGAGGTTCTGGGGTACAGAGTTACGAGACTCTACACGGCAGACTCAGCAGATCCCGTAGGGTTTCTGAAGGAATCAGATCTGGAGAATGTGCAGGCCACTTCATTTCCTAATGATACAACATCGAGGAGCGGATCATTGTCTTCCATGAAGATTAAATTAGGTCTGTGTTGTTCATACAGAGGCACAGTGACTGGATTAATGATGTTATTCAAGTAGTAAGGGCTTGTCACTGTGTCATTCACAAACTGTTGGGAAGTTCTATATTGACCCAAATGCCCACACTGTAACACCACCACCACCACCAAAGACTTGTCTGGTGACAACAGTGGCTGATGCACAGCGCTTTCCTCAACACCTCCAACATCGTTGGCGGCCATCAATTCTGCTCAGTGTGAATTTACTTTCAAAAGTGAACATCACTGAGTCCCACTGGTCCTTTGTCCAGCAAGTCTGTGCCTGGTGGTGTGGTCAGCTACTCTTGCAGGTCATCTAGCACAAAGACCATGCTAATGTAAATCCTTTTGAATGGTCTGACGTGACAAAGGGTGCCTTTCACCTTCCTTAAACGTGCCTGGAGTTGTACGGCATTCATCATCTTGTTTCCGAAGGGCACTGTTCAGAATGAAGTGTTCATTAGTGTGGTATGTGGCTAAAGGACATCCTCTTCTCTGCCTTTAGGTGACTCTTCCAGTCTCTCTGCGTCTCTGTACAACCTGCTGGTGACACTCTGTGACACTCTAAGCTCAGTAGCCACTTCCATCTGAGAACATCCTGCTTGAGGTACTGTTGATCAAGAGTTAGGTCCCGACTTGATCTCATGATGTCAAAATGTGAACATCATGATGAGGAGAACTGCATAAATACCAATTCTAACTGAACCCCAAAATTTAATGGGCAATTCATGGATCAAACACCTGTTGTGAAGTTTGCCTTTAAGATCCTTGTTAGAGAACGGCACGTTGTTAAAACACTACGGAAACATTGAACAGTTAGACATGTGCAGTCAGAAGTTTAGGTAAGGTCACCGTCAGTTCACCTGAAAAAGTTAAGAGGTCATTTTAGGATCATCCCGAAATTTCACTCAAGAACCAAAAATTCTTAACTTTTTGTGAGTACTGTATTTACTTAGAATATTGGTGATGTGTTCAATACTTATTTCACCCACTGTAGGTAATTAGAGTCATATCATGACTATAGCTGCCCATTCACAGCAGAAATCTGTTAATTAAAATGCTTATATGGCTGATAACTATCTCTTCCAATCCCACTATGCATGTGTTCTCAGTGAAATTAAATCAAGCAAAAAATATTTTATTCAACCGATGACAGACTGCTGGGATTAACACAATCTCAAGTTACTATTCATCAACAAATCTTTGCCTTCAATAGGAATCCTTGGACACATACAGTAAATACTCAATATGGACTGAAACATATACAGTGTGTAAGTGTTCACCATACGATTATTTACTCATCTTTACTCCCTATCCTATGGAGAGATCATCATTACCAGATTGGTGTGGGCATGACACTTGGCACCGCCACTGATCCGATGTCAGCCAGGTGTAGGAAGTGTATGGGGCTGAATAATGTACATGCTATTGTAGCAAATTGGAGGGGGTGTCGGACCCCAATGATCTGATACTGATCTTTCCAAAGTATAGGTCACCAATATACTTGTACTGGACAAAACCTTAATAGGGATTATCCAGCACCTGTCACTTAAGCATCAGGAGGTGAAAGATAAGGACACACGTTCCGTGTGGTTTTACGTGTGTGTGCCTGCTACAATAGTGTAGCATTGCTGAACGTGTCTCCGTGCCGCCGGGACGTGCAAAACATGGCAAACACGTACCGGCGGCACGGATGTGTGTCACAGGCCTAAGATGAAGTGTGGTGTGACAACACTGATGGTTAACCCCCTCCTCACCTGAGATGGATACCGCACCTTAATGGAGTCGCAGTACCCTGTGGCTACCGGAGCCTAAGAGGAGCCACACACATACACAAACTGAATCAGGGCATGAGTTTTCAAGCTGAGACTGCGGACTGGGAATCTTTCCCCAGAATTTTGACAACTCATCTGAGAGCAGCATAATGTGGGGGCTGAGATCCTGATTCCAGCGATGTGTTCCTTATAGAGCTGCTTAGTGTAGTTTTGATAAAATCACTGATTAATCAGCAGGAGATTATCATTACAGGCCTGCTGCTGGGTAGTCCAGCATATTCATGAGCTCTGTATAACTGCTAGGTCTGCAGCAGAGAAAATATTGATTTTATCAAAATGCCAGCAAACAGATCAGTAAGTGACATCACTGGAATCAGGGTCTCTGACCCTACATTATGCTGCTTCAAGATGGGGGAGCAAAAACCTGGTGACAGATGCCCTTTAAAGGAATGCTCCTTTCAACAGCAATACAGAAATTAATTGGAAGAGTTTTCTAAGATTTTTCAAGGATTCCAGGGCCTGTGAACACCAGGTTTTTTATGCCAAGTTTTTAGCGTGGAAACTCCAAGACTTTTTGGGAGGATCTGGACCTTCCTCGCAGTGGGTATGTTCACACAGTGTCTATGTCAGACAGTTTCTAAAGAAGGAAACCACCTGAAAAGCAATAAAAAAAAAATTCAAAAGAATAACAACATGCAAACGACATTACTGTGCACATTTTAAGCCTTTTGCTACTTCTTTTAAAGCCCAACTCCAGCGGGGTTTTCTTCAGCACTGGAGTGATGCTTTTGATCTAAGCTCCCTGCCCTAAGCCTTATACTCACCTTTTGGAATTTTCATCCTTTTTCGCCATGGCACCAATCCCACAGCGCCATGGCACCAATCCCGCAGCGCAATCTTGCAACTGTAATTTCTGACTGGCCAGAAATCAAGCTTTTAATGCAAGTCTATGAAGGCCAGAACGAGGCTCCCATAGTTCACATTGAGTTTTGATCTCCGGCTGCTCCATGGAACACAGGAGCTGCCGGAAAGTTACAAATCACCTGAGATCTTCTGGAGCGGTGTTGGAAACAGATGAAGATGCTGGAAGGTCTAAGATAGGGGAGCTGGGGGGGGGTCTTAGATTAGAAGCACCTCTAAAGAAAACTAATCTAATGTATACAGTGTGCATATAGCCACTTTCTGCACCAAAAACTCCTCCAAAAAAATCTGGATATCTGCATTTTTTTTCCATTCAGCTTAATAGGATTGTCCACTTCTCGGACAACCTGTTCCTATTCCCCATTCTACGTCCCCATAAAAATAAACCCTATACTCTCCTCTGGTGGCGGCATGATTCTTGTGATGTCGGAACGCACATTCCCAGGATCCACATCACATTGTTACATCATGACCAATCAAGTGCTGGCTTCCATCTCAGCGCCTTTCTACAGTTATAGGGAACCTGTGACCAGTTTTTTGCCCTATAAGCTGCGGCCACCACCAGTGGGCTCTTATACATAGCATTCTAACATGCTGTATATAAGAGCCCAGGCCGCTGTGTAGAACATAAAAAACACTTTATAATACTCACTTAAACCGGTTGCTGCAGTGGAGTTGGGTCAGATGGGCGTCTTCGTCCTCAGGTGCCGGCGCCGCCTCTTTCGGCCATCTTTGTTGCCGCCTCTGTCGTCCTTCTGAAGCTGGGGTGCATGACGTATCCCACGTCATATACACTCGCCGGCATTCAGGTCCTGAGCAGAACAGATCAAAGTATTGTAGTGCGCCTGCGCGGGACTGGCGAGTGTGTATGACGTAGCCGCGTCATGCACCGCGGCTTCAGAAGGAGGACCAAGATGGCCGAAAGAGGCTGCGCCGTTACCGGAAAACAAAGACGCCCATATGGCCCACATCCTCCTCCGCAACCGGTTTAGGTGAGTATTATAAAGTGTTTTTTATGTTCTCACAGCGGCCTGGGCTCTTATATACAGCATGTTAGAATATTGTATATAAGAGCCCGGTGGTGGTGGCCGCAGCTTATAGGGCAAAAAAATGGTGAAAGGTTCCCTTTAAGTAATTATCATGATGTGAGTGGCAGCTGCAATGCTCACTTCCTGTTATTTACCCCATTCACCTCCGGGCGATTTTCCGTTTTTCATTTGTTCCTTCCCCTCTTCCAAGAGCCTTAACTTTTCTTTTTATTTTCGGGCCAATATAGCCATATGAGAGCGTGCTTTTTTTTGCTGGACAAGTTGTACTTTTGTATGACATAATTTATTCTGCCACATAGTGTCCCGAAAAAACGGGAAAAGTATTCCAAGTGCGGTGAATGTCACTATTATCTTTTGCCTTCTATATTGACCATGATCACTATCTGGTAAAAATAACCTGTTAGGCTACTTTCACACATCCGGTTTTTGCTCTGCGGCACAATACGGCGCTCTGCAGAAAAACCGCAACCTTCTTTTTGCCGCCGGTTGCGTTTTTTTTTGCACAGACTTACATTAGTGCCATATTGTGCCGCATGGGCTTGCGTTCGGTCCGGTTTTTGCCGCATACGGCAGATTTAGCCGATGCCGCGGCCGGATGGAACGTTGCCTGCAACATTTTTTGCTCCGGCAAAAAAAAACGCATTGCGGCGCATTTTTCAATGCATGCCTATGGACGCCGGATGCGGACAAAACCGCATCCGGCCGCCGCATGCGGTTTCTTCCACTGCGCATGCTCAGTAGCATGCCCCAACCGGAAAAAAACGGATGGGACGCATGTAAAAACTTATGCAAAGGAGGCAGTGTTTTCGCCGCATCCGTTGCATAGGTTTCACAGCCGGATTGAGCCGCATTGCTCAAACCGGATGTGTGAAAGTAGCCTTAGTAAGATTCTCCAGGTCAGTACGAGTTCCTAGATACCAAACATGCATAGTTTTACTTTTATCTGACTGGTGAAAAAAAAAAAAAGAAAAACCAAAAATTTGTAAAAAAAAAAAAAAAATAAAAATTCTGCTTTTGTCAACATTTTCCCAGACCCATAGCGTTCTCGTTTTTCGAGATCTGGGGCTGATTGGTGGCTTATTTTTTCTGTCTTGAGCTGGAGTTTTTAATTATCCCATTTTTGCGTACATACACTGTATAGCCGACCTGTATTGCATTTTATTGCAATGCTGCAGCAACAAAAAAAAAAAAAAAAAGGAATTCTGGCATTTGATTGTTTTCTCGATCCACCCTTTACTGATAAGATTAACTGATATAATATTGTAATATATTGGGCGTTTCTGAATGAGACAATACCAAATATGTGTATTTTTTATTGTTTTATTTTCAATGAGGTAAAACTTTTGTTGTTTTCTTAGTTTCACATTTTTGTTAATTATTTTTACCCTTTTTATTGATTTACTAGGGACTTGAATCTGCGATACTCCAATCCCATCCACTCTTCACAAGAAGGGAGTCATGACAGCGACAAATGGTCATCATAGAAATCCATTGGCGCTCCAACGATGGTGGCGGGGAACAGTACGATACCTGCCAAAGCGCGTTAGATCCCGCTGTCAGCACAATCTAAGTGGTTAACAGGCATGGGTGGATCTCTGATCCACCAGCACCTGTTAGCTGCAAGTTGGCTGATCCAATCAGCAGACATGTGCAGGGAAATGTTGGCATGTGAGCCCGTAGTAAAGGGACAGATACAACCTCGGACTGATACATCCAAGGTCGTAAAGAGGTGAAACGCCCGAAACTGCAGAGGAGGCGGTCAGTACTGATTGGTTGCGGGCTCGAGTGATATGTCACATGGGCCCCGGGAATGTAAGCTCCGACACGTAGGATCCGTGGCTGCACCGGAGGAGTATAGGCTATTTTAATGGGGGTGCATAGGGGAACAATGAGAGGAGGGTTGGTTGTCCTAAGGCCATGTGCCCACGGGAGCTTGCTTCTGCGGATTTTGCTGCGGAAAACCTGCGGCTTTATCTGGATCTGCCATATAAATCCGCAGGTTTCAGCAAGTACAGACACTCCCCATGTTATCCTATGGGACATGGGGAGTGCTGTGTCCACGCTGCGGAATGTGCGGCTGTGGAATATGCTGCGGATGTCCCGCAGCCACACATAACTGCATGTCAATTATTCCTGCGAAAATGCCGGCCCTCCACTATGGAGCTAGAAGCCGAGACGTCTGCAAGTAAATCGCATGAAAGTCCGCCGGTTTACCGCAGCTATTCGCTGTACTACCGCAGCTAAAAATAGCAGCGGATGCCGGCGGGCAGCTACGGTAAACCTGCGGCCGTACCTGCGGATACATCCTCAGGTACGAGCTCCCGTGGTCACATAGCCTAATAGTGCAAAACCCCTTTAGGGTCTGTGGGAAATTTGTTTTTCTTAAGAAAAATCTGCACCCTATGGCAGAACTCTGCACCTGCGGCAAAAAACGCTCCAAAAACGCACCTAAAATCCACATGCAGTGTTACCGCAGTTGATGCGGTTTTACTATGGTTAGTTGCGGTTTTCCATGGGTTGGTCCCTGTGGTTTTAACCATTATCTATGTCAAAAACGCAAAGTGATATGCTACTTCTTTTTGCTGCAGAAAAACCTGTAGGGAAAAAAAACCCCGCAGTGTGAGCACACTTGTTTTATACCCATAGGTTTTGCTGGGGAAGGCCTGCAGGAAGGTTATAAACAAAACAGCACCAATTCTGCAGCAAAAACCAAGGCAAATGCGCGGAAAAAACTAACAAACATGAGTGTGTAAAGCCCTCACAGAGGAGCGGCCAGGGCTGAACGGCCCCAAAAACGACACAAAAGAAGCTTAGCTCCCTGAAGCCACGGCCTGCAGGCTGCACAGGTGAGGGCTCCGTGTGCACACCGCCCGAGAGAAGCCGCCACCGAGACACCTGCTGAGACCTCCACACAATCCCGGAGACCGCGGCAGAGGAGACGACTCATCACGTGACCGAAACCGGCGGATTCCCAGGGTGACGAGAGCGTCACGGCAGAAGGCGGAGCTGTGCGGGGTAATATGGGCACGTGGTGTAGCGGTGGGCGGGGCTTTGCAAATCACGTGAGACTGAGGGGAGAGAAGCTGAGTAACCGGTTCCTGGTTGCAGAGAGAACGAGGAAGTGCGGAACCAGCGGCAGAGATGGCCTCCCTGTTCAAGAAGAAGACGGTGGACGGTGAGTGACCGCAGCCCGGGGGGGACACTGCTGTGTGCACTCCACACCCGGGGGGGATACTGCTGTGTGCACTCCACACCCGGGGGGGGATACTGCTGTGTGCACTCCACACCCGGGGGGGACACTGCTGTGTGCACTCCACACCCGGGGGGGGATACTGCTGTGTGCACTCCACACCCGGGGGGGATACTGCTGTGTGCCCCCCCACCTCACACCCGGGGGATACCGTCTTGTTGCCCTCACCCCCTTCTATCTGGAGAATTCCTCCGTGTGCCCCTTCCTCGCCTTCAGTGTGTCTCCAGCTCCGTGCCCTTCACCTTGCTGTGTGGCCCTATGACAGTTCTGCCTGGTCAGTGGCCCGCTCTGTGACTACCTGTGCCCACGCTGGTCCCGTGCCTACACGTCAGTGATTTGTCCCCACAGCTGATTTTCTGACGTGTTTAGGTTTGTGACTCATATATTACAGTCTCCAGGACTACAGGCCGGCGCCAGGCTGTGCCCACCAGTCACACTGTATACACACCTCTGGGGGCTGCCCGTCCCCCACTGTCACCTGAACAGTGCCAATTGTTTGGTTGTTGTTCTCCATCAGACATCTGTCCTCGCCCTCCTGCCACGTTGTTTTGTCCTTATGGCCGGGCATAGCCCTGATCCCGTCACCTGCACTGTCCCCCCCGGTCTGTTCTCCCTGTCAGTGACCCTCTGTCCCCACCTGGAGGTCTGTTCTGCCTGTCAGTGATCCTCTGTCCCCCCCGGTCTCTTCTCCCTGTCAGTGACCCTCTGTCCCCACCTGGAGGTCTGTTCTGCCTGTCAGTGACCCTCTGTCTCCCCCGGTCTCTTCTCCCTGTCAGTGACCCTCTGTCCCCCCCCGGTCTCTTCTCCCTGTCAGTGACCCTCTGTCCCCACCTGGAGGTCTGTTCTGCCTGTCAGTGACCCTCTGTCCCCCCCGGTCTCTTCTCCCTGTCAGTGACCCTCTGTCCCCACCTGGAGGTCTGTTCTCCCTGTCAGTGACCCTCTGTCCCCACCTGGAGGTCTGTTCTGCCTGTCGGTGACCCTCTGTCCTTGCTCTGTGTCCCCGGTCTGCTCTCTCTGTCCGTCCCCCCCCGGTCTGTTCTCCCCATCAGTGACCCTCTTTCCTGGTTCGTTCCCCCCCACTTCCGGTCTGTTATTCCTGTCAGTGACCCTCTGTCCTGACTCCATCCCCCCGTTTTGTTCTCCATGTCAGTGACCCTCTATCCCCCCCCCCCCCTCCCAGGTCTCTTCTCCCTGTCAGTGACCCCCTGTCCCAGCTCTGTCCCCCCTGGTGGTCTGTTCTTGTTGGTGACTTTTTGCTTTTTGTCCTGGCTCTGTTCCCCCCCCCCCTTCCCCGTCTCTGCTCTGTGTGTGTGTGTGTGTGTGTGTGTGTGTGTGTCCCCGGGTCTGCAGGGACCCTCTGTCCCGACTCCATGCCCCCGTTTTGTCTCCCTGTTAGTGCCCCCTTCTCCCGGCCCCCCTGTTCTGTTCTCACTGTCAGTGACCCCCTGTCCCAGCTCTGTCCCCCCCCCCCCCCCGTCTCTGCTCTCTCTGTGTGTCGTCCCCCCCCCCCCCCTCCCCCCCCCTTCCCCCGGGTCTGTTCTCCCTGTCAGGGACCCTCTGTCCCCACCTGGAGGTCTGTTTTCCCTGTCAGTGACCCTCTGTCATTGTGTCTGGCTGCTCTCCCCGGCGGTGCTGCAGTGTCTGCTGCTCTCACGTCACAGGAGGGCTTTGCATAATCATTGTAGGGTTTTCTGGTGGAGGAGCAGTCAGTGATATTGGAGGGAAAGGCAGGATTGCTGTGTAATAAGTTTTCTTTTAACCCCATTATTTACGGTTGAATATGCAGATTCCTCCCGATACTTATCACAGACACATCAGTGCGGTTCAGAGAGCTCCAGTCTGGTGTCAGGAGGATTTGTATCCGGATTATGTATAAATCAGGGTCGTCTTCATCTCATATTCTGCTTCTGTAGACGTGTAGAATTATAGAGCAGCGTCCCCAGCATTGTGAGTTGCTTCCTACAGATGTAGCAGAGTAGTGTTACATGGGACTGCAGAGCTATCATTGCTGGTGTTACATAGGACTGCAAAGCAAGCTGCAGTGGCATTATATGGGACTGCGGGGCTAGCTGGGGTCACGTTAGATGGGACTGTGGGGTTTGCTGGGGTTGCATTAGATGGGACTGCTAGGATGGCATTGCATAGGACTGCAGGGCTAGCTGGGGTGGCGTTATATGGGACTGCGTGGGTACTTAGAGTGGCGTTGCATGGGACTAGGTACAGTGGTGTTACATGGGGCTGCTGTACATAATCACAATGTATAGATGCTATAGCAATGAAGAGCTCAGAGTCATTTTCAGCTCTGCTACATCTGTATGTGTCATGTGGGGAACGGTTCTCTCTGGCATCCCTAATAATGTGTGCACCCTTTGTTTGCTGGCTGTATTTTGGAGCAGACTGATTTTGTTGCGGCGTGTTTCTATACATAGATACTTCTTTCCGGAAGTTCTTCTACCTATTATTTACCCACGTGATGTGGCGTGTGACTCGGGGCTGATGTCACCAACTCATCAGGTGACGAAAAGGGGCAGAGACGAAAAGGTGACGCAGGAGATGACTCACTCGGGCTGGGGTCAGAATTTCCCAAAGCAAATGAGTGACGAGAATGATCAGAGGGAAGAGCAATGTGCAGACATGTGGACTCCATACTGCAAGATTACAGCGGGGGGAGCATAAGGACGGCAGCGCTGTGACCCGGGCGGATTACACCTGTGAGCGTGTGATGTGTGATACACGTATGTACACACAACTGCACATACATTACACTCTCAGGGACGGTTCTGAGCATGAAGCATTTCATTCAAATTAGAACATTGGATGACAATGAACATGATTGGAACATTCTGGGTTTTGTTTTCTTTTTTTTTTTCTTTTTCGTTTTTTTTTTTTGTTTTTTTTCCCTTTTCTTTTAGTATCAGTGGAATAAAATGCATTAAGCAGCTCAACGTAAAAGTTTCAAAATCTGTGAATGAGAACGATTTGTAATGAAATATGCGCTCCGTACTTGGAAAGCAAAGGAACAAATGTCTGATCCGGGTCTTTTATGATCAAATTTTGTAATCCCTCCATGAATAAATAATCTTTTTATTTTTTATATAGCTCTAACATATTACATACATCAGGAACACTGTCCCCATTGGGGCTCACAATCTAAATTCCTTATCTGTATGTCTTTGATGTGTGGGAGGAAACCCAGGAAAATACAGGTAGAGCATACAAACTCCTTGCAGATGTTGTCCTTGGTCACATTCGAACCCAGGACCCCAATGTTGCAAGACTGCAGTGCTAACCACTGAGCCACCGTGCCGCCCTATGAAGCCTCCAAGACACAGATATCCAGCACTAGAACAGTCATTGCAGAACGTCCACTTCCTGCTGTGCAGTATACATGATGAATACCCACATGTCATGGAGACGGACACTTTTTCCTCCAGTCCTTTGCGGTTTGTGGTTCGTTACCAGGACGAGTTCACAGGCAGCAGATTTATTCTTATCCGTATGAATGGGGCTCGTGAAAACTGCAGAAACGACCCATTCACAGGGATGAGAGAGGCATTTCTGCAATGAATCTGCTGAGTATAAGCATAACTCCTGGATGTGAACAATACAAATAACGCTGGACGTGTAGAAGGAAGCCCCCCGGGGGGGACACCTCCCTGGGGTTTTGGACTTCTGCACTTATTTACTGATCATCAGAAAGGTGACAGATCAGTGCAGAAACAACATTTCCAGGAGAATGATGTGTTTACTTTTTCCCAAAGCTTGTATACAACCCCTTTTATTTGATTATTATTTATTATTATTTATTTATAGAGCACCATTAATTCCATGGTGCTGTACATGAGAAGGGGGTTACATACAGAATACATATATAAGTTACAATAGACAGACTAGTACAGAGGGAAGAGGGCCCTGCCCTTGAGGCCTTACATTCTAAAGGATTTTGGGGAGGAGACAGTAGGTGGTATATACAGTACATCATGAGTGTGTTTACCCTTTGTGTTCTGGAAACAAATGATTAGTTTCTTAATAATAATAATAATAATAATAATAATAATAATAATAATAATAATATAATATACTAGCAATAACTCATCATGATTTCACTCAACTCCTAGTTTTTTTTTTTCTCCCTGTTGTCAGCCATGTACATATGTGTGTGCATATATCAGAAGCCATAGCAATAGACAGTGGCTCCTGTCATGTGGTGATCACCTTCATACCGAAGATCTATCCTGTCCATCTTATCTATCTATGGGTCATTCTATGGTAACTTACGTTACATTCACAAGCCAAAAACTCAGTCAATAATGGCTACACACTGTTCTCTGAAGGCAGCACAAAAATGAGTGACTGTATATTGTACATTGAACTATTCTCAATAGATTTCAACACAGTTTGATTTTTTCAATAATACAAATGAAATACAAAATACAATGTTATTACTTGATACCTTACGTTACTTTTTGTGTAACATAAGTTACCAAGTAATAACATTGTATTTTGTATTTCATTTGTATTGTTGAAAAATCAAACTGTTGAAATCTATTGAATAGTTCAATGTACAATATACATTCACTCATTTTTGTGCTGCCTTCAGAGAACAGTGTGTAGCCATTATTAACTCAGTTTTTGGCTTGAATGGAATGTCTATCTATCCTAGTCTATCTATCTATCTATCTATCCTAGTCTATCTATCTATCTATCCTAGTCTATCTATCTATCCTAGTCTATCTATCTATCCTAGTCTATCTATCTATCCTAGTCTATCTATCTATCCTAGTCTATCTATCTATCCTAGTCTATCTATCTATCCTAGTCTATCTATCTATCCTAGTCTATCTATCTATCCTAGTCTATCTATCTATCCTAGTCTATCTATCTATCTATCCATCCTAGTCTATCTATCTATCCTAGTCTGTCTATCTATCCTAGTCTATCTATCTATCCTAGTCTATCTATCTATCCTAGTCTATCTATCTATCCTAGTCTATCTATCTATCCAAGTCTATCTATCTATCCTAGTCTATCTATCTATCCTAGTCTATCTATCTATCCTAGTCTATCTATCTATCCTAGTCTATCTATCTATCCTAGTCTATCTATCTATCCTAGTCTATCTATCTATCCTAGTCTATCTATCTATCTATCCATCCTAGTCTATCTATCTATCCTAGTCTGTCTATCTATCTATCCTAGTCTATCTATCTATCCTAGTCTATCTATCTATCCAAGTCTATCTATCTATCCTAGTCTATCTATCTATCCTAGTCTATCTATCTATCCTAGTCTATCTATCTATCCTAGTCTATCTATCTATCCTAGTCTATCTATCTATCCTAGTCTATCTATCTATCCTAGTCTATCTATCTATCCTAGTCTATCTATCTATCCTAGTCTATCTATCTATCCTAGTCTATCTATCTATCTATCCATCCTAGTCTGTCTATCTATCTATCCTAGTCTGTCTATCTATCTATCCTAGTCTATCTATCTATCCTAGTCTATCTATCTATCCATCCTAGTCTATCTATCTATCCTAGTCTATCTATCTATCTATCCTAGTCTATCTATCTATCTATCCTAGTCTATCTATCTATCTATCCTAGTCTATCTATCTATCTATCCTAGTCTATCTATCTATCCATCCTAGTCTATCTATCTATCTATCTATCTATCCTAGTCTATCTATCCTAGTCTGTCTATCCTAGTCTATCCTGTATATGCAATGTACTATATGGCTACTCCCTCTAGTGGCAAGCGTTAACATTACAGTCATTACAATCCATGCTCAGTGGCAGATAATGGGCTCCTGCGTTCCTAAGTCACACTTCTTTTCTTCTGGAAAGTCTTACATGTGTATATTCCTTTTCTGTTATTTCTCTGTATCATCCCGATACCTGTAGTGACATATAAACTAGTGATAAATTCCCCCGTGATGACACAATAGTAGAATTGCTCGGTCCAGCCTGTATTTCTGGTGCGGCACTGAATTATCCTGGGGTTGTGTGTCCATCTCCATATTATTAGTATTATAGCCGGCGTCTCTGTGGTACCACATAGATGGCTTTTCTCTGGTGTCCTTCAACATGAAAGCTCGGGGCCCCGGTGCCAGGGACAAATATAAGTTATTACTTTTGCTGTTGATTATTAGGTTTAAATAAAAAAAAAAAAAAAAGTAAATAACAGATTGCACTTTGCATTGATATACAGACAAAATTAGTAAAAGAACTTTTTATGCGCATGAATGACTTCTATCCTATACAGTCCGCAGATAGGTGCCCACCTGTGCCATGCTGAGTCACTATAGCACATATCTTCCTTTTAAATAAGCCCCTTAAGTAGAAAAACAAAATCCAGTGTATTCTCACGTTCTCCCCCAGTGTCGCTGTATACGTCGCTGTCTGTCCTGCCCTCCCACTTTGCTGGATTGGCTGCCAGTTTTGCTTATAACGTGGGCACAGCACTGCCACACCGCCCACACTTAGATCTGGGCACCGCCGACCCCCTATTACAACATGGCTGTGGGTATACGGAGGCAAGACGCAAGATCTATTCCAGATGACAATCTGCAGAGTGGAGTCTCATGGATAACCCACCAAGGTGGTGCTGGGGGGACGGCTGCGGACTCTAAGACCAGCGCAGGTCACTTACTGGACCTCGGGTGATGGATAAACTGTAAGCATCTTATATGGAGACGTCGCTATTGTATCGTACAGTGTGATGGATGCACCCGTGCTTTCTTCTTGTTGGTATTGTGGGTATATGTTGTTCAATAGTGGTATTAACCCTTCATGGACACTGGAAAATCCAAAATCTTGCAGTTTTGATCATCAGGAATTTGTATTATGTAGAGTGATGGGGTGTGAAAACTTATCGAGAAGCAGAAAGTTTATGGCATTTGTTAGTTTTATTTTTTGTTGACTGGGACTCAGACAAAACTGTATATATGCACACACATAAAATAAAAAAAAAAAAATATGTGTATGTATATGTGTGTGTATGTGTGTGTGTGTGTATGTATGTATGTGTGTATATATAATATATATATATATATATATATATATATATATATATATATAATGTATATGTGTGTGTAATCTATATATGCACACACATAAAATAAAAAATATATATATAAAAAATTATATTTTTTTATTTTATGTGTGTGCATATATATATGTGTATATGTATGATATAGATTTTTGATAACTTTTTTATGTTGTTTGACTTTTTGCCTTGTACCTCCTCTGCTGTGCTGCTTTGATGTCTACTAATATTCTTTATTACTCACAATGCAATGCAGGATTGTAGAGAACTTTTTCCCTTTCCGGCTGTAATTATTTCCCGCTTCCCGGGCCCTTTAAGGCAGTAAACGCCCTAATTAGCTGTAATGCGCCCCCGGAGCTCCGTTTATCTTCTCCTTTCCCCCATCCCATCGTCGGCGCTCTCAGGACCAGAAGGCAGCGGCTGTTTTTTAAGCTGTTGGAGCTGAGACTTCATGTCCCTAAATCTTCCCCCATTAAATATTCATAGGGGCGCGTCGTCCTGTAGCTGCGGCAGATTATTACGACTCTCACCAGGCGTCGCACCATCTGACCCCGGCACGTCTAATGCAAACATCCATAACGTCTTATTGTCTCCAGCCATCGCGGCAGAAGAATTAGGGGATCACACGGGGAGTCACCAGACGTTTCTATGGACCCTTTTATTTATTCACTGTCTTCTCTCTCTCTTGCAGACATAATAAAGGAGCAGAATAAGGAGCTTAGAGGCACTCAGAGGGCTATAACCAGAGACCGGGCAGCCCTGGAGAAGCAGGAGAAACAGCTGGTGAGTGGGCTGCAGGCTCGTGGAGCCGCTCTTGTGAGGACGCAGGTCAGCCCCTATAAGTGAGAATTAGAGAGGGGCTGATAATAAAGCACGGCTGATAGGGCTATGTCTGAGAGGGGGCCAAACATCCATATATCGTCGTCTTAATATAGATGGTCAGTAATCTATCTGCAACACTGAATAACGTTTATACATTCTTTACTTATACTAAAGTGTTTCTCCAGAGCTGTGTTCATAGTTCTGCCTGTTATTGGACAGGCGTGATGCCAGGCACAGCTTTGAATGGGATTCACTGCCCTATTGAGCATATTAATGATTAGGGGGGTATTACTATCCCATTAGGTGGTGACATATCAGGATATTCCATCAGTGTGGATCTGACTGCTTTAGAGAACAAAGTGGCGGCAGAGCCGATTAACTGCTGCGTCCTCTTCACGGTTTTTGCCTGTCCAGCATCATAATGGCCCACAGCTGTGAAGGGCGCTGCTGCAGTTCACCTGCACAGCCGGGTGCCACTGTGCAGCGAAACATTTGAAGAATTGAAGGGGACATAGAGCTGAATTATTGCAACCCCCACCCCCCCCCCTGCATCCTTTGGATCGGTAAGGGTCGTAGAGCTGAGACCCCTTTGATGATGATGTGGGGGAATATCCTGCAGGCATCCTTATAAAAACTGAGCTGGATGCACAATTCTTACTCCAGATCAGAAGAAAAGAAGTCATTCTAGAAGTGAGGAATAGTTGGTGTGTCGGGTAAATATAACCACTGCCTCTAACGAGAAGAATAAGGATCTCCAGCTCCGAAGGGCGACCATACTCTTTAAATAGCTGTCGGCTGAACAAGCTTTCTCTTCCGACCTCCTCAGATGCATGCACGCTTGGTTTGGCCGAGCATACATATGATCTGGATGCTGCTTATCTCCAGGGAGGCAAAAGGAATCGGGCATGAATGGTCCTTCTATCTCCCAACGTCATCTGCTAGGGAAATGTTTGGCAGTCCCATGCAATTAGGGTTTACCGTATTTTTCGAACCATAAGACGCACTTTTTTTCCTCCAAATTTGGGAGGAAAGTGTGGGGTGCGTCTTATGGTCTGAAGCTGCGGGGTAGGGAGCTGTGGGGAGGAAGCGGCTGTGGAGTGGGATCACAGGAGGCAGGGAGGGTCGCTGCTGCAGGATGCCGGCGGCTGGAGAAACCACGTGTGCCCGCTGCTTAAAGTCAGTGAATATTCATTAGCTGCTCCCCGCCCACCTCTCTCTGCAGTCAGCGGGTGTGAGGAGCAGCTAATGAATACTTGTTTAATGTAAACAGTGGTCACACGTGGGTTCTCCAGCCCCCGGCTTCCTGCAGCGGCTGGGGAGACTGTGTCCGCTGTGTAGGAGGCAGGAGCAGGGGGCCGCTGCACTCATGTCTGGCCCGGAAGAACTGCACATCACTGCAGCGTCCGGGGCCAGAGCACGGCATACATCACAGCACAGCCGCAGGCTCTGTGCTGAGGGCTCAAATTACTTTCACTTTGCTCCTGCTGCCTCTGCACTAGAAACAGTCTCCCGTAGCTGAGAAGGACCTACAGTGATGTAATGGAGAGGGGTGGCCAGAACAGCACAGTGCCCGCCTCTTACATCACTGCAGGTCCTTGAGATATGGCAGACTTTGTTTGTAATGCCAGGACCAAACTGAAACATGGTGAGCAGCACATCTGTAAAAGTAAGGCAATTAATAATATAGTATAGGCATTACTGTACACCTGGATGGGGTTGGAATATATATATACATACACACACACACACACACACACACACACACACACACACACACACACTAACACTATATATATATATATATATATATATACACACACACACTATATAACTATATACACACATACACTATATAACTATACACACTATATAACTATACACACACACTATATACACACAGACACACACACACACACTATAAGTATATACACACACACACACCAGATTGGAGGATCACACATATAATGATGGGGAACATACATATTCCACAATGGGGGCCATATATACCTGGAAGGTACCCAGAATGGAGGCTATGAGGACAAAATTTGGGGATATTATTACCTCAGTAACACTGTCAGCAGTAAAATAACAGTGTGTCATGACCACATTATTTTACTTTAATTTTATTTTTTTTCTATTTTTTTCCTCCTCTAAAACAAGGGTCTTATAGTCCGGTGCATCTTATAGTGCAAAAAATACGGTATATAGTTAGTACGAGGCTCATAAGGCTAGGATAATCTGTGTGCTACAGCTATTCAATTGCCAAAATTAGAGGACGGATTCTCCTCGTGTGTGGAGGAGATACTCCCCAGATACAGACGATGGCTCCAGCATGCTTCTTGGGAAGATAGTGCTCATCCATAAAGGCATGAGACCTAACACATCCGGTCAGAATAGGTAAAATGCCCTGACTACGGCTCATAAATGTGAGCCGTAGTCCACGTGGACTACGTGTGACCACGTGGACCAATCGTCCCATACTTCAGCCTCATCAAGAGGTCCTGATACAATGTCCTATTTAAAGGAGAATCTACTCCAGAAATGATGATAGACTAAAAAGACTCTGTATGGTATAATGAAAATAAAAAAAACAAACAAAAATCTTATATATATAAAAAAATATATATATCCTAGAACTGTGGTCGTACAGATTGGAGGCATTGATAAGGTTTAAAATGCATTATGTATAATATTCTGGTTATAAAGAAGAGTAGAATGTTTTTGCTGGGCCTCGGCTGATAAGTGCGAGCCCTTCCCTGCCTGTCCTGGTTTATTTAACACTTAAGCGGGCTTTACACACTGTGACATCGCTAGCATCGGTAGCACCCACCTCCGTCGTACGTGCGATATGTGATCACACGGCAGGCGGCCAATAGAAGCGGAGGGGCGGAGATTAGCATGACGTACAATCCCGCCCACCTCCTTCCTTCCGCATTGGCGGTGGAGGCAGGTAAGGTGATGTTCCTCGCTCCTGCGGTGTCACATACAGCGATGTGTGCTGCCGCAGGAACGAGGAACAACATCGCTAAACGATTTTATGTTTCAGGACTACCTCTCCGCGGCAAACTATTTTGACCGCTTTCGCGATCGTTTTAGGTCGCACATAAGTGTCACACGCTGCGATCCCGTTAATGACACCGGATGTGCGTCACAAACACTGTGACCCCCGACGATAAATCATTAACGATATCGCAGTGTGTAAAGCCCGCTTTAGTCAGTGAGCTCGCTCTGACTGGAGAGTTAATTATAACTTAACTTTGTTTTTGGGTTTTTTTGAGTGCCTCTCAGCAAGTGTTGGCACCCTTTGAGAAATTGAGAAATACTTCATTTTCTGGAACAAAGAAAATTATTGCAGTTACACATTTTGTTCTACATTGTTTTTTTTTTTTTTTTGTTTTTTGTTTTTTTTTTTTCCTTTTGTGTGTATTGGAACAACCCAAAAAAAGGAGAAAACAAGGGGAGTTGGACATAATTTCACATAAAACCGCCAAAAAGGGCTGGTCAAAAATGTTGGCACCCTCAGCTTAATATTTGGGTGCACACCTTTGGACTAAATAATTGAATCAATCGCTTCCTATTGGTCACCAACAAGCTTCTTCCTCCTCTCACCTGGAATTTTGGACTCTCTTCTTTTACAAACTGCCCCAGGTCGCTCATATTTGAAGGGGTTTTTTTTTCTCCCAACAGCAATTTTAAGATCTCTGTAGAGGTGTTCAATGGGATTTAGATCCGGATTCATTGCTGCCACTTCAAAATTCGCCATCACTTTGTTTCCATCCATTTTTAGGAGTTCTTGAATTATGTTTGGGTTATTGCCCTTCTGGAGGACCATTGACCAACGACACAAACCCAGCTTTCTGACACTGGACACTACATAGCCACCCAAAATCCTCTAGTAATTTTCAGGTTTCATGATCTTTCTTGCACACAGTCAAGACTCCCAGTGCCAGAGGCTGCAAAACAATCCCAAAACATCTTTGAACCATTCCCATATATGATTGTAGGTACGGTATTCTTTAATTTCTACGCCTCATTCTGCATTCGGTAGGTGTCCTCTGTTTGCAAGATACTTACCCACCAACGTTTTGGCAAACAGTAGTCCAGCTTTTTTATGTCTGTGTCAGCAGTGGGGTCCTCTTGGGTCTCCTGCCATAGTTTCATTTCATTTAAATGTGTATGGATAGTTCGCGCTGAGACTGATGCACCTTGACACTGAAGGACAGCTTGAATTTCTTTCGAGCTTGATTGGGGCTGCTTACCCACCATGCAGACTATCCCGCATTGCAACCTTTCATCAGTGTTTTTTATTTAGATATTTATTTTTTTTTTTTCTGCCGTCCACATCCAGGGAGATTAGCTACAGTGCTATGAGATAGTAACTTCATGTGTTGAGCATCATGGACAAAGGAACATCAGGATCTCTGGAGATGGACTTGTAACCTTGAAATTGTTGCTATTTTTCAACCATTTTAGTTCTCAAGTCCTCAGGCAGTTCTCTTCTCCTCTTTCTGTTCCCCATGTTTAGTGTGGCACACACAGACACACAATGCAAAGATGAAGTCAACTTCTCCACTTTCTTTGTCGCTCTATTGGGAGACCCAGACAATTGGGTGTATAGCTACTGCCTCCGGAGGCCACACAAAGTATTACACTTAAAAGTGTAAGGCCCCTCCCCTACTGCCTATACACCCCCCGTGGGATCACGGGCTCCTCAGTTTTCATGCTTTGTGCGAAGGAGGCTAACATCCACGCATAGCTCCACTGTTTAGTCAGCAGCAGCTGCTGACTTTGTCGGATGGAAGAAAAGAGGGCCCATACTAGGGCCCCCAGCATGCTCCCTTCTCACCCCACGTTTGTTGGCGGTGTTTGTTAAGGTTGAGGTACCCATTGCGGGTACGGAGGCTGGAGCCCACATGCTGTTTTCCTTCCCCATCCCCTTAGGGCTCTGGGTGAAGTGGGATCCCATCGGTCTCCGTCCACAGCCCCTGGGAATCTGCTGGACATGGAGCTGAGTATCGTCAGGGACAGGACCCTGCTACATTAAGGTACTCTGTGTCCCCGTACAAATCGCGCACACACACTGCAGCATTGCTGGGTGTGTTAGTGCGCCGGGGACAGCAGCGCGACACGCTTGTGCTTTACTCACTGCAGCTTTGCTGAGTGAGTTTATGTATTAGGGACTGCCGCGCCAGCCGCTGCTGGCGGTTTTTTACACTGCGGCGCGGCTGGGACTTGTGGTGCGCCGGGGACTTCCGCGCTGACCGTGCATATATGACGGCCGCGCTTATAAATCGAGTCCCCGGCTTTTGCGGCCTAGTTCCGTTTCGTTCCCGCCCCCAGGCCTGCCAGTCAGGGGAAGGGCGAGACGCTGGTCAGAACATCAGCGCCGAGGGCTGGAGTCTGCTTAGCATACTCCAACCCCCCTCACTGGGCACAGTGGGACGCCAGTTTCCCGCACTTTGTCTGGGGCACGCCCACGGCCCGCCCCTCTTCACAGGACGCCGGCAGCCATTCCTGTTTGCAGTCTGACTGGAGAGGGGAGACAAGCTCTGGGAGACCCAGACACGGGATTCTGGCGACCACACACCCGCTGGCAGCGGGCGGTAAGCGGCACCTCGGGTGCTGACCCCACTAGTGCCGAAGTGTTCATTTGTACTTTATGCTTGTATGCTATACAGTGCACTGTACGGTCGCTATTCTTGGCTATATACCCTCCTAGATTGCTAGACAACAGCATGTCGTCCGCAAAAAGCAAGGGGGCCAAGACACAGGCTTTCTATGCTACCTGTACCGCATGTGGGGCTGTTCTACCGGCAGGTGCCACTGACCCCCATTGTGTGCAATGTTCGGCCCCTGTAGCACTCGCTCAGCCGGGGTCTCTGCTAGAAGGGGCCCAAGGAGAACCGCCTGTGAACACTGTCCAGGTGACAGGGACGGAGTTTGCAGTTTTTGCTGATAAACTGTCGGTGACTATGACTAAAATCCTTGAGACTTTGCAGTCCAGACCGGTAACTCAGACCATGGGCACTGTTGATTCAATGCTCCCTGGCCCCCCCCATTTGGAACAAATCCGTGCTCCGGGGGGGTCCCATACATCCCGGTGTGATGGCTCTGACACGGACGACAGTCCCAGACAGCCTAAGCGAGCTCGCTATGAGCGACCCTCGACTTCATCACACTGGTCAGGGTCCCAGCAGGAGGACTCTCTGTATGATGAGGCAGAGGTAGCTGATCAGGATTCTGATCCTGAGACCGCTCTCAATCTGGATACACCTGATGGGGACGCAATAGTGAATGATCTCATAGCGTCCATTAATAAAATGTTGGATATTTCTTCCCCAGCTCCTCCAGTGGAGGAGTCAGCTTCACAGCAGGAGAAATTCCATTTCAGGTATCCCAAGCGTAAATTGAGTACTTTTCTGGACCACTCTGACTTTAGAGAGTCAGTCCAGAAACACCACGCTTATCCAGATAAGCGTTTCTCCAAACGTCTTAAGGATACACGTTATCCCTTTCCCCCGGACGTGGTCAAGAGCTGGACCCAGTGTCCAAAGGTGGATCCCCCAATCTCCAGGCTTGCGGCTAGATCCATAGTTGCAGTGGAAGATGGGGCTTCACTTAAAGATGCCACTGACAGACAGATGGAACTCTGGTTGAAATCCATCTATGAAGCTATCGGCGCGTCGTTTGCTCCAGCATTCGCAGCTGTATGGGCACTCCAAGCTATTTCAGCTGGTCTGGCACAGATTGACACTGTCACACGTACATCTGTTCCGCAAGTAGCGTCCTTAACTTCTCAAATGTCTGCATTTGCGTCTTACGCTATTAATGCTGTTCTGGACTCTACGAGCCGTACGGCAGTGGCGTCCGCCAACTCCGTAGTTTTACGTAGGGCCTTGTGGTTAAGGGAATGGAAGGCAGATTCTGCTTCCAAGAAGTGCTTAACCAGTTTACCATTTTCTGGTGACAGACTGTTTGGTGAGAGATTGGATGAAATCATTAAACAGTCCAAGGGTAAGGATTCTTCCTTACCTCAGCCCAGACCAAATAAACCCCAACAGAGGAGGGGACAGTCCAGGTTTCGGTCCTTTCGAGGCTCGGGCAGGTCCCAATTCTCCTCGTCCAAAAGGACTCAAAAGGATCAGAGGAGCTCAGATTCTTGGCGGGCTCAGTCACGCCCAAAGAAAGCAGCCGGAGGAACCGCTACCAAGGCGGCTTCCTCATGACTCTCGGCCTCCTCTCTCCGCATCCTCGGTCGGTGGCAGGCTCTCCCGCTTTGGCGACATTTGGCTGCCACATGTCAAAGACCGTTGGGTGAGAGACATTCTGTCTCACGGGTACAGGATAGAGTTCAGTTCTCGTCCTCCAACCCGATTCTTCAGAACTTCTCCGCCTCCCGGCCGAGCCGAGGCTCTTCTGCAGGCGGTGTGCTCTTTAAAGGCAGAAGGAGTGGTGATCCCTGTTCCTCTTCAGGAGCAAGGTCACGGTTTTTACTCCAATTTGTTTGTGGTGCCAAAAAAGGACGGGTCTTTCCGTCCTGTTCTGGACCTAAAACTGCTCAACAAGCACGTGAAAACCAGGCGGTTCCGGATGGAATCCCTCCGCTCCGTCATCGCCTCAATGTCTCAAGGAGATTTCCTAGCATCAATAGACATCAAGGATGCTTATCTCCACGTGCCGATTGCTCCAGAGCACCAGCGTTTTCTACGCTTCGTTATAGGAGACGAACACCTTCAGTTCGTAGCCCTGCCTTTCGGTCTGGCGACAGCCCCAAGGGTCTTCACCAAGGTCATGGCAGCAGTAGTAGCAGTCCTGCACTCTCAGGGTCACTCTGTGATCCCTTACTTGGACGATCTACTTGTCAAGGCACCCTCTCAAGAGGCTTGCCAACACAGTCTGAACGTTGCGCTGGAGACTCTCCAGAGTTTCGGGTGGATCATCAACTTTTCAAAGTCAAATCTGACCCCAACCCAATCGATAACATACCTTGGCATGGAGTGTCATACTCAATCAGCGATAGTGATGCTTCCGCTGGACAAACAGCGTTCACTACAGACAGGGGTGCAATCTCTCCTTCAGGGCCAGTCGCACCCCTTGAGACGCCTCATGCACTTCTTAGGGAAGATGGTAGCAGCAATGGAGGCAGTCCCTTTTGCGCAGTTTCATCTGCGTCCACTACAATGGGACATTCTCCGCCAATGGGACGGGAAGTCGACGTCCCTAGACAGGAACATCTCCCTTTCTCAGGCGGCCAAGGATTCTCTTCAGTGGTGGCTTCTTCTCTCCTCACTGTCCATAGGAAAGTCCTTCCTACCCCCATCCTGGGCGGTGGTCACAACGGACGCGAGTCTATCAGGGTGGGGAGCAGTTTTTCTCCACCACCGGGCTCAAGGTACGTGGACTCAGCAAGAGTCCACCCTTCAGATCAATGTTCTGGAAATCAGAGCAGTGTATCTTGCCCTACGAGCCTTCCAGCAGTGGCTAGAAGGCAAGCAGATCCGAATTCAGTCGGACAACTCCACAGCGGTGGCATACATCAACCACCAAGGAGGGACACGCAGTCGGCAAGCCTTCCAGGAAGTCCGGCGGATTCTGACGTGGGTGGAAGACACGGCATCCACCATATCCGCAGTTCACATCCCGGGCGTAGAAAACTGGGAAGCAGACTTCCTCAGTCGCCAGGGGATGGACGCAGGAGAATGGTCTCTTCACCCGGACGTGTTTCTGGAAATCTGTCGCCGCTGGGGGAGGCCGGACGTCGACCTAATGGCGTCCCGGCACAACAACAAGGTCCCGGCCTTCATGGCACGGTCTCACGATCTCAGAGCTCTAGCGGCGAACGCCTTAGTCCAAGATTGGTCGCAGTTCCGGCTGCCTTATGTGTTCCCACCTCTGGCGCTGTTGCCCAGAGTGCTACGCAAGATCAGGTTCGACTGCCGCCGCGCCATCCTCGTCGCTCCAGACTGGCCAAGGAGGTCGTGGTACCCGGATCTGTGGCATCTCACGGTAGGACAACCGTGGGCAATACCAGACCGACCAGACTTGCTGTCTCAAGGGCCGTTTTTCCATCAGAATTCTGCGGCCCTGAGCCTGACTGTGTGGCCATTGAGTCCTGGATCCTAGCGTCTACAGGATTATCTCAAGAGGTCATTGCCACCATGAGACAGGCTAGGAAACTAACCTCTGCTAAGATCTACCACAGGACGTGGAAGATATTCTTAGCTTGGTGCTCTGCTCAGGAAGTTTCTCCCTGGCCATTTGCCTTGCCTACTTTTCTTTCCTTCCTGCAATCCGGGTTGGAAAAAGGTCTGTCGCTCGGCTCCCTTAAGGGACAAGTCTCTGCGCTATCTGTATTTTTTCAGAAGCGCCTAGCACGACTCCCTCAGGTACGCACGTTCCTGCAAGGGGTTTGTCATATCGTCCCTCCTTACAAGCGGCCGTTAGAGCCCTGGGATCTGAACAGGGTTCTAATTGCTCTCCAGAAGCCGCCTTTCGAGCCTTTGAGGGATGTTTCCCTGTCTCGCCTTTCGCAGAAAGTGGCCTTTCTAGTAGCGGTCACATCTCTTCGGAGAGTGTCCGAGCTAGCAGCACTGTCATGCAAATCCCCCTTCCTGGTGTTTCACCAGGACAAGGTGGTTCTACGCCCGATTCCGGAGTTTCTTCCTAAGGTGGTATCCCCCTTTCATCTCAATCAGGATATCTCCTTACCTTCTTTGTGTCCTCGTCCAGTTCATCAATGTGAAAAGGATTTGCATTTGTTGGATCTGGTGAGAGCACTCAGAATCTACATTTCCCGCACGGCTCCTCTGCGCCGTTCGGATGCACTCTTTTGTCCTTGTCGCCGGCCAGCGTAAAGGATCGCAAGCTTCCAAATCCACCCTGGCTCGGTGGATCAAGGAACCAATTCTTGAAGCCTACCGTTCTGCGGGGCTTCCGGTTCCCTCAGGGCTGAAGGCCCATTCTACCAGAGCTGTGGGTGCGTCCTGGGCATTACGGCACCAGGCTACGGCTCAGCAAGTGTGCCAGGCGGCTACTTGGTCGAGTCTGCACACTTTTTCCAAGCATTATCAGGTGCATACCTATGCTTCGGCGGACGCCAGCCTAGGTAGACAAGTCCTTCAGGCGGCAATTGCCCACCTGTAAAAAAGGGCCGTTTTTATGGCCCTATCACGAGGTATTATTTTACCCACCCAGGGATTGCTTTTGGACATCCCAATTGTCTGGGTCTCCCAATAGAGCGACAAAGAAGAAGGGAATTTTGTTTACTTACCGTAAATTCCTTTTCTTCTAGCTCTAATTGGGAGACCCAGCACCCGCCCCTGTTTTTTTGTATACACATGTTGTTCATGTTGAATGGTTTCAGTTCTCCGATATTCCTTCGGATTGAATTTGCTTAAACCAGTTTATTGGCTTTCCTCCTTCTTGCTTTTGCACTAAAACTGAGGAGCCCGTGATCCCACGGGGGGTGTATAGGCAGTAGGGGAGGGGCCTTACACTTTTAAGTGTAATACTTTGTGTGGCCTCCGGAGGCAGTAGCTATACACCCAATTGTCTGGGTCTCCCAATTAGAGCTAGAAGAAAAGGAATTTACGGTAAGTAAACAAAATTCCCTTCTTTTCATCTGGTTTCAGTTGTGATTTTCATATTGCCCACACATGTTACTTGCCAAAGGTGAGTTTGAACGCGCATCACATCCTGGAAACAGAGTTGTTATCTCACAATTTTGGAAAGGTGCTAACAATCTTGTCTAGCCCAGTTTTGGGGTTTTGCATGAAATTATGTCCAATTTGCCTTTTTTTTTTTTTTTTTTCTTTTTTCTTCTCCTGGATTTTGTATAAGATATTCATTGTACTGTAAAATGCCATCAATATGACTGCTTTTTCATTTAAAATATGTATGTTCTTTTAAAAATAAATCAGAAAGGTTTATGTATAATTCTTCAATATCTACACACGCTGCTCTGATAATAAATAAATACATTAAAATTGTTTTTTGTTTTGTTTTTTTTTTTGAGACTTGTAACCTTACTTTTCTGTCCATGGTCCTGGCTGAGGGCTGATTTTTCTTTTGCATGCTGAGCAGTAGTGTTTTTTTCCTTTCCACGGACCATAGTCCCAAGATCGGTGAAAGAAATAGTGTAATGACCCCAAAATCAGTGAAGAATAGTATTTATTTAAAATTCGATAGAAAAAATAGAAAAAAAAAATACATTTTATATCCATAAAAAAATAGTAGTAGTAGGTGAATGTTGAGGACACAAAATATGACAATGCAGAGGGCGCAGAAATCATCTCACAATAGTAATGTGGTATAAACACTAGATGGCGCCCAACTATAATGAGGCCCAAATTACATATTACAAAGAAGGGGCAGTAACTGAAAAGGAGGTAAAAAAAAAAAAACAAAAAAAAAAACTCAGGTTCTTGTGAAATATTGATGTTACAAATAGTCTGAAAATAATGGAACCAGCATCATCCTCATGCAAAGTGACAGGTGCTTACCAGTACGCTCTGTGTCCCTGTGTGTGTCAAGCCCTGACACCCGTTTTGTGGGGGCTGTTACACGGCTTTCATTATTGTCACTAATACACTATTTATAACATTGATATTTCATAATTTGCTATTTTTTTTTTATTTTTTTTATCTCCTTATTCCTGGTTCCTGCCTTTCTTTTTTAAGATGTAATTTGTGCCTTATTATGTTTGGGCTCCATCTAGTGGTTAGACCACCTTACTATTGTGAGATCATTTAACTGAATACTTTCTGTAGATTTTGATTGACAATACAATAGGATAAAGCGTTGCACACTAGTCACAATGTATAGGGGAATAATGCAAAGCAGAACTGCTATGGGAATACTAGACTGAAAAATACAATGGACTATCTGAAAAATTGAAAAAAAAACTTGAAAATGGAATATGCATAACTGCTATGAATAATAGGAATGTAAGATGTTTAGCCATTGTATTGATCAATGCAAAAGTTAGGGACCCCAAAAATAGAGATTACCTTGGCGTTGGTTTTAGGGCTCTTTTGCATTGATCAATACAATGGCTAAACATCTCTTATATTGCTATTATCCATAGCAGTTATGCATATTGCATTTTCAAGGTTTTTTTTCAATTTTTCAGATAGTTTATTGTATTTTTCAGTCTAGTATTCCCATAGCAGTTCTGCTTTTCATCATTCCCATATACATTGTGACTGGTGTGCAACTCTATACCTTTATTGTATAGTTATGTTTTTGAGTTTTGCACCTTGTTCACACCATTGGTGTTCCAGGCATACATTCTTTAATGATTTTGATTGACAGCCATCTTTTTCTACTTTTTTGCTACCTCATTACTTAGTACTCCTTTTTTTTTTTTTATTTAGCAAATTTACTCTTTCCTCTTTATTATTATTATTATTATTATTATTATTATTATTATTATTATTATTATTATCATCTCTAATAAAGTATAATTTTTAATTAAATAGGTCTCGTTATTCTCTCATTTTGGGGTCATCACACTCCATTTAGTTAGTCCTCATTTTCAATACTACACTATTGCAGTAAATTGTGTGATTGTAGTTTTCCCCTGACATACAGCCTGTGGCTGAGCCTCATAGTAGGGTAAAGTTGGCAGTAACAGGGGTTTTCAGCAGACCTTTGGGTGTCTGTTTAACCCATTAACTAGCCGTGAACACGTTGTTTAAATGCCACTGCCACTGATTGACAGTGGCATCTTAGTGGTTAAAGGAAATGTCACCCAGGTTTTTACTCCCTCATCTGAGAGCATCACAATACAGAGACCCTGATTCCAGTGATGTCGCTTACTGAGCTTTTTGCTGTCATTTGTGTTTTCTCTGCTGCAGATCTAGCAGTTATACAAAGCTCATGAATATGCTGGACTACCTGGCACCAGCCAAGTAGTCCTGTAATGATTATCTACTGCTGATTTAAACTGTAATTTTATCAAAACTACACTAAGCAGCCAAGTAAGTGACACATCGCTGGAATCAGGATCTCTGCCCCTACCTTATACTGCTCTCAGATTTGGAGGCAAAAACCTGCTGGCATATTCCCTTTAAGTGATAGGAGCTTAGCTCTGAGCTGTTTGAGACAGATGCCGGCTTTTTAACACCGCCACTTTTTGCCATGTGTGGAGCAGGCTCCTCTCTACATTCCGCCACGATCTGTGATGAAAATAAACACACCTGGTTGATAAGGGGTTAACTCTACCAGTTTAATTATATCTAGCTACAAGGTTTAAAGTTCTTGATAGTTCTGCCATTGATGGATATTACTTGTGAGCATTATTCCTTCTTCCTTTCCCAAACCCCCCCCTTCTCCAGGAAATGGAAATCAAGAAGATGGCCAAGACGGGTAATAAAGAAGCCTGCCGAGTTCTAGCAAAGCAACTGGTCCAGCTCCGCAAGCAGAAGACAAGAACTTATGCCGTTAGCTCCAAAGTCACCTCCATGTCAACGCAGACCAAAGTCATGAGCTCCCAGATGAAGATGGCCGGGGCAATGTCCACTACAGCAAAGGTAAGGGCTGAATACAGGGGGGGGGGCATGTAACAGCCTTGTAAGAAACGCCACTGGGTCATGTTTTAACCCCACAGGACGACCGACTTCAACACCGTTTGTTTATTTTGTATTTTATTTTAGACTATGCAAGCCGTGAACAAGAAAATGGATCCACAGAAAACTCTGCAGACGATGCAAAATTTCCAGAAAGAAAATATGAAGATGGAAATGACGGAAGAAATGAGTAAGAGTCCAGCTCCTTAATAAATAAACAGGTTTCCAATAGAAGACTAGAACCAAGTACCGTATTTTTCGGACTATAAGACGCACCCTCCCCCCCCAAATGTAGTCTCAATGTGTCTGCGGGGAATGAGGGTGGAGCGGGTCATCAGGGGCACGAGCAGGCTGTAACAGCACCTACCGTGACCACGTGGGCCCGCTCATTACATATGCATGCCAATCATCCCACAGCGCTGAAGCCGACGCTGACAGGTGGGCGGGATGATGGGCGGGGGGTGCGTGCATAATTAACAACTGGCCCGCATGATCACCCCTGGCAACTACAGCCTGGAGTGATCATGTGCGGCTGTATTCACTGCCCCCCGCATATCATCATCAGCGCGGGGTGCAATGAATAAGTATGGTATACTCACCGGTCACTTCCCTGCAGCATCGCGATCTCCTCCTGTCTGCCGGCAAGCTGATCTGTGTAGAGAGCGGTGAGCACAGCGATGACGTCATCCCTGTGCGCGCCGCTAGTCTTAACGCAGGTCAGCTGACAGGCAGACAGGAAAACGAGCGATGCTGCAGACAAAGGTGACTGCTCCACACAGATCAGCGGCGCTGCTGCCACACGGAGTAAGGAAAGGCGAGTATAAACGTTTTTTTTTTTTTTTTTTTTTGTGTGATACAGGATACATGCCATATAGCAGAATGGATGGGGGTATATAGCAGGATGAGGGCATATTCCAGGATGGCAATATATAGCAGGATGGGGGTATATAGCAGGATGCCAGTATATTGCAGGATAAGGGCATATACCAGGATGGGGTACATATATACAAGGATAGGGATCATATACAAGGCAGAAGGATCATTACCAGGATGGGGTACCTTAGTAGAGAATTTTAGGACATTACCCCCATAACAGTGTAAGCAGCAGATCCTCGCCCCAGAACAGTGTGTCATGACCACATTTTTTGCTTAAAATTTTACTTTCCTCCTCTAAAACCAGGGTGCGTCTTATAGTCCGAAAAATACGGTATTTATCACAAATCCCAGCACTAAGGGGTGGCGGAGTGATCAGTCACTTCTCATCCCATCCAAAGCCCTATGCAACACCAGAACACTGCAGGACCTGCTGCCTACAGCAGAACGCCGATAACTTTTTGGGCAGGATTTTATGTTTTGTTGAGAAGATCTGCTCCAAAATCCTCCTAAAGAAAAACATAGAAACTCCACCAATTCATTCCTATGGGAAATCTACTTTGCTAAAACTAAAAATTTAAAGAATTATTTAGGATGAAAATCTAATTTTAAAATACTCTGGAAAGAGGCCACATACCACACTTTGACATGTTCCTCTTACCCTTGCAGTAAACGACACTCTGGATGACATCTTTGATGCCTCTGATGACGAGGAGGAAAGCCAGGACATTGTGAACCAGGTGTTGGATGAGATTGGAATTGAAATCTCAGGAAAGGTATGTACCAAGTGCAACTACAAACAAACAAGGTACACGTTGCTAAGTATTCCTGCGCAAAGACTGACGAGGCGCGGATTCTATAATCTGCAACTTTTTATTCCTCTGTGCGGATTTCAACACCGATTATTATTTTTTTTTTTAAATTAAAGCGTGAAATCTGCAATAAATTCTAACTGAAATCTGTATCTAAGGCCAGAGTCACACTTGTAACTGACTCGCGTGAGTCTCGCATTGGCATCACCGGGCACGGCCACACATTCTCTGGAGAGGACCGCCTCAACTACATAGAAATATGCAACCGACCCGCTCCTGGTGATGCTGATGCAAGACTCGCGCGAGTCATTCCAGCCTAAAGGCCGCTTTACACGCAACAACATCGCTAATGAGATATCGTTGGGGTCACGGAATTCATGATGCACATCCGGCCTCGTTAGCGACGTCGTTGCGTGTGACACCTTTGAGCGACCGCTAATGATCAGACGATCAGAAATACTCACCTAATCGTTGATCGTTGACACGTCATTCATTTTCAAAATATTGTTGCTCGTGTTGGACGCTGGTTGTTCGTCATTCCTGAGGCAGCACACATCGCTATGTGTGACACCCCGGGAACAACGAACAACACCGTACCTGCGTCCTCCGGCAACAAGGTGGGAGTGACGTGAATGCGTCTACTCTCCGCCCCTCCACTTCTGTTGGTAGCCCGCTGATTGACATAGCTGTGACGCCGCATGAACCGCCCCCTTAAAGAGGTTTTTCGCCGCCCACAGCGACGTCGTTAGGAAGGTAAGTCCGTTTGATGCGTCCTAGCGATATTGTTCGCCACGGGCAGCAATTTGCCCGTGACGCACAAAACGACGGGGGCGGGTGCGATCGCTAGCGACAATGTTGCTACGTGTAAAGCGGCCTTTACACAAGTGAGTTTTGCAGCATATACTCTATGGAGAAAAGTTAAAAACGCAACTTATGAATTTTCCATCAGTTATTTCTAGAGTCTTTGGGGTATAAGCACCAATGGGATTGCTCCTTTTATATAATTATTTTCCTTCAGTAAATATTTATATTCGCAAAGAAAGGACATACTAAGGAAATTATTCTATAAACACTGCATTGTGCCATTCCTCTGTTACTCTTCATGGAAATATATGAATAATGTGATGACAACCATTCTTCTATACCAATGTGGGTGTGTCCCTACAGACTGATCGTGTCCAGCCAGTGTTGGTTTTTATTTTCTGTCAGTATAAAAGCTGTAATCTAGGTGGTGGCTTTGGAATTCTGCTCCACCTTTTCTTTATAACAGTTTTCATATATCCCGTTCTGATTTGGTAATGCTATAATGAGGAAAAAAAAAAAATTAGGTCTGTGGTCCTATAGTCAATGAATCCTCGACCACTAATACATATGGGAGGAGCGCAATGAAGGACTCCTGTATCCCTCCCATCTGCACATTTAGGCTATGTGCACGCATTGTTTTCTTATATTTTTTTTTTTTTTTTTAATTTTTTTATTATATACAGAAAATAAGCACACAAAGCGTGTTTTGGCAGGAATAACACAACAGGAAAAAACCCTGCATTTTTCTTATAATTGCATATGCGAGTTTTTTCCTGTGTTTTTTTTTTTTAATTTATTTCTTAGCTATGACGATCGTGGGGGTTCAGGCGCAGTGCCCCGTGATAACTGTTGGGTCTCCAGCTGATGTTACAGCCAGGAGCCGTCTCTCTCTGCTTGGAGCGGTTGCCCCCCGCTCACCCCATCCCTGCTCCCAGAAGTTTAACACCCTGAATGCTGTGATCAATGCGATTTGCAGCATTCAGGTGGCAGAGTGAAGAATCTCTTCCCCCCCCTCCCCCCCGGCGATCGGGCCCCTATATTGTGATCACAGGGATCCGATCGCTGCCATGCCAACCCTGTGTCTTTACTATGATTACCCCAGGTTACTGAGCTATGGAGAGCCTCACACACCATGCCTGATGCATGCAGTGTGAGGCAAAGTGTCAGAGAATTGCAGCACTGACCTATAATCCACTGTAGTGATTGTGATCGAGCTTGAGCTGCAGTGGATTAGATCCACAGGAAAAAACGCAGAAACAATTGACATGCTGCTTCTTTTTTTCTGCAAGGATAAAACAAGCAATGTGCACAGCAAGTCAGGATTCTCATAGACTTTACATGCATTTTTCCTTGCAGTATTGATTAAAAGCAGCAAGGAAAAAATTTCATGTGCACATAGCCTTATGCTGTGTACATGAGTATTATGGAGATATTCTGCATCTGGTTAGTCCTACTTTACCTTTCTTATCCTCTAACCTTCTCCTTATTATCACTTTTAGATGGCAAAAGCCCCATCCGCCGCTAAAGGCCTTCCCTCCGCATCCTCCACCAAAATCTCAGATGAAGAGATCGAGCGCCAGCTGAAGGCTCTGGGCGTAGATTAACCGCCCGATCATCGGAAGTTTCCCCGCTACGTGTGGACTTGTATCTTATTACTAATGGATCAGTCTGAACAGGGATTTATTTTTGAGAACTGAAGAACAAAGGTGTCTTTCATTTGCTAACAGACGCTAAATGACCTTGTACAATACTAGTACCTGTATATAGACATTAACCCTTTCATTCTGTACAGATCCCCCCCTCTGTGTCAGGAGACGCTGACATCCAGAAGCTGCAGTGTACAATTTTTGTAAAGACGCTCCGACTTTTATTATAATAGATCTATTCACTTCCATCATATTTCAATCAGCAAATCCTCATCTGAAGTTTCCCCCATCAGTTTAGCACTTACAATCTTCCCGCCATGTGCATGGCAGCGGATTCCTGACCTGCATGCCTACAAGCCGCTGGTCACATCGGGGTTTTCTATTACATATGCTCTTATTCCTGTAATATGACATACGATCTCCATCTATATACCATACACAAGACTGGCCGTACAGAAAGCTCCAGTAATACACTAGATACCAGTTATCTGGCACCTGATTGTCCAGAATTTCCCTGTACTGACCCATAACTGACTGTGAGGGGTGTGAGTGCCCGTCTTGCCTGACTGGAGGCATTTGGTTACAAATTGGGATTGTTCTAAACTTTAGCCAGAGGTTTATAACCTGCAAATGAATAGATGAGAGGTTTATAGTCACAGGTTATTATTTCTGTTCATTACATTGTATGTGGATAAAAATGTTCATGTTGTACATGTTTATATTTGATAGTCTCCCTTGTGCGCACCAGGCGTCAGTGAGACAACACATTGAAGGAATTGTCTTGGGAAATGGGGGGACACAAGGGTAGTTTATAACTCATCGATGGGCTCTGAATTGAGCGGCATTCTCTATGGGGCTGCCGGAAAAAAATGAAGAAAAAAAGATGCCGGAAAAAAACGAACATAGCAGCTCCACTGGGAATGAGTATAGCATTGGTTGACCATGCGCACTGCCGCTTCATTTGTATTGAAAGTCCACTGTTCTGCCCATCACTGGGGGTTCCAGTGGCTGGGCCCTCACCAATCAACATGTTATAACTGGGTAGGTGATAACTTATTTCCACCGGACAACCCCTGTAAGTTCAGTACCATTTTATACGGAGTCCACGCGACTCCGCACTGTGGAGCTATGAGTGCTCGGTGCATTACCGCGATCTGTAGGAGCACTGCTTGTGGAGGAGATTACCTCGATAGAAGCGTATAAATGCCGTATTTCACTTGCGTACAGTACGGGCTGTATACTGTAGTGCACACGACTCGTTATAATCAGAAGCGACTTTTTCTTTCTATATATTTAATGATTTGCCTTTTTAACCATGCCTCGCTCTTAATTTGGGAAGTTGGAATCCATGGTTTTATTGTATGTTCATGTCCCATCCGCTTCTGGTTTTGTGCCTTTGTAAATTAAAGCCTTTTCATAACCATCAAATTCTATCTACTAAGTGATCGTGAGGAAGAGCTGTGTGCGGCTCTGGGGTATATACCACCAGGATGGAAACACACATACACACGCGGTCAAAATTATTGGTACCCCTCGTTTTATTGAAAGACCCACAATGGTCACAGAAATAACTTGAATCTGACAAAAGTAATAAATTAAAAATCTATGAAAATGAACAAATGAAAGTCAGACATTGCTTTCCAACCATGCTTTCACAGAATTTAAAAAAAAAAAAAAAAATTCATGAAATAAGCCTGGAAAGAAATGATGGTACCCCTGACAATAATGTAACAAAAAGGACATGTCTAATCATGGTGTGTCCACTAATTAGCATCACAGGTGACTAAAATCCTGTAATCAGTCAGTGGGGCCTGTATATAGGGCTACAGATACTCACTCTACTGTTTGGTGACATGGTGTGTACCACACTCAACATGGACTAGAGTAAGCGAATGAAAGAGTTGTCTCAGGAGATTAGAAAGAAAATTATAGACAAGCATGGTAAAGGTTATAAGACAATCTCCAAGCTTCAAGATGTTCCTGTGACTACACTTGCACAAATTATTCAGAAATTTAAGATCCATGGGACTGTAGCCAATCTCCCTGGATGTGGCCGCAGGAGGAAAATTGATGACAAACCATCAAAGAGACGGATTATACAAATGGTAACAAGAGCTCAGAAAAGTTCTAAAGAGATTAGAAGTGAACTTTGAGCTCAAGGAACATCAGTGTCAGATCGCAACATCCGTCGTTGTTTGAGCCAAAGTGGACTTCATGGGAGATGACCAAGGAGGACCCCATTATTGGAAAAAAAAAATGATTAAAGCTAGACTGGAATTTGCCAAACTACATGTTGACAAGCCACAAAGCTTCTCGGAGAATGTCCTATGGTCAGATGAGGCGAAAATGGAACTTTTTGGCAAGGCACATCAGCTCTATGTTCACAAAGGAAAAATGAAGCTTATCAAGAAAAAAACACTGTCCCTACTGGGAAACATGGAGGAGGCTCTTATGTTCTGGGGCTGCTTTGCTGCATCTGGCTCAGGGTGTCTAGAATCTGTGACATAGGAAGAAAGGAAGGGATCTGGCACCAATTTCTTCTTAAAATAAAATCATTCAAAAGTTTATTGGATTCTTAAAAAATTCCTGTGGACACCATGGGGGGGTTACCAGGCATGGGAACTTTACGCGTTTCGGACTTACATTAAAAACACAAAGTCCTTATTCATAGGACTTTTTGTGTTTTTAATGTAAGTCCGAAACGCGTAAAGTTCCCATGCCTGGTAACCCCCCCCCCCACCCCCATGGTGTCCACAGGAATTTTTTAAGAATCCAATAAACTTTTGAATGATTTTATTTTAAGAAGAAATTCGTGCCGGATCCCTTCCTTTCTTCTATGTCACTGTCTTTACCGGTTGGACCTACCGGTGGATTCCAGGCACCCGCAAGGAACAGCAGTCCGGGTTGCAGGTGAGCTGAAAAACCTATGGTCAGATGAGGCGAAAATGGAACTTTTCTCTAGTCCCTTCCACGACAGCATAGGAGGTTGTCTCTCCACGCCCTAATTGGGACAGGAAGTTCAAGAGGTTTAAAAGGACCCTCCCACCTCCCACAGCCAGTGTCTTTCCTGTCCCCATGGGGCATGGAGAGGTTTTTTATTTTCTCCTATGCTGTGGTGGCCGGCGAACTACAGTATAATGTTTTTTCTTTCCTTCCTGTTACCTTAAGCCGGACAGCATCGGTCGGGCCTTCACCGCTCCTCCCTTGCTGTTCCCTCACGCTGTGGGGGACCGCTGCTCCAGCCTTCCGGAACGCCTCTGGGGTGATGCAGGCTGTGGAGCTCCCCGGCCGGCGTCCTCCCTGAGCCGCCGGCCGCTTCCTGCATACACGCTGCCGGAGCGATCCGGAAGTGCTCCCGGGGGCGGGACTTCCGGTCTAGCGAACTTCCGGTTAAGTGCTTCCGGTTTGCGGAGGCAGCGTGGAGGACACGCCGACGCTGACACGGCCTGTCCGGGACCAGTTGCAGGAGGCGGGGACCGTTAGCTGTCACTGGGGGGGCAGGCCCTTTTGCATAAGGGCTGCCGTGAAGACGTCAGATCATGGTAAGCAACCGTGCTCCCTGTCATGTCTTCTGCTGCAGCTGCATCTGCAGAGCCCAGTGTGCCCCCCACTACTGTAAGTATGGAGGGGGATGGTCCCTCAGACATAGGTCTCAGGCAATGACTTATGGCTCTCTGGTCTGTGTTTTATAGGAGGACAAGGCCACTAAGAAAACTGACAGAAATGAAAAGTCAGAAAAGTCTGAGAAGTCAGAGAAGGCAGACAAGTCCGATAAACCGGATAGACCTGACAGATTTGAAAAAATTAAAAAATGTCCTGTCTGTATAAAGAAGCTCCCTGCAGTATGGGACAAAAAGCTTTGCCAACAATGTACGGACCAGATTATTAGGGCCGAACAACCGTCCCTGATAGACGATAAAAAACCTCTCCATGCCCCATGCGGTCCATGATGAAACAGGAGATTCGGGCCTCACTGGCCTCCCTCCCTGCTCCTGGCCCTGCTCCTGGACCCTCTTCTCCAAAGAAGAGGAAACTCCAGTCGGCCCCGTCTGATCAGGACGCTGATTCCACCTCTGAGGGTCCTGATGAAGGATTTCCCTCTGGGGGGTCTGACCAGTCTTTTTTGTTTCCCTCTGAAGATTTGGGGGATCTTATTGGGGCAGTTCGGAGCACTATGGGGTTAGAGGAAGTGCAGTCTCTTCCCTCAATCCAGGATGAAATGTTTGCTGGCCTGAAAACAGTCAAACAATTGGGATTTCCAGTTCATGCCAATATTCTGGATATTGTCTCTCAGGAATGGGAATTTCCCGAGAGGCGGGTACGGAGTGACCCTAGACGCCGGTTTCCTCTAGAACCTTCTGGATTACATTGGGAGGTCCCAAAAGTAGACGTACAGGTGGCTAGGGTAGCTAAACAAACGGCTCTTCCCTTTGAAGATACTTCCCAACTTAAGGATCAGATGGATAGGAAGGTGGAAGGCCTAATGAAGCGATCCTGGGAGGCATCGTCTTCTATTCAGGCTAACATTGCCTCCACTTGTGTCTCCAGGTCCCTAATTAGGTGGTTAGACCAGTTGGAGGCTCATATTTCCCAAGGAACCCCTAGGGAGGAATTGCTGTAATCCCTTCCCTTGCTTAGGAAGGCTACCAGTTTTTTGGCAGATACCTCGGTGGAATCTGTTCGCCTGGCGGCCAGGACCTCGGTTCTTTCGAACTCTGCCAGACGTGCCCTCTGGCTTAAAGCCTGGAGTGGAGACTCCACCTCCAAAATGAGGCTTTGCTCCCTTCCATTTAAAGGGGATTTGGTGTTTTGGCCTGCCCTGGATGATATTCTGGACAAGGCGACCGATCGTAAGGCCTTGCCTGATCCTAGACCCACCAGGAAGCGGTCCTTTCGTCCCTCGATGCCTCAGGCCTCCCAGCCCAGAGGGAAAGGGAAGGCAGGCAGGTGGAGCTATCCTAAGGGTAGAGGGAGAAACATCCTCATCCCTCCCCATCAACAACGTCCTCAGCAGGACAAACAGTGACTCGGCCCGGCGTTTCTTCCCCAGTGGCGGTCCATAACCACTTGCCAATGGGTTCTGAAGATCGTCTCGGAAGGTCTCCTAATAGAATTCATCTCCCCCCCTCGTCCGGGTCTCCGAGTCACTGCTCTGGCGTCGCAGGTTTCACAGGCCCTGTTGTACGCAAAGATTCTAGAGCTAATGCACTCGGGGGTCGTTTCCCCAGTCCCGAATCGGGAAGAAGGGGTTGGACACTACTCCCGCCTCTTCCTTGTCAAGAAGCCGTCTGGCGACGTCCGCATAATAATCAACTTAAAGCGTCTAAACCGTCAGGTCAGGTACCGGCGGTTCAAGATGGAGTCAGTCAAATCGGCTATTCCACTGATAGGTCTACACCACCAGATGGCCTCTATAGATCTGAAAGACGCCTACTTCCATGTGCCCGTCCATCCGGGTCACAGGCAATACCTCAGGTTTGCGGTTCTACACGGGGAGGAGGTGCTTCATTTCCAATTCAATGTACTTCCCTTCGGGATCTCCTCGGCTCCAAGGATCTTTTCGAAGATCATGGCAGAGGTGGTCGCCTTCATAAGATTGCAAGGTATCTGTCTGGTTCCATATTTGGACGACTTCCTTCTCATGGCTCCATCTGCTCCAACCCTCCGGAGCCATGTGGAAAAGTCTTTAGGAATCCTTCGGTCCCTGGGATGGATTCCCAATCTCAAAAAATCACAGTTAACCCCCTCCTCCACTCGGCAGTTTCTCGGAGTGCTGCTGGACTCCGACCAACAGGCCTCTTTTCTCCCGGAGGGCCACAGGGTAGCTCTGTTAGCCAAGATATCAAAGCTTCGCAGGCAGGCTCGCCCGACGCTTCGAGCGGCTATGTCAGCTCTGGGTTCTATGACGTCCTGCATTCCCTCAGTCAGGTGGGCTCAGGCCCATTCTCGGTGTCTCCAGGATCATATCCTGGCGCATTGGGACAGACTCCCGTCATCCCTAAACAGACGGTTTCGCCTCTCGGGGCCCGTCTCCTCATCCCTTCTCTGGTGGCTGCGGCCCACCAATCTGCAGGTGGGGGTTGCCTGGACGCAGGCACCCTTGGTTACACTGACCACAGATGCCAGCCTGCGAGGATGGGGTGCAATGGTGGCAAACTCCCCATTTCAGGGGGTCTGGAGTCCTTACGTCAGCTCCCAATCCTCCAACTACCGGGAGCTCAGGGCAGTCAGGGAAGCCCTCCTTGCGGCTCGGGACCTCATCCGGGACTCTCACGTCCTGGTATATTCAGACAATGTCACTACAGTGGCACATCTCCGTCATCAGGGCAGTACACGCTCAGACGCACTGAAGTCAGTGTCCTCCCAGATCTTTCAATGGGCGGAACAATCTCTGCTATCCCTTTCTGCGGTCCATCTGAAGGGCTCCCTAAATCTTCAGGCGGATTTCCTCAGTCGTCGGGATGTTCATCCGGGGGAATGGAGTCTGGATCAGGCGGTGTTCTGCTCTCTGGTGGCAAGGTAGGGTGCTCCAGAGGTGGACCTCTTTGCTTCGGCAGGGAATCGCAAGGTCGCAACATATTTCTCCCTGAACCCACGAGACAAGGCGTTAGGGGTAGACGCTTTCTGCCACAATTGGTCCTTTCGCCTCGCTTACGCGTTCCCCCCTCTTCCTCTTCTCGCAAGGGCCCTGAGGAAGATCAGAGACGAGAGAGTCCCAACTATTCTGGTAGCCCCGCTGTGGCCACGGAGGAGTTGGTACAGCCTGGTCATGACTCTAGAAATAGACAGCCCAGTCCTCTTAGGTTCGGACCCCAGCTTACTGTCCCAGGGTCCGATTTTCCATCCGGCTCCCCAGAAACTCAACTTGGCTGCCTGGCTTCTGAGGCCCGGGCACTGAAGGCCCAAGGGCTTTCTGACAAAGTTGTGGCTACCCTACAGAAGAACCGTAAACCAGTGACAAATAGTATTTACAACAAAATCTGGAAGAGATTTTCCTCCTGGTGTGGTTCTCGGCCTCCTGACCCACTTCGGCCTAATATTGCACAGATTCTGGACTTCCTCCAGAGTGGATTGGACTTAGGCCTTAGGCCTAGCACCCTGAAAGTTCAGGTGTCAGCCCTCAGTGCAGTCTTTGACACGGCTCTGGCAGATCATCGTTGGATCCGTCGGTTCTTTGTGTCCGCTAGTAGACTCTGTCCACGTCAGAGGGTCCTGACGCCTAGCTGGGATCTCAATGTGGTCCTTACCGGACTATCTCAGTCACCATTTGAACCACTGTGCTCTTGTAACATTCGTTCTCTTTCTCACAAGACTGCTTTTCTTATGGCTATTACGTCTGCTCGCAGAGTCGGAGAACTTCAGGCTTTGTCTATTCGGGAACCTTACCTGACCGTCAGAGATGACAGCATTGTTTTTCAGCTGGACCCTTCCTTCCTTCCCAAGGTGGTTTCGGATTTTCACCGTTCTCAGTCCATCGTCCTGCCTTCCTTCTGTCAGAATCCTCGGACTCCGGGTGAGGAAGTGTTTCATTCTTTGGATGTCCGTCGGACAGTGTTGCACTACCTGGAGGTTACTGCTTCTTGGCGCCTTGATTCTAACCTGTTCATCCAGCCCTTTGGCCGCAATAAGGGCAGGAAGGTGGCTAAGAGTACCGTCGCCAACTGGATTGTGCGGGCAATTAGAGATGCCTACCTCGCCCAGCATCTCCCTCCACCTACTGGATTCACGGCGCACTCCACCAGGGCTACCTCTGTCTCCTGGGCTGAACGGGCAGGGGCTTCCCCTGAGCAGATCTGCAAGGCGGCTACGTGGTCTTCGCTCCATACTTTCACGAAGCATTATCGTCTGGATCTGGATTCCAACAGGGATTTGGCCTTTGGCAGGAAGGTCCTGCAGGCTGTGGTCCCCCCCTAGGTATCAATTCTTTGGTATTCCTCCTATGCTGTCGTGGAAGGGACTAGAGAAATAAGAATTATTCTTACCGATAATTCGGTTTCTAGGACCTTCCACGACAGCAGGTAATTCCCTCCCCTTTGTATTTATATATTCCTGAATGTATGGTACTTCTCATATGCTATGGATTCTTTGTAAGACACTGGCTGTGGGAGGTGGGAGGGTCCTTTTAAACCTCTTGAACTTCCTGTCCCAATTAGGGCGTGGAGAGACAACCTCCTATGCTGTCGTGGAAGGTCCTAGAAACCGAATTATCGGTAAGAATAATTCTTATTTTGGCAAGGCACATCAGGTCTATGTTCACAAAGGAAAAATGAAGCTTATCAAGAAAAAAACACTGTCCCTACTGGGAAACCTGGAGGAGGCTCCTATGTTCTGGGGCTGCTTTGCTGCATCTGGCTCAGGGTGTCTAGAATCTGTGACATAGGAAGAAAGGAAGGGATCTGGCACCAATTTCTTCTTAAAATAAAATCATTCAAAAGTTTATTGGATTCTTAAAAAATTCCTGTGGACACCATGGGGGGGTTACCAGGCATGGGAACTTTACGCGTTTCGGACTTACATTAAAAACACAAAGTCCTTATTCATAGGACTTTTTGTGTTTTTAATGTAAGTCCGAAACGCGTAAAGTTCCCATGCCTGGTAACCCCCCCCCCATGGTGTCCACAGGAATTTTTTAAGAATCCAATAAACTTTTGAATGATTTTATTTTAAGAAGAAATTCGTGCCAGATCCCTTCCTTTCTTCTATGTCACTGTCTTTACCGGTTGGACCTACCGGTGGATTCCAGGCACCCGCAAGGAACAGCAGTCCGGGTTGCAGGTGAGCTGAAAAACGTTTTTTGCTTGTCTAGAATCTGTGCAGGGTACAATGATATCACAAGACTATCAAGGGATTCTAGAGAGAAATGTGATGCCCAGTGTCAGAAAGCTTGGTCTCAGTCCAAAGTCATGGGTCTTGGAACAGGATAATGACCCAAAACACAGCTAAAACACCAAAGAATGGCTAAGAGGAAAACATTGGCTTATTTTGAAGTGGCCTTCTATGAGCCCTGACCTAAATCCTATTGAGCATCTTGGAAAGAGCTGAAACATGCCGTCTGGAAAAGGCAACCTTCAAACACGAGACAACTGTTGCAGTTTGCTCTTGAGGAGCGACCAAAATACCTGTCGAGAGGTGCAGAAGTCTCACTGACAGTTACAGGAATCATATGATTGCAGTGATTGCCTCAAAAGGTTGTGCAACAAAATATTAAGTTAAGGAAGGAAGGGCACCATCATTTCTGTCCAGGCCGAATTCATGTTTTTTTTTTTTTTTTTTTTTTGTTTGCTTTTCAGCTTCCACAGAATTTATAAAAAAAAACAATGTCTGACCTTCATTTGGTCATTTTCGTAGATTTTTATTTCTTATTACTTTTGTCAGATTCAAGTTATTTCTGTGACCATTGGGGGATTTTCTTTCATTAAACGATTGGTACCAACAACTTTGTGTGTGTGTGTGTGTGTGTGTGTGTGTGTGTGTGTGTGTGTGTGTGTTTTGTATGTATACATACATACATACATACAGTTACATAAGAAAGTGTCTTTAAGAGTACAGTTCCACTTGCATGTGATTCGTGCGAGTCTTGCATCGGTATTGCCCGGCACATCCTGACACTCTCCGGAGCGCCTCAGCTGCATAGAAATACATAGAGCTGACCCACTCCTGTTGGAGAGTGTGCGGCCGTGCCGGGTGATACTGATGCGAGACTCGTTCGAGTCATACGCAAGTGCAACCATACCCTTAGTAAAATACTCAGACCTGCACAATATTCAGTGATCGATGTCCGATATGTTCAGTTCAGCAGTTCACAGGATTGCAAAATGGGGACAATCGCTACTGATACTTTTAATGAATGTGACCATAACCCATGTGTATAATAGGGCAGAAAACTAAGCACAACCTTGGTGATGGGTGGGCGGGCAGAGTCATGGCATAAGAAACCCTGTCATCTTTCAAAACTTTTCGGCAAAATGTTTCAAAAAGCCTCAAAATCTGCTGGGTTACTCTATTGCCTTTTCATATAAATTGACCCTTAAAGTGCCACTACAGTGGTTGTATTTCACTGCTGGATCAGTGCATTAAATCTAAGTCCCCTGCCACTCATCTTATACTCCCCTTCCAGCGTCTTCACGTCTTTCCAACGTTACCCCGGTCGTACTACTGTGATTTGTGACCTACCGGTAGCTCCTGTGTTTTATGGAGCGCACCGGAGGTCCCTCGTCTCTTCAATACAAGTCTATGAGAGCCTTGTTCTGGCTCTCATATACAGTGGAACCTTGGTTAACGAGAACAATCCGTTCTGGGAGTGTGCTTGTTAACCAAGTTACTCGTTCAGCAAAGCAAGATTTCCCATAGGAAATCATTGCAATGCAGACAATTCGTTCCACAACTTGTTAAATGTCCCATCCTGGTCCCCTATTGTGCCATTCCACACACGTACAAACGCGCACAAACACGCACATATTATGCTCACTTTACCTTCCGTTTCATCGCTGGTCTCCTGGGACTTGCTGTTCTTCGGTACGGGCTGTGTATCGGGTTACCATCACGACGAGGGAGGAACTTCCGCTGCCAGAGCGCTGATGTCAAAGGCAGCAGCCGCTTGCCTCTGATTAGCCAGCGTGCTGCCTTTTGAGTAGCGTCTGACAGGGGAAGTTCCTCCTTCGTCACTATGGTTGCCAATGCACAGCCTGGAGTGGAGCGGCGAACTACAGGACCCAGGAGGCTAGCGATGGAACGGAAGGTACACATATTATGCTCACCTTACCTTCCGTTCCATCGCCGGCCTCATGGGTCTTGTAGTTTGCCACGAGGATGTCGCATTGAGCCGGCGGACTACAAGAACCATGAGGCCGGCGGTGGAATGGAAGGTAAGGTGAGCAAAATAGTGTGTGTGTGTGTGTGTGTACTGCAAGAGCGGGTCAGAGTGCGGTGGATGTACGGAACCGGAAGTGTGTGCGGTGAGGATTTTGCTCGTTCAGCAAAGCTTTCTTGTAAACCGAGTCACAAAGTCACAGAAAGCTTTGCTTGTTAAGCGAAATTCTCGTTAAGTGGGTTACTCGTTAAGCGAGGTTCCACTGTAATGGCATTGAGAGCTTGTGATGTAATTTCTGAATTCTAGCCAGTCAGAAATTAAAGGCACAAAATGGTGCAGCAGTACCTGAGCAGCGTCAGGTAAACGGTGAAGACACCAGAGGGCGAGCGTAATACTAGGGTCAGTGGACTTAGATTTAAAGCACTGTTCCAGCGCTGAAAGAAAGATGCAGAAGTGTTCTTTTTAAAAAAAAAAAACCTATTCTGAAATGCAATCAGAGAAGATGTCTACAACTTCAGGACATGCTGGAAATTATAGTTCCCCATTGAGGAGAAAGTGGGGAAAAAGAATTTGAAAACTAATATATTCTAATTTACTTTAAAAGAGGGGACACAATGTGTGGTCATCAGCCTCCTCCTCGTCTTCTACAGTTTCTCTCTTGAGATACCGCTCTCACTAGCCTAATGCCTGGGCTTGGAGGTATTTTTTTTTTGGGGGGGGGGGGTTTGCCTCTGACGCACGCACGCACGCACGCTGTAGCAGGTAACACTATTTGGTCAGGAAGGTGGTCCTGAACCTTTGGCCATGCAGACAAGATGAGCCCATGGAGGTATAAGGACTAGGGATGATGGAATACCTCAAATATTCGGCTTCGTGAATATCCGACGAATAGGTCGCCGCTATTCGACTATTCGATGCGCAATGTAAAGGGTACTTCACATGCTGCAATATCGGTACCGATAGCGCTAGCGAGCGTACCCGCCCCCATCGGTTGTGCGTCACTGGCAAATTGCTGCCTGTAGCGCACAACATCGCTTACACCCATCACACGGACTTACCTGCCCCTTCGTCACACGGCAGCCATCCAATAGAAGCGGAGGGGCGGAGATGAGCGACTGGAACATTCTGCCCTCCTCCTTCCTTCCTCATTGCCGGTGGACGCAGGTAAGGAGATGTTCGTCGCTCCTGCGGTGTCACACACAGCCATGTGTGCTGCCGCAGGAACGAGGAACAACATCGCTACTGAGCAGACAACGATTTTTGTCTCTCTTGTGGTCGTTTAAGGTCGCGCCAGCCTGTCACGCGCTGCGATGTCGCTAACGACGCCGGATGTGCGTCACAAACACCGTGACCCCCGACGATATATCGTTAGCGATGTCGCAGCGTGTAAATGGCCCTTTTGTCTATGGGAATCCCGAATAGTTGTTATTCGGGTTTCCCATAGACTTACATTGTGCATCAAATTGTCAAATAGTGGCGACCTATTCGGCAAATATTCGCGAAGCCGAGTATTTGAGGTATTTGATCATCCCTAATAAGGACCCATCGGGGGATTTACCACCTCCCCGGTGCATCCACCCAAGTGTGTACAACCATGTGCAGTCTGGACAACGTGCGAGAAACACAGCATCGGCACAGTCCTCTCTAGCAGTTTTGTGAAATGTATCATTGCCTGGACGTGGGATGATTGATTGTATCCGATTCCCAGTTGAGGGCAGGATTGAGTCTCTACAGTTTGCTTCCTGTGGACATGATTTTACTTGTAATCCCACCAAACAGTAGATAGACCTGGTCGGTGCCAGGTCTGTTACTGATCAAGGGACATTGTCTGCTGCGCTCATGTGAGATGACAATCAGCAGCCGCTACTGGATGGCATCTCTCACCTGCAACTCCCCCAGATGACTGAGTTTCACTTCCTTTGCCCCAACACCCACAGCAGGTGCTCGGTGCTTTCTTGATGGGGCCAAACAGATCATTGAACCTTCCCAACACAGTTGCTTTCCAAAAGATCACTATATAATAACTGTCATACTATATGTTGTAAATGTAATATCTCAGCTCTATTATCTGCTATGGATATGGGAAATATTACTCCAAAACGTGGATATCTAGGAATTATTGCTCCAGGGGCTGCGGGACCGCTCTGTTCTTCCTTCCATCATAAAGCTAGAGAATAATGTATTGTGTATTCCTATTCGGACAGCAGGTGGCAGTATAACACTACAAGGAGATGCTAGGTCGTCTACGTTTTATATTTGCTGGTGACCGCTCACATTACAGCACATCTCTTGTCATTTGCTTCTTCTGCTGCTCCAACTGTGAACAACATGCTATATCCAATCAGCTATGGGGAAGCCATAGTATATTGTCAGGTACTCACCATCCTGATGTCACTAGAAACTCCAGCCAGGTCAAAGCAAAACGCTGTGACCTCTTCACATTAGAGAGTGAAATCCTAAGCTATATAATTATTATTTGTTTATAGATCACCATTGATTCCATGGTGCTGTACATGAGAAGGGGTTACATACAGAATACATATACAAGTTACAATAGACAGACTAGTACAGAGGGAAGAGGGCCCTGCCCTTGCGGGCTTACATTCTATAGGATACTGGGGAGGAGACAGTAGGTGGGGTGTTGGTTGGGCGGCAGCTCCGGCACGGTGATGAGGCGGCAGCTCCGGCGGTGGTGAGGCGGTGGGGTTATTGGAGGTTATAGGCGTTTCTGAACAGATGAGTTTTCAAGTTCCGTTTGAAGCTTGCAAGTGTACCAGATAGTCTCACGTGTTGAGGTTGTGAATTCCAGAAGACAGGGGATGCTCTGGAGAAGTCTTGGCGGCGGTTGCGTTAACAGCGAATGAGTGAGGAGGAGAGAAGGAGATCTTGGGAGCGATCAGAGATTTTTTATAATGTAAAAACAAACTGGACCAGCATATAAGGTTACGAAACCCGTAGAGGATGGTTCAGAGGTAACAACTCAATCTTCCACATGCCCAGTCCCTTCAGAGATCTGACTGAACAATCTAAATTGTGAACTTGGGCCCTCCTGGTGTGGTAATGGGTGCAGCTTTTATAAACATGGGTGCACATGACAAACTTTTTTTGTGCGCCTCAGGGAATATCTTGCAGCAAGAATACTCAATTGAATGATTCCATACTGGTATAATAATAATAATTTTATTCATTTATATAGCGCTATTAATTCCACAGCATTTTACATACATTGGCAACACTGTCCACATTGGGGCTCACAATCTAGGTTCCCTATCTGTATGTCTTTGGATTGTGGGAGGAAACCGGAGTATCCGGAGGAAACCCACACAAACATAGGGAGAACATACAAACTCCTTGCAGATGGTGTCCTTGGTGGGATTTGAACCTAGGACCCCAGCGCTGCAAGGCTGCAGTGCCAACCACTGAGCCACCGTGCCGCCCCTGGTATGGCAGATACATTCACGATCTGCTCTCTAGAGATGAGCGAACCTTTCAAGGTTCGGTTTGGGTTCGCTGACTTTACAGATGTTAGACGAACGTATTCGAACACCAATGAATTCAATGGGAGGCAAAACTTATGTGATAATAAGGGCTAGGGGGGCTGGTAAGAGTTGGAGGGGCTGCAAAACAAAGAAAATAATAAAGCAGGGACCTTCTCCCTTGCTATAACACTGCTTCGAGGTCCGATCATTAAAGCTTATAGATATTCACTGCTTCCCCTGCCCATCGGCAGTGCTGGCATCTCTGTTTGGTTAGAGTCACTGTGCCCCCACCCTTTGTGACAGGGTCTGTGATTGGTTGAAATCACACACACTCTCTGCATCCCTATAGTGGTGTAAAAATAAGAAATAACGTAGGGTGCCCCATATATAGATACCTGGCGCAGATAAAGCTGACAGATACAGGGTGCAGCCCACTGCCGTGCACTTACTTTTGGCTGTGTATCAAAATATGCGGGACCCCTTGTGGCTTTTTTAAAATTATTTAAATAAATAATTTTATAAAACTGTGTGCGGTCCTCCCCAATTTTGATACCCTGCCAAGATAAAACTGGCAGCTGGAGGCTGGTATTCTCAAGCTGGGGAGGCCCTTGATTATTAGGACCCCCCAGCCTAAAAATAGCAGCCTGCATCCATCCAAAATTGTCACATCCATTAGATGTAAGCCTGCAGTAATCTCCGCACATGTCTGCTGATCTTAACAGGCGTGGGTGGATCAGAGATCTACCTGTACCTGTCAGCCCCTTAGATAGCTCTGTCAAACTCTGACAGCGCACGCTAAAGCACTCCAGTGGGGACTGTGCTGTTCCCCATTGCCATCAATGGTCCGCCATTGGGACGCCAATGTATTGCAATGACAGCACAGGGTCAGATGATGACCACTTCCTGTGAATGCCGACAAAGCGCCAACACTCACAGTAACACAGCATTTCTGATGACCAGAGGGATGCTGCAGCATCTCTGATCAGAAAAAGTGATCAGACAGTACAGGCATAAAGTCCCCTAGGGAAATTTATATGTTCAATAATTACACCGCCTCTGCCCTTTTTGTTTATATATTTGTGTTTCTTCAAATACTTTGTTAAACAGTGACTTTCAGGCTCCATATCTCACCATCCACTACAGCTTTGAGTGTGAGACTACCTTCATTTTATAGACAATCATTTTATCTCATACATAAATTTGACTTGCAACTATTTAGCATATGCAATGGTGTAACTAGAGTCCTATGGGCCCCGATGCAAAGTTTGAGCCTCCCCCTACTGATTAGCTGCAGCCTGAATGTTTCATCCAAGCCAGAAGATTCAGTCTTTCTTCCAACTTGGACATCACATTCAGGCCCTAGCTCAGGGGTCGAGAATCTTTTTGGCTGAAAGAGCCATGAACGCCACATATTTTAAAACGTAATTATGTGAAAGCTATACTCCCCAGGGAGGAACGGTGGTGGTGGAGTGGTTCAGAAGGTCCCAGGAGGCAGCGTAGGCAATGCGGAGGTGGGGGTGCCGCGACTCAGAGTGGTCAGTGTACAAAGGGTTGGTGATACTGCTGCGAGCTCGTGGGGTGTAACGGCGGCGGGTGACATTGATCTACCGGCGTGCTGGTTTGAATCTCCCACATTTGATGAGATCAACTTCAAGAAAATGGCCGCGAAGTCCTATACGCCCACGCACCATGGCTATTTTCTTGAAGTCGATCTCGTCAACTGTGAGAGATTCAAAATAGCCCACAGATCAATGGAGCCCACCGCCGCGACACCCCATGAGCCCGCAGTATCGCTGACCCTGTGCCACCACTGTCGCCTGGGTAAGCCGTATGCGGGGGGAAAAAAAGTGCGTCTTACAAAACGGAAGATTTGTCTATGAGCCAGATGCAGCCATAAAAAAAGAGCCACACCTGGCTCGTGAGCCATAGGTTCCCGACCCCTGCCCTAGCTTATCACTTACAGGAACTACATGTATATTCCAGTTGGAACATTGCAATCTCCTCATTTAGCACCTTCCTTACTGCATATGGCTGAGTTTGATATATATCTTCTTCACAGACTATCCCTCCAAAATGGAGTAAACAAGATCTTCCTCCAGATATTAACTTTTCAGCTGCATTTTCTGTGGAGAGGACACACTGTAATCTATCTGCCCTACCCTTACCAAAAGAAAACTACAGCCCTTACAGCTTTCACTGAGCTGTGCACTGCCCTCTTGTGGTTATATCGGGCACAGCAAGTAGAATAAAAGAATTACAATACAAAATATTTTTCTTAAAGGTTTATTATAGTATAATATAAATAATAAATTATCAACAGCTACAGACCACATGGACAAACTACATGTTAAAAACAATAAGAAGTGACGCACCAGTTAAAGGGGTTGTTCACTACTAGACATCCCCATCCTACCTGCTAAAGTGCTCCAACTTCCTGATAGGTCTGTCCTGTGTTTTTTGTTTTCATGTTATTTAGGGTACTTTAACAGATAAGAAGGGATTTGCAAATAATGAACATCCCCTTTAATTAGACTTATTTTTCATTTCATTTTGTTTAGGTAGTGTGCCTAAGTTTAATTGGGAGGGTGCGGCTGTGGCTGAGAGATCTGTCTGCCATGTAACAGCACAATAGGAATAGAAATGACCGGTCATGGTTGGGATCGTGGAAACATTTGAATCAGACCCCGGTAGTTTCAATGTATATGACGCCTCTGAGGCTTTCTATTATTCGGAGGAATGTAAGGCCATCTTATATAGTTGTAGTGTTTGTAGTATACTAGTAGTTTTAAAAATATTATTTTGCTGCCACAATATACAAGAGAGAAACTTTCAGTGGCTGTATTAATCATCTTATTTTAAATGGTCACCTCCATATCAACAAAGTTTAAATAAATAGTACAACCCAATATAGAAAGTAAGAGAAATTTGCTTATTTCTCCACTTATGAGCCACTTCTCCCATCCTTCTATCCCTTGAGCATATCATCCATGCTGTAAAGGGAACCTGTCAGGTCTGGTATGCACCTAGAACCACGAGCAGTTCTGGGTGCATATTGCTAGTCCCTGCCTAACTATCCCTGTATACACTAGCATAGATAAAGAAAACTTTAGAAAAAGTATTTCTAAAGATCTTATATCGTATGCTAATGAGCGCAGGGACTAGTCCCCTGGGTGTTAGTTCCCCTGGCTAGCCGTCTCCATTAGCATGTTAGTTCACCCCTGTGGGTGTACTAACATGCTAATGAATGCACAGCATTACAGGATGATCTCACTATGCTGCCATTGCCGCCCGACACTGGATTTCAGCTTAGTGCACATGACCCCGGAGTTTGGGTCATGTGCACTATGAAGCCGGGTGTACGCGTCCAGGCTTCAAACTGAAGTAGTGCGCATGACTGGAACTCCAGGGTCAGGCGCACTGAGCCGAAATCCAGCGTCGGGCGACGATGGCAGCAGAGAGGTGAATGAGATCATCCTGTGACGCTTCATATCCATTAGCATGCTAGCACACCCACAGGGGCGACTAGCCAGGGGAACTAACGCCCAGGGGACTAATGCTCCTCGCTCATTAGCATATGGTAAAAGATCTTTTGAAATATTTTTTTCTAAAGATCTCTTTATGCTAGCGTGGTACCCCAGTGATCCGGTTGTCACAGTAATGTTGCCCCACCTCCTCACAGGGGGTGATGCTATGCCTGGAAGCAAGAGAGGGGTCTTCCATGCTAAATACACTAGCATTCAACACTTGATACTCCAGACCATAAGGGGGAGCTCAAGAACCCAGTTTGAGGGGAGCTTCCCTGTAGGAGGAGTTAGGGACAGACACAGGCACAGAAAGTGAAACTGTTTAGAACAAGTCAGGAGTGGAGAGAAGACGGTCGCTGAGAAGAGATCTGCACCATAGATCCCTCAGGACTGAGCGCAGAGAACAGGACAACACAGCCCTAGGCTGCGTGGGTACTAAAGTCCCATCAGCAGAATCCAAAGGCCAGGAGACTACAGGTCTTCTGGCCTACAGAGTGCCTGGGGCACAGCAGCATACAAAAGCCAGGAGCCATGATAGAAGAAGCAGCACCACTAAAGGACTCGTGCTGCCTGCCATACGGATGAGAACCAGAACCAACATAAGGAAGAGGGTCTCAGGGTAGTTTCAAGCCGCAGGGACCCACACATTACAGTGCAAGCAGGAAGGCCTACAACCCACCTGGCTAGCTGGATCCCCTCAATTGCTTCCAGGCTGACCGGACCTCTGTTACCTGCTGGACCAGTCTCCCGGGCCTGTACCATCAACTACCAAGTAAAAGGTGAACATAACTACGGCCCTTGTGTTGTCCAGTTATTACCAGCGTCCTCAGTCCTGCCCCTCAACGTTAAGTCCCTCCATCAATCACTTACTACTACCCCTATCCACCCTGCGGCTGAGCTCTGCCTATGGAGAGGTATACCAACCAAGCTGAGTCACCATATGCCCCAGAAGTACCCATACAGCAGCGGCAGCACCTATCTTGCCACATACCACAGGTGGCATCACTAACTACCATCCCCATCATCATCCCTACTTGTACTGACACCACCCGGGTCACGGAGCCGGGCCTTGCCACCAAAGCATCCTAGAAACAGAACCACGGCCCGGTAGCGAGTAACCCTCAGGCCCCAGTGCGAGCATGTCACTAGTGTATACAGGGACGGATAGGAAGGAAATATTGCATATTGGACCTGACAGGTTCACTTTAAGGTTGTAAACTATTGTGTTGTTCCACTGACAGGCACTTACCCACTAATCTAGACCTTTTTAAGTGATTCATAGAGCGTCAACTTCATTACAAAGATGTATACTATTCTCTGAAACGCTTCTGGGTGTCTGAGGAAATGTTGAAGAAGGAGACTGAGGACAATGTGACTAAGATGACTAGTCACAGAGGCATGAATTTACTGCTAATCTTTACCACCAGCCATCTGGATATAAACACTGAGAACAGGACTTTATAGCCGTCCTGAATGTAGCGGAGGTGCGCATGCGCGGTCTCTACTCCATTCATTGTCTACGGGACTGCTGAGCACAACTCTCGGCTATTTATGTCCCGTAAACAATGAATTGAGTGGAGCTTGATTTTTGGGGAGTAATCCTTTAAAGTTATATCTAAAGTGCAATGTAGTGCTTGTGTTCTCTGGTTTCATCTGCAATCATGGTGATCTTTAGAGAATGTTGTAAAAGAGTTCTGGTGCAGGCTGGTCTTTACTCTCTTCTCTCTCTGTCTGCGATTACAGAACCAAACCCGGACGACTTCCTTCTCCAGGTTGAGACTTTCGGCCATTCTCATGATCTCTTGTGACGAGGGTTTGCTCTGTTCTCCAAAATGGGATTCTAAGGCTTCTTTTGCAGCAATGCTGTTTTATATAAATAGTAAGATGGAAAAAAAATGTGATTAAATGACTCCAGACAAGTGATAAGATGCTGTGAGCAATAGAAGGCGCTCCTCCAGGTGAAATGGAGGCAGAGTTGCCATTGTTGACTTAGGGGTACTTTGCACACTACGACATCGCAAGCCGATGCTGCGATGCCCAGCGCGATAGTCCCCGCCCCCGTCGCAGCAGCGATATCATTGTGATAGCTGCCGTAGTGAATATTATCGCTACGGCTGCTTCACATGGACTCACCTGCCGTGCGACGTCACTCTGGCTGGCGACCCGCCTCCTTATTAAGGGGGTGGGTCGTGCGGCGTCACAGCGACGTTACACGGCAGCCGGCCAATAGAAGCGGAGGGGCGGAGTTAAGCGGGATGTAAACATCCTGCCCACCTCCTTCCTTCCGCATTGCAGCCGTGACGCAGGTAGGAGATGTTTCTAGCTCCTGCGGCTTCACACACAGCGATGTGTGCTGCCGCTGGAGCGAGGAACAACATCGGACCGTCGCTTCAGCGTAATTATGGAATTCGCCGACGCTGCAACGATGATACGATTACGACGATTTTGAGCTCGTTAATCGTATCATCTAGGATTTACACACTACGATGTCGAGAGCGACGCAGGAAGTGCGTCACTTTCGACATTACCCCACCGACATCGCACCTGCGATGTAGTGTGCAAAGTACCCCTAAGGGTCATTGTAGATGTCACTGCTATGTGAGCAATATGACTGATTCTTATAAGGGCGGGAAGTGCGGCCATCACTGTTATGGGGGTACTTTGTCTTCTGTAATAATAAAGTATGCAAAAAAAAAATCAATTATGGGCGCTGTGGATTTCACTGCTATCAGAGAGGTGTGGCTGCCGGAGTCTTTTGAGATTAGGGTCCGATCTAAAAAGAGGTCGCCTTGTGGTTGGCAGACTGGGCTCATAGACATTGAGCAAATATATGCAAAAACCCTCACCCCTAATGCCTTTATCTGCTGGTGGAGCATTTGCTTCTATATGGATGTCGCCAGCAATAAACGCATTCATTACCTTATTGTTGTTCTGCGCTTTCTTTTGCGTTCATTTCCTCCGATCTTCTCATTGTATAAGGCTGCGTGGAGGCAAATAAATATTCATTAAATAAAATGTCTAAAATGTCAAATGTCTGGTAAATATTTCCTATTTATTCATTAGTTACTAAAAGTTTAATGTGAGTCCAGAGTATGTATTATACATGTAATGTAATATATTACTTGAATCTTAAGCTCTATTCACATTTTGTTTTTGTATCATATTATAAGTAATTGAAGAGTAAAATAAAAATGACCAGAATTGGTAAAAGCTGAATTTTACAAGGACATGTCTGTTCTATTATGCAAAAATTGGATCGAATATGGTAATAACTAGTGATGAGCGGGCACTACCATGCTCGGGTGCTCGGTACTTGTAACTAGTGATGAGCGAGCACTACCATGCTTGGGTGCTCGGTACTTGTAACCAGTGATGAGCGGGCACTACCATGCTCGGGTGCTCGGTACTTGTAACCAGTGATGAGCGAGCACTACCATGCTCGGGTGCTCGGTACTTGTAACTAGTGATGAGCACGCACTACCATGCTCGGGTACTTGATTCTCGGTACTCGGAACCAGTGATGAGTGAGCCCTACCATGCTCAAGTGCTCGATACTCGTAACTAGTAATGAGCGAGCCCTACTATGCTTGGGAACTTATAACTAGTGATGAACAGGCATTACCATACTTGGGTGCTCGGTACTTCTAACTAATGATGAGCAAGCACTACCATGCTCGGGTGCTCGGTACGTGTAATGAGCAGGTAGATGCTTGGATAGGTGCGACTTGAATACCAGAGTAAAAAAGAAGTCAATGGGGAGCATTTTTCCTGGAAGATTTCCCAGAAAAATGCATGACTTCTCCATTAACTTCCATTATACTCGGAAGTTAATGGGGAAGTATACTCAAGTCGCTCCCATCAGAGCATCCAACTACTCGTTACGAGTACCCGAGCATGGCAGTGCTCACTCATCACTAGTTATACGCCTTTTAACGCTTGAAGTTTGAGAGACATGTTGACTAACACCATTCTCTTTACCAGATAATGAACATACAAATGGAAACAAAATTGAAGTATTATAAAATGGTGAAAAAAAATATTTACCATTGTTTTTTGAGTTTTGTTGTTATGTCTTTCATTGTGAATTAAATATGACCTGGAACAGGATTCTCCAGGTCGACAGATTAAGACAAAAAAAAAAAAACTTTGTAAAAAATTTCTTTGTTAGTGTCACCACCAATTTTCTGGGTACCATTTCTAACTTTAGAATCTGAGCTTGGGTTATACAACATATTTGCACAAAATATTTGACTTTCTGCTATTTTCAAAAGTGGCTAAATTGGAATTTAGGGTTAAGATTTCTGAATTGCGACTTTTTAAAAAGTTGTTCATAATCTCACAATCTCACTCTGTAAAGGGATGAGAATTAAAATGTGGGATGTCAACTCTAGACAGAAGTTTTGTATGGAAAGGATAGCCTTATTTATCATACACAGTTTGACACCAACATAACCAACTTTAAAAAGTCTCCTCATGATAGATATTCCCGTCTTACTCCCAGTAGGGTCACACGACCATTTTTCTCTCATCTGAAAAAAATTGGTCTGATTATGTTTATTACACTCTGATCAGAATGTGATCTGAGTGTGATCCAATTTTCTCGAATGTTAACAGTATGGAAAAAATTGTCTCCATCTTATCCATTTTATCAGTGCATGAAAATCAAAGTGCAGTCTGATTTTTTTCACATACTCATTGACTTGCATGACCGAGTACGATCCAAATTACAGATACGAGTCATGTATAGCATCGGCGTACCTGCACTATCCTGACTGTCCCCTTCAGCAGGAACAACAATATACTCACCACCATATTCAGACTGTGTGCTCCCCTGCCTCTCCACGGCTTCCCACGTACTTTCCTGCTACCTCCTGAACCCGGGGCCTGCGCTACACAGGTCTCCTATGAGTGCGCGTTCCTTCCCAGCTCTTAATAGTCCAGCACACTAATACCTGGAAGTACCTCTCAGCCTATGTCTGAGAAGTACTAGGTACTTAAGGCATCGTCCCCATAGGGGAGGTGCCTGAGCAATGAGTTTAGTTAGTTTATTTTCTGCGTGCTAGCTAGTTGTCAGTACCAAAATCTCCTCTCTCTCTGTTACCTGTATCTGTGCTTGCCTTCTCATACCTGTCAGTCTCTGTCGTACCGTCTGTACCTGCCTGCACCAGCCATCTAGTCTGCATTAGCCATCCAACTGCACCTCTCTACACTAGAGTCTGTTCCTGTTTGCACCTGAGCCCGTCCTTGCATCCTATTGCGGGGGTCAGCTTCCGCAGTCCTGGACACGGCCCTGGAAGTAGCATCTGGCGTCTACTGGCAGCCAAGCCCATCCTCACCACCTGAGGCTCTGGAAAATACCTGGTAGGTGCTAAGTCAAGCCCCTCCCACGTGAGGGTAAGCTTGGGTTCCTCCTGTAGTCCACTCCAGCTCACATATACAATTTTTTCCTTGGACAGGCTTGGTCCAAGCAAAAAATCGGACATGTACACGGCCCCATAGAATGATGCTGGTGCAAATGCTATCTGATTTTCTGTTGGATCGCACTTTGAGAAAAAATGCGGTCGTCTACATGATCCCTAAAACACATTTTCTACCCCACAAACTCTGATGCTGGGATCCCCATTAGGAATATCTTCTTATTTCTAAATTGTCAATGTTCAGTGTCCATTATAAAGGAGGAACCTGTCCATAATGATGTGCTCCTCCTCAGATTTGTACATGTGGATGTAAGATTTATTTAATTCACAGTGGACCATATCTCGGTGCCGGATGAAGCTGATGTCAGATATAATAATGCCACTGGCATAGTGCGGTGTCACCTGTGCATTACCAGACAGTTCATTTACGGTAACAAAATGATTGTAGTGTGAAACCTTTATGACCCTTTACTTTACCTCCAACTTGTTCGGCTTCGTCCAGCCATTTGGACAGGATGGACTTCAGTTTACAGGCGTTCCTAAAACTCAACTGCAAGTTTTCAAAGCGGCATATGGTTGTTTGGCTGAACTCCGAGCCATGGACGGCGGCGAGTGCTTCTCCTACATTTGTCTGAGTGTAACCTGCTTGAGAGTAATAAGCAGATTTATGTGTCAGCAAGAAGACAAAGCAACACGATTCATGATACAGTCTTCTGATGACTGGCTTCTATGTATTGCTACATAGATTTATATCAGAACAAAAATCCCAGGAACAAAGATATAGCAGTATTTAAAGGGTTATTCCGTTTTCAAAATTACGGAAAAAAAAATGACTCGTTAAAAATCAAACAAGTTTTTAATTTACTTGATATTGCTATCTGCCTCTGTTCTGATCCTTGCTTTTCTGTATTTTATGTTGTTTTTTTACAGCAGCAAAAAAAATGTCTAGCAGTCTGACGGATTTGGTTGAACTTGAGCAGTGCTTTCAAGCTTTTTCCTATTGAGTTTGTAAGCACTGCTCTGAACCTGGCCAAGACCACTAGAGTATGTGGTTAGCTTCTGAATCTTGCCATCTTTAGTATCATTGTGCACTTTGATGCACCCAGACACAGTTGCCCCATATGGCGGCATGGAAGATGGCACAGTTTATTCAGGTGAGCAGATCCCAACTGTCAATCAAGAGGACACCACCACCAGCGAACAGGAGGCTTTGGACAACTAAATAGATATACTGTATATATATATATATATATATATATATATATATATATACATATATAAAAATGGGAATTTTTAACACTCATCTTAATTCTGAGACCTAAACCAACCAAAAGATGAGATTTTGTGTCCTCTATTATTTTCCTAAACCTGGAGCAAAAACGCGAGAGGGCGATTGATTCTCTTAGTCTTTATTAACTCCTTATAGAAATCAATAAATTTGTATTCCCCTTCTAATTGTCTTTGGTTTTCGAAGAGTGAACCGGGACACAGGACCTGCTTGTACTGATGGGTACAATGGCCTGCAGTAGGACCACACATATCAGACAGTTAAGGCTATAGATGAGTGAACCTGAAAAGTAAAGTTTGGTGTTTGTACCGAACACAGACTTTACTAAAAAATCAGTGTTTGAGTTCGGAGTTTGGGTTCCTTACATATACTAACCACTCGAGCGAGCATTGCTATGCTTGGGTATGCTTGGTGCTCAGCCCTGTGCAAGCTGCTTGCAGTGTTTGAACTTCTTGCACTGGGGGTAACAACTTTCTCCCCCAAAAGCGATCTGTTCATGGCTGACAGTATGTGGACGGAGAACCGAACTGCCCAATCAGTGACTTCCATTGAGGTTCAGGTCAAGTCCGGGTCCCAAAATGAACTTTATCTAAAGTCTGGCTGAACATGCACAACCCAGCTTCCACGGTTCCGCTCATCTCTAGTTAAGGCGCTTCAGGGATTATATAAATCTTGTTCAAATATCTTTCTAAAGATTTAAGCTGAAGGGGTTCTCCCTGCAAAGATATTTGTAAACAACTCAACTGCGGGGTCTCCACCAATTATTTGAATAACAAAAGTGCAGCTATGGTTGGAATGAGATGTTACACCTCATCTTGAGATATTTGGGGGTTCCAGAGATTAGACTGGCACCAGTCATATGTTTCTCGCCTATACTAGTGATAAGTCAAAAGAAATCATTAGTACAAAACATCTTTATTCATTGTAGCTTTTAGGTTTGGAATAAAACTTTGTCATTAAGAGATCCATACCCAGCTTGATCCTCCTCACTTTGAATTCATTAGCAAACTTTTCAAGTTCCCTGATCTCTGGGGAGTCGATATCAATGGGCTCCTCGATAGCTTTGCTCTTTCTTCTGAATTCTTGCTTGAAATCTGTTGTTGTAACATCTTCTAGGAGTGTTTGATGCACTGGGGCAAAACCATGACCCAGTGTGCAGGAGCTGGCACTCATTAGGCAAGGAGGTAAGCTGCCCGTATGGACGCCTGTAGAGGAGAGAGATAACCTGAGTGCTGAGTATTTAATTGTAGAGTTGGTAAAAAGACATTGATGTAACAGAAATAAAACTGGATATGCCACCTTATGAAAAAATACACAGGATAACAAATGAATGATCAGAAGGAGGTCCAACCTTTGACACCCCCACTAATCACGGGAATCTGACTGTAGTGGTGGTGTGCATGCTAGACCACAACGTCATTCACTTCTCTGGGAGGAAAACTGTTACAAGACGGTTTTTGCAAGCATCGCCGATTGTCAAGGCGGCATCGGGATCTGGGGAAACTCCAGATTCTTGCACACTATCTTCTAATTTCTGTGATGTCTGTGATCATCTCAGGGAGACTCGGGCATTGACTCACAAACTTGTAGTTCATAGGCAGGCTAGCAAGACTTAATCTCTATTGATCTGCTTGTCAATCTCCTTTAGTCACATGCTATGGGAGAGACAGTTATATTCACACCTCTCCTATATATGCTGGCTGGACACTTCCATTAGTGCCAGCTATAGCTTGTCTATACTGGTCTGGAGAGGTGATTTGATCCACACTTACTGGTGGTTGTTGTGTATTATTGCTGTGTGTGGTTGTGGTATTAACACTTTTTGTCCTTTTGTTGCTGCATTACTTTTCTTGGTTTTCTCCAAAGTTTCTTACTGTTTTTTTCCTGTGAGTTTGTAATGTGTGTGAGTACCTGTTTTTCCCTCTCTGTCTACATCTGTGTTTCCATCACACTCCTGCCTCTTCCTTCCCTAGGAGGGGGGAACACATTAGCTCTGGGTAGGAGTATAGCCAGGCATGAGACTCAGACATCCCCACCATTAGGGGTTAGCCTGAGAGCAGAGATAATCTAGGGTTCCCTAGCATGAGGAACAGAGTATAGGAACCCCATTTCTTGCAATTATGCAGTCAAATTGTTACAAAAACTTGAGGTTTAGAGATAATCATATACTGTATATGTTTTACCACTTTCATTCACATAGGCGGTCACAGGATGCCCCATTTTCATGATCGGGTGCACCCAAGTAGTTGAACCTCCACCGATCATGCGTTTATCACCTATTCTGTGGCTAGGTTATACATGTTGATGGTGGTATAACATCTTTATCTCTAGCCATGTTTTAGGTCAAGGACCAGGCAGAATGTTTGTATTTCTTTTTGTCTCAACTTTTCAGATTGAATAATGATTACATTTAGAACATTCTGGTGCACGCTCACATTAGTGCTTAGTATTTCTGATGCCTGTAATACTGGAGTAATATCATGAGTGCCTCACACTGGGACTACTCATCAGAAGAAGTGCAGGTAGGGGATGGCTCACAGGACTCTAGTCTTCAGCCACAGACAGGCAAAATGGTCACTTGTTGAGGGTCCTGAAAATCTTTTTGCTTGTCTCTAAGATTTATGAATAAAATTGAGAGGTTTTGCTAGGTCCACACTTTTGTTCGTGTTTTTTGGCCCCAGGAAAAGACTATTGAAAATTATGTTCAAAATGGATCTTTTGCATAACTAAAGAAAAGGGGCTCCACAGACTGTTATGGGGTCTGCTTGGGCTCTGATATGTCCCAGCTGTTAGAATAGAATGAAAAAAAAATCCCTTTTTTCCATTCTAAAAACTGTCACACAACTAAACCAAGATGGACCCATAATAGTCAATGGGATTCTTCTGCTTCCATTAGCTGTTAAGCTGTTAAGTTGTGCAACAGATGTACAGTTAGGTCCAGAAATATTTGGACAGTGACACAAGTTTTGTTATTTTAGCTGTTTACAAAAACATGTTCAGAAATACAATTCTATATATAATATGGGCTGAAAGTGCACACTCCCAGCTGCAATATGAGAGTTTTCACATCCAAATCGGAGAAAGGGTTTAGGAATCATAGCTCTGTAATGCATAGCCTCCTCTTTTTCAAGGGACCAAAAGTAATTGGACAAGGGACTCTAAGGGCTGCAATTAACTCTGAAGGCGTCTTCCTTGTTAACCTGTAATCAGTGAAGTAGTTAAAAGGTCTGGGGTTGATTACAGGTGTGTGGTTTTGCATTTGGAAGCTGTTGCTGTGACCAGACAACATGCGGTCTAAGGAACTCTCAATTGAGGTGAAGCAGAACATCCTGAGCCTGAAAAAAAAGAAAAAATCCATCAGAGAGATAGCAGACACGCTTGGAGTAGCAAAATCAACAGTCGGGTACATTCTGAGAAAAAAGGAATTGACTGGTGAGCTTGGGAACTCAAAAAGGCCTGGGCGTCCACGGATGACAACAGTGGTGGATGATCGCCGCATACTTTCTTTGGTGAAGAAGAACCCGTTCACAACATCAACTGAAGTCCAGAACACTCTCAGTGAAGTAGGTGTATCTGTCTCTAAGTCAACAGTAAAGAGAAGACTCCATGAAAGTAAATACAAAGGGTTCACATCTAGATGCAAACCATTCATCAATTCCAAAAATAGACAGGCCAGAGTTAAATTTGCTGAAAAACACCTCATGAAGCCAGCTCAGTTCTGGAAAAGTATTCTATGGGCAGATGAGACAAAGATCAACCTGTACCAGAATGATGGGAAGAAAAAAGTTTGGAGAAGAAAGGGAACGGCACATGATCCAAGGCACACCACATCCTCTGTAAAACATGGTGGAGGCAACGTGATGGCATGGGCATGCATGGCTTTCAATGGCACTGGGTCACTTGTGTTTATTGATGACATAACAGCAGACAAGAGTAGCCGGATGAATTCTGAAGTGTACCGGGATATACTTTCAGCCCAGATTCAGCCAAATGCCGCAAAGTTGATCGGACGGCGCTTCATAGTACAGATGGACAATGACCTCAAGCATACAGCCAAAGCTACCCAGGAGTTCATGAGTGCAAAAAAGTGGAACATTCTGCAATGGCCAAGTCAATCACCAGATCTTAACCCAATTGAGCATGCATTTCACTTGCTCAAATCCAGACTTAAGACGGAAAGACCCACAAACAAGCAAGACCCGAAGGCTGCGGCTGTAAAGGCCTGGCAAAGCATTAAGAAGGAGGAAACCCAGCGTTTGGTGATGTCCATGGGTTCCAGACTTAAGGCAGTGATTGCCTCCAAAGGATTCGCAACAAAATATTGAAAATAAAAATATTTTGTTTGGGTTTGGTTTATTTGTCCAATTACTTTTGACCTCCTAAAATGTGGAGTGTTTGTAAAGAAATGTGTACAATTCCTACAATTTCTATCAGATATTTTTGTTCAAACCTTCAAATTAAACGTTACAATCTGCACTTGAATTCTGTTGTAGAGGTTTCATTTCAAATCCAATGTGGTGGCATGCAGAGCCCAACTCGCCAAAATTGTGTCACTGTCCAAATATTTCTGGACCTAACTGTATTTTGGCCATTAATTCCATTAATTTTGCTTGTCTGATCCTTGAACAGACAAATGGAATTCCCAAATCAGATGAAAGCTCTGCTCCACAAGCCAACAAAATATCAACACAATTCCTTCTCATTTTTTTTTAATTTTTTTTCATCATTCATCCCCAACCTAAACATTTAAAAAGCTTGACCAGCCTTATGACACAGACAACCTTTCCTTAGGATTGGAACTCTGGTGACGTAGTGCAGTCAGCATCGGACTGGCTACCGGAGGAATCTCCTGTAATGCCAGGCCTGGATTTAGTTACCTGCTTTGCACTCCGGAGCTCTCCCCTGCAGCCTGGTCTGATCTCAGAGTTTGCAGGACGGCACCGCGAGCGCCAAGTGATTGATTCCCCGTCGATTGCGGTTCAGTTCATAACAGCTGCAGACAGGCCGGGCTGCAATCCGGAGTTCAGGTGAGAGCACTGGAGATCACCCCGGCCTGTCTGCAGCTGTCTTGAACTGAACCGCAATCGCCGGGGAATCAATCACTTGGCGCTCGCGGTACAGTCCAGGCTGAACTTCAGAGCTCAGGTGAGAGCTCCGGAGTGCAATGCAGGTAACTGAATCCAGGCCTGGCATTACTGAAGATTCCTCCGGTAGCCAGTCCGACGCTGAGTGCAGTAATGTATTTTCTGATCCAAGCAGTTGCAGTCGGAGCAAAGCCACTTTTCATAACCATTGTCCTACTAATCATCTAGGCTGTGTGCAGACAGTGCATTGTTTGTATGTTTTTGAGTGCAGTTTTGGCACAAAACTGCAAGTTAATCCTTATTCCAGCAAAGTCAATGAGAATCCTGAAGTGTCACGCACAAGTTGAAAATTTCTTGTTGCAGATATAGTGCAAAAAATCATTTTGCAGCGTTTTTTCACCTGGTGAATTCAATAGGAAAATACATGAAAAAACATACAAAAATGCCGCAAAAGTGTAGCATTTTTTCTGCCAAGAGATGCAAAACTTTCAGGCAACCAAATACTTACATGTGCACATAGCCTAACTGATGCACTGACAGTGCCTACAAGATCATCATGGCAGTAGATAACAGCTGCACATGACATACATTTTCATCAAAAAGTAAATTCTTCATTTTAGAATATTCATTATTGTACTATACTGTGGCTTGTATATGTAATTTTGGAGTCTCAGAAGGCAGTGTGAACAGATTCTGGGTTGCATGGTGGCTCAGTGGTTAGCACTCCAGTCTTGTAGCATTGGGGTCCTGGGTTCAAATCCCACCAAGGTCACCATCTGCAATAGGTTTGTATGTTCTCCCTGTGTTTGTGTGGGTTTTGTCTAGCTTCCTCACACGTCAAAGACATACTGATAGGGAATTTAGATTGTGAGCCCCAATGGGGACAGTGATGATGATGTATGTAAAGTGCTGTGGAATAGCATTGTACTGTGTATGTGAATAAATATTGTTATTCTTAATGATTGTCATATTAAATAATGATTAATATTTAGCTAATACAGACATACACAAGGCTTTGATGCACACAAGCAATATAGCAGCTTACCTTGTAAAGTGCTTACTCCATTTACTACATTGGAAAGGGGCATACTGCATGTTTGTAAGATGCGAGTCTGTGAAATACTTGCTGATAGCATTTCTGGAGAAGTGGGTTTTATTCCTAGGAAGGGAGAAAAAATAGGGTAAAATATTTTGGAAAGTATCTTTGTGCTGTATTCATTCCACTTAATAAAATAGATAACACTTATGGCGGGTATAAGTGATTACTTCTACATCAGTGGTGTTCGACCACTGAGACTTCCACGGATGGTTTTAATGGAGCCGTGTCATCCCGTGCCTCCAAGCCATTCTGTGTGGACAGCGAAAGATAGCAGAGTCCAGTGCTGTCATATAGCAAATGAATAAAGCGGCATTGCGAAAAATTGAGGGATCTTTGTTCAGTGGATCATGGGGACCTCAGGGATTGGACCAACACAGATCTAGAAGTAACCACCTAGAGGTCCTTTGGAATGGTAAGAACGTCTTACCAGAATACCCTTTCAGCAGCCATATTTGTAGTTTAGTATCAGTTCCCACTTTGATCAAAAAATATCCAGTAAAATATAAATCAAAAATACAACCATGTAAATGGTCCCTTAGGCAACAGCCATATTATTACTACAAAAACTGTACATGTCTATTGGTATAAATAATATCCTTGGAACTGAAAACTCAAAGCCGAAATGTGTGGACCGAGATTGGATTCTATTTTATATATCGGAAGGGAATTTTTGTAACCAAAAAAAGTTCATGAGCGCAATAACTTGGGGAGTACATGAGAGTTTTTCTCTGATGTTTGTTAGTGGCAAATCTTAAAGGTATGGGGTGATATTTACTGTAGTTAAGGCACCATTAGACCACAAGCACACGATGAGTATTTGGTGAGATTTTTACCTCAGTATTTGTAGCTAAAACCATAAGTGGAACAATCAGAGGAAAGGTATAATAGAGACACAGGACAAGGGCACCACTTCTGTATTTTTTACCCTCTCCTGGTTTTGGCTACAAATACTGAGGTAAAAAAATTCACCAAATACTCAACGTATGCACATGGTCTAACACTGAGGTAAAAAATTCACCAAATAATGCATGCACATAGCCTTAGAGATGCTGAGGTAAAAAACTCACAAAATACTCAACATGTGCACGTGGCCTTACAAATGCTGAGGTAATAGACTCACCAAATACTAAACATATGAATGTGGCCTTTTGCCAGAGAAAATCTAGATATGGCAGTTCTTACCTGTCATCACTCCGTAGGTAGATTGCTGGTTTCCATAGTGGCATGATGGGTTTGGGTAGTGAAGCCCTGCTGGTATATTTTCCACAGAGAAGTGTATGTGAGATAATTTAGGAATTTGGACCAAAGACAAAACAGACGGTACTGGTAAGAAAACGTACAAGTATTCAAGAATATTCATAGTATTTATTCCACTGCAGTTCATTTTCCTGCATATTCATTATACGATGGCATTAAACATATAACAATTAACAATTATAAATAAGCCCTTTACAGCTCTGGAAAAAAAGTGAATACATACAAAACTAATAAAAAAAGTTTGTTTAAAAGAACTGAGAGTCCTCAGTAGTTGATACCTTTTAATGGCTAACTGAAAAGATGGTAATAATAGCAAGCTTTCAAGACTACTCAGGTCTCTTCATCAGGCATGGTGGATACCATGCCTGATGAAGAGACCTGAGTAGTCTCAAAAGCTTGCTAGATACCATGACTGATGAAGAGACCTGAGTAGTCTGGAAAGCTTGCTATTATTACCATCTTTTCAGTTAGCCATTAAAAGGTATCAACCACTGAGGACTCTCAGTTCTTTTAAACAAACATTTTATATCTCTACTGGCTAACATGGTACAAAGATATATTTTACCTGTACAAAACTAATAAACATTTTCTATACTTACCTCTCATGGCTCCGTTGGTCACTGCCACTTCTTTATGAACAAACTTACATGATACACTACATTGTCCATACTATACTGAGAGGCTACACGGGGCACTGGGGTAGCGCTCCCAACTGGGTCCCTACTTCTGGGCTCTGTAAGCCTACTACATAGGGTGCGCTCACACGAGCGTATGAATCGGACGAGTGCATTGCGAGAAAATCTCGCATTGTACTTGAACCAATGTTATTCAATGAGGGAGAGCAGATGGTCAGCTTTTTTCTCATCAAGATTCTGAATGAGAGAAAAGTTGCAGCATACTGCGATTGTCAGCAAGAGCCATGTCACGTGCACCCATACAAGTCTATGGGTGCGAGTGAAACATCGGACTGCACTCGAATGATATCTGAATGCGCTGCGATAATCTCATCAGCTGACAATAGAGGAGATGGGGAGATTAATTTCTCTCTCTTCCATAGCACCCGCCCTCTCCTCAGCAACTGCAGGATTGGGTCACAGTCGCATGACACATGGCTCACGCTGGCAACACAGCCTGAGCCGAGGGTCATTAACATATCGCATCTGATGCGCTCGCATCAGATGCTATACGTTTGTGTGAATCCAGCCGTAAGCCAAGGTATGGACGTTATTTGGAGGGATCTTATAGTTAATGTGCTCCAAATACTATTTTCCAAGGATTGGAGTAAGCCACCATGCCTCCCACTCCACGTCCACGTATTTTAGATATAGTGCTAGGTAAGCATACCTATCTAAAAACTCCTACAAAATTGCACAGAGTTGATAGCCAAAAAGAATTAGAAAAAAATAAGATCTTTATTGAAAGAATTTTTAAAAACACAATAAAAAGGTATACAGGGGATAAGCCAAAACATTCCTTTCATCATAGCTTCCTTCTTATAGACACGCGTCTATCACAAAAAGACTATTTAATCATCAATAACATATATGTCACAAACTGTCCACTAGGAGTCACCAGTATGCAGAAAAAAAGGAAAAGGTACAAAGCAATGAACAACCACTAATCATATAAATATATCTGGGTTAGTGCAAAATAATTCATATCTGTCTAACCAGAAATACAAAAGAAAAATTCCTTTTTTTTCATGAAGCAGCACCTGCAACAGCGATACGCCTAGGGTTACGGCCATGGAGTTTAGTGGACTCCACTACCAGAACTCTTCTTTATAAAAGATCTAGATAACACATTCAATATCTTTTTTTTGTTACATGCTCCCTTATTCCACTATCGCACATTTAGAATTACTTATGTGTCTTATAAATTACTTTCTTCAAGCTATACTAAATAAAATTATTAATGATAAAAAAAATTTGTACGCATGCATGTAAAAGCGCATAGGTGTTTTTTTTCCTGCAGATTTTCCTCTTCTCATTTAATTCTATGGGGAAAATCGGAAAATAAAATGCATATTTACTGCCGAGGAATTCATGTGCTGTGGTTAACCAAATCGCTTCACAGGTCAGTTTACACAGGGTTAAAAAAAAGCACAGTGAGCAGGAGATTTCTATAAATCCCAATCATTTTGCTAAAAGTCTAAGGCTATGTCCGCACTTTGCGTCGTCCTAGTTGCAGTTCTAAACGCATCCTTTGGCAGAAATTGCTTTTGCCAAAGCTGCTTTTGTCCACTAAATCGCGGTAAATACGCATGCGTTTTTACCGCGTTTTAGCCGCGTTTTTAGCGTTTTTACATGTTTTTTCATTGCGTTTAGATAGATGTGTTTTGAACATAAGGACACTGCTAAATAAAGTTTAAACAGTCAAACACAATGAAAAAAGGGAAAAAAAAGAAACACATATATAATCATTAGATATCATCAGATAGACATAATCAGATAATAACGAAAAAAGTTATATTTCATATAATTAGCGGTTTTATACTATTTATCGCGAAAATAGCAATAAATTCAAATTTTTCTTTAATTTAATTGTCGGACTATGTGTGTGGGTAAAGAGACATATCATTTCATTATTTTGATGTCAGAAAAGCATGCGTTTATGTAGTCCAAAAACGCATGTTTTCTGCACCTAAAAAGCAGGTAAAATGCTGGAATTTTGATGTTTGTTGCTTTTTGCTACTTCTCATTGACTTCAATGTTAGCAAAACGCAGCCCAAATGGCAAAAACAATTGACATGCTGCTTCTTTGAACGCATGGTTTTTACCACAAATTATGCAAATTAAACTCAGCGTTTTGAAACGCAAAGTGAGGACAGGAAATCGTCATTTGCCTCAGACTATTATTGAAAATCAAAACGCATACCTTTTGGCCTGAAAACGCTGCAGTTCAAAACGCTGCGGAAATGTAGATGAAAACGCAACGTGCGCACATAGCCTTACACTATGTTCCCCCCGGGGGCGTTTTTGTTGTGTTTTTTTTGCTGCTTTTTTGTGCATTTTTTTCATTTGTTTTATGTAAATCCATGCTAATAAAACGCTGTTTTTACAGAACTAGCAGAAATCTTATATACAAACACAAAACAATTGCATTTTTTTTCCTCACTGAAATATCAGCCTCCTTGGTTTTTGCTGTGTTTTTGAAAGAAGCAGCATGTCAATTCTTTTAGGGTAAGAACGCACTTTGCTTTTTACCTGCTTTTTACCTGCTTTTTACCTGCTTTTTCAACTACAGCATTTAATGCCAAAATGGATGTGTTCTGCTTTTAAAGCAAAGTCTATGGGAATTTGGGTTTCTTGTCCGCACTATGCTGTTCAAAATGCTGCCTTTTTGTGGCAGAAATTTGGGCAAAAACTCTGCTTTGCCGTTCAAAACTCAAATGGCAAAAACAATTGACAAAAATATCTTTTTCCATTATTTTTCCCATTAATATAGATTTGTCCCTTTTTTTCTACATTTTCATTCCGTTTGAATGTTTAAACTTTATTTAGCAGTGTCTTGATGTTCAAAACACATCTGTCAAAACGCAGGTGAAAAAGCATGCAAAAAGCGCTGAAAACGCATCTAAAACGCGGTAAATACGCATGCGTTTTCAGCGCTAAATTTCTGAAAAAGGCAACTTTGGCTAAATCAATTAAGGCTAAAATGTGCGTTTACAACTGCATGTAGGACGACAGAAAGTGCGCACATAGCCTTAGTGTTTTTGCTGCGGTTTTGCAGCATTTTTTCACCAATACAAAGCAATTTGAAAATGCAAAACTGTTGTAAAAACTGCCAGAAAAAACGCACCAAAACTGCAGGCTATTTCCTGCCAAGAGATGAAGTTTTGCTACAGTTTTCCTGCAGAAAAAAATGCAGCAAATATGTCCTGTGTGAACGTAGCCTAAGGCTGTATATTTTCGCTCTGTCGAAAACATAGTTCCAGCAAAGAGTATAGGATCTATAGAAATACTGCCCACCAGAATCGGACTTGCTACTGGAGGAACCTCCAGTAATACCAGTCCTGGCTGCAGTTACCTGGACTGAATTCCGGAGCTCTCACCTGAGCTCTGAAGTGCAGCCTGAACTGAAGTCAGGGTTTGCAGGACTGAACCACGAGTGCCGACTGATTCCACGGCGATTGCGGTTTAGTTAATGTTAGAGCTGCAGACAGGCCGGCTGAACTCGGGAGCTCAGGAGTTCAGCCCGGCCTGTCTGCAGCTGCCATTAACTGAACCGCATTCGCCGGGGAGTCAGTCGGCGCTTGCAGTTCAGTCCTGCAAACCCCGAGTTCAGTCCAGACTGCATTCTAGAGCTCAGGTGAGAGCTCCGGAGTGTTCAATCCAGGTAACCGCAGCCAGGACTGGTATTACTGGAGGTTCCTCTGGTAGCCAGTCTGACACAGCTGCCCACTGTGATTTTTTGCTCAGGGTAAACCTTCCTGCGGTTGTGTGTTTCAAATCCGCAATAACTCAATCTCTCTTGCGGGTACACTGAGTTTCATGTACAGGTCTTCCCCACAGATTTACATTAGATGCAGTAAGTCCACAGGAAACACATAAAAAATGTATGTAATCTGCAGACAAGTATATCAATAAAGTTTTGTTAAAGCCAAATGCAAGGAAGTATCAAAAACAAAGCAGCTTTATTTAAAACATGACAAGCTAACAAGAGACAAAAACTGCAATGTCAAAACTGCATGTAAAAAATGTAATGAAAAAACGCAAGTATCTTAATTTAAATAATAGGTGCACAAATGGTGGAGAAAGTTTCCAACATCAAGAACTCACCAAAAGCTCATTGTGGGAACATAGCCTAAGAAGCTGCATTTTTTTGGAGCTGTTAAAATATCCAGCCCCAAAAACTAATGAAAAAGTCAGCATGGGAACTAAGACAGAGTTCATATGTCCTGTAATCATCCATTAGAATGAATTCTGCAGAGATCTGTTGGGAAAAAAGTTCTGCAAACACAACTTTTTGTCCATTTTAAAATAACATGTCTATCGGATCCGTTTTTTAACATTGGAGTCTATGGAGTGCGGATCCATTACCGTATTGCTATTAAGTCATCCGTTTTTCTTGTATTTGTAACACATCTGTTTATTTTCTACAGGATTCCTTACAAATGGAAGATAAATAGCAATCTGTTAATGGATCTATCCTCCATAGATTCCAAAATGGATCCAGCAAAAATAATTTTCCCAACATATCTCTGCAGGATCCATCCTAATAGATGATTACAGGACATGGGAGCTCAACCTTAACCTAATCCCTTGAAAAAGGGAATCTCACCAATTTATCAATCTAAAAGCTAGAATTCACCTTGAAGACATTTTATAAAAATATCTAAGACCTTCACGTTCTACCCCTATCATCCAGCTTTTCCAAACATCTGAATTGCAGAATAGCAAGTCTGCCTTGTCACTTAGTGATCTATTCTCCAGAATTTATCTGGTGCAAAATGTATATTAAAATGTCACATTACAATTTAATGATAACATTTCTTTAAAATGTATCACATTAGTAATAATAGAGTTTTTTTGCCTTTTTTTCCCCCACCGTTTTTGCTAAATATTGTACAGCTCCATAAAAGATCACAGTCCAAAGATTACAAAAACTGTTTGAAAATATAATATAGTATTTCATAAGGTTTTACTATTTATTCTTATATTTGGATGCAAAGTATTAACAGAAAATAGTGCTGCGTGACATACTATCAGCTTTTAAAATCAGAAATTTTAATATCAGGGAATAGCAGAAAATAAGTAAAAAAAATTACATTGTAATAACTATGGATAAAAAAATGTAACTAACAGCAATGATCTGAATATGACGAATGTGTAACTACTTGTACATGATATAAGATATGGAATTAGTACATTGTAATTGACACATACAGATGGAACAATCGTACAATAAATGTTCACTACTTTAATTTTGCGCTGGTGTACAATCTGTATAATGCAGACAATCTGGTGTAAGATAAAAAAAACACAAGTTCTAGATAAATCTAGATAAATCTTTTAGGTGCGCTACATTAAGCTGTGTCATTTTAAGTTTCACTTATAAAGTCTGTGCTATTATTTCACTTCTTTATAAAATTTCTAATTTAATTTTTTTAAAAAGCATTTTTCAATTTCAAATTTCAAATTTAATAAAATTAGTAATTACATAGTCGCTCATCAATTTTCAATTTCATCAATTTCCTATTTACAGTTTAAGCATAACATGAATAAGTCAGGACAATAATTATCATATAAATTTAGAAGCCCTCTGACCTAAATACAAGTTTATAAGTATGATAATTTAAAAAAATTAAAAAGACCATGAATTTGGAAATACCTGTGGAGACCACGTTAGTTGTGTGATTGGTGACAGGCAGATATTCTGCAGCGCCGTGATGCATCCTAAGGGGGAAAGTGGCTGAAGAATCAGAATTTATAGGTACAAATGTATCAGCTGTCACAAAAGCTTGGAAACTCATCCCCCCAGACAATGGAAAAAGACTAAAGATGAATTTTAAATATTTTCTCCAAGTCTTTTGTGAATCTAAAATGAATCTTTCAAGAAAAGTTTTCTTTGGCTTGCATGTATGCATTAAGGGACTGCCTGATGGGCGCATAGCGTGTGCAGGTATTTATACTCCTAGGAAATCCCTGTATCCATGTTAATGATTTCTTCCCAGGAGATTGCTACATAAGCGCATCAACTGTCCTTCCCACCTAATATAACAATACCCGGCCAATTGGTCTGACCAAACAGAAACCCGAGATGCTCTATTCATTGAAATGACTGTCTTTCTATGTACACTGGACTATGTAGGTGTATACAAAGTCTGACAGCTAAAACCTGAGATATCTGAAAGAATATCATCTTGTAGAATTTAAGCATGCATAGTTATATAAAATAAAAACTTTTTTTGTTTTATTAGACAATATAAATTAAAAAAAAATTTGATTTGAAAAATATTTTGTGCTAATCATTTTTACGTCTAATGAAATAAATGAATTTTAATTCCCTCATATATGACGTCAGTAATTCAGTGATATCACCGCTAATGAAAAATTCTGAGCCTCCACTGACAGAAGGTAACTAATTTAGCCTCGTTTTGAGAACGTTCTCAAAACGCAACTCCTTAGGAATCAATGGATGTAGTGGGGCATTACACTTTGGGTTATGTCAGAACTTCCAGGATTTATTTTGAAGTGTGGGGGACTGATTATTCAAATAACCATTTTTTTCCCTGTTTGTGTGTTTTTTTAAATTCTATACTTGCCGAATTAGTAATGGGGGTGTTTGCCAGATGCTTCTCCATTGTTAAACCCTGGGCTTGATGCCATCTGTCAATTTACAGCTGACATCAACCCCAAAAGTATTACCTCGATTGCCACCACACCAGGGTGATCGGGAAGAGCCATGCAAAGCACCAGAATTGGTGCATCTAATGGGTGAGCCACTTCTGGGGTGACTGCAGACTGCTATTTTTGGTTTGGAAAGCGGCAAATAACCATGATTTTATTCATAGAAACAGGACACAGCAGGGTTTCAGGTCCAGAAAACAGCAGGAATTCAAGAACAGGACACAAACTGGCACCAGGGGAACAGATGGACAGCACAGGTCCAGGGCAGACATCAGCATACCAAAACTATAGCAGTCAGGACTGGCGCTGGGTATGAGCAGACCAGAGCAACATGGCAGGACCAACTCAAACCTAGGCTTAGTAACATAAGGAGGTTGCTTGACCCTGTCCATCAGGGAAGATGAACTTTTATACTAGATGTCTCCTAGCCATAGGCTGGGGAAACTAATTCAAGGTGTGCACACAGCCCCAATATAAGCAGGGAAGGTGAATGTGCGTGCACCCTAGGCCTTAACCAGGAACCCAGCAGGACAACCTCAGGGCCTGGGACCCTGGGACTGAATGCACGTGAATGGCTGTACAGGACAGCAAAGGACCAAACAACATGTGAGTGGCAGTGCAGCAGAGCAGGGAACCGCGCAAGCAACCAAAAGGAAATGGCAATGGTGTGCCAGCTGAGAAGGAGGGAAGAGAGTGCAGTGACATCAGCTCAAGGACGCACTGGGATGCCGGCGTAGGTATTCAACCAAAATGCCAACATTATAGATATGAATCTGATCGTATATGTGTACAGACATCAGGTGTCATACTGGATAGGTTATTCTAAGATACCGCTTTTCAGAGTCATTCTACGATGGCCAGATGTGGTAGAACTATGCTTATACTATATTTTACCACCCTTACACTGAGTACATGTTTTTTTTAGAAGTGTAGAAAAGAACAGCGCATTATGCTTTACTATACTTGAAAAAATGTATGATAGGCTTAAAGGATATCTGTTACCCCCAAAACTAAATTTAAGATACTTATACAGTCCTGCAGGGGACTTGGGGGACTTATAAAACCTGCAATATAAATTTGCCATTTTTTTTTCTTCAGAAAAGTATAGTTTTATTTTTAATGTCAATGAGGGTGTCACAAGAAGGTTTTTGCAGAAATTGCTGACTGTCATGGCGGCGGCGGGATCTGGGGAAAGTTCAGATTCTTATACTCTGCCTGTTAACTTCCCTGATGTCTGGGATCAGTACAGGGTGACTCGGGTGTTGACCCACAGACCTGTGGTTCAGAGGTAGGCTAGCAAGAGATAATCTCTGCTGGACTGCCTGTTAGTCTACTTGGTCACATGCTATGAGACGGCCAGTCATGTTCGATCTCCTCCTACACCGCGTGAAGAATTATTAGGCAAGTTGTATTTTAGAGGATTTTTTTTTATTATTGATCAACAACTATGTTCTCAATCAACCCAAAAGACTCATAAATATCAAAGTTTAATATTTTTGGACGTTGGAGTGTTTTTTTTTTTTAGATTTGGATATCTTAGGAGGATATCTGTTTGTGCAGGTAACTATTACTGTGCAGAATTATTAGGCAACTTAATAAAAACCAAATATATTCCCATCTCACTTGTTTATTTTCACCGGGTAAACCAATATAACTGGACAAAATTTAGAAATAAACATTTCTGGCATGCAAAAACAAACCCCCCAAAAAATAGTGACCAATATAGCAACCTTTCTTTATGATGACACTCAACAGCCTACCATCCATAGATTCTGTCAGTTGCTTGACCTGTTTATGATCAACAATGCATGCAGCAGCCACCACAGCCTCCCAGACACTGTTCCGAGAGGTGTTCTGTTTTCCCTCCCTGTAGATCTCACATTTTATGAGGTACCACATGTTCTCTATGGAGTTCAGATCAGGTGAACAAGGGGGCCATGTCATTATTTTTTCATCTTTTAGACCTTTACTGGCCCCGCTGTGGAGTAGTTGGAAGCATGTGATGGAGCATTGTCCTGCATGAAAATCATGTTTTTCTTGAATGATACAGACTTCTTCCTGTACGACTGCTTGAAGAAGTTGTCTTCCAGAAACTGGCAGTAGGTCTGGGAGTTGAGCTTCACTCCATCCTCAACCCAAAAAGGTCCCACAAGTTCATCTTTGATTATACCAGCCCATACCAGTACCCCATCTCCACCTTGCTGGCGTCTGAGTCGGAGTGGAGCTCTCTGCCCTTTACTGATCCAGCCTCTGGCCTATCCATCTGGCCCATCAAGAGTCACTCTCATTTCATCAGTCCATAAAACCTTTGAAAAATCGGTCTTAAGATATTTCTTGACCCAGTCTTGACGTTTTATCTTATGTTTCTTGTTCAATGGTGGTCGTTTTTCAGCCTTCCTTACCTTGGCCATGTCCCTGAGTATGGCACACCTTGTGCTTTTTGATACTCCAATAACATTGCAGCTCTGAAATATGGCCAAACTGGTGGCAAATGGCATCTTGGCAACCTCATGCTTGATTTTCCTCAATTCATGGGCAGTTATTTTGTGCCTTTTTTGCCCATCACTCTTCGTGCGACCCTGTTGGCTATTTGACATGAAACGCTTGATTGTTTGGTGATCACACTTCAAAAGTTTGGCAATTTCAAGTCTGTTGCATCCCTCTGCAAGACATCTCACAATTTTGGACTTTTCAGAGCCTGTCAAATCTCTCTTCTGACCCATTTTGCCAAAAAGGAAAGGAAGTTGCCTAATAATTAAGCACACCTTATATAGGGTGTTGATGTCATTACACCACACCCCTCCTCATTACAGAGATGCACATCACCTGATTTACTTAATTGGTAGTTGGCTCTGAAGCCTATACAGCGTGGAGTAGGACAACATGTATAAAAAGTATCATGTGATCAAAATACTCATTTGACTAATAATTCTGTACACAGTGTATATATGCTGGCTGCTCTGTTCTTATGGTGCTGGCTATAGCTTGACTATATGTGACATGGAGTGATGGATTTATCTAGGCTTACTGGTGGTTGTGATATTATTGTTGTGTGCGTTTGTGGTGTTAACCCTTGTGGTCCTTTTGTTGCTGCATTACTTTTCTTGCTTTTCCCTTTAATTTCCTACTGTATATTCATGTGAGTGTGCAGTGTGACTAGGTTACTGTTATCCATGTCTGTCTCATCTGTGTTTCCATCACACTCCTGTCCCTTCCTTCCCTAAGGGGGTAGATCATCTTTAATTAGGAGCACAGTAAAGCTAGGGTCACATGTAGCGACACAGCAGCGATCACGACGACGATCTGACCTTATCAGGATCGCTGCTGCGTCGTTACATGGTCGCTGGTGAGCTGTCAAACAGGCAGATCTCACCAGCGACCAGTGACCAGCCCCCAGCCAGCAGCGACGCGTGGAAGCGATGCTGCGCTTGGTAACTAAGTTAAATATTGGGTAACCAAGCAAAATGCTTCGCTGATTACCCGATATTTACCTTGGTTACCAGCGCACACCGCTTAGCGCTGGCTCCCTGCACTCATAGCCAGAGTACACATCGGGTTAATAAGCAAACCTTTGCTTATTTACCCGATGTGTACTCTGACTACGCATGCAGGGAGCCGGCACTGGCAGCCTGAGATCGGAGGACGCTAGTAACCAAGGTAAATGTCAGGTAACCAAGCAAAGCACTTTGCTTGGTTACCCGATGTTTACCTTGGTTACAGCTTACCGCAGGCTGCCAGAAGCAGGCTCCCTGCTCCCTGCACATTCAGTTCTTCGCTCTCTCGCTGTCACACACAGCGATCTGTGCTTCACAGCGGGAGAGCAATGTCCAAAAAATGGTCCAGGACATTCAGCAACGACCGGCGACATCACAGCAGGGGCCAGGTCGTTGCTGGATGTCACACACAACGACTTTGCTAGCAAGGTCGCTGCTACGTCACAGAAAATGGTGACTTAGCAACGACGTCGTCGTCACTGTCGTTGTGTGTGACATGACCATTAGGCATGGTATTCTGGCGTCTCCACCATCAGGAGTAATCTGAAGGACAGATATAATCTAGTGTCCCCTAGCATGAGGGACAGCATAGGGTCTCGCTGTTCTTATCTGGCATGTCCCATGACTAGGAAATCGTTTACTGTTTTGCATTGTATTGTATTGTATTTTATTTCTGTACCTATGCATAAGCTTTGCTTTTCCTTATGTTTTGTCCCTGCTCACTCCCTGTAGCCCTGTGATGTAAGTTTGTTCCCTCCCTCATTCTCCATTTTGTGAATGTGTCTCCACCTGCAAGCAACCTGTCTTATGCTCTCTGGACAAATTATCCCTTTTTACCTGCTTCATTCTTCATTAATATAAGAATTTCAATTTAAAAGCAACTCTCTTTTCCTGGAGTCTTCTTACATGAGATTGTGGCTGAGTTAAGCTGTCTGATGTATCGGTATGATTGTGAGTACAGGTTATACGCAGAGCCCAGAAAGAGCGGTCGTTGCAACACCAACTACGTTCCATATACCTATAGGTCAGAAGAGTAAAAAGGATAACCTGCCTTCAGAGACAGTAACACAAGGTTTGTGCTTAATCTCAGTGGAAAAGGATATTTCCCAGATAGACTGTTAACCCAGTTCCCAGCCAGACCCCAGCTTGCATAGAAGCTACACACTGCAGCCACAGTGAGGCTCTGTGCCCACGTTGCGCATTTGCGTGCAGTTATGCTGCGTATTGCAGTGCAGCGTAATTGCATGCGTCCTGCGTCCCCAGCACAATCTATGAAGATTGTGCATAATCCATGCGCACAGGGCCGGCTCCAGGTTTTTGTGGGCCCTGGGCTGAAGAGTCCCAGTGGGCCCCATCCACATGCAGACACACACATATGTACACGTACATATACATATTTAAAGACAAACTCACAAAAATACATACATAGATACACATCATACATGCATACAGACACACACAGCTCTGCTGCATACACACAGACACACACACAGCTCACCTGCATACACACAGACACACACACAGCTCTGCTGCATACACGCAGACACACACAGCTCTGCTGCATACACACAGCTCTGCTGCATACACACAGACACACACACAGCTCTGCTGCATACACACACACACACAAACAGCTCTGCTGCATACACACACAGCTCTGCTGCATACATAGACACACACAGCTCTGCTGCATACAGACACACACAGCTCTGCTGCATACAGACAGACACACACAGCTCTGCTGCATAAAGACAGACAGCTCTGCTGCATACAGAGAGACACACACAGCTCTGATGCATACATACATACAGACAGACACAGCTCTGCTGCATACATACATACAGACAGAGACAGCTCTGCTGCATACAGACAGACAGATACACACAGCTCTGCTACATACATACAGACAGACAGACACATGCGGCTCTGCTACAGACAGACACACTCGGCTCTGCTACAGACAGACACACTCGGCTCTGCTACAGACAGACATACGCGGCTCTGCTACAGATAGACACACGCGGCTCTGCTACAGACAGACACATGCGGCTCTGCTACAGACAGACACACTCGGCTCTGCTACAGATAGACACACGCGGCTCTGCTACAGACAGACATACGCGGCTCTGCTACAGACAGACAGACGTGGCTCTGCTACAGATAGACACACTCGGCTCTGCTACAGACAGACACACATGGCTCTGCTACAGACAGACACACATGGCTCTGCTACAGACAGACACACTCGGCTCTGCTACAGACAGACACACTCGGCTCTGCTACAGACAGACACACGCGGCTCTGCTACAGACAGACACACGCAGCTCTGCTACAGACAGACACAAGCGGCTCTGCTACAGACAGACACACTCGGCTCTGCTACAGACAGACACACGTGGCTCTGCGGGGCCCACACACGCGGCTCTGCGGGGCCCACACACGCGGCTCTGCGGGGCCAAGGCATACATCTCGGGGGAGAGAGAAGCCCATACAGCTCATAGGGACCCATAAATCCGGGGGCGGGGAGTGCACATACCGCTCAGGTCACGGAGGAGAGGGGGCCCACAGTCACACAGAGCCGGAGAGAAGCGCTGTGCTGGGGTTCGCAGGCTGGCAAAGCGCCTCCTGGCTCCTTCATCTGTGGGACTGAGCAGGACGCCGGGCGGTAGCTCCGCCCACAGATGAAGTTCAAACCAGGAGGTCTGCGCGCCTTAAAGGGACGGTGCTGCAGATTACTGCCGTGTACTGCAGTCCCCAGAACTCGGCCCGGGGGCAGCAGAAGTGACAGCGAGTGGGCCCCGGCCAAGGGGCAGCAGAACTGATGAGGCCGAGTGGGCCCCTCTCCGGGGGCCCTGGCATTTGCCTGGGTGTGCTGCGTGTTGACGCCAGCCCTGCATGCGCACGTTGTGTTTTAGAATGCAGCGATTTGCATGCTGCCAAATCGCGGCGTTCTAAAAAGCAACATATATCTTATTCCGTGCGCACATCCAGAGCGCATGAAATCAGCTTTTTCACTGCATTCATTACGCAGTGTTTCTGCAGCGATTTGAAGCGCACATGTGCTGTTCAAATCGCTGCAGAAATTTCTGCAGGGACACAGCGCAACGTGGGCACATAACCTGAGGCTTCAATAACTCCCATCATTGCATAACTGCAGCTGTGACAGCAAGCAACAAAGTATCAACCCTCTGCAGAGTCTCTGTGCATTTCCTGCTGCTGAGCAGTTTGGAATATACATCTCATCATCCACTCTTCCTGCCTGCGACCTATCATGTCTGAAGGAAGGAACACAACGTCCCTACTAGACTTACAAGCACAGTAAAGAGGGCCAGAGCCCCATCCACCATCTAGTGAAAGGGGAAAGCGTGCAGTCAAACCCACATGGAAAGTCATGAAGAATTTACAGACTGAAATATGAGAATTATAACATGATGTATCTCAATTATGGGAAAAAGTGCTGACTCACATAGACACTATATTAAGGCCTGCTTCTTATGAGTTACCACTAGAGGGAGCCCTAGAACAATTATGCACAGCATAACAAATGTACATGGAGAAGAGTGACAAATACATTACTCTCCTGAAAAAGCTGAATCTGAGACTTTAGACGAATTACACTTTCCTGAAGAGAAAAAACCGGATGCACAGCTCAATTCAATCAAAAGATGGGTGCTGCAGCCTGCATGAAACCAGGGACGAGGAGAAAACAGGAAGCTCATGCATAACCGGCACGCAGCCCAATCGTATAAAAATAGTCAGTGACTGGTTCATATACTAATATAAATATAATTTTATTGGGTCCAAAAACACACACAACACAAAAAACGTCATAAAACCAATTAAAATTGTGTGGAATAGCACAGGTACAGACACACTCCCTCTGGGATCAGGTGGAAAATTTGCCATACATAGAGTCATGCAAAACAATAAGCATATACCAATGGAATTAATTGTCTATACCTCCCATATATATGTCAATGATTATTGCATAACTCGTGGGTTTAGTAATATACAACAGGTGAATAATTACAGCACATGTACCCCAAGGGTCATAGATCATAAATTATCGGACCATAAATACACAATATGTAAATATAATATATCCCTAGTAGTAGAATCTGAATGAACACATAAACAGGCTATGAATAATGAGCCATTCAAGGGGTATCAATGGTGTCCCAGGAGTTCTATAGGGCATGCCCCACCAGAGTCAACCAATAAAGCCTGGTGGTAGCACAATAGGGGTCATGCAGTGAATAGTCGTCACCTAATAAGTCAGTCAAAATTATACTACCCAAGGTATGGAGCATGGAATGAGAGTCATGGCAACACCAGGGAGAGCGTGGCCGGCCCCATGCGTATCGCTGCGAACAGCTTCATCAGGGGAAGGTGTCATTACACTTTCCAACAGCTTAATTCTGAAAGAGACTGAACTGTATGTGACATTAAGGGCAAGATAGAGGCTAGAATCGCACGGACACCAGATGCATCAACTCGCTCATCCAAGCAATCAAAATGCTCAGGTAGGTTGAGTTCATCAAAATATTCTACTCTCATTGAGCAGCTTATATGAGCATGTGCTAAAGCAGAAATGACTAAGGTACAAGCTGACTTTGCACACAAGAGAGTAGAAATGGATGCAGCCGCAGCACAAAAGAAGGCAGAAATATATGCAGAAACAGCATGCATGAAAGCGGAAATAGATATAGATGCGCACACAAGGTAGCAGAAACGACACGCCTGAAAGTGGAAATGGAAGCTCTAGAGAAGAAATGTGAGCATGGGACAGCTATGGCAGAGTGAAAGATCGTGGAGCAAGCGATGAGAGGAAGTAAAAGAGACAGTATCAGTGAAATAGAGGCAGAAGACTCCCATGAACGCACAAGAGACTACGTGCTAAGCCAAGGCGGCGAACCACGCACCACCACTTACACTCCTGACAGCGCTGACGCTTCTCCAGGACAACAGGATGCCAATCCTCTTACAGAACCCTGTATTCAAGGTCAGTACAATGCTCCACCAGCTCCCAACCTTGAACTTCTTCCATACCCCAAAATGCGCATGGAATATGTATCTCATCAAACTCCACCCGCTAATGCCTACACACAACCCAATATACCAGTGGGTCATCATATTCTTGACAACCACAGAGACTATACCCACTAAGTCGGTTGCTGGACTAAATGCCTATGCCACTCCATACTTCCCCCTGTTTCAAGGCCAATACATCACCAATTCTATATACAGCAATATCCAGCCGGCAACTGTGCATCCTAAGTCAGAAAGAACAGACTTGTCCGACTTCACAAGGTACATGATTCATCGCAAACTTACTAAAACTGGTCTCACAAGGTTCGACGACCAACCTGAAAATTACAGAGGTTGGAAAAATGCCTTTAGAGCTGTAACTAATGATCTCGGTATTACTGCTGCTGAAGAGCTGGACCTGCTGATCAGATGGTTAGGAGGACCACAATCCACAGAGCAGGTCAACAGACTCAGGTCTCTACATATCAGTAATCCAACTGCTGGTCTCATGGCTGCGTGGGAAAGACAGAAAGAAACTTTTGCAGTCCAGAAGCCATGGAGGATGCACATTTCAAGCGACTACAGAGTTTTCCTAAGATATCAAGCAAGGCTCAGTGGCTTGCTGTTAGAGCTCCAGCTGGCGAAGGCAGACACTCACCTACCTGGCCTCAGCTACCTGGACACTGCCCGTGTGGTAAACCCCATAGTTTCCAAGCTACCATATAATGTACAAGAGAAGTGGACCACACTAGGGTCAAAATACAAGGCAGACCATAAGGTGTCGTTTCCTCTGTTCTCCTACTTCTGTGAGTTTATAAAAGGCATTGCAAAGTGTAAGAATGACCCAAGCTTTTCCTACGAACCCACTGACCCAGCTTCAACTCCTTATAAATTAGTGAGTGCATGCTCGAATGACAGAAGCCGCGGGAATCCAGTGTCAGTGAAGAAGACGGATATTCTTCCCTCACTGACATCAGCTCCAGACAAGAGCAACAAGGGTGAAAAGGTAGACAACCCAAATCTTAAATGTCCCATCCATAAGAAGCCACATCCCTTAAAGTGCATTGGCTTCATAAAGCAACTGCTCCAAGAATGCAAAGAGCTTCTAAAGACGTTTGGGGTGTGCTTCAGATGTTGTGCTTTTACTAAACACTTTGCTAAAGACTGCAAAACTACAATCAAGTGTATGGAGTGTGATAGTGAGGACCACATACAAGTGCTCCATCCATCCCGACCTGACTCTGCACCTACTCCTTCCCCCACCACAAGCCACGGCGGGGAGTATGCAGTTCAAGCAACAAGTCACACCACAATATCTTTTTCATGCACAGAAATCTGCAGAGAAGGCTTCTGGGACAAGTCCTGTGCGAAGATCTGTCTGGTCACCCAGAGAAAACTGTGAGAGCATATGTCGTCTTTGATGACCAGAGCAACTGATGACTCACAAGGTCAGAACTTTTTGATATGTTCAACTTAAAGGGAAACGCTTACTCCTCCACTTTAGGCACCTGCAGTGGTGTTAGAGGTCTCTGGGAGAAGGGCCAGTGGTCTTATAGCAACATCTCTTGAAAACACTGTTGAGATACCCTTACCTACACTTGTCGAGTGTAACCAGATTCCATCCAACATAGAAGAGATCCCAATGCCAGAGGCTGTTCTTCATCACCCACATCTCAAGAGGATAGGAAGCAAGAGATCAGCCCTCAACAACAGTGCAGATATCCTGATTCTGCTTGGCAGAGATATTCTCCGGCTGCACAAGGTATGTCAGCAAATTAACAGACCACACGATGCACCTTTTGAAAGGTGAGAGAAAGTACGGATCTTATGCTCCTCAGTTTGTAGAGAAGAACTTCTGTGTAGATGACGGGCTCAAGTCCTTGCCCACGAGTGAAGAGGCAATTGGCCTACTCTATAGAACACAGGAAATGCTATCTGCATCATACCTCAGACTCCACAAGATCATCTCTAACAGTCAAGAGGTAATGAACGCATTTACATCATGGACCATGCCACTAACTTAAAAGACCATGACTTGGGCTCCGATGTCCCTCCCAAACAGCGCAGCCTTGGTCTACTGTGGGATATCAAACAGGAGACGTTCACCTTCCAAGTGTCACACTGTGATAAACCCTTTACCAAGCGAGGGGTCCTATCCATCATAAACAGCATCTATGAACCTCTCGGGTTTGTAGCACCAATCACCATTCAATGCAAGATACTGCTAAGACAACTCACTGCTGAGAACAGGATTGGAACACCACTGCCAACTCAGAAACAACAAAGGGAGAAGACATAGAAGAAGTCTCTGAAGGTCTTAGAGCAAATCCAAGTCCCACATTATTATTCACCAAGTTCTCCCTCTGCTGCAGTCAGAAGAGAAGTCCACATTTTCTCTGATGCATGTACAGAGGCCATCACTGCAGTAGCTTATCTGAAGACCTGAGAAGCGAATGCACACCCAGTACCCAGACTCGAACTTTGCACTGCAGTACTGGCAGTAGAAATTTCTGAGGTAGTAAGAGATGAAATGGACATTGCAATTGATTCTTTTACCTTCTACACAGAGAGCAGAGTGGTACTCGGGTACATACACAACCAAATGAAGCAGTTCTATACATATGTGAGCAACAGAGTAGAACACATCAGAAGTTTTTCTATCCCTTAGCAGTGGCATCACATCTCCACTGATCTAAACCTAGCTGACCAAAGTACAAGACTTACAGCTACTTCTAAGCTCAGTGACAACATGTGGTTGACGCCTCCAAGTATCCTGTATGAAGATTTCTGTGTGAGCAACACCAACAATGCTTATGAACTGGTGGAATCAGAATCTGATAAGGAAATAAGACAAACTACATCTGCTCACTATACTGTACTTCAATGACACCTAGGCAAAGGTTGAAGTCTCACCGCTTCGAATGCTTCTTAAGCTGGTCCTCTGCTGTACGAACTGTAGCTCGCCTCATCCACATTGCTTGCTGCTTTACAAGAGGCAAGTCCTCAGAGTGCCATGGTTGGCATGTGTGTAAGGGCCGTCTTACTGCCGACGACATAGACCATGCTGAACAAGTTATCATCAGGTGTGTGCAACAAGAAGAATATTTGAAATTAACAGTATTACCAAGGGCGTCAGTCTGTCCACAAACAGTACACTGCTCGACTTGAACCCATTAGTCGATCATCGCGTGTTACTAAGAGTGGGTGGACGTTTAAATAAATCTGACCTACATGATAAGGAGCAGAACCCTATCATCATTCCAGGTCGACACCACATCACTACTCTGTTAATTCGACACTATCACGAACGAGTGGAGCATCAAGGCAGACATCTTAGTGAAGGTGCCATCAGGTCTGCTGGCTTGTGGTTCATGGGGATGAAGACAGAGGTGTATCTCTTTAATTCTCCACAGCTGTGTCAAGTGTCGAAGGTTACGAGGAAACAACAACAACAACAAATGGCAAATCTTCCAGCAGATCGACTGAGCACAGACCAACCATTCTATGTCAGCGTAGACGTCTTTGGCCCATGGTCGGTTGTTACAAGGAGAACATGTGGAGGAGCCATGAACAGTAAGCGGTGGACTGTCCTATTCACCTGTCTCAGCATCCGTGCAGTTCACAATGGGGTAATTGAATCCATGGATACCTCTAGCTTCATCATTGCCCTAAGAAGATTCTTTTCCATTCGGGGGGACCTGTCAAGCAACTCCGGTCCGACTGCGGCACCAACTCTGTAGGAGCCTGCAAGGAACTGCAGTTTGACAACTTTTTGTCCGACAATGGATGCACCTGGGTATTCAACACCCCACACTCTTTACACATGGGTGGATCCTGGTAACGCATGATTGGAATTGTACAAAGGATCCTTGACTCTATAAACTTCCTCTCACCCACGAAGTTCTGGTCACCTTCCTCGCAGAAGTGTTGCCATATTAAACGCTAGACCTTTGGTCCGAAATCTTCTGACCCTGATGCTCCAATGATCCTTACTCAGAAGATTGGAACTGTCACAGTTCCTCCTTGGAATTTCAACAACAAAGATATTTACAAACGTCAGTGAAGGCAAGTACAACACCTGGCTAATGTGTTTTGGCACCGCTGGAAGACCGAATACTTTCACTTGCTCCAAAACCATCACAAGTAGCAGACAACCAGTTACAATCTTCAAGAAGGAGACCTCGTTCTCTTAAAAGACAAAGAGGTTAATTGTAACGACTGGCCATTGGGACTTATCACCAAGGCTGTGCCCAGCGAAGACGGAAAGACTCATAAGGCAAAAGGAGGCCATCACATGAACTGAATATTGCTCCTGGATGTTGCACACAGCACGGAGCAAGCTGCCTCACTTCTCACTGTTGTGTTGAATATTGTTTTCCTTGGACTGAACTTTCATCATCGCCATTGGATTGTTGGGTTGGTGGAAGAGTTGGCAAGTTGCGTCTTCCCCAAACCGAAGATGGGTTTAATAGACGTGGACTTATCCTCCGACGTGATCTACAGGCCAACAACTACAAGCTGGACTTTAAAACTGTTTGATGTTTATTATTGCATGCATGTTCTTCATTGGTTTTCAGGTTCGAACGACTTTGACAGAATACCGGATATCTTGAAATCCAAGGATTTCTGATGGGGAGTGTCATGTCCCACAACTACGAAATCGTTTACTGTTTTGCATTAGTCTATTTACAGTGGCTGATTACACTGACTCAGGATTCCTAGGGAACCTGTCACCTTATATCACCACTAAAAGCATGTATATTGGCTTCCTACAACCCCTTCATACCCTCATAGGTGCTCATCATTCTCTGCAGCACATTATTTTTGGCCCCACGTTTCCTATTTATAGAGGACATACTATTTTCATCCTATGCATTAAATTTTGGTCTTAATGACCGATGTTCACTAGCTCATGGTTAGATTAATGCTGCAATATTAAATAGATGCAACGGTATGTTATATATGTTCTGCTTTAGTTGGACTCCTTTTTTTTTAACAGTGGAGGTGAATATAAATTTTTCTTTCTCATCAAAAATACCTTTAGGTAGAAGATATTATGGTACATGCCCGCGATTAGTGTTACGTCTATTTATGTGTGTGTATGTTTATATGTTTGTGATTATCTTCAAATATGTATATGCTTAATGTGAATAAATCTGTGTACGTGTCTGTACGCTCTGTAGGTGTAATTGTCTGTGCTGTATGTTTACATGCCCGTGTTTGTGGGATTCTATGTATGTGTGTATGATGCATGAATGTAAGCGTATGTGACCATGATCAGGGTTCAGAGCATTTTGGATGCAATGTGTTTTCCATGCGTCCAAAACGCTGCATTGTACAGTACAAGCACAGTGGATGGGATTCATAAAAATACCATGCCCACTGTGCGTGTGTGTGCAGCCCGCAGCCTAAACTGACCTGTGGTGCAGCTTTCCAAACCAGAAGCATGTCAATTCTTTGCTGCGGAGTCGCAAGCATTTTCCGTAGGGAGAACACATACAAGAGACCACAGCACCCCAACCCTGATTGTGGGCAAGGGCAGTTGCAGTCTCCTGCGTTCTCCTGCAGGGGAGACTCGTGGCCCTGCAGGTCAGGACCCACTGCGTCTGTCTATCGTGGTGTCTAGTATCTGATTCTTGTGTTGAGTTTATCGTATAGTGATTTTCATAAAGATTTCTGTTTTGGGAAAATTATATTTCACATCAGAGGTAAATATGATACTGATGGGCTGTGACTCATGCGCCACTGTTCTGGGCTTCGTTTCTTTTAAATCTTTCCTAGTCCATATGAATAACAAAAATCCCAGAAAATTAAGATCCAGAAATTCTAAACAAATTCAATTAGTTTAGAATTGATTTGTTCATCCTAAATTAATACCTATAAAAAGGTTGAGCCACAGCGGTTGTTTGTATAGTATCAATATTAATAGAATTCATTATAGGGGCTCTTCTATAGCTCCGAGACGTAATATTAGTAACTAAAGATTGTATAATGTGTTTTACTAAGCAAAGTGACATTGAAAAGGTTACACGTCAAGAAGTACCCTGCAATAGTGCCAATGATACAATGTTATTTATTTCTTTTTTTATTATATCTAATTATTACTTATTTTTTCACTATTTCTTATTACTGCTGAACAGGTAAAAATGGCTTTCCTTGTGAAAATAAGGTTAAGACTGTTGATTAGGCTGAAGTGTGGACGAGGCTGAAATAAGAGGGGTCTGGTCAGTGCAGTACAGATAAGCAGGTACACAGAGCCAATTAGGGGTCTGAAAAGAAGACACTTTCCCATGCAGCAACACAATGTGCCAGGTTTTAGAAAACATATAGATGGCTTATTAGGTCTTGCTGCTGATGTCTGCTTCACTGACTTTTCAATGCAACCAAGCATAATTGCATTATAGGTGACAATAGCTTAAAGCCAGATTTGAGAAAACCAACATATTAAGGTAAAGCACAAATACAGTTAGATTTGGTTTACAGAACCACCTGCCCATGCTCAGCTTCCGCTGTGTGTGCTAGAAAAAAATGTATGTGCAAGTAAAATATGGCTGACACATGCACTTGTCATGGAGTCAGATAAATTTGGCAGCAAGTGAGCAGTCAGTTCATGAAGTTTATGTTGGAGGCACAAAATATTGCTAAGTGTTAAGAACTCAACCACTTTTATAATTGACTAGCTGTAGTACCCGACATTGCCTGGGATAGTAACTAAGTCTCTCTCTCTGTCTCTCTCCCACTCTCTCTCTCTCTCCTACTCTTCCTCTCTCCCATCTCCCACTCCCCCTCTCTCCCACTTTCACACTCTTCTCCCCCTTTCTCCCACTCTCTCTATCCCACTGTTCCAATCCCAACTCTCCTTCTCTTCCACTCTCCATCTTTCCTGTTCTCCTCTCCCACCCTCCCTCTCTCCCACACTCCTTCTCTCCTTCTCTCCCACTCTCCCTCTTTCCGGTTCTCCTCTCCCACCCTCCCTCTCTCCCACTCTCCTTCTCTCCCACTCTCCCAGTCTCCCAGTTGGCCACTCTCCCAGTCTCTCAAACTCTGTCTGTCCCTCTCCCACTCTTCCACTCTCCGTCTCTCCCTCTTACCACCAAAATCATATTAACAGAGACATAAGCTGTCTTATACTAAGAATGTCATTCTTTGCCTATAGCAACCAATCAGAGCTCCTATTATTGACCTGTAGCAAAATAGAAGCAGAGCTGTGATTGGTTGCTGTAGGCCACCTGAAAATATCCAGACTAACTGTCAAAGCAGCCAATATATTGCCTCAAAAAACCCACACAATTAGTATACAGCTAAGGTCATGTGACTTGCATCAGCCTCTACAACAGTGTTGGCTAAGTGTCACCACCAAAATCATATTAAAGGGAACCAATCACCAGGATTTTTATATATAAGCTAAAGCCAGTGCTATCTGGCATTATCAGGCTGAGTCTATACATACCTGTAATGGTCAGCTCGGATGTTTAGGTTTTGAAATCCAAGAAAGTGAAGTTTGTAAAATGAGCAGCTTTATGTAAGACAGTTGCACTGGAGCAGATAATATATTCATAGTTATCCCCTCCCTCTGTTAGAATTAGTATAAGTATTATACGAATGACTCACTTTGTCTAGCAGGACCTGTGTGAGGTCATACCCATGTGACCAGAAAGGGCGGGGCCTCAGCCACCAAAGCTAGTTACCAGGTCACATGGGTATGACATCACACAGGTCCTTCCATAGACAAAGTGAATTGTTTGTATACTGCTTATGCTAATTCTAACAGGGGGAGGCGATAACTATGAATATATTATCTGCTCCAGTGCAACTGTCACTCAAAAAGCTGCTCATTTTATAAAGTTTACTTTCTTGGATTTCAAAACCTAAACATCCGAGCTCACCACTAATGGTATGTATAGACTCAGCCTGATAGTGCCAGTATAGCACTGGCTTTAGCTTATATACGAAAATCCTGGTGATTGGTTCCCTTTAACTGACATATAAGCTGTCCTATGCTAACAATGTCCTTCATTGCCTATAGCAACCAATCTGAGCTTCTTGAACTCTAACAAAATAGAAGCAGAGTTGGAATGTGTTGCTATAGGCCACCTGATAAATATCCAGGGTAACTGTAAAAACAGCCAATATATTACCTCAAACATCCAAACAGTTTCTGTGTGTGTGTCTCTTTTTGTGTGTATGTTTCTGTCTGTGTGTCTTTTGGTGTGTCTCTTTCTGTATACTGTATGTGTCTCTGTCTGTGTGTCTCTTTCTGTGTGTGTCTCTTTATGTGTGAGTCTATGTGTCTCTTTCTGTTTGTGTGTGTCTTTTTCTCTGTATATCTCTTTCTGTATGTGTGTCTTTTGGTGTGTGTGTGTGTGTGTGTGTGTGTATCTTTCTGTGTGTGTGTGTGTGTGTGTCTGTATCTCTTCCTGTGTGTATCTCTGTGTGTGTGTCTCTTTATGTGTGTCTGTGTCTCTTTATGTGTGTGTGTGTGTAGCTCTGTGTATCCTCTTTACATGTGTGTATCTCTTTATTTGTGTGTGTCTCTTTACATGTGGGTCTCTTTATTTGTGTGTGTCTCTTTCTGTGTATGTCACTTTCTGTGTGTGTCTTTCTGTGTGTGTGTGGAGCTCTCTGTGTGTCTCTTTCTCTGTCCATAATAGGAGTCTATAATAACAGATCCATTCCCATCATTTAAGCAAGTTTTTTGGCAAATAACTGTAAAGTGTGGTGTTAAATTTTCCCCTCAAAACATAGTTTATGACGTTCATTGAATCAAATGAGGTGGGTTTGCAAAATTGTGTGATTGTACGGATTATTCGTAATGAATCCCAAAGTACTATTCCGGTATTCGTCAAAAATAACGAACCTAATGCAAGTCAATGGGGAACCCAAGCTTTTTTTTTTTTTGTTGTCACGAATACTCTCAGTCTTTGGTAAGTATTATTCGAACACAAATAGTTACTATTCGCCCATCTCTAATGATTAATTTATCTAATTATCTAAATTGGGATGTCTTGGAGAACTGGTCGGAGCATTTTCAAAATTGCCAATCTTATGGAGCTTCCCAATAAGCAGTGGTTGGTTCCTAGCAAACATGATCCAAGAGAAGACAAGTGGTAAACTGCTGACAAAGTCATGGACACCCTAGGGAGTGGGAAGCAAAGGCTTGCTTGCTCTGTTTGACTCCTCAGTATCAGAGATGCTGATTTGACTAGTAAAACATACGGCAAGATGTATGACCCCTGTGCACCAACAAATCCACTTAAGATGGGTATGTGAATAGTAGAACTGGAGCATGGAGAAAAAGAACATGGTCTGTGCTGATGAATCGTCGGTTTTCTTTTTACACCTGTATGACCAGGTGTATGTGCATCACATATCTGAGAGGCAAAACTAGGATGCTATGGGAACAAAACAAGTCTTTGGAGACAGTGAGAGATTCTAAGCAATGATCTACTAGGAAACCTTTGGTCCTAGCATGGATTTGGAGCTGATATGTACCACCTAAATAGTGTACAGCTCTGGTAGAAGTATTCTTGGCAATGTTATTCCATAATGCCGGTGCCTGTATTAGCAGGATAATACAACTTGCAACACCGTAAAAATGGTTCAGGAATGTTTTGAGGAACTTGACAAAGAATTCAAATATGGCAGCATGGTGGCTCAGTGGTTAACACTATTGGTTTGCAACACTGGGGTCCAGGATTTCAAGGGAACCTGTCACCAGTTTTATGGCCTATAAGCTTCGGCCACCACCAGTGGGCTCTTATATACAGCATTCTAACATGCAGTATATAAGAGCACAGGCCGCTGAGTACAACATAAAAAACATTTTATAATACTCACCTAAACCGGTCGCTGCGGTGCTGGTTGGCCAGATGGGCGGCGCTGTTCTCCGGGACCGGCGCCTCCTCTCTCGGCCATCTTGCTCCTCTGTCTTCTGAAGCCTGTGTGCATGACGTGTCCACGTCATACACACTTGCCGGCAGTGAGGTCCTGCACAGGCGCACTACAAAACTTTGATCTGCACTGAGCAGGGCAGATCAAAGTGCGCCTGCGTAGGACCTCAGTGCCGGCAAGTGTGTATGGACACGTCATGCACACAGGCTTCAGAAGACAGCGCCTCTCATCTGGCCAACCAGCACCGCAGCAACCGGTTTAGGTGAGTATTATAAAGTGTTTTTTATGTTGTACACAGCGGCCTGCGCACTTATATACAGCATGTTAGAATGCTATATATAAGAGCCCACTGATGGTGGTCGCAGCTTATAGGTCATAAAACTGGTGACAGGTTCCCTTTAAATCCCACCAAGGCCAACATCTGCAAGGAGTTTGTATGTTTCATAAGGTTGAAGGTAGACACCATGTTTGGGTAGTTCGGTTTCTTCCCACACTCCAAAGACATACTGATACAGAATTTAGATTGTGAGCCCCAATGGGGCAGTGATGATCAAATCTGTAAAGCGCTGTGGTATTAATAGCGCTATATAAGTGAGTAAAATAAATAAATGTGATGTCTTATTCGAATAATATTGAACATTTGTGTGATGTACTGGAAAATCATGCCAAGTCCATGGAGGGCACAACTTACTGAATTTAAAGTTTTTTTTTGCGTGTGAAAAAATTGCATAAAAGCAGACATTATGGTAAAATTTAAAAAAAATATGCTCATGGTATTGGGGCTAATGAGTGTTTGTAGTGGTCACATGTTGTTATGGAGGTCTCACGACTGGCTGACAATCATGTGGCAGCAAGTGTAAGAAAATCCCAGAGATTGGCAGCATGTGTTGTTATCTGACAGTTCCCTGTTTCTGCAACTGCGGATTGTAGGACCCTGTGAATCTGTCAGTTTTCCTCTCAGTTCCCAGCCTCTGACTTCCTTTATAAACCTCACTCTGGGGATATTTGGGTGAAGATTATAGTTTGTTCCTGACTGAGCTGTGGAGAAGTCGTGTTCTGTTGCTCCAGACTCCTGTAGTTGCTGCAGCATAAACATAAGTGTTTGTCTTTGTGGAACATGTATAAGTTCTGTGAGAGCAGTGAGAGTGAGCTGCAGGTCGTAGTAAGGGGTCACCACCATTACCTAACTATAAGACATTCCTTACCCCCTTCCTGTGTGTCGTCCTTTATGGCCGGTATAGAATCTATCCCTGGCCATGACACACGTATAGTATATGGTGGCTTTTGTAATTTTATTAAATTGCCTGCCTTTAACAACATTGTTTACTATTTCATGAAACCCTGTGTACAGCAGCACAATACATTTAAAGAAAAGCTATCAAAATATGATTGAAGATTAATCAGGAGTGGATCGAAGATGTCTGGCACAAGAATTGAGTTTCTCACCCCCCCACCTCCCTCCTATCAAGCTTGTATGAGTAGTCATCATGTAAACGCTCACATGCAATTTGTGTACTTAGTCACGTTCCGACGAGTTGCTTTTCCTAATTCTATGAATGTTCAGTAATAGACTACAACTCCTCCTTCACTGAGAGAAGCAAGAAGAAAAGCTAGTTGGCAAGGGAATATGCTGTAAGTATGCAAACTACATATGTGTAATCATGTGATGACTGCCGGAGCTAGCAAGCAGAACTGAATCTTGACAGTGATTCTGCCTTGTTGGCTACAAAAGTGAATGGCCATGTGAGCGTAAGTATGCTCTTTGTACACTTCTGTCCACGATCCTACTAGATATGGCTTAGCTGGATCAATTCACTTGCATTGAGGGAGGCAAGGCATGTCTAGTAGGTATGTGACCACATGTATGCAAATTACATACTTGCGTTTTCATGAGCTTTCACTCTCACCGCCAGCACCAAAGGAATCATGACAGTGTGCAGTGTGTGTGTTGTGAGAATTCAAATTCAGAATAGTGACGTCAAATAGAGTGACTGCAATCTATTATCACAAACCTTTACAACCACTTTAATGCCCAACAGCACCCTCTGCTGACTGCACCTTGGACAAATGCCCCCCTTCCCCAAGATATACCTATAGAGTAATTGAAGATTGAATAGTAATTAAAAACGTTTTACAAAAAGTTTGTATTAACTATTTAGGAATTTAGGAAACTATATTTTACATGGGTTCTCCATTCAACAAGCTCAAAGGTGTTTGGACAAATTAATATACAGTATGTAAAAATAAATATATAAGCAATGTTTTTGATACATAATCTGTTGCACTGTTGCAATATGTTGCACTCAATGACCACCTGAGATCTAGAATGCATGGGCATGACCAAGTGCTGAGCTTTCCTACTTTCCTACTTTCCTATGTGCCGCCCCTGTGCCGGCAGCCTGCCGCTGCTCCGGTCCGGGCCTTCCGGTGGGTGGCTCGAGGGTCTCCGGACCCGGGGGTCCTGCGGTCACTCTGAATAAAATGGGGGTTGGTGTAGGGACGTATATATACGGGCTGAGCCGTATACAGTTCGTGACGCCACCCACGGTGTGTGGTGAGGTTGGACACCACCGCTGCTGTTACCGGGCACCCGGGGGAGATGTTGCGCAGCAAGTTGTTAACCCCTCCGTGGGCAGGGATGGTGGCCCCGGGACCCGTTGGGCTTTGGTGCAGGGAGATGGGTGACCGCAGAGTGTACTGGTGTACTCACTATTAGAATGAAACACTCGAGTCTCTGATAAACCAAGGTGATGGTGGTCGGTGCCCGCAGCCGGCTGCATTCTGGTTCCCCCACCCAGCTGGTGGTCTCTGTCTTTCTCCTGCACCTTAGTGTGATGGTGGACTGCCTGTGCTTGCATTTTCAGGAGTCCACTCCCAGCTGGATGTGGCCTAAGGAGCCCTTCTGCCCGCAGATGCTGGCCCGTGGGATCTATGGGCCTTGGCAGTGACCTTCTTATCCCCCTCGGTGGGCTGTTGCCTTCAGTCGGGACTTTGGGTGGGACAGGACCTCTAATCCTGGCCTCAATCAGTTAATTAACTAGTTCCAGTAGCTTCTGGGCCTAGTTCAGGGTCTGAGTACCCCCCTGGTTCTCTGGTTTCTGAGTCGGTTCCCCGGGTCAGCACCGGCGGGCCATTACCCTGTCCCAGTCCTCCTCGGTTCCACCAAGCCATCTTCCTGGCTCCTGCAGACAGAGATTACCATCTGCCTCCTAGCCAGTGGCACCAGGGCTCCTACCCTGGTACCTGTCAGTTTGCTTCAGGCCTGACACACAGGCCTGACTTCACTCCACTCCACTTGCATTTCACAACTGAACTGACTGAACTGTGTTTTTCCCGCCCAGGCTTTCTAGAATCCTAGGTGGGTATCTTCCAACCGCCTGGTTCCACCTCCTGGTGTGTCTATCAGGCCCTGAGGGAGGTGACTAGGGTTTTGAGGTTGGCTGATGTCACCTTTGAGGGAAAGTAAAGTGTAGGGGTATATTTGTGACTACCTGGCCTGGCCAGGGCGTCACACCTACACCAGTAACAAATTCCATTGGCAATCATACATGCCCATATCATCCCACCGCCTCCATCAAGCATGACAGATGATGTGGTTTGCTTTGGCTCATAAGTCTTTTCTTCCTTTCTTTATCCTGCTTTCTTCCCATCATTCTTCCACACAGATTTAAAGCGCTGCAGTGGGGAACGTGCGATCACGGGGAGCCGATGGGTGACATGGTAGCACAGAGTCATGTGATTACTTCTGTCACTATCATGACGTTAGTTCCTGTTACAGCCAGTAGAGCACCGGCTGTAACAAGAACACAGCATTTCTGCTGATCTAAGCGATGCTGCTCTGATCAGCAGAAATGAATGAGCGATCTGATTGCTGACCCTTATAGTCCCCTTGGGGGGCTAGTAAAATTAATAAAAAGTAAAAAAAAAAAAGTTTTAAAAAAATTTAAAATAAATAATAAAAAAAACTAAAAGTTTAAATCCCCCCCCATTCACCCCATTGAAAATGAAAGGGTTAAAAAAATAAATATATACACATTTGGTACCGCCACATTCAGAAATGCCCGATCAAAATATAAAATCAAATATTCAAATCGGTAAACGGCTTAGCGGTAAAAAAATGCCAAAGGCCAAAATTACATTTTTTGGTCATCACAAATTTTGCACAAAATGCAATAACAGGCAATCAAAACATAGCATCTGCGCAAAAATGGTAACATTAAACTCATCAGCTTGAGATGCAAAAAATAAGCCATCACTTAGACTCATATCCCAAAATATGAGAACGATACAGGTCACAGACAGTGACGCAAAAAGTAAGCTACATTTTTTTGGACAACTTAAGCAAGCATTGTTGACCTTAGGGAGATCAACATATCCACTGCGGAGACACCATCACGTGTTTCTCAACGCAGTGATTCTAGAGCATTGCCCCCTGGGAAGTATGCAAATAAGAAAGCCGCGGAGACACCATCACATGTTTCTCAACGCTGGCAGGAAACTAGCCAGGTCTTTGACCGGGAAGGAACAACCACGGGAAGGGCAGTCTCCAGTCAAGAAGACCACCTATATCAAACATGGTATCCATCCACAGACAGCCGTTTCAGGGTATTTGCCCCTCATCAGTGTGGAGTAGGAATCTGGCTAGTGGGGGCAATGCCTAGTAAAAGACTACTTAAGCAAGCATTGTTGACCTTAGGGAGATCAACATATCCACTGCGGAGACACCATCACGTGTTTCTCAACGCAGTGATTCTAGAGCATTGCCCCCTGAGAAGTATGCAAATAAGAAAGCCGCGGAGGGTATATGCCCCTCATCAGTGTGGAGTAGGAATCTGGCTAGTATATATATACCCCGAAACGGCTGTCTGTGGATGGATACCATGTTTGGTATAGGTGGTCTTCTTGACTGGAGACTGGAGACTGCCCTTCCCGTGGTTGTTCCTTCCCGGTGAAAGACCTGGCTAGTTTCCTGCCAGCGTTGAGAAACATGTGATGGTGTCTCCGCGGCTTTCTTATTTGCATACTTCCCAGGGGGCAATGCTCTAGAATCACTGCGTTGAGAAACACGTGATGGTGTCTTCGCAGTGGATATGTTGATCTCCCTAAGGTCAACAATGCTTGCTTAAGTAGTCTTTTACTAGGCATTTCTCCCACTAGCCAGATTCCTACTCCACATTGATGAGGGGCAAATACCCCGAAACGGCTGTCTGTGGATGGATACCATGTTTGGTATAGGTGGTCTTCTTGACTGGAGACTGCCCTTCCCGTGGTTGTTCCTTCCCGGTGAAAGACCTGGCTAGTTTCCTGCCAGCGTTGAGAAACATGTGATGGTGTCTCCGCGGCTTTCTTATTTGCATACTTCCCAGGGGGCAATGCTCTAGAATCACTGCGTTGAGAAACACGTGATGGTGTCTCCGCAGTGGATATGTTGATCTCCCTAAGGTCAACAATGCTTGCTTAAGTAGTCTTTTACTAGGCATTGCCCCCACTAGCCAGATTCCTACTCCACACTGATGAGGGGCAAATACCCCGAAACGGCTGTCTGTGGATGGATACCATGTTTGGTATAGGTGGTCTTCTTGACTGGAGACTGCCCTTCCCGTGGTTGTTCCTTCCCGGTGAAAGACCTGGCTAGTTTCCTGCCAGCGTTGAGAAACATGTGATGGTGTCTCCGCGACTTTCTTATTTACATTTTTTTGGACAAACTTGTTAATTTTTTTAACCCCTTAGATAAAAGTAAACAAATAAATGTTTGATGTCCACAAACTCATACTGACCTGAGACATCACACTGACACATCAGTTTTACCATATAGTGAACACAGTGAATAAAATATCCCAAAAGCAATCATGCAATCGCACTATTTTTTGCAATTTTTCTGCACTTGGAATTTTTCCTGTACGCCATATGGTAAAACTTATGGTTTTATTTAAAATTACAACTAGTTCCACAAAAAACAAGCCCTTATATGGTAAGATTGAGGAAAAAATATAAAAGTTATGGCTCTTGAAAAAAGGGGAGCAAATAAATAAAAAAAAAAAAAGAAAATCGCCTAGGGATGAAGGGGTTAATTGCAATGTTGCGGCTGCCAAAAAAAGCAAACAAATTAAGCGTTTTGATTCCTTTTTCTTGTTACATTGTATACATTGTGACCTCTGTGATTTAGTGATGTCACGTCAACTTCCAGTTCACCCGCCATCAGTCTTCCTGAGTGACTGGGCTGTGGGTGGAGCTTCACTGCTCATTACAGCCCAGCATCTCGCGTGCTCTTCATCACTGCAGAGCGCCAAAATTAGGAGCAATGGTGGGCTGTGATGCTAGGCTATGATGAGCGATGAAACTGCACCCACAGCCTAGTCACTCAGAAAGACTGGGGCATTTTTGGTGATGTCAGGTCAACTGGAATTTGACATGACATCACCGGATCTCAGAGGTAACGGAGCCCGGGGAGGGTCACTTCATGGGAATGAGTGGACCGCTCAGAGGCAGAATTGGCTGAACGAGGTATTTAGAAAAAGCCTTCCCTATCAATTTTACAGAGATGTGGCTACTAATGGTGAGTAGTGAACTACCTGTTTAAATGCAGCTGTCATAGATTGACATTGGGATTTAACTTGTTAATAACTGAGGGCGCATCTCCAATTCACCCATGGATGTTTAAGACACATGATGACTGATTAAATCAACCGTCCATCATGAACGTAGAATGATGCAATAATGCTTGTTTTTGAGCCCTCATTAAAGGCAGGGACACAAATTTATTGTACAAGTATGTCAAAGGATATGAAGCTGTTAAATACATTTTTTTTAAATTGCTATTTTCATGTCTAAAATACAGTATATCTATCTATGAAAATATACAATTACACTGTTTCCTTGAAAATAAGTGTGGCGCCCCTGAGGCTTCAGTCGCCACAGGGTACTGCATCTCACTTAAGGTGCAGTACTCATCCTGAGTAAGGAGGGGTTAATTTCTGTTGTTTCTCACATTCACAAAACATACAGTTAGGTTCTTTCCCACTAGGGGATGGCCTGGGGTAGATAGGAGGGTAGCTAAGCCCGGGTTCTCCACAGCTACACGGGAGTCCAGGGTTTGCGGAGAGTGCAGGAAACACCCGTTGCCCGTTCCCAGTTTCCACACACTGGAGGGACCCCCCTGACCAGAAATAAGTCACAGTGGGAACACCGGCGGTGACTTCAATTTGCTCGGGATCGTCTGGGGCCCAGTACTCTGGGAGTGGCAACCGGGACTACGAGTAAAGAAACCTTGAAACCGCAGAGACTGTATCCGCCTGTCCTTGCCGGCGTCGTCACCCCGTGCTTCGGCGCCAACGGCCATTACTCTCCTCATAATCCTCCCTGGGGCCCACTCCCCCTGTGGGGAGCAGAACCATCCTTGTTGCTACAACCATCTGCCCCGGAGGACAGCGACAGCAGCAGCGGCTAATCCCTGGCCGCGTACTGCAGGTGGCATCACGAGACAAATCATCTCCATCATCCACTTCCAAACCCCCTTTTATTGTATGCCTCGGGGCTACAAAGCCGGACACGGCCACCCGTGACATCCCCAGACCTGACATCACGAGGCCCGGCGACGAGTAACCAGTTAACCTCTTGCCCCATGGGTGCTACATAAGCCCTATTAGGATTTTGGAGGCTTTATTCAGTATGCTGGTATTTAACCTTTAAAGTAAATGCTGTAAAGAAATAAAAATATCAAAATGTCAGAATTACTGTTTTTGGCTCACCGCACTTCCCCTAAAAAATGCAATTTGAAGTGAGCAGATCATCAAATAGATCTTAGAATGATACTAATAATAATCACAGCTTGCTGCAAAAAAAAAAAATGTCTTCATCTAACTCCATAACAGAGAATGGGAACAAAAAACAAATATTTTTTGTATGTATGTGTGTAGTTATATATGTCCGCTAAAGGAATCCGCACTGTCCCATTTACAATCACGAAATTTTGCACAGACACTCCATGTGACTCAGGGAATGTCATAGACTATGTTTTGACAGGAAAATTTAACCCCGCGCTTTACAGTTACTCTCCCATAAACCTGCCTCGATCAAAGTCAATGAAGCTACAAGCTATAGGTTATTAATAGGAGCTGTGATTGGTTGCTATAGGAACAAAGGACAGTCATAGTATAACAAGCTTATGTGTGAGGTAATATGATTTCAGTAGAAAAACAGAGAGAGACAGACAGACATAGGAACAGACAGAATAAGAGGCAGACAGGGAAAGACACAGAGAGAGAGAGACAGACAAAGAGACAGAGGCAGACAGACATAGAGGGAAAGAGACAGGGAAAGAGACAGACGGAGGCAGACAAAGAGACACAGAGAGAGACAGACACTCAAAGAGACAGGTCAACAGAGACAGACAGAGACAGACAGACAGGTAAAGAGACAGAGAGAGAGAGACAGACAGTCAAAGAGACAGAGGCAGACAGACACAGACAGACAGGGAAAGAGACTGAGACAGGGAAAGAGACAGAGACAGGGAAAGAGACAGGGAAAGAGACAGGGAAAGAGAGAGACAAGGAAAGAGACTGACAGGGAAAGAGACAGACAGGGAAAGAGACAGATGGGGAAACAGACAGATGGGGAAAGAGACAGACCTGGGAAGAGACAGACCTGGAAAGAGATAGACCAGGAAAGAGACAGATATGGAAAGGACATACATGGAAAGAGACAGACATGGAACGAGACAGACATGGAACGAGACAGACATGGAATGAGACAGACAGGGAACGAGACAGACATGGAACGAGATAGACAATGAAAGAGACAGACGGGGAAAGAGACAGACGAGGAAAGAGACAAAGGGGGACAGAGACAGGCGAGGACAGAGACAGGCGTGGAAAGAGACAGGCAGGGAAAGACACAGACAGGCAGGGAAAGAGAGAGAGAGACAGACAGTCAAAGAGACAGAGGCAGACAGACACACACAGAAAGACAGACACAGGCAGACAGGGAAAGAGAAAGAGATAGGAAAAGAGACAGGGAAAGAGACAGAGACAAGGAAAGAGACTGACAGGGAAAGAGACAAAAACAGAGAAAGGGACATACGGGGAAAGAGACAGATGGTGAAAGAGATAGACAGGGAAAGAGACAGACCTGGAAAGGACAGACAGGGAAAGAGACAGACTTGGAAAAAGACAGACCTGGAACGAGACAGACTTGGAATGAGACAGACCTGGAACGAGACAGATGGGGAACAAGACAGATGTGGAATGAGACAGACAGGGATCGAGACAGATGGGGAACGAGACAGGCAGGGAAAGAAACAGGCAGGGAAAGAGACTGACAGACAGACACAGACAGACAGGCAAAGAGACAGAGAGACAGACAGTCAAAGAGACATAGGCAGACAGACACACACAGACAGACAGACACAGACTGACAGGGAAAGAGAGAGAGACAGGGAAAGAGACAGCGACAGGGAAAGAGACATAGACAGGGAAAGAGACAGAGACAATGAAAGAGACAGGGAAAGAGACAGGGAAAAAGACAGAGACAAGGAAAAAGACTGACAGGGAAAGAGACAGACGGGGAAAGAGACAGATGGGGAAAGAGACAGATGGGGAAAGAGACAGATAGGGAAAGAGACAGACGGGGAAAGAGATTGACTGACAGATAGACACAGACAGACACAGAGCTATAGAGAGACAGACAGATACACAGTTAGAGAGACTGATACAGAGACAGACAGAGAGATAGACACAGACGGACAGACATAGATAGAGCTAGAGACACACAGAGACAGACAGAGAAAGAGACAGACATGGGAAGAGACAGACATGGAAAGAGACAGAAAGAGACAGACACGGAAAGAGAGACAAAGACAGACACACAGACACACAGAGACAGACAGACACAGACAGAGACAAACACACAGACACAGACACACAGAGACAGACACAAAGAGACAGACACACAAAAAAGGACAGACATGGAAAGAGACAGACCTTGTACGAGAAAGACGGGGAACAACACAGACGGGGAACGAGACAGACGGGGAACGAGACAGACTAGGAAAGAGACAGACTGGGAAAGAGACAGACTGCAAAAGAGACAGGCAGGGAAAGAGATTGACTGACAGATAGACACAGACAGACACAGAGCTATAGAGAGACAGACAGATACACAGTTAGAGAGACAGACACAGAGATAGAGACTGATACAGACAGGGCGATAGACACAGACGGACAGACATAGATAGAGATAGAGACACACAGAGACAGACAGAGACTGGGAGAGAGACAAAGAGACAGTTACTATCCCGGGGTACTACAGCTAGTATATATATATATATATGTATATATATATATATATATATATATATATATATATATATATATATATATATATATATATATATATATATATATGTATATATAAAAAATACAAATTTGGTATTTCTGTAATAGAATCATATTGCCAGGTCATTTTTAACATACTTTGAGCACCATAAAAACTAAATGTACAAAAGTATTCGCTAATTGTATTTTTTTTTCCAACATCACACTTTGCTTTAATTTTTTTTCCTCATTATTGTATATATTGTATGGCTCAATGAATGGTGTCATAACTCATCCTGCAAGAAAAATACTTGTCACACAAAAAACGACTTGTCACACACAAAAGAAAAAGACCTCAAACGCAACGTAGACAGAGAAATAAAACTGATTAGGGTCATAGGGACACTTTGCACACTGCAACATCGCAAGCCGTGCGCGATAGTCCCCGCGCCCCGTCGCAGCTGCAATATCATGGTGATAGCTGCCGTAGCGAACATTATCGCTACGGCAGCTTCACATGCACTCACCTGCCCTGCAACGTCGCTCTGGCCGGCGAACCGCCTCCTTATTAAGGGGGCGGGTCGTGTGGTGTCATAGCAACGTCACATGGCAGGCGGCCAATAGAAGTGGAGGGGCGGAGATGAGCGGGACGTAAACATCCCGCCCACCTCCGTCCTTCCGCATAGCCGGCGTGAGCCGCAGGATGCAGGTAGGAGATGTTCCTCGCTCCTGCGGCTTCACACACAGCAATGTGTGCTGCCACAGGAACGAGGAACAACATCGTAACATCGGTATTTCCAAATTCATGGAAATGACCGAGGCTACACCAATGATACGATTACGACGCTTTTGCGCTCGTTAATCGTATCATAAAGGATTTACACACTACGATATCGCCTGCGACGCCAGATGTGCGTCATTTTCAATTTGACCCCAACGAGATCGCACATGCGATGTTGTAGCGTGCAAAGTGCCCCTTAGAAGAAAGAAAGGGAAAAATGAAATCACAGAAATTAAAACTGGCCATAGTGAGAATGGGTTAATAAAGTAAATCTTAAAAAGTTAAAGAAGAATATTTAAAGTTTAAAATAGCCTGTATACGTAGAGTATGCTGGGGCTTGTAGTTCTGCAGCAGCTGGAAGGATACAGTATCTCACAGGGGTGACCTTTCCGTACTTCGTGCTTGGGATGAATATGTTGATGAAATCACTTTGCACGGAAGATGATGTGTTTGTTACTGAAACTGAAACCTGAAAACCCGGGAAACAGATGATGTTTTTGTCACTTGATTCACTAATATTCATCGCTGCAGCCAGTGACCTCGGTTCATGGATGAATAGAAATGAAGACTTGCAATCTGGAGGAGTTCATGTGATAATTAGCATTAACGATGTGTCTCCTGACCAATTTGTGACCCTTTGGGGCTTATATAGCGATGTGATTGCTGAGCTCTCATTTTCGCCTGTGTTTGGAAGCGCACGTCTCTCTCATGTACAGAACATCTATACATTACACATTTTTTTAAAAAGCGTTTGTTAGGTGAAAGTGACTGTTCAAACCAAGCACAGGTGAATGGTACACTCTTTATGCAGTCAAACAATCCAGTGCACTTTCCCACTAAACTAAATTTCCATCTACCTCTGCTTCCCTTTTCCTTGATTGACAGCTCCTGCATTACAAGAGTCAGAGAAGGACAGACATACCACATGCACATGGCCATGGGCCCCAATTACAGTGTATCTTAGTCAGGATGCGAACATTCTGTGTTTCCCTATGTAGATTATTTTTCTCCAACTAAGAATATAGGTAACAAAGGAGTCTTAACACCTGTCTGTGCTCTTATGTATAGATAACTAATAGGGATGATCGAATGCCTCAAATATTTGGCTTTGTGAATATTTTTTTAATACCTCGCAGCTATTCGACTATTCGATGTGCAATGTAGGTCTATGGGAAGCCTGAATAGTACCGAATAGTTGCTATTCGGGTTTCCCATAGACTTACATTGCGCATCAAATATTCACAAATAGTTGAATAGTGGCGAGGTATTCGGAAAATATTCGTGAAGCCGAATAATCAAAGTATTCGATCATCCCTAATAATTAACAATTTGAAGGATGGCTATTCCTGACATTCAAACTCAAAACCTATAGCATGGAAGGCAGAAAAGTTAGCAGAAAGCCACATACTGCACTGCTAAAAATTGGAGGATTTTCTCTATCTAAAGATCCAGTTAGTATTCTTCTTCTTTATTGGTATATTGTACTGGTATATACAAATACACTACAACTTAAAAAAAACAAATAAAGAAACAAACCCAAATATTTCATTCTGTAGAATCTCTTAAATAAAATGGAATTCAGTACAATTACAATAATCCAGTTTGTAATACACACAAACCAGTAAAAATATGGACTTATTTGGTATCCAAGTAATCGTGACAACCTGTATAATACTATAAACAGATTAATTAAGATGATTTGCAAATTGTATAGTAAAATTGCATTATTGTTTGTTATTAGGCTGTAGTCACTCGAACGTATGGCATCTGATGTGAGTGCATCGGATGTGATATGCTAATGACCTGCAGCTCTCTCTGTGCTGCCAGCATGAGCCGAGTGTCATGCAACTATGATCCGATCCTGTGATTGGATCACAGGTGTGGAGGAGAGGGAGGGGATAATCTCCCTATCTTCTCCATTGTCAGCTGATGTGATTATCGCACTGCACTCAGATGTCATCCAAGTGCAGTCAGATGTTTCACTCATACCCATAGACTTGTATGGGAGTGAGTGACATGGCTCTCACTGTAGCACGCAGCACCTTTTCGCTCATCCAAAATCTGGATGAGAAAAAAGCTGACCATCTACTCTCTCTCACTGAATAACATTGGTCCGAGTGCAATGTGAGATTTTATCGCAAAGCACTCGTCCGAGTCATACGCTCCTGTAAGCATACCCTTAAAGACAAAATCAGCCCAGTGAGTGACACACCTCTGTAATCAGGATCTCTGCCCCTACATTATGCTACTCTCAGGTTAGGAATCAAAACCCTAATGACAGATTCTCATTAATGACATTCAAACTCACAATCTACAGCATGGGAGGCAGAAAAGTTAGCAGTAAGCCAAAGACCGCACTGCTAAGTATAGGAGGATTTTCCCTGTCTAAAGATTCAAACAGTATTCTTCTTCTTTATAGGCAGAGTGTACAGGTACATAAAAATACACTAGAATTCTACCTGTTTATTATAATATATTAAAAAAATCCTGTAAAATTTCTAAAAAAAATTAAATTCAATATAATTACAATAGTCAAATTTGTAAGACACGTAATAAAAGGTCACAAACCAGTAAAACATGGGCTTGTATCCTTGTTTATTATCCTTGTAATTGTAATAACCTGTTTAATACTTTGAACAGATTATTTAAGATGATTGGTTAATTGTGTAATTAAATTGCATCATAGTTTGTTATTCCCCATTAAACCCATAAGACAATTTAATATAAATCTAGTATTTTCGTATTTGGTAAAATAACATTCAAAAAACATCATATGTTGAAACGTATGTAAAAATAAAGTGATGTCTGTTATATCTATGAATGAATGCACAATGAAACTATGAATGTTGACTGAAGAAGCACATTATTTTGTATATTGGTGTGTTTTTATATGGGCATATTTTATAGAGTATATGCCTGGATACATGTAAACACTATATACACTACAGTTCAAAAGTTTGGGGTCACCCAGACAATTTTGTCTTTTCCATGAAAAATCATACTTTTATTTGTCAAATGAGTTGTGTAATGAATAGAAAATATAGTCCAGACATTGACTAGGTTAGAAATAATGATTTTTACTTGAAATAATAATTTTCTCCTTCAAACTTTGCTTTCGTCACAGAATGCTCCTTTGCAGCAATTCTATCTTTGCAGACTTTGGCATTCTAGTGTTAATTTTATGAGGTATTTCACCCCATGCTTCCCCCCTCCCACAAGTTGTATTGGCTTGATGGGCAATTTTTGCGTACCATACGGTTAAGCTGCTCCCACAACAGCTCAATATGGTTGAGATCTGGTGACTTGGCTGGCCACTCCATTACAGATAGAATACCAGCTGCCTACTTCTTCCCTAAATAGTTCAAGCATAATTTGGAGGTGTGCTTTGGGTCATTGTTCTGTTGTAGGATGAAATTGGCTCCAATCAAGCACTATCCACAGGATACTGCATGGCATTGCAAAATGAAGTGATAGCCTTCCTTATTCAAAATCTCTTTTACCTTGTACAAATCTCCCACTTTACCGGCACCAAAGCAACTCCAGATCATCACATTACCTCCACTATGCTTGACAGATGGCGTCAGGCACTCTTCCAGCATCTTTTCAGTTGTTCTGTGTCTCTCAAATGTTCTTCTGTCTGATCCAAACACCTTAAACTTCGATTTGTCTGTCCATAACACTTTTTTCCAATCTTCCTCTGTCCAATGTCTATGTTCTTTTGCCCATATTAATCTTTTCCTTTTATTAGACAGTCTCAGATATGGCTTTTTCTTAGCCACTCTGCCCTGAAGGCCAGCATCCCGAAGTCGCCTCTTCACTGTAGACATTGACACTGGCTTTTTCCAGGTAGTATTTAATGAAACTGCTAGTTGAGAACCTGTGAGGCGTTGGTTTCTCAAACTAGAGACTCTAATTTACTTGTCTTGTTGCTCAGTTGTGTAGCAGGGCCTCCCACTTCTCTTTCTACCCTGGTTAGAGCCTGTTTGTGCTCTCCTCTGAAGAAGTAGCACACATCGTTGTAGTAAATCTTCAGTTTTTTGGCAATTTCTCACATGGAATATCTTTCATTTCTAAAAACAAGAATAGACTGTCGAGTTTCATGTGAAAGTTCTCTTTTTCTCGCCATTTTGAGAGTTTAATGGAACCAACAAATGTAATGGTCCAGATTCTCAACTAGCTCAAAGGAAGGTCAGTTTTATAGCTTCTCTAATCAGCAAAACTGTTTTCAGCTGTGCTAACATACATGCACAAGGGTTTTCAAGGGATTTCTAAACATCCATTAGCCTTCTAACACAGTTAGCAAACACAATGTATCATTAAATCACTGGAGTGGTGGTTGTTGGAAATGGGCCTCTATACACCTATGTAGATATTGCATTAAAAAACAGACATTTGAAGCTAGAATAGTCATTTACCACATTAACACTGTATAGAGAGTATTTCTGTTTAATATAATGTTAGCTTCAGTGAAAAAAATATGCTTTTCTTTCAAAAATAAGGAAATATCTAAGTGACCCTAAACTTTTGAACTGAAATGTATATGCATGCATAATGTGTCAGTGCAAATGTAATATATTAGTGTGGCGCCCTGGACTAGCCAGGTCGTCACAGGTAACACACACACACCCCCACCCCTCAGACAGTAACATTAGCCAAACACAAACCCTTGTTGCCTCCCTCCAGGGTCTGATGTCCACACCAGGTGGGGTGGAGCCAGGCGGTTGGCCCCACCCACCGAGGAGTTCACAGGCCTGGAGGCGGGAAAAGGAGCAGTTTAGTTCAGGAGGTTGAAGTGAGAGGAGTGAAGTGGAAAGTGTCTGGGTTTGTGGCCCAGGCACTGACAACAAGGTTGGCAGACGGTGGTGGCCGTCTGCAGGAGTAGTGGATCAACGCGGAACCGTAGGACCGGGGTCGGGCGGTGGCCCACCGGTACCGACCTGGGAGCGAAGTGAAGCTAGCACACACAGGCAGGGCCATCGGACCCCGAATAGGCTTGGAGCCGCCATCAACAGTCAAATCCGAGTGTGACAGGAACCCCAGGGGTTTTCTAATAACCAAAGACCCGTTAGAAGGCAACCGTCTGCACCGTGAGGGTATTCAGCCACCGCCAACGGCTAGAGACCCAAGGGCCAGAGCCTACGGGCAAAACGGGCTCCTCCGGCATCCATACACCGGGGAGTGGACTACTGTTGGGGACCCATCGTAGTCAAGACAGTACACAAAGGTGCAGGGAAAGACAGCTGCCATCACCTGTCCAGGGAGAGACACTGCAGCCGGCTGCAGGACTCGTCCATCCAGCCGTTTGGTTTACCAGAGACTTTGTGCATCTCTTGCTGAGTGAGTACACCCGTGCCATCCGGCACCGCGCCGTGCTGTCCCTGCAACCCTGCACCTCACCAACCCTGCCTCCCCGTCACACCACCGGACCCCGGGACCACCAACCCCTACCCACGGAGGGGGAAAACAACATCCCAGCTGCTCCCTACCATCGCTCCCGGGATCCCCGTCACCAGCAGCGGTGGTGTCCATATTCACCACAACCCGTGGGTGGTGTCACGGACTAAATCCCCAAAACAAACTAACCCCCTTTTCACTCACGGGCGAGGAGCGCCGCTCGGGTTCTTGGATCCGGCCCACCGCTCGAGCCACTGAGCAGCAGCAGCAGCAGCGCCGGACCCGAGCGTTAGCGAGCGCAGCGTCCCCTCCGCCCGTGACATTAGCATGTGAATATTTTATATATGTGTGCTTAATGTAAATACACATATAAACGTACATATGAAGACTGAAATAGGGTATACAGACACAAGTCCTGCATAGGAATCTTTCACTGTTCATGTCCGCCTACGCCTCCTGTGACTGATAAATAGTAAGTAAGTAGAGATGAGCGTCCCTGAAAAGTAAAATGCGGTGTTAGTGCTGAACAAAGACTTTACAAACAAATCATTGTTTGGATTTGGAGTTCGGATGCTTTACGCATGCTAACCACTGTGGTCAGGTATGCTCGATGGTTAGCCCAGTGTGAGCCGCTTGCAGTGTTTGAATGGCTCACACTGGGGGTAACAACAGCATGATCAGATGTATTGTGCACTAAATAAAAGAAAAATAATCCTGTCCTCCCTCCCCTGGAAGTGATCTGTTTATGGCTGGCTGCATGGGAGCAGAGACCCAAACTGACCATTCAGTGACGTCCAATAAAGTTTGGGTCAAGTCGGGGTCCAGAACAGAACTCTATCTAAAGTTCGGCTGAACCTGCAAAACTTGACCTTCCACGGCTCCACTCATCTCCATAAGTAAGTATTAAAGTGCACTGAATTGTTTGGCCTCACTAAAGCCTGCTTTACATGCCGCAATTTCTCGTGCGATCGCATGGGCGATCGCACCCACCCCCATCATGTGTGCGGCACGGGCAATTTGTTGCCCGTGTCGCACAAAGTCGGTAACCCCCATCACACGTACTTACCTTCCAAACGACCTCGCTGTGGGCGGCGAACATCCACTTCCTGAAGGGGGAGGGACATTCGGCGTCACAGCGACGTCCGACAGCGGCCGACCAATAGAAACGGAGGGGCGGAGATGAGCGTGACATAAACATCCCGCCCACCTCCTTCCTTCCACATTGCTGGCAGGACGCAGGTAATCTGCAGTTCATCGTTCCCAGAGTGTCACATGGAGCGATGTGTGCTGCCTCGGGAACAATGAACAACTGGCGCGCAGAAGGACGTTCGATTTTTAGAAAATGAGCGATGTGTCAAAGATCAACGATAAGGTGAGTATTTTTGCATCATCACACTCGCTCGTAGCTGTCACACGCTACGATATGTCAAACGAGGCCGGATGTGCGTCACTACAGACGTGACCCCAACGACATATCGTTAGATATATCGTAGCGTGTAACGTGCCCTTAAGGTTTTGCACTGAGCTCCTTTGCTTGGGTTGAACAGTCAATTTGTGCTGGCAAAATTCCATTTAGGACTCTAATTACTCGTGAAATAAATTCCATAAAGTATTATCACATGCCTGCAAAACCTTTCACTGGCCTCAATCCACATCATAAGAACTAAGTGGCCACAGTGGTTTTAATCAGAGAAATACTATTTATCCCAGCCCTCTAAAGCCTATTCCATGTATTTCCTGCAATGTTATTTTCTCTGGCGACGCCTCCTTCCCCCTTTTTAAGGACATCTGGACAATGATTGTCCAGAGAGGAAAAAGTGAGTGCTACCATAAGTCCTGTGTCATGCCGAGAGTGAAGCATTGTGAGACCGTTCATGTATGGAGTTGCTTTTCATCCCAGGGGAGTGGACTTAAGCGGACTTTACACACTGCGATATTGGTCCCGATATCGTTAGTGTGGGTACCCGCCCCCATCTGTTGTGCGACACAGGCAAATCGCTGCCCGTGCCGCACAACATCACCCAGACCCGTCACACATACTTACCTGCCCGGCGACGTCGCTGTGACTGGGCGAACCGCCTCCTTTCTAAGGGGGCGGTCCGTGCGGCGTCACAGCGACGTCACTGAGTGGCCGCCCAATAGCAGCGGAGGGGCGGAGCTGAGAGGGACGTAACATCCCGCCCACCTCCTTCCTTCCGCATAGCGGCCGGGAGGCAGGTAAGGAGAGCTTCCTCGTTTCTGCGGTGTCACACGGAGCAATGTGTGCTGCCGCAGGAATGAGGAACAACTTCGTTACTGCTGCAGTAATGATTTTTGAGAAAGTGACCCCATGTCACCGATGAGCGATTTTGCACGTTTTTGCAACGATGCAAAATCGCTCATCGGTGTCACACGCAACGGCATCGCTAATGCGGCCGGATGTGCGTCACCAATTCCGTGACTGCAACGAGTTCGCATTAGCGATGTCGTAGCGTGTAAAGCCCCCTTTACTCACAATTTTTCTCAAACACTGCCATGAATAAAGAATGGCATCTATATATCCTCAAAGAGCAACTTCTCCCAACAATCCAGGAGCAATTTGGAGATTGTCAGTGTGTTTTCCAGCATGGTTGAACACCACGGAGATTTGCTCTAGGAGCTGATTTCCAGCGTGACAAGGAAACTTGCAGAACTCTTAAATAATAAAGGTTCATACTGTAATATGTCCATGTGTAAACCTAATGTATGTGTCAACAGAAGTATAAAAATTAATGAAAGGATTGTAATTGTACTTCAGTGACCATAAAAACATCTGATTACAAGATCTAAAAATACTGAAGCAGCAAACTCTGAGAAAACTCAACATGTTTGTCATTCTCAAATTCTTTAATGTGAAAATAGATATTTGGAACTCCAATATTTTGTAAAAAATTTCTTTCAATATTTATTACACATTGGTTTGTAACCCAAAAAGATAAATGTTTAACATTTCGGTTACTGCTGGACCTTCATCAGTACAAATTGCCAGGAGACATCTGTGAGCAGCAGCACGATGGTGCGGCATCCACCGCTTACTACAAACGTTAAATATTTATTTTTTGGGATTGCAAACAGCTTTGTAATCAATATTGACATTTTTCTTTACAAAATATTGGAGTTCCAAGTATCTGTTTTCACATTACGGGTGGAGATATGACTTGTGCACCATCAGTTAGTGAAAGTGCCACGGTTACTTCATGAATTGATTCTCAAAACCTTGACCACAACTGTATAGACTAGAGCTGCATTTACAATTCTTTTGGTTCTAAGGCTGAAATCTCCCAGGATCCCTTGTGGCATTATGTTTGCACACAGTCTTCTGTGAGCGTTATGAGCTCTATCCAACTTCTAGATATAGGCCTAAGCCACACGGCGAGAAAAACAGTGCGAGTGGAGTATGATAAAACATTGCATTCCACTCGGACCAATTCTAGCTTATGTGTCAGCGCACATGAGCGATTATTTTCACAGCCCTAATCGGACCGAGAAAACAATTGCAGCATGCTGCGATTGTAATGCGAGACTCTTTCGCTCGCACCCATTCAAGTGTATGGGGCGAGAGAAAAATCGCACTGCACGTGCGGTACACTGGTGTACCGCGCGTGCAGAGCGAGAATCGTAATAGCCTGCTACGGAGGAGAGAGGGAGATAAATCCCTCCCCTCCGCAGCACTGCAGCCCGCCCCTCCTCAGTGCTGGCCCGCCCCCCTGCAGCTGAAGTCCGCTCGCACGGACGGACCTCAGTAGCAGGGACACTCGCATGACACTCGGCTCCCGCCGTGCTGCCAGCGGGAGCCGAGTGTCATGCGAGGATCGCACTAGTGCCCCGTGTGGCCCCGGCCATAGACAAGAAGATTGTTCTTCACACGATAGTAAAAATCTTGAAAATATTAAGAAATTAGTAAAAAAAAAATGCCTGTATACCTAAAAAGATCTCCAGTGTCAGAATATGCTACATATGAAAGTATTGGTTACATCACTGCACGAAACACTGAATGCACTGACTACCGAACATTACACGGGGACCACCGCAGATTATATTAAGATTTATGCCTCTGGGGAATATCACAATATTATCACAGATGTCTGCTATAGAATAAAAAATACCACTATAGAAAACTACCAATAAGAACAGAAAAGATCAACCAGCATTTTACCAATGCATATATGACACAGTCACAGTGTATAAAACTGTGTGTGCATTGAAAACATTAGCAGCCATGGTTCTTGGAGCTGGAGGAGGTCGCTGCTTCAGACCTGAACCTGGATTTTATGCTATGAAGCCAGATTCACTTGTCAGTTTTCATCACAAAAATGGACAATTTTTTACATCACTTTTCAGTATATAACTCAGACATGATCTGTGTACTGTGCATTTTGTTGCTTTTTTTAGCAAACCTCTTAATTTGAAAGCAAAACGTGTGTAAAAAATGCGTCATGTCTCTTTTTTTAGTTTTAGTTTTTTTTTACATTTTATTTTATGCTGACCATCATTCATCAAAAAAACTAAACAAAACCTGACATAGAATATAATGTCGATGTGCTGTGCTGTCTGATGGCACTTTTGACAAACACTGATGTACGAATGAGGCCTAAGGCAGCTTAAGAGTATTCAAGTTAAAAGTTACCTAGTAGTCTGAACTAGGCCTATGTGCTCTCTGAGTGAAAAAAGAGCAACACATGGACAAAATGTGGCCTATTTGACAGATTTTTCACATAAAAATTGCAGTATTTGAATCTGTTTTATGGATGAAATAGTGCAAGTAATGGAAAGAAGCTCCTTCACTTAGCGATTGGATGTACTGAGCTGCCCACAGAACTACTGTTAGGCACAATATAAACTGGTGTCCATCTATGGCTCTAGAAGCATATTGACATGGCAGGCTAAACATGACACACCCCCTGAAGAAGGACGAAACATGCGTCGGGGCGAAGAGGACACACATTATACCAGTTCTACATGTCAGTTTTATTGATTTCTGTATATCTATAAGTTGGAACATTATACTCTAGAAAATAATATCTTTCTGATTTTATATTGCTGGGCACCAGTTGGATACGATGACCTTATACAGTGCTATGCAGAAGTTTGAGCACCATTGGTCAAAATTACTGTTATTGTGAACAGTTAATCAAGTTGAAAATGAAATTATCTCTAAAAGGCATAAAGTTAAAGATGACACATTTCCTCTATATTTTAGGTATGAACAAAAAAAAATATTTTCATCTTTAACATTTTAAAAACTACAAAAATGAAAATGGGCCAATGCAAAAGTTTGAACACCCTTGGAGATTTGTGTGCTCAGATAACTTTGACTATCATTTCAGACCTTAATTAGCCTGTTAGGTTTGTGGCTTGTTCATTATCATAGTTAGGAAAGGGCAGGTGATGCAAATTTCACAGCTTTATAAAAACCCAGCTTCCTCTAACCTTGTGCAAATAAAACAACAGCCATGGGTTTTTCAAAGCAGCTGCCTAGCACTCTGAAAATCAAAATGGTGAAGGCCCACAAAGCAGAAGAAAGCTAGAAGAAAATAGCAAAGCGTTTTCAAGTTGCCCTTTCCTCAGTTCGAAAAGTAATTCAGAAATGGCACTTACAGAAACAGTGGAGGTCAGGATAAGGTCTGTAAAACCAAGCAAAATTTCTGTGAGAGCTACTCGTAGGATTGCTAGAGTGGCAAATCAGAACCTTCACTTCACTGCAAAAGTCCTTCAGGAAGATTTAGCCGACTCTGGAGTTGTGGTACATTGTTTTACTGTTCAGAGACACCTACAGAAAAATGGCCTTCAAGGAAGAGTCATCTGAAGAAAACCATATCTGCGTCCTAACCATAAAATGTAGTATCAGAAGTATGCAAAATAACATCTAAACAAGACTGATGTATTTTGAAAACAAATCGTGTTAACTGATGAGGTTAAAATAGAACTCCTTGGCCACAATGATCAAACCAAATGTTTGGGAAAAAAAGGAGACAGATTGTCATGACAAGAACATCTGGCCAACCATTAAGCATGGGGGTGGATTAATCATGCTTTGGGTTGTGTTCTATCCAATGGCACTGGGAACATTTCATGGGTAGAGGGAAGAATGGATTCAATTAAAGTTTAACAAATTTTTCAAGCAAACATAACACAATCTGTAAAAAAGCTGAAGTTGAAAAGAGGATGACTTCTACAAATGGATAAGGATCCTAAACACAATTCAAAATCCACATTAGCCTATGTCAAAAGGTACAAGCTGAAGGTTTTACAATGGCCCTCACAGTCCCCTGATCTGAACATCATTGAAAGTCTGTGGCTAGACCGCAAAAGAGCAGTGCATGCAAGAGGACCCAGGAATCTTACAGAACAAGAAGACTTTTCCAAGGAAGAAAGCATGAAAATCCCTCAAACAAGAATTGAAAGACTCTTGGCTGGCTACAAAAAACATTTACAAGCTTTGATACTTGCCAAAGGGGGTGCTGCAGGGTACTAACCATGCAGGGTACCCAATATTTTGCATTGGCCAACTTTATTTTTGTTGTGAATTTAAAAATGTAAAAAATATATATATATTTTTTTTTGTCTAAAATGCAGAGGATATGTGTTATCCTTAACTTTATGGCTTTAACAGATAATTTCATCTTCAACTTGCTTAATTGTTCAGAATATCAGTAAACTTGACCAGGGGTGCTCAAACTTTTGCATGCCACTGTATCTTACCTTGGTGATTGCACATTGCACAGACACATTGCACAGTCGTTTTGCATAGGATATTGGGTGTATTAGTAGTTGTGTCCACCATCTAGGTCATTATACCACTGACATTTTACATTTTATCCTAGTGTTTGACCTGTATGCCATTTGTTAATCATTTTGCTTTGATATAATAATTATGGGTGTAATGTACTTGTTGTTCTGAGGCTCCTTTTATACCTTTGGTTCTCAGTATAATTATAAGGACACACTAAAAGTGCTGTGAGATAAGGGGCACCTGCTGGGGTCACTCTCCTGTATTCAGAGCTCCCATTGAAATTGGCGACCAACATTCCATTTCTAACAGATCTTTCCATTGTTAAATATATACAGCTCCTAGTATCATTTATCATCATACCATTATTGTCCTTTAACCCATAAGACAATTTAAAATGAATCTTCACAATTGTGGCCAATTTTCTAGTTTACATGAAAAAATATGTCCAGATCATTCTCAGCCCTAAATATGTATAGCGAGTCACATGTTTAACATAATTTTTTGGTTTAAGTTTTGTTAAAAAAGAACAGCGATTCTGTGGCATGAAAAATTTTACTGTAACCAACACTATAGTGGAGAGGTAGAATGAAACGGCTAACGACGAGGACACAGCACACAAGACAGCGATTTTACAAAAAGGGTTTTTACATTAATTTCCTAATTGTTAGTAAATTCATAAAATGATAAAATAAAGTTAGTGACTGCCCCTATATAATACATATGGGATGGATAGATAGATATTGAGAGAGAGAGATAGATAGAGATAGATATTGGATAGATATTTAGAGAGAGAGAGGGATAGATAGATAGAAAGATAGATAGATAGATAGATAGAGGGATAGATAGATAGATAGATAGATAGAGGGATAGATAGATAGATAGAGGGATAGATAGATAGATAGATAGATAGATAGATAGAGGGATAGATAGATAGATAGATAGATAGATAGATAGATAGATAGATAGATAGATAGATAGATAGATAGATAGATAGATAGATAGATAGATAGATAGATAGAGGGATAGATAGATAGATAGATAGAGGGATAGATAGATAGATAGAGGGATAGATAGATAGATAGATAGATAGATAGATAGATAGATAGATAGATAGATAGATAGATAGATAGAGTGATAGATAGATAGATAGATAGATAGATAGATAGATAGATAGATAGATAGAGGGATAGATAGATGGATAGATAGATAGAGGGATTGATAGATAGAGGGATAGATAGATAGAGGGATAGATAGATAGATAGATAGATAGATGGATAGAGGGATAGATAGATAGATAGATAGATAGATAGATAGATAGATAGATAGATAGATATTGGATAGATAGATATATTGAAAGAGAGTTAGATAGATACTGGATAGAAATATGATAGATAGATAGATAGAGGGATAGATAGATAGATAGAGGGATAGATAGAGTGATAGATAGATAGATAGATAGATAGATAGAGGGATAGATAGAGTGATAGATAGATAGATAGATAGATAGATAGAGGGATAGATAGATAGATAGATAGATAGATAGAGGGATAGATAGATAGATAGATAGATAGATAAATAGATAGATAGCTATATAGAGGGATATAAAGATATTGGATAGATTTATAGATTAATAGATAGATAGAGGGATAGATAAATATTGGATAGATAGATGTATAGATAGATAGATATTGAGAGAGATAGATATTGGATAGATATATCAATAGATATATATTGGATAGCTAGATATAGAGCGAGAGAAAGAGATAGATAGAGGGACTGACAGATAAATATATAGACAAGACAGCGTTTTTACAAAAAGGGTTTTTACATTAATTTCCTAATTGTAAATTCATAAAATGATAAAATAAAGTGAGTGACTGCACCTATATAATACATATGGGATAGATAGATAGATAGATAGATAGATAGGTGGATAGATAGATAGATAGAGGGATAGATAGATAGATAGATAGATAGATAGATAGATAGAGGGATAGATAGATAGATAGATATTGAGAGAGATAGATAGATAGATAGATAGATAGATAGATGGAGGGATACATAGATATTGGATAGATTTATAGAGTAATAGATAGATAGAGGGATAGATAAATATTGGATAGATAGATATATTGAGAGAGGGATAGATGTTGGATAGATATATAAATAGATAGCTATATATTGGATAGCTAGATAGATATTGAGAGAGAGAGAGAGATAGATAGAGGGACTGACAGATAGATATATAAATGGATATATATATATATATATATATATATATATATATATGATAGATAGATAGATTATAAATAGATAAATAGATATAGTGATAGATATTGGATAGAGGGATAGATAGGTAGGATAGATAGATAGATAGATAGATTATAAATAGATGGATAAATAGATAGAGGGATAGATACTGGATGGATAGATAGATAGATGTTGGATAGATAGAGGGATAGATAAATTGATAGTTAGATATATATTGCATAGAAATATGATAGATAGACTGATATGTATATGAGCTAGATGAATAGATATATAAATACAAAATGGATAAATAGATACATACTAGACAGATCAATAGAAAGAAATATATAAACTGAGATAGATTGATAGAGATATGGATATATAAAAAGAAAATGTAATATAGATAGATACATGATAGACATATAATAGATAGATAAATAGTTAGATATCTGATCTATAGAGAAAGATAAATAGATAAATTGTGAACTTATTTTTTATATAAATTCAGTGTAGTGAGCTCAGAAGGATTATTTTGCTGTTAGTGAAGACGTCTTCTATTGCTCAGCATTGTTCCTGTATGTGCGATATCTCAGTGTATAAGAAAGCCGTGTACCTGGATGAAGCGTCCTATACGGCCCCGCTAATCCATCGTCCATCGCACAGATCTTCATGTTTGGAAAACATTGCTAGTTTGCCGACCGCAGAGATTACGAGCAGATTACTCTTCTGCCCCTGAATGCATACAGCTGGATTTATCCCGATTATAGTTTTGTCAGTGGCTGACAACTTTATATAGGGAATCAATAAATTTATTAAATGAAAACTGAATGTTTATGAGGATAACTGATTGATATTACTCAGCACCTGGCGTGTTGTCCGTGCATGTCATACATTTTAAACTCCTTATAGCAGAAGCGACTTATATCGTGAAGAGAGAAGAAAAATAGCAAAGAAAATAGAAAAAAATAATAATATAAAACAAAATATGTCAGATAACTGCAATCACTGCACTTAAAGGGGAGAATTTACTAATACTTGTGTTTTATATGCCAGTGTTTACCTACAGTATAATAGAGTACAATGTGCCAAATTTATCAATGGTAGGGATGAGTAGAGATGAGTGGAGCCATGAATGTTCAGGTTCCCCGTGTTTGGCCAGACTTTAGTTAAAAGTTTGTTTCGGGACTCAGACTTGACCCATACTTGTTCCCGAACCCCATATAAGTCAATAGGGACCTGAACTTATGGTCTTGACTTGAGTGACCAGTATAATGAAACTCAATGATTGGGCAGTCCGGCTCTCCGCTCCCATACAGCCAGCTGTATTTACACTGGAGGGAGGGCGGAATTTTGTTTGTTTGTTTTTTTGACACATAACATCAGAAAATGTTGTTTGACCTCCAATAAGAGCCATTCAGAGACTGCAAGCAGCTCTCACTGGGCTGAGCACTGAGCGTACCTGAGCGCACCAATGCTTGATCAAGTGGTTGGCATACAAACAGCACCCGAACTCGGACACAGACTTTTTTCTTAAAAGAACATGTTCGGGTTCAAGCCCCTGACATCTAGTGTTTGATACAAACCCCAACCTTTAGAGTCCGGTTGCGCACATCTCTAGGGGTTCATACTAGACATTGGGTGTCCAGGGCTAGGAACCCAAACATGGACTTTTAAAAAAAGTCTGTGTCCAAGTTTTGTGTTGAGGTATTTTATGTATGCTAATAAAGCTTGTAGAAAGGATGCAGTGCAGCCAATCAATAAGTTTTATTGCATGCAGAAGTTGCCTGTAGGTTCTATTTTTGATAACCAGCACTAGTAAAACAGACAACTAAAGGCTGCAAACCTCAGCTGTCATCTAATGGATTAACGACTTCTGGGGTGGCTGCAGGCATCTGTTTTTAGGCTGGGAGGGACCCAATAACCATAAGCCTTCCCACCCTGATAATACCAGCCCCCAGCTGTCTGTTTTACCTTCTCTGGTTATCAATAATGTGGGGAACCTCAAGCTGTTATTCTTTATTTAAATAATTTTAAAATATGGCATGAGAGCCCCTCTATTTTTGATAACCAGCCATGGTAAAGCTGAAAGCTGAGGGTTGCAGCCCACAGCTGCTGCTTTACCACCTCTGCTTATCCAAAACAGGTGGTATCCCAGGTCTGTTATTTTTTAATTTATTTCTTTTCTGCATTTGTCTGCAGGGCAATAGCTCAGCCCTGTAACCCTTAATATGACCATTTTACAGCCATTTTACAACACAAAAGTTCGGGTACGCTTTGACTTTTATGGGGTTTGGCCTCCAGGGTCAAGTTTAGATGAAGTCAGGGTTCCGAACCAAATTTTTATTTAAAGTCTGGCCGACTCTAAAGGTAAACAACTTGAAATTCAGTACATCTTTTCACTGACCATGCACCAGAAAAAGAAAACTGCTTTGGATTCTACACCCCACTCAATTGTCTTGCATACATTTTTAAAAGTGCAAGAAAGTATATATTATTGCATCTTCTTCAACAGTTTAACCCCTGAACAATCAGGTGATTTCGTATTTTGCACTTTTGATTTTTCATGCCTTTCTTCCTTATTTATCTTCTGATTAACTATATGAAGGCTTGTTCCTTCTGGGACAAGTTGTAGTTTTGAAGTATACCATTCACTTAGAGATGAGCGAGCAGTAAAATGCTTGGGTGCTCGATGCTCGAGTCGAGCATTTTGAAATGCTCGGGTGCTCGACCCAAGTACCGAGCCCAGTGTTAGCCTATGGGATACCCGAGCATTTTTCTGGCGGCACCCCTAGTGGTCTGGAGAAAGCTTAAAAATGTCACAAATGCATAACAACAGTGCTAAAATGACATGGGAGCAGCATGGGGAAGACCGCTGTAAGCATTTCTTACTCCCAGGTCACTGCTGTGAGCAATGTTGTCTTTGTATTAGGGGGAGGAAGAATCCTGTGTTCCTCGTCACATGTGACATGCACTTTCGCTTTGTAGCATATGTGCGGCAGCTTCTCTCTGCCTGTACATTCGCTGCTAAGCAAAACTAAAAGTGATCAGTAGAAAAAAAATTAGCATATTCACCTGTCTGCAGACTCCCGGGAAACGTCCGATCACTGCAGGACCTGCCGGTTATCAGCTGATGCCGTCACCTGACGCCATCAGCTGATCGTTTAAGGGGTACTTTGCATGCTGCGACATCGATAGTCGATGATAGCGATGCCGAGCGCGATAGTACCTGCCCCGGTCGCACATGCGATATCTTGTGATAGCTGGCATAGCGAACATTATCGCTATGGCAGCTTCACACGTACTTACCTGCTCTGCAACGTCGCTTTGGCCAGCAACCCGCCTCCTTCCTAAGGGGGCGGGTCGTGCGGCGTCACAGCGACGTCACATGGCAGGCGGACAATAGAAGCGGAGGGGCGGAGATGAGTGGGATGTAAACATCCAGCCCTCCTCCTTCCTTCCACATAGCTGGTGGATGCAGGTAGGAGAAGTGCCTCACTACTGTGACTTCATACACAGCGATGTGTGCTGCCGCAGGAATGAGGAACAACATTGTATCTCCTATTGGTGCGACATTATGGAAATGTCCGACACTGAACAGATCACCAATTTACGAAGCTTTTGCGATAGTTTATCGGTGCATCTAGGCTTTACATGTTGCGACGTCATTACTGGCGCCAGATGTGCATCACTTTCGATTTGATCCCGATGATATCGCAGTAGCTCTCAGGTGATCGCTTCAGCTGATTACTGGCAGCTCCTGCAGTGATCAGATGGGAGTCTGCAGAAAGGTAAGTATAGTTTTTTTTTTTCTACTGATGCATCAGCTGATTTTTTAAAAGTCATTTATACACTCAGCTGATGTGTCATGTGATTTAGTTTCTTGAACTTGACACATCATCTGATCGGTTTGTCTTCCGGCAAACTGATCAGATGACATTGGATCCGGATTGGACATCGTTGGACCCTCGACCCAGTACTACGGCGGATGGGGGAGGTTCTTTAGTTTAATAAAGATGGAGTCACTAATTGTGTTGTGTTTCATTTCTAATAAAAATATTTTTCTGTATTATTTTTTTTTTATCTTTACCAGAAATTCATGGTGGCCATGCCTAATATTGGTGTGACACCATGAATTTCAGGCTTAGGGCCAGTTGATAGTACACAGCTAGCCCTAACCCCCTTATTACCCAGCGAGCCACCCCGCACAAGGACTACTAGAACAGTTGGATACAACACCAGAAGATGGTGCTTCCATGAACGCACCATTTTCGGAGCGGCTGCGGATTGCAATTCTCAGCTGAGGGGCCCTGAAAGGTTGGGCCAACCTGCGCTGTGGATTCCAATCTCCAGCTGCCTAGTTGTACCTGGCTGGACACAAAAATTGAAATTCATGAAATAATTAAAAAAAAATGGGCTTCCCTATATTCTTTGTTCCCAGGTGGGTACAAATAGGCAGCTGGGGGTTGGGGGCAGCCCGTACCTGCCTGCTGTACCTGGCTGGCATACAAAAATAAAGCAAAGCCCAAGTCGATTTTTTTTTTTTTTTTTTTTTTAAATCATTAAAAAATAAAAGAAAAAACCCAAACACATAACCCTAACCCAAGGGTTAGGGGTAAAAAAAAATGCGTAGGCTACCGCTGAGTTTTCTATTGCTAGCTAAGGGTAACCCAAGCAGCTACTGGCTGTTAACCCCCACTGCTTGGTGTTCTCTTCACTGGCAATGGAAAATCCAGGAAAGCCCTTTTTTATTTTTTTTTTCCAAAAAAAATAAAAAAAAAACAAAAAAAAAAAGACGTGGGCTTCTCCATATTTTTGTATGCTAGCCAGATACAGCAGGCAGGAATGGGCTTCCCCCAACCCCCAGCTGCTTATTTGCACTCAGCTGGGAACCAAAGATATAGGGAAGCCCTTTTTTTAATTATTTCATGAAATAATTAAAAAAAAAAAATGACGTGGAATTCGCCCAATTTTTGTATCCAGCCAGGTACAACTAGGCAGCTGGGGATTGGAATCCGCAGCACAGGTTGGCTCAAGCTTTCTGGGGCCCACTGCTGCAAATTGCAGTCCGCAGCCGCCCCAGAAAATGGCGCTTTCATAGAAGCGCCATTTTCTGGCGCTGTATCCAACTCTTCCAGTGGCCCTGTTGCCAGATGGCATGCTGGGTAATAAGGGGTTAACACCAGCTTTGTTTTACCAGCTGGTATTAAGCCTGAGATTCTTAATGTCATGCCAAGTTTGACCCGGGCATTAAGAATCTCCAATAAAGGGTTAAAAAAAGACACCACACAGAGAAAAAATACTTTATTATAAATAAATACACAGACACACTTAGGGTTTCCATCTTTATTCCCTTTCACCCCTCCACGATCCTGGTCTTATGTCTTCTTCAACCCATGCAGCTCTGCTATATCACACAGCACAGTGAGGAAGAACGATGCTGCTCCCCTGTGCTGTGTAATCGAGCAGAGGCTGCAGTGGGTTGGTAGGCAGTGACGTCACCGCTGCCACCACTGCCATAGTAACCTACTGAGTGGGGTACAACTGCAACGGTGATCTCCGATCAGCTGATTCCCGGCACCGCTATTCAGTGGCTCCTGCATAAGCGGCACCGGTAAACAGGGAGTTAACTCCTGCGGCTCCTGCAGGAGCCAGTGCATAGCAGTCCTGGTAATCAGGTGATCGGAGATCACGGATGCTATAGTAAACCCACTTAGTAGGTTACTATGGCAAAGGTGACAGCGGGGACATTATGTCTCCTACTATCTACACTAACCACACACTAAAGTCTGTCCCTGGTTCAGCAGCACCTCCCCTTACACTAGCTGACTGTGGATCATGCTGCCGAGCACAGCGCCGTCAGCAGTCAAATAGAGCTGATGACGCTGTGCGGCCAGCCAATCACTGTAATGCCACAGTCATGTTACTTGTGGCACTACAGTGTGCGACAGCTAATCCCTGCATGTGGGCTGACTCTGTAAACAGCACCCACATGCAGGGAGGGGGAGCCGAGCATCTCACCGGTACTCGGAGCTCGCCGAGTATAACGAGCACTGAGATGCTTGGGCGAGCACCGAGTAGCGGCGAGCATGCTCGCTCATCCCTATTCACTTTACCATATAAAGAAATGAGAGAATATTCAAGTGAAAAAAAAGCAGATATTAGTTTTTGGGGGTTTCAATTGTATGGCATCCATCGTATGAGATGCAAGGTGTAAAGAAGAGAAATTGTGGCATTGTTATATTTTTTGCTTTTTAATATTCCCAGTTCATGTAAAAAATGGTAAACACTTCCTTTCGTATACGCAAATGCTTATAAATGGAAGCACAACTTATACAGCACCCTGCAAAAATTAAAAACATGAATTACATTGTTGATACACACATACAAATGTGAGGTTCTTTGTGCACATTTTGATCAATTGCTTTGGACTGGAGCAAACACTTGAGCCTTAATTTATCAAGACCAGCATTGACCACACCAATCTTCATAAAGGAGCCTGTTGAAATCAGAGGCACCTTATTAATTATGAGGCGAACACTTCTTCTTAGGCCTCTATCATACTTCCGTGCATTAAATGCATGTGTGTGATTGTCTGTAGGGAAGGTTCGTAAGGCTATCCGTGTGTCCGTGTGTGTGTTCTACATGTACTGTCCATGTGCTAGCCGTATGACATGAACTTGTATACTTATCTGTCCCTGGCACTGCTGTCTCCGTTGCTGCTGTTGCTTCCATGTCAGCGGTGAGTGCAGTAAATATGCATGACCTTAATGAGCAGGCCCGGAATTAACAACAGCGCCAGACAGAGCAGCGCCGGAGACAGGTAAGTATAAAAATTATTTATTTTTTAAGTGACATGTGTTTTCTCCGGTACATGTCACACTGATCTTACACAGATCACATCAGTGTGTGGTCTGTGTGACACCCGTGCTGCTGGCAGAAAATGGACATGTCAGTGTGGGGAGCACATGGACACACGTGTGCTTCACATGGACACACGGTCTGTGTGCAGACACAAATGAGGGAGTCAACCTATTCAATTTGCTGAGTCTACGTGTGTCCGTGTCTCCAGTACATCTGAAAACGGACAGGACACGTACCGGAGACACGGATCTCTGAAGAAAGCCTTAAGCGGGCTTTACACGCTACGATATCGTTAATGAATTATCGTCGGGGTCACAGTGTTTGTGACGCGCATCCGGCGTCATTAACGATATCGCAGTATGTGACACTTATAAGCGACCTTAAACGATCGCAAAAGCGATCAAAATCGTTTGCCGCGGAGAGGTCGTCCTGAAACAAAAAATTGTTTAATGCTTATTAACGATGTTGTTCCTCGATCCTGCGGCACCACACATCGCTGTGTGTGACACCGCAGGAGCAAGGAACATCTCCTTACTTGCCTCCACCGGCAATGCGGAAGGAAGGAGGTGGACGGGATGTTACGTCCCGCTCATCTCCGCCCCTCCGCTTCTATTGGACGCCTGCCGCGTGATGTCGCTGTGATGCCGCATGAACCACCCCCTTAGAAAGGAGGCGGTTCACCGGCGAGAGCGACGTCGCAGAGAAGGTATGTGCGTGTGACGCTGCCGTAGCGATAACGTTTGCTACGGTAGCGATCACCACTCATCAGCCGTACGACGGGGGCGGGTGTTATCGCGCTGGACATCGCCAGCAAATGCTAGTGATGTTGCAGCGTGTAAATCCCGCTTTAGGCTGGAGTTACACTTGAGTGTGACTCATATGAGGATTGCAGCGCATTACATTGATCACCCGGACTGGTCGTTGGCTCTCCTAACAGGAGTGGCTCAGCTTCATTTATTTCTATGCACACTTCATTAATTTCTATTGCATCACATCGAACTCCTGGACCGGTCATTGGCTCTCCTGTCAGGAGAGCCACTGGCCAGTCCAGCCAGTGTGCTGCAATCTTCATGCCAGTGTGACTCCAGACTTGTTTTGCTCATCTGAAAAGTTGTGTTATCCTCTGTCCAATTCACAATGAATCTTACTCTAGTCAAGGACTGGAGTATGTTTTCTGGTGTAAGGCACGTCACAGCTTGTCATAAATCAGACGAGCCATGGTGTAACATAACACTTATACCTACACATGTTATAGACCATTTTTTCGTTGTATTTTTTTTCTTCTGTGAAGCCCCCGCTCACTTTCAGGATGCCTCAGGGTCTTCACGTGCTGGAACTCTTCTAGCCACAGGTAGGTCAGGTTAACTTCAATAGGAATCGTGACGCCACTCTCGGTAATTGCGGTCAGGGGTGACCGCCACTGCAGTTTAGGGAGCTTCTGGGGCTGATGGTAAATGCAGTCGGATGTTATGGCCTCCCGAGAGTGAGGCTGGCCCCAGTGGCTCATTGTAAGTGTGTAGTACCACAGGTCGCAGAAGAACTCACACACAGGCAGCAATGTTTCAGGGTTCTTACTCACATTCAGATGATAGAGTGAGGAAACCCGGGCGACGCTATGACGAACCAGGTGGATCCAGATATCCTTCAGGCTGATCCAGGGGTGACTGTCAACTCGCCTTCTTATCCCTTCTTGTTTGGGGTGATCCCTGACTTGTAGTACTACGGGAATCACCCAGGGAAGTCGCAACTGCCGTTCTCCCCTTTCTGGCCCGTTTGCTAGCAGCGTTGACCAAGTAGAGATGGCTTCTTGCCCTGTCTCACTTATGGGTCCCCTCGTTGCTGCTGATGCTGTAGACTCTGTGTAGGTTGGTGAGGCACATTCAGCACCCTCAACAGCAGGTTTAGCAGACCGAATACTTGATTTGTTGCTCTAGGGACCTGTTTCCCCGTGCGGGCCTGGTCTACCAGGAGTCCCCTTACTGAGTCACCTTGCTTCTCCCTGATGTGCCTTTCAGTCTGACTGTGTAGTAACTGAACTCCCTGGCTGACAGCCACTACACGTGCAGGGTCTGACTAGGACTCTGCACACGTCCTCGTTCTGCGACTGCACACTGCGCTTCCTCACTTCAGACTGGTTCACTACTGCTTCCCCACTGTGCCTGCCACTGCAGCCTAGCAACCAGCTTCTCCATCCCACCACTAGCTGAGATGTGGAGGCCACGCCCCCTCCTGGGTCTGCCCAGGGGTCCCCTCTATGGTGTGTATGAGACCTGGTCATTATGTGTCTGTGTATCCACACCCTAATCGGCCTTAGGGATTACCTGTTTGTACTGACCCAGGCGTGGGTGCAATATTCAGTGGTGCCTGACCAGTCAGGGGCGCCACACGTCATCCCTTTAATATGTACATGCATGGACCAGACCTGGTAGACAATCATGTAGAACTTAGAAAAAGATACGGTTCAGCAATGTTGAGAAGTTAAAATTCTTTAGCCTTCATTGTGAACATCTTTTGAGATCCAACAGACACAGGGGTTTACAATAAAGGATGAAGAATTTTAACTTCTTAACTGTGCTGAACGTTACCTTTTTCAAGTTGCCTCAAAAACATAAAGACAAGCCATTAAAAAGTGATAGGAAAAATCTCCAAAAAGGTAATAAACTCTTAATATAATGCAAAAATTATAACTATCTACATTTTATCTCCCTATGTACCCGCAATGGAGACCAGTCAATTACCTGCATTGTCACTGAAAATGGTAGGACACTGGCAGCACTGGGTTAGGCCTCTGCCACACTCACGTGAATTTCACGCACGTGCCGAGAGACACGTATTTTCCCTGCGTGTTGCGTGCAGGTAAGTACGTGTCTCTGGTACGTGCGTGACACGTGTGTTCTACGTGTGCTATCCGCGATAGCACACGTAGAACCGGTAATTATTATACTCACCTGGTCCTTCCTGATGTCCGCGCTGCTGTCCGTGGTGCTGATCCTCGGTCTCCAGCCCTCCTGTCTCCCCGCTGCTGCTGCTGCCAGGCAGTGAAGTGAATATTCAATGAGAATAATGAGCGGCGGTCGGCAGCAAGAGGCAGCAGCGGCAGAGACAGGAGGGCTGGAGAAGGTGAGTTAATGTTTTTTATTTTTTTCCCTGACATGTGTGTTTACTCCGGCGCGTGTCACACGGGACCGCATCCACACTACACCCGTGTGGTACGGGTGCGGGCCGTGTAACACCCGTGCTGCCGGAGAAAACACTGACATGTCAGCGCTTTGAAAATCGCACACACGTACAAACGCACACGGACACACGTTCCGTGTGGTTTTACGAGTGTGTGCCTGCTACCATAGGGTAGCATTGCTGTACATGTCTCCGTGCCGCCGGTACGTGTAAAAAATGACAAACACGTGCCGGAGGCACGGATGTGTGGCGCTAGCCTTAGTGTACTCCCAGATACATATTTATCCCCTTTGTGGCCAGGCAATTTTACTTTTTCACGCCTTCATTTTGTCCTCTTTTTTTGCCAAGAGCCATTATTTTTTTTTAATCATTTCCTTGATATTTCTATATTCTATACGAGGGCTTGTTCTTTTGCAAGATGGATCGTACGTTGGAATGACACCATCCATTTTATTATGTAATGTGTTGGAAAGCGGGCAGAAAATTACAAGTGCAGCAAAATGGCAAACATAGGCACAACTCCGCAATGGTTTTTTGTGTATTTTTAATTTACAGCATTCATTATATGGTAAAGTGACCTGGAAATTTCATTCTGAAGGTCAATAAGATCACAGAGATAGCAAACACGCATAGCTTTTATTTCTATTTAAGTGGTGAGCAAAAAATTCAGGAATTTCTAAAAAAAACGTACATGTTTGTTGCTAAGTTCTGAGACATAAGGTTCTTATGCGGGCTTTACACGAGACGAGCTATCGTGCAATGCATCGTCGGGGACACGGTTTTCGTGACGCACATCCAACATCGTTCACGACGTTGTCTCGTGTGACACCTCCGAGCAATGCAGAATTGCTCACAAATCGTTTGTCGTGTACTCGTCGCTAAGTTTTTAAAAATTGTTTATTTAACATGGCGCCGGTTGTTCATCGTACCCGGGGTAGCACACATTGCTCCGTGTGACACCCCGGGAACGATGAACACAGCTTACCTGCGTCCCGCGGCACCCGCCGGCTATGCAGAAGGAAGGAGGTGGGCAGGATGTTTACGTTCCGCTCATCTCCGCCCCTCCGCTTCTATTGGCCGGCGGCTGTGTGACGTCGCTGTGACGCCGAACGTCCCTCCCACTCCAGGAAGTGGATGTTCGCCGCCCACATCGAGGTCATATGGAAGGTAAGTATGTGTGACGGCGGTTTAACGACTTTGTGCGACACGGGCAGCGATTTGCCCATGACGCACAAACGACGGGGCCGGTACGATTGATCGTGCAATCACACGATAGATCGTAACGTGTAAAGCCCGTATTAGTTTTTGGATAATGGACCAATGTGAGGGCTTGTTTTTTGTGCCCTGTTTGTTGCCATATTACGAGAGACGTAACAGTTTTAGTTTTTGGAAAACGGATCTATGTGAGGGCTTGTTTTCTGCACCCTGATTGTTGCCATATTCCAAGAGACATAATATTCTTAGTTTTCGGATAACAGATAACGGATCTATGTGAGGACTTATTTTTTGCGCCTTGTTTGTTGTCATATTCCGGGAGACTTAATGTTTTCAGTTTTTGGATAACGGATCTATGTGAGGGCTTATTTTTTGCTCCATGTACTTCAGTTTTTATTGATACAATTTTGAGGTAGATGCGATGCTTTGATCACGTCTTATTGCATTTTATTTTGCTGTTGCTGCGGCTGTCGTAAAAAATCCACAATTCTGGCGTTTTGCTTTTTTTCATTACGCTATTTACCGATTAGGTTAATTCACTTATTATGTTGATTTATTAGACTTTTACGAATGTATCGATACCAAATATATGCATTTTTTGTTTATTTGTGAGCGTGGATCCATTCAAAGTATAGTGACCTCTGCCAGCCATTGGAGACAACTGCAGTGCAGCATCTCTTTAAAATAAACAGAAGCCATGCGAAAGAAGATGACAAAGGAACAAAAAACAGTTAATCAATGGGATCACTGGGCGTTGGTCCCCACCGATCTGCATATGATGACCTAGGCATTGTACAAGCAGAGGTATTTGGTGACCTTTCTACAGGACAGCGCCTTTAATACTGGGAAGCATTTAGTTAACTTTGTACACTTCATGCAGAATAAGGCCTTGTGCTTACGTTGCTTTTTTTCATGCTTTTTTCTTGCTTCTTTAAATCAATAAAAACAAGGAAAAAGCATCCCAGCAAAGTCTATGAGAGCCCTGACTTGCTGTGCACACGCTGCTTCTTTTTCCTCTAGGCCGGCTTCACACTTGCGATTAACTCGCACGAGTGCTATGCGAGAAAATCTCGCATTGGACTCGGACCCATGTTAATCAATGAGGCAGCTCCCATCTGCTATTTTTTTCTCAGTCCAAATCGGACTGAGAAAAAATTCGCAGCTTGCTGCGTTTTGGTGAGTTTGTCGCACGAGTCTCTTCAATGCAAGTCTATGGGTGCGTGAAATAAAACGTATGTCACACTAACGGCACATACACCATCCTAGTGACATTTGTTTTTCTCAATACATTTCACGCATGTAACAGAGAACAATGTAAATGCTCCTGTACATAAGAGTACATGAATAGCAGCTGCTGAGGGTAAAAACTGATTGCACACTGACAGCATACTGACAGCACACTGATGATAAGTGAACTAAAATCGTCCGACTTTCTAGCATGAGAATCGGACCGATTTTACACGCACAAGTGTGGTTCCAGCCTTACAGTTTTTGTTGCTGAAAAAAGAAGCAGCATGTCAATTGTTTCTGCGTTTTTCCTGCTTTTTTCACCAATTGACTTCAATGGAGTCAGTGAAAAACACAGGAAAAAATGCACGTGTAATGCCCATTTTGCTTTTTTGTGTGTTTCTATGTGCTTTTTTTATGTCACCGGGGTTCCCTGCAGCCTCATCTCGCAGTCTTTACCGCAGGATCTACTGCAGGGAATTCCGGTGACATCACTAGGTGAATCGAGTTCATGTCGGTGGATCACCGGGATTTCTTGAAGATCTGCCGGCATGAACTTGGTTCACCTTGTGACATCATCAGGGTTCTTAGCACCTAGGCCTCGTGGTGTTTACCGTGGGACCTTGTTGGAAGGAACTCCAGTGACATAGGTGCCCTGCTCTGTGAGACGATCCATACCTCAGTAACCGGGGGTCGCCATGGTGGCGACCCATGGTTACCATGGCAGTGATTGAGTCCCTGTGATCATATTACAGTGACCCGATCACCAGGGAGAGGTAAGCAATTCCTCTCCCTGCCTCCTGAATGCTGCGATCGCACTGATTGCAGCATTTTGAGAGTTAAACTGCTGGGAGTGGCGCAGGCACTGCTCCTGGCAGCAAGAGCTAGGACTTGGCTGTAAGATCAGATCAGCCAGAGACCCGGCAGCAACCGTGGGGGTACAGTGCCCCACAGTAGCCATGAGTAAAAAATGCACAAAAAGAAGCTTGTGAAAAAAACACGCAGACGCAATAAAAAATGTGGGTTTTTTCAGCTGCTTTTTTCCTGCCAAAACATGCAGATTTTATGCACATAAAAACGCAATGTGGACACATAGCCTAAGAATTTTATCCACTATACGACTTCTGAAATATCTTTTATGTAAAGAAGCCGTCGCTATTATTTTCTCATTGTGTTTCCCAATATTTACCACTAGGTGGTGGTATAAACCTTGTGAATGTCAGTGTAAAATTTCGGGATGTGATGAAGTCACAGAAGACTTAATATCTCCAACTTGTTGCAAAAAAATTAGAAAATATAAAAACAAGATACAAAGCTCTGCCTGGTACAAGAATGGGGATATTTATAATTCTTTGTTTATTTTTTGACCTTTGTTGTTTCGATATTTGCAGAATCTAGGTTTATGTGAATGGAGCATGAATAATTTAACAGAAGGTACGGAGGTTTCTGATGTTATCAGAACAGACACAATTACATTAAAATGTTTAGATTTAATTTTGGGTAAATGCTAATGCATGCAGATCTTTACAATGCCGGACAAATATCAGCGGAGATTTTAGAATATAATTGTTATGATAAGCGTCCTTCAGCTTCCCTCACTTTTACGCTGGAGCCGCATGATAATCCTGGGATGGATTTGATGTCTGTCTCAGGGATTCCACCAGGAATTTTTCTGGGCCTCATACTGACAAAATCTTCAGGCCCCCTTGGGACTCCGCTCCGGCTCCACCCCAGCTCCACATCCACCTCTCGAGCCATTCCACAATCCCTAAAACCTGCTATTCCACAATCCTCATCACTGTTTCCCATAGAGATGAATGTGAGGCACAGAGAAAGCAGCCGTTGTGGAAATTTAGCAGAATTTCAGCAAGGAAACAGAGCATCAGCAGTCTCAGTAGGGTTGAACTTGTTGTAGTACTTATTAGTTTGAAGGCAGGCAGCAGATAGAGACTGCCTCCAACTTCACACTGCATTGGCATGGGGGGCACAAGAAGAGTAGCGGGTGGGTGGGCCAGCGGGTGGGTGACTAAGGATATGGGAGGTCAAACAGGATGAGTAAATGGACAAGGGTGCGGCCTGTACCTCATCATTTTTGGGCTGTGAACGCCTGCATAGACCATATTTTTCAGACTATAAAATGCACCTTAAGGGTGCTTTACATGCTGTGACATCACGAACGATATATCATCGGGGTCACATCATTAGTGACGCACATCCGACGCCGTTAGTGACATCGCAGCGTGTGACACCAAGGAGTGACGATCAACTATCGCAAAAACATCAAAAAACGTTGATCGTTGACACGTTGCTCCTTTTTATAATATGGTTGATGGTGCATGCCGCTGGTTGTTTGTCGTTCCTGTGGCATCACACATCGCTATGTGTGACGCCGCAGGAACGACAAACATATCCTTACCTGCGGCCACCGGCAATGAGGAAGGAAGGAGGTGGGCGGCATGTTCCGGCCGCTCATCTCCGCCCCTCCTCTGCTATTGGGCGGCCGCTTAATGACGCCATAGTGACGTTGCTATGACGACTAACGCACTTCCCCCTTGAAGGAGGGATTGTTCAGCGGTCACAGCGACGTCGCTGAAAAGGTATGTACGTGTGACGCTGCCGTAGCAATAATGTTCGCTACAGCAGCGATCACCACATATCGGCCATACAACGGTAGCGGATGTTATTGCTCTTGACATCGCCAGCAAATGCTAGCAATGTCGCAGTGTGTAAAGCCTGCTATAGGCTGGAGTTACACTTGAGTGTGACTCATATGAGGATTGCAGCGCATTGCATTGATCACCTGGACTGGTCATTGGCTCTCCTAACAGGAGTGGATCAGCTTCATTTATTTCTATGCACACTTCATTAATTTCTATTGCATCACATCGATCTCCTGGACCGGTCATTGGCTTTCCTGTCAGGAGATCCATCGGCCAGTCCAGCCAGTGTGCTGCAATCCTCATGCCAGTGTGACTCCAGCCTTGTTTTGCTCATCTGAAAAGTTGTGTAATCCTCTGTGTAATTCATAATGAATCTTATTCTAGTCAAGGACTGGAGTATGTTTTCTGGTGTAAGGCACGTCACAGCTTGTCACGAATCAGACGAGCCATGGTGTAACATAACACTTATACCTAAACATGTTATAGACCATTTTTCGTTGTATTTTTTTTCTTCTGTGAAGCCCCCGCTCACCTTCAGGATGCCTCAGGGTCTTCACGTACTGGAAGTCTTCTAGCCACAGGTAGGTCAGGTTAACTTCAATAGGAATCGTGACACCACTCTCGGTAATTACGGTCAGTTTAGGGAGCTTCTGGGGCTGATGGTAAATGCAGTCTGATGTTATGGCTTCTCGAGAGTGAGGCTGGCCCCAGGGGCTCAGTGTAAGTGTGTAGTACCACAGGTCGCAGAAAACTCAAACACAGGCAGCAATGGCTTTCAGGGTTTTTACTCACATTCAGATGGTAGAGTGAGGCAACCCGGGCGACACTATGATGAACCAGGTGGAACCAGGTATCCTTCAGGCTGATCCAGGGGTCACTGTCAACTCGCCTTCCTATCCCTTCTTGTTTGGGGTGACCCCTGACTTGTAGTACTGCGGGAATCACCCAGGGAAGTCGCAACTGCCGTTCTCCCCTTTCTGGCCCGTTTGCTGACAGCGTGGACCAAGTAGATATGGCTTCTTGCCCTGTCTCACTTATGGGCTCCCTCATTGCTGCTGATGCTGCGGACTCTGTGTAGGTTGGTGAGGCACATTCAGCACCCTCACCAGCAGGTTTAGCAGACCGAATACTTGGTTTGTTGCTCTAGGGACCTGTTTCCCCATGAGGGCTTGGTCTACCAGGAGTCCCCTTACTCAGTCACCTCGCTTCTCCCTAAGGTGCCTTTCAGTCTGACAGTGTGGTAATCAAACTCCCTCACCTAAAGCCACTACACGTGCAAGGTCTGACTAGTGACTCTGCACAAGTCCTCGTTTTGCGACTGCACACTGCGCTTCCTCACTTCAGACTGGTTCACTACTGCCTCCCCACTGTGCCTGCCACTGCAACCTAGCAACCAGCTTCTCCACCCCACCACTAGCTGAGATGTGAAGGCCACGCCCCCTCCTGGGTCTGCCCAGGGGTCCCCTCTATGGTGTGTGAGAGCTGGTCACCATGTGTCTGTGTGTCCACACCCTAATCGACCTTAGGGATTACCTGTTTGTACTGACCCAGGCGTGGGTGCAATACTCAGTGGTGCCTTACCAGGTCAGGGGCACCACACTTCATCCCTTTAATATGTACATGCATGGACCAGACCTGGTAGACAATCATGTTGAACTTAGAAAAAGATATGGTTCAGCAATGTTGAGAAGTTAAAATTCTTTAGCCTTCATTGTGAACATCTTTTGAGATCCAACAGACACAGGGGGTTACAATAAAGGATGAAGAATTTTAACTTCTTAACTGTGCTGAACGTTACCTTTTTCAAGTTGCCTCAAAAACATAAAGACAAGCCATTAAAAAGTGATAGGAAAAATCTCCAAAAAGGTAATAAACTCTTAATATAATGCAAAAATTATAACTATCTACATTTTATCTCCCGATGTACCCGCAATGGAGACCAGTCAATTACCTGCATTGTCACTGAAAATGGTAGGACAGTGGCAGCACTGGGTTAGTGTACTCCCAGATACATATTTATCCCCTTTATGGCCAGGCAATTTTACTTTTTCACGCTTTCATTTTTTCCTCTTTTTTTCCAAGAGTCGTTACTTTTTTTTTATCATTTCCTTGATATTTCTATATTCTATACGAGGGCTTGTTTTTTTGCAAGATGGATCGTACGTTGGAATGACACCATCCATTTTATTATGTGATGTGTTGGAAAGCGGGCAGAAAATTACAAGTGCAGCAAAATGGCAAACATAGGCACAACTCCGCAATGGTTTTTTGCGTGTTTTTAATTTACAGCATTCATTATATGGTAAAGTGACCTGGAAATTTCATTCTGAAGGTCAATAAGATCACAGAGATAGCAAACACGCATAGCTTTTATTTCTATTTAAGTGGTGAGCAAAAAATTCAGGAATTTCTAAAAAAAATTATATGTTTGTTGCTAAATTCCGAGACATACAGTTCTTAGTTTTTGGATAATGGACCAATGTGAGGGCTTATTTTTTTGTGCCCTGTTTGTTGAGATATTCCAAGAGACGTAACGTTCTTACTTTTTGGAAAACGGATCTATGTGAGGGCTTGTTTTCTGCACCCTGATTGTTGCCAGTCGTAAAAAATCCACAATTCTGGCGTTTTGCTTTTTTTCATTACGCTATTTACCGATTAAATTCACTTATTATGTTGATTTATTGGACTTTAACGAATGTATCGATACCAAATATATGCATTTTTTGTTTATTTGTGAGCGTGGATCCATTCAAAGTATAGTGACCTCTGCCAGCCATTGGAGACAACTGCAGTGCAGCTTCTCTATAAAATAAACAGAAGCCATGCGAAAGAAGATGACAAAGGAACAAAAAACAGTTAATCAATGGGATCACTGGGCGTTGGTCCCCACCGATCTGCATATGATGACCTAGGTATTGTACAAGCAGAGGTATTTGGTGACCTTTCTACAGGACAGCGCCTTTAATAATGGGAAGCATTTAGTTAACTTTGTTCACTTCATGCAGAATAAGGCCTTGTGCTTACGTTGCTTTTTTCATGCTTTTTTCCTTGCTTCTTTAAATCAATAAAAACAAGGAAAAAGCATCCCAGCAAAGTCTGTGAGAGCCCTGACTTGCTGTGCACATGCTACTTCTTTTTCCCTTACAGTTTTTGTTGCTGAAAAAAGAAGCAGCATGTCAATTGTTTCTGCGTTTTTCCTGCTTTTTTCACCAATTGACCTCAATGGAGTCAGTCAAAAACACAGGAAAAAATGCACGTGTAATGCCCATTTTGCTTTTTTGTGTGTTTCTATGTGCTTTTTTGACGTCACCGGGGTTCCCTGCAGCCTCATCTCACGGTCTTTACCGCAGGATCTACTGCAGGGAACTCCGGTGACATCACTAGGTGAATCGAGTTCATGTCGGTGGATCACCGGGATTTCTTGAAGATCTGCCGGCATGAACTTGGTTAACCTCATTACATCACCGGGGTTCTTAGCACCTAGGCCTCGTGGTCTTTACCGTGGGACCTTGTTGGAAGGAACTCCAGTGACATAGGTGCCATGCACTGTGAGACGATCCATACCTCAGTAACCGGGGGTCGCCATGGTGAAAACCCATGTTTACCATGGCAGTGATTGAGTCCCTGTGATCACATTACAGTGATCCGATCACCAGGGAGAGGTAAGCAATTCCTCTCCCTGCTTCCTGAATGCTGCGATCGCACTGATTGCAGCATTTTGAGAGTTAAACTGCCGGGAGTGGCGCAGGCACTGCTCCTGGCAGCGCAAGCTAGGACTTGGCTGTAAGATCAGATCAGCCAGGGACCCGGCAGCAACCGTGGGGTACAGCGCCTGTACCCCCGCAGTAGCCATGAGTAAAAAATGCACAAAAAGAAGCTTGTGAAAAAGACGCGCAGACGCAATAAAACGTGCCTTTTTTCAGCTGCTTTTTTTCCTGCCAAAACATGCAGATTTTCTGCACATAAAAACGCAATGTGGGCACATTGCCTAAGAATTTTATCCACTATACGACTTCTGAAATATCTTTTATGTAAAGAAGCCGTCGCTATTATTTTCTCATTGTGTTTCCCAATATTTACCACTAGGTGGTGGTATAAACCTTGTGAATGTCAGTGTAAAATTTCGGGATGTGATGAAGTCACAGAAGACTTAATACCTCCAACTTGTTGCAAAAAAATTAGAAAATATAAAAACAAGATACAAAGCTCTGCCTGGTACAAGAATGGGGATATTTATAATTCTTTGTTCATTTTTTGACCTTTGTTGTTTCGATATTTGCAGAATCTAGGTTTATGTGCACGGAGCATGAATAATTTAACAGAAGGTACGGAGGTTTCTGATGTTATCAGAACAGACACAATTACATTAAAATGTTTAGATTTCATTTTGGGTAAATGCTAATGCATGCAGATCTTTACAATGCCGGACAAATATCAGCGGAGATTTTAGAATATAATTGTTATGATAAGCGTCCTTCAGCTTCCCTCACTTTTACGCTGGAGCCGCATGATAATCCTGGGATGGATTTGATGGCTGTCTCAGGGATTCCACCAGGAATTTTTCTGGGCCTCATACTGACAAAATCTTCAGGCCCCCTCCGCTCCGGCTCCACCCCAGCTCCACATCCACCTCTCGAGCCATTCCACAATCCCTAAAACCTGCTATTCCACAATCCTCATCACTGTTTCCCATAGAGATGAATGTGAGGCACAGAGAAAGCAGCCGTTGTGGAAATTTAGCAGAATGTCAGCAAGGAAACAGAGCATCAGCAGTCTCAGTAGGGTTGAACTTGTTGTAGTACTTATTAGTTTGAAGGCAGGCAGCAGATAGAGACTGCCTCCAACTTCACACTGCATTGGCATGGGGGGCACAAGAAGAGTAGCGGGTGGGTGGGCCAGCGGGTGGGTGACTAAGGATATGGGAGGTCAAACAGGATGAGTAAATGGACAAGGGTGCGGCGTGCACCTCATCATTTTTGGGCTGTGAACGCCTGCATAGACCATATTTTTCAGACTATAAAATGCACCTTAAGGGTGCTTTACATGCTGCGACATCGCTAACGATATATCATCGGGGTCACATCGTTAGTGACGCACATCCGACGCCGTTAGTGACATCGCAGCGTGTGACACCAAGGAGTGACGATCAACTATCACAAAAACATCAAAAAAGTTGATCGTTGACACGTTGCTCCTTTTTATAATATGGTTGATGGTGCATGCCGCTGGTTCTTTGTCGTTCCTGCGGCATCACACATCGCTATGTGTGACGCCGCAGGAACGACAAACATATCCTTACCTGCGGCCACCGGCAATGAGGAAGGAAGGAGGTGGGCGGCATGTTCCGGCCGCTCATCTCCACCCCTCCTCTGCTATTAAGCGGCCGCTTAATGACGCCATAGTGACGTCACTATGACGACGAACGCACTTCCCCCTTGAAGGAGGGATTGTTCAGCGGTCACAGCGACGTCGCTGAAAAGGTATGTACGTGTGACGCTGCCGTAGCGATAATGTTCACTACGGCAGCAATCACCAAATGTCGCATGAACGACGGGGGCGAGTGCTATCGTGCACGACATCGCTAGCTGTAGGTAGCGATGTCGCAGCGTGTAAAGCACCCTTAAGTTTAACAAGAGGAAAATTATTTTACATATTTTTGAAGGAAAATATGTGGATATAACACTGTTATGGAGAGGATCTGCTGATGACACTGCTATTGTGGCAATATCCCCAATTCTGAACTAATGTCCTCCATCCTGGGCCCCGTCCAGGTATATATGTCCCCCATTCTGGTGTATATGAAGCGATGGACCGAGGGCCCACCGCTCCACAGAGCAAGTCACGGGATCAGACAGACGGGTAAACCAAGAAGAAAGTCTATTTATCAGGCTAATGTGATGCCCTGGCAAAACCAGGTAGTCACAAATAGGCCCCCGCATTACACCGTTCCCTCACTAGGAAACATATAGCCAACCAGAATAACCTAGTCACCCCCCCTTGGGAAAAGATAGATACACCAGTGGGCGTGACCAGGCGGTTGGGACACGCCCACCCAGGAGCTCAGACAGCCCAGGGCGGGAAAACAAAGCAGATGAGTCTGAAGTTCAGTTTGGAGAGTAGTGTGGGCTAGAGTTAAGTGTAGCTCCAGCAGAAAAGTTCAAGTTGAATGGTACCAGGGTAGGAGCCCTGGTGCCACTAGCTAGGAGGCAGATGGTGGTCTCCGTCAGCAGGAGACGGGAAGACGGCTTGGCAGAACCGAGGTGGACCGGGACAGGGTTGTAGCCCGCCGGTACCGACACGGGGAACCGACCCGGAAACCGTAGCACAAAAGGGGGTACTCGGACCCTGAAGCCAGAACCCAGAACAAGGCAGACTGGTTAATTCACCGATTGAGGCAAGGGCTAGAGGAGGTCCTGTCCCACCCAAAGTCCCTCAAGACAACAGCCCACCGATAGGGATAAGAGGTCACAGCCAGGGCCCATAGATTCCACGGGCCAGCGTCTGCGGGCACGGCTCCTTAGGCCACATCCAGCCAGGAGCGGTCTCCTGAGTTTCACACTAGGAAAGTCCACCTTACACAAACAGTGCAGAGAAAAAGGATAGAGACCACCAGCCGGGTGGGGGACCCGAATGCAACCGGCCGCGGCACCGGCCACCATCACCTTGGTTTACCAGAGACTTGTGTGGTTTATTAACAGTGAGTACACCAATACTCCCTGCAGTCGCTATCCCCTGCACCGGGTCCCGGGGCCACCATCCCTGCCCACGGAGGGGTTAACAACTTGCTGCACAACATCTCCCCCGGGTGCCCCATAACAGCAGTAGTGGTGTCCCACCTCACCACACACCGTGGGTGGCGTCACGAACTTACTACGGCCTAGCCCGTACATCTACGTCCCCCCATTTATTCGGAGTGTCCGCGAGACCCCCGGGTCCGGAGACCCTCGAGCCACCACCCCTGAAGGCCCGGATCCGAGCAGCGCCGGCTGCTGGCATGGGGGTGGCACACTAACAAACGTGAGCTTCAGAGCAGTGGTGGGATGGGGCAAAAAGGAAAAAACTGTCAAAGAGACAACTCCAGATACAATCATGTATAGTTTAGCTGAGGTGGACAGGCCAGGTCACAACTAGTACAGTAAGTAATACAAGTTCAAATAGCAATACAACGATGTGCAGATGAATAACATTAGGCAATCCTACTCTAGCCACTAACTTGGCTGGTCTCCTTCAAAGGGACCGTGTGGATACTGCACTCTAACTTTGGAGGCATATACTGGTTCCTTCACTGAAGTACTTGGGTACTACTTATGGCTCCGTCCGCATGTTCGATTCGCTCTCGGACTTGTCGGTACGGTGGCGCGCACTTCACTCCAGGAGGGTGAGACAGGACTCCTTCTCCAATTCCGCTGGACAGCTGGGCTCATCTGGCAGGGACCTCTGGCAGGCTGGACTCTGACTCTCCTATCTCTGCATCCCTCAGCACGTCCTGGAATCCACACTGTCCCACTTCCTGCTTCTTTTTCCACCACTTTTCAATCAGAACATATCAGCTCCAGTAGCAGAGGAGATCTGGGCCATACCATTATGTTCTGCTTATGAACCAGTCTCCTAAAGCCACAGCGCAACACAACACAGACAGTACAGTGAAGCAACATTCTTAGTAGGGGCTGCACTCCCCTACATATATGTGGTCCATCCTGGTTTATATGTAGCCCTTCCTGGTATATATGTCCCCCATCCTGGTATATATGTCCCGAATCCTAGTATACAGTACAGACCAAACGTTTAGACACACCTTCTTATCTCTAGAACAACTGTTAAGAGGAGACTTTTTGCAGAAGGCCTTCAGGGTAAAATAGCTGCTAGGAAACCACTGCTAAGGATAGGCAACAAGCAGAAGAGACTTGTTTGGGCTAAAGAACACAAGGAATGGACATTAGACCAGTGGAAATCTGTGCTTTGGTTTGATGAGTCCACATTTGAGATCTTTGGATGCAACCACTGTGTCTTTTAAAGGACAAAAAAACAGGGACCCAGGGCAAATCTCATGACATAGAATTGCAAGAACTTCAAAGAAGTTGAAATGATGCTCCAAGACAGTAAATTTTAAACAACAAATCAAACAGATGGATAAAGTGCAAAAAGGGATAGAAAACACCCCACATGCCCCTGAATAGATGTTCAAAATATATAAAATAGGGTGAATCTATTCATAAAAGAGGTAGAAAGACAGGTGCAAAGTTGCCCTAGTAAAATAGTCCAGTCATAATAATCAGACCTCAAAATGAACACTCACCCATATCAATGTAATAACAGACCAGGGTTGCACGTGGGGAGCAGCGTCCCGACACGTGTTTCACGTCTCCTACGCTTCTTCGGGGCACATTTCAATAAATGTCTATATAGCATGATTTTGGCTTCATGGGATGGTTTGTTCACAAAATTGCAAAAATTAAAGACTTTTCTTTTCTGTGCCCTCAACCACTGTGTCTTTGTAGAAAAGTTGAACGGATGGACTCTACATGGATGGTTCCCACCGGGAAGCATGGAGGTGGAGGTGTGATGGTGTGGGGGTGCTTTGCTGGTGACACTGTTGGGGATTTATTCAAAATTGAAGGCATACTAAACCAGCATGGCTACCACAGCATCTTGCTATTCCATCTGGTTTGCGTTTAGTTGGACCATCATTTATTTTTCAACAGGATAATGACCCCAAACACAACTCCAGACTGTGTAAGGGCTATTTGATCAAGAAGGAGAGTGATGGGTTGCTACGCCAGATGACCTGGCCTCCACAGTCACCAGACCTGAACCCAATCGAGATGGTTTGGGGTGAGCTGGACCGCAGAGTGAAGTCAAAATGGCTAAAAAGTGCTAAGCATCTCTGGGAAATCCTTCAAGACTGTTGGAAAACTATTTCCGGTGACTACCTCTTGAAGCTCATCAAGAGAATGCCAAGAGTGGGAAAAGTAGTAATGAAAGCAAAAGGTGGCTACTTTGAAGACCCTAGAATATAAAACATATTTTCAGTTGTTTCACACTTTTATAAGTATTTCATTCCACATGTTTTAATTCATAGTTTTGATGCCTTCAATGTGAATCTACAATTTTCAGAGTCCTGAAAATAAAGAAAACGCTTTGAATGAGAAGATGTGTCCAAACTTTTGGTCTGTACTGTATATGTGGCCATCTTTGTAAATATGTGGCCTCTCCTGGCATATATGATCCCCATCCCGGGCCCATACTGGTATATAAGTCCCCCATCCTGGTGCTGTATATATGATCTGTGACGCCCCTGGACTAGTCAGGTCGTCACAGCGTACTGCACGCTCTTTATCTCCCAGTGCTAGGACTCAACCCCCCCATGCTTCTGGGTTCCCACCTTGCAGTACTGCCTCCATCAGCATGCACAAATCCTAATCACACTTTGCACCACAACCTGTCAGGCACACCACATTGGGCTGCTAAGCTGGAATAAGGCCGCCCTCCTAGGGGTCAGGGAGGGAGGTGGGAGGTGACAAGTCAGTGCAGTGGTAGCCCTCGAGCAGTGAGGAGCTCGAGGAAGCTGGGAGTTGGAGCTCCCAGGGGAGAAGTGGATTAGGTTGCAGGGTTGCAGACGGTGGTCTGGACCCGGAGGAGTCGGAGACCCGGTCACGGGATATTGGGACTGGGTGCCTGGCTGAGTCTAGGAGGACGGTCGGGAGCTGCAGTACAATAGCCGGGCTGGGGCCGAAGGCACGTCGGGGTACTGGACCCTAGGTTGGGGAGAGGCTTCAAGCAACCCGGCATTTAACCTGAGGAGGATAGAGCCTTTATGGACTGTCCCCACGAAGCTCAGAGATCGGGGGCACTAGCTCAGCGAGGGGGATAGGGCTTTTCAAGCAAAGCAGCCCACTGAATTCCCAAGCGTGAGCCCCTGAGAACAAGCTCCTATATTACCGATAGTAGGGAGCTCGGCCCGGACAGCTGCAAGCTTACGGGCCATTTGGACACTACTACTAAATTTTTGTGCACGGACGCAGGATCCGGACCATCAGGCAGTGCTGCAGGGGAACCCAGACGAGCTCTCCCAGGAGGGCAGCGGCATCCAGAGACTTGGTTTACAATGTTGTCAGCGTCTGCTTTCTTTCTCAGTGAGTACATGATCAGCCCCTGCTACCAGCAAGCCTGCGCTCCCCCTGCAGTCCAATCCCACCATCCACAGTGCCGGGGCCTTCCCTACCCATGGAGGAAAAACATCATCTGGCTGACCCCGTTCCATCAACCCCAGTAATTCCATCGGCAGTGGCAGTACTCCCTATTACCGCACACCATGGGTGGCGTCATGAACTATCTAATCCCCTGTAAATAACCCCCTTTTACAATTAAGAGTGACCCCGAGCTCCCGGGTCCGGAGACCCTCAAGCCACGAGTGGCAACACCCGCATCCTAGTGGTTCGACCACTGCTAGGGGCGGTATAGATTCTCATCCTGGGCCTATCCTGGTATATATGTCTTCCACACTGGTATATATGTCCCCCATCTTGGTATATATGATCCCCATCCCGTGCCCATCCTGGTATGTATGATCCCAATCCTGGTAAATATGTCCCCATCCTGATAAATATAATCTTCATTCTGGGATATATGTCCATCGTAATGGTACATATGATCCTCATGATGGGCCTGTGGGGGGCACGGGGCAGGCAGTGGTAGACGTGTATACAGGAGTTGCCAGGCCACAGTGTAGCCGCCCGGTAACCCCTTGCCTCCCAGTCGCCGCTCCACTAAAAGGATGACTTCGCCATAGTTCATTCTTCAATCCATTCTCTCTCGGAGGCAATAAAGTGCACACCAGATCTTTTAACAAGGGAACTTTACTATTTTTCTTTACAGCATTGGTCTTCACTTGCACTACACGGGCACCGCTTCTGGTCCCGATGGGGTTTCCTTCAGACTACACTTCCACATATAATTTAACAGCCGACCGCTTTCGCGGCACCTGGACTCCATTACATACTACTAGAACCCTCATTCTCCCATTTGACGTCACACTGCACGAACCGATTTAAATATTCCTTAAGCCTATCTGTCCCACCCACAGGGATTAGCTTGCATTTTTAAAAGGCTACATATAACAGCACTTCTCTGCTCGTGCTTAGGCCAGGACCTACCCATCTTAGGCAAGGGCCCACTGACCTTCGGTCTCGCAGGAGATATGTTAGGGTTTTCGTATCCAGGAAAAAATGGACGCCTCCCCGACCACCCAGACTAAACCCCGCTTCTGGGGACGCAGTTTTACAGTTCTCTTAGTAGAAGGACCCCACGTATCCGGGATCAAAGGGATGATCCTTATGATCATTATTTGGTACAATAAATGGTTTCTTCTTTCTTTCTCCTCCTGGGTACTCTCCTACCCTACTTCTATACCACTATTCTATCCTCCTCCTTTCTCTTATCCCATTGTTTACCTAATCGAGTGCCAGGGCAGCCATCACAAATCCACACTTCCACCTGGTGGCCAATTGCAATACACATACAATTTTTTATAGCCGTTAAAGCCATACTGTATGCCAGCTACTTCTGCAAGGGGGTGGTGTAGCCTTAATTTCCCTACAGGCCCATTCTGGTATATATGTCCCCCATCTTGGTATATATGATCCCCATTTTGGGCCCATCCTGGTATATACTGTATGATCCCCATCCTGGTATCCTGGTATGCATAAATGTGGTGCCCCTGAGGATTCAGTCGCCACAGGGTACTGCAGCTCAATTAAGCTGCAGTATTCATCTCGGGTAAGGAGGGGATTAATCACCGGTGTTTCCACATTTACACTTTACATACAGTTTAAGTGCCTTCTCACTGGGGACTGGACTATAATAGATAGGGGGGTGGCCATCACAAGGAATGGGACTTCCCTGGTCACTAGGAAGACCACCTGAGGGGCGAGCATCACTTGGGGTAGAAGTAGAAGCAACCGACACACAAACCTTCAGTCAAGTCTTGCTGGGACTTCAGTTCTGGCAACACGACACCACTCTTCTTCTTCTTTTTTTTCATAGAACCCGAGACTTAGGGGTACTTTGCACGCTGCGACATCGCTGGTCGATTGTAGCGATGCCGAGCGCGATAGTCCCCATCCCCGTCGCAGATGCGATATCTTGTGATAGCTGCCGTAGCAAACATCATCGCTACGGCAGCTTCACACGCACTTACCTGCCCTGCGACGTCGCTCTAGCCGGCGACCCGCCTCTTTCCTAAGGGGGCGGGTCGTGCGGCGTCACAGCGATGTCACACGGCAGACGGCCAAGAGAAGCGGAGGGGTGGAGATGAGCGGGACATAAACATCCCGCCCACCTCCTTCCTTCCTCATTGCAGGCGGGACGCAGGTAAGGAGATGTTCCTCGCTCCTGCGGCTTCATACACAGCGATGTGTGCTGCCGCAGGAACGAGGAACAACATCGTACCTGTCGCTGCAGCGAAAATATGAAAATGACCGACACTACACAGATCACCGATTTTTGACGCTTTTGCGATCGTTTATCGGTGCATCTAGGCTTTACACGTTGCAATGTCATTACCGGCGCCGGATGTGCATCACTTTCGATTTGACCCCGACGAGATTACAGTAGCGATGTCGCAACGTGCAAAGTACCCCTTAGAGCGGGAAACTCAGCCAGGTTCCTCACTTTAAAAATACTGGTGGCTACCTCTGACTTAACCAGGATTGGCTGGGGCCTAGTACAGCGGTGGCTATTATCTTCTGGGCAACCTAAAGAACTGTGAGTAAACCATCTGAAACCGCAGAGACTGTGTCAGCCTTTCGATTGCCGGCGCTGACGGCCATTACCCCTCTCCTTCATCATTCTCCCCGGGGCCTGTTGCACCTGTGGGGAGCTATTACCATCCACCTCAGAGGACAGCAACAGCAGCGGCGGCTAATCCCTGGCCGCATACCGCAGGTGGCGTCATGACTAGAGATGAGCGATGTTCGAATCGAACCATTCGCCAATTTCAAATTCGAGTTGTTTTGGGCGATGTTCGAGTCGTTCAACGAACTCGAACAATTTGCTTCACGTTCGACAGTTCGAGTTAACGTTCGATAACGGTTCGATCACCAAAAGCATGGCTTTTCACAGTAAGGCTATGTGCGCACTTTGCGTACTTGCATGCGTCCTGCGTCCCCAGCACAATCCCTCTCTCTTTCCTACTCACCGATCAGCTGCATGGCTGTCACAAATCTTCGGCGGCTTTTGCTCTTTTGAAAATGGCTGCCGCTCATTATTCAATCTCGTATTTCCTGCTTTCCCCGCCCACCGGCGCCCATGATTGGTTGCAGTCAGACACGCCCCCTCGCTGAGTGACAGCTGTCTCACTGCAACCAATCCCAGCCGCCGGTGGGTGAGTCTATATCGTGCAGTAAAATAAATAATTAATTAAAAAAAAAACCTGCGGTCCCCCCCCAATTTTGATACCAGCCAAGATAAAGCCACATGGCTGGAGGCTGGTATTGTCAGGATGGGGAGCACAACGTTATGGGGAGCCCACCACCCTAACAATATCAGCCGGCAGCCGCCCAGAATTGCCGCATCCATTAGATGCGACAGTCCCGGGACTCTACCCGGCTCATCCCAAATTGCCCTGGTGCGGTGGCAATCAGGGTAATAAGGAGTTAAATGGCAGCTTATAGCTGCCACTAAGTCCTAGGTTAATTATGGCAGGTGTCTCCCCGAGATACCTTCCATGATTAACCTGTAAGTGAAAGTAAATAAACACACACAACGAAAAAATCCTTTATTTGGGATAAAAGACAAAAAACACCCCTAATTTACCACTTTATTAATCCCCAAACAGCCATCCATGTCCGACGTAATCCACATGACCCTTTCAGCTCTTCCACATGAAGCTGACAGGGAGCGCCATAGAACACGACTGCTCTGTGTCAGCTACATGCAGCAACTGAAGTGAGCCGCGCTGTCACCGGAGACTTCACTCAGGTAGTGCCTGCGTGTGTGCGGGGATGATGATGGGGGCGGTACTGCCAGGGTGTTTGTGGTGATGATGATGAGTGCAGTAGTGTCGGGGTGTGTGCAGTGATAATGATGGGTGCAGTAGTGTTTGCATGTGTGCAGTGATGATGATGGGTGTGGTAGTGCCAGAGTGTGTGCGGGGATGATGATGGGGGCAGTAGTGTCTGCGTGTGTGCTGGGATGATGATGGGGGCAGTACTGCCGGGATGTTTGCGGTGATGATGATGAGTGCAGTAGTGTTGGGGTGTGTGCGGTAATGATGATGGGGGCGACAGAACAAGCATCCAGCGCGCATACATTCTGCATCAATTGTGCAGTCACAATACATTCACATGTGCTGCCAAATCGCTGCAGAATTATATGCATGAACACTTTGCAATGTGCGCAATGTTAATAATAATTTCCAATTCAGTGCAGAGTGTGAGGGGGGGGCGGGGGTTCTTGAAATAATGGCAATCTCCATTTTTTTTTTCCTAACCGCGCGTACAGTGGGGCAGTGCAGGAGTACCGCCCCGGGGCTCGGCCGGCTGCCAAGCCGCTCGGGTCCGTGCTCGTCGGTGGGTAGCTCGAGCTCTTCCTGGACCCGGGGGTCACGTCGCTCTGAAAGGGAGTTGGCGCTACGTGTAGGGATTTCGGTGGGGAAGATTCACGGCCGAGGCCGTGGAGTTTAAAGTTGTAAGTTCGTGATGCCACCCACGCGGGTTGTGGTGAATGTGGACACCACCGCTGCCGTTAACTAGGCTCCCGGGGACGGTGTTATGCAGCCTGGTGTTGACCCCTCCGTGGGCAGGGGGTGATAGTCCCGGAGGCCGGTGGTTGTGAGCTGCGGGCAAGATGGTGTGGTGTGGTGCACAACCCGAGGGCACTGTTGTACTCCCTATGACAGATACACCGGAGTCTCTGGTAAACCAAAAAGGATGGTGGTCGGTGCCCGCACCCGGCTGCGTTTTGCCCCTTTCTCAGGTTGGTGGTTCCCGCCTTTCTCCTGCACCTCTTTAGTAGAACTTGACTGCCTATGCTTCAGCAATAGTAGTCCACTCCCCGGCTTGATGTGTGTCGTGGAACATGTTTGCCCACAGGCACTGGCCCGTAGGATCTCTCTGCCTGTGCGGTGGCTTTCTATCCCCCTCGGTGGGCTGTTGCCTTCTTTCGGGTCTTGGGACGAGAAAGGACCTAAGGTCCAGACCTCAATTAGTGAATTCTACGTGGTCCAGTGACTTCTGGACCTCGTTCTGGGTCTGAGTACTCCTCCTGGTGCTCCGGTTTCCAGTTGGTTCCCCGATTCGGTACCGTCGGGCCACTACCCTGTCCTGGTCCCTTACAGTTCCACCAGCCATCTTCCCGGCTCCTGCAGGCGACAACCACCGTCTGCCTCCTTGCCACGGTACCAGGGCTACGACCCCGGCACCGGTCAGTGTTGTCGCTGCAGACCTGACGCCACAGGCCTGCTGCACTTGAACTCCACTCCACTTCACTCCACTGACTCCACTACTGAACTGAACTGTTTATTTCCTGTCTCATGCCCTCTGGACTCCTCGGTGGGAGTGGCCAACCTCCTGGCCCCGCCCCCTGGTGTGACCATTGAACACTGAGAGAGGTGACAAGGGTTTGTAGGTTTTCTGCTGTCACCTTATTAGGGGCTGGTGTTTGTGCAGGGGGTCTACCTGTGACTACCTGGCTAGTCCAGGGCATCACACAGGCTGTCAGCCAATCACACACACACACACACACACACACAGACACACACAGCAAAGTGCATTTTTTGCACACAAGCAAGGGCATGTGTCATTGGTTGTGTATGTCACATGTCCTTGCCCTATAAGGACTTCTGAGTAGTTTCACTTTTGGACATCGTGGAAGGAGTTTACTCTGTGTATACGTACTTCATACCACAACTGGCTCATGTGGATCGATCCGTGCACCTCCTGATTTGTCCTGTGCCTTCAACGCTGGTAAGCTGAACCTTTTTTTTATGTTTTCTATGTGTTTGTATGTGTTTGTGTTTCCCTGCCATTGTTTTCAATGGGGTTTGAAGGTGTTCGTCAAACGTTCGTCGAACGTTCGACGAACACACCCGCCGTTAGACGAACCGAACTCGAACACTAGGGGGGTGGCTCATCTCTAGTCACGTCAAATCATCCCAATCTCTACCCACTTTTATTGTACACCTCGTGGCCACAAAGCTGGGCAGGGCCACCCGTGACAACCCAAACCTGATATCACCGGCCCGGCGATGAGTATTTAACCCCTGCCCCATGGGTGCTACATATATATCTCCCATCACTTGCACAACCTTGTATATATGCTTTCCGTTATGCTGCTTTTTTGTAATACATCAAAAATAAAAGTTTGTACTCAACATCCCTCTGCTGTGTCCTTTCGCACAGAACCCTTCCTGGCCTCATCAGTGTTGGAAGTCCCAATTAAGCAGAAGATGCTGGAGGGACTTGACGGGTGACAGTAAGGAGTGGAGCTCATGAGATGTGAGCAGTGAAGTGAGTATAAGAATTTTTTTAATTTCTCACATCTTACATTTATTATGCTTTGGGTTTGGAGAGACCCCTCAAAAATAATCTGAGAAAAATAGTAGAGGAGGTTAGGGAAAGATTAATCTATTAAATATGTTTTTTTCTAAAGTTCTTTCACTAGGAAATCTAATGACAGATAATATGATCAGAGATACCATAAATTCTCCATTAAATGTCCCCTGCTTAACCTCGCAGGACATACAGAGTCACCTCAAAAACACTATAATAAACAAATCACTAAGCCAAGAATACTGCAAGAAGTAAGTATAGTGCCCCCTAAGCCATCAGGGAGCTACAAGGTACTGCATCCTGTCAATGATGCAGGACTTACCCTCAGGGACCCAGAAGACCAGTGCTGTCAACAGCAAAACTCAATTTAATCCCTGTTTTTCCCCATTCCCAAAGACTGGTGACAGACTAGCGTTGGACCCAATGGATGGCCACCCAGGGGTATAGACGATCCAGTCCACTAGACGACAACCAGGTGGGAGTGGGTCAGACAGTCAGTGAGTAGAAGTGAGAGGAGTTGGACGTCCGCACTGAAAGAAGTGTGTAACGGTGACCTGAGGACCCAGGTGTGTGGTTGCCGGTGGAGTACAGTGGAGTACTTCCGGAACCATAGCACCTAGGTCGGGCAAATGCTCCAGGTGGACCTGATAAAATATGCACAGTGAGGGGACCATCCAGGACCTCACTGAGCTTGAAGTTCGGGACACAGTAGCAATGGGAGAACTGTGGACCGGGCCAGTGAAACCAACCCCACAGTGTTCAAGCTACCTGTCATACGGACTGTGACTGAGAGACTAACAGGATGGGACCCTCAGACGCTCCAAGCCACGGGGACCCACCAACCAGAGACTGGTACAGGGGAAAGAAGTCACCAGGTCACCACACCGGCATTGGGACTAAGGGAACCAGAGGTCAAGACCAGCTGTCAACGGGTTGCCAGGCATAACAACGCTGTGAGTAAAGAAACCAGTTACAGTGCAATCCCTTGTGTGGCTTACATTCTTCCCACGCTTAACCACATCACCTATCCCCTGTAACTTGTCCCTACTTGTGGAGGGCCCAACATCCAGGCTGCCACCAACACCAACCTCAGTAGTGAGAACTGTGCAGCGGCGGCTCCACTAAATAGCCGCAACCCGCAAGTGGCATTATGACAAAAACTTTTATTTCATCTCCCCTGTAAATATACCCCTTTTAACCTCATGAAGTCAGTGCTCGTCCTGCCCTGCAGTGACCTGGGCTGACCTAATGATGTTAGCTCAGGTCACTGCACTGCTCTCCAGGCCAATGCGGAACATTCTGTTCTTCATTGACTGGGACAGTGAGTTTGGTATGGATCGTCGTGGGACCCCCTTATTGGATTACACTGGACACGGATTTAATTTTTCTTTCCAAAAAATTGGTGAAAGAGGTAATGTGTTGGGGAGTGTTTTTTTCAAATAAAAATTTGTTTGTCGTCCATTTTTTTTTTATTACTAACTGGGTTAGTGATGTCGGGTATCTGATAGATGCTGTGAAATCACGAACCCCTGGGCTTGATGCCAGGTGACATTATACAGCTGGTATCAACCCATATATATATCCCTGTTTGCCACTGCACGAGGGCATTTGGGATGAGCCGGGTAAAGTCCCGGTACTGTCGCATCTAATGGATGTGGCAATGCCGGCCGGCTGCTGGTTGATATTTTTATTCTGGGGGCTCCCAATAACGTGGGTTTCCCCAGCCTGAGAATACCAGTCAGCAGCTGTGAGGCTTTATCTTGGCTAGTATCAAAATTGGGGGGACTGCACACTGTTTATTTTTTTTTAATCATTTATTGTTCTGTACGATATAGACCCGCCCACCAGAGGCTGTGATTGGTTGCAGTCAGACAGCTGTCACACAGCGTGGGGGCGCGTCTGACTGTAACCAATCACAGAGACAGGTGAGCAGGGAAGCAGTGAATATGAAATGAGCCTAATGATCAATCGGCTTGGGAGAACAAAGAGCTGCCACGGGAGCAGTGTGACAGCCACGCCAGTGATCAGTGAGTATGTAGTCCTTGCTCCTACCCCTTTGTGCTGGATTCTGTTCCCCATAGACCTTATATGGGGACCATCATCTGGCCAGATACCCTGGACTGCATATAACTCTCCTTCCATTTTTTTTGTGATCCGCAAAAAAAAAAAAACGGAAGTCACACGGATGTCACGCGGACCATATATGGAACGGAACAGGATGGCTGCGGTTGTCACACGGATACCACACGGATGTAGGACCGTTTTTTGACCGCAAAATGGAACAGTCATGTGAATGTAGCCTAAGAGATTTCTCTCGAAATGTGTAAACCAGACCAAACCAGTAGCAATTGTTTTAAAATCATGAAAAAAAAAACAAATAAAACTTAAGGTTTGGAAAAAAACTCCCTGTTAAAAATACAGATAATAAAGAAATTAAAAAAAGAAACAAACATGTGCTATTGCCTTATTCATAAAAGTCTGATCTATCAAAACATAAAAATAATTAACCTGATCAGTAAAAACTGAAAAGAGAAAAAAAGAGAAAAAAAACAACAAAATAATGTTTTTTATAGTATCTGCAATACCATATTAAATACTATAAAAAGCTATCAAAATGTCATTTTGTCAAGGTGGTATCACTAAAAATGTTTTCTCACCCTGCAAAAATTAAGCTCCAACACAACTCCTTCGAAAGTAAAATGAAAACTCTATGGGTCTCGAAAAATGGTGACACTACCAAAAATTTTTTTTTAAAACTTCTGATTTTTTTTCACCATTAAAATAATAATAAAAACTGGATACCGCTGTATTTGTATTGATGAGAAGAATCATATTATCAGGTCATCTTTACCACATTATGTATGCTATAAAATCAATTACCAAAACATAATATGTCACACTGTACTAAGGGAGACGCTGAAGCTTCAAACAGTGTAGCTTCAGAGTGCAGTTAACAGGCAAACCACCAGAAGGCAGTAGAGAAGTCAGTAAACCCGGTCAGCAGCAGGAGGTCTCATCAATAGCACAGGGATAATCAAATCGTGGTCAGGTGATAGCCAAGGGTCGGAAGTCGGGAAGTCACATATGCAACAGAGGGGAGAGAGGGAGCCGAAGTTAGGAACGAGGATACAGGTCAGATGCTGGGAAGTCCAAGTACAAACAAGGGAGGAGGATAAACAGGTTGGGACCTGGATAAGACAGAAAGGGAAGGATACATAATAGAAAGGAGCGGGTAGTCAGGGATCGGGACAGACGGACAAACAAGGAGAATTTGGGTCAGAACAAGGTAGCTGGGAGGAAGAACAGAGCAGGTAACTCACTAGAGCCAGTTACACACACTGCAGAGCATAAACTCTCACTGGCACTGAACTGGAGGTGCAGCACCAGAATATAGTGTCCCGGAAACCATAGTGGGGCAGAGAGAAGTTAACCCCTTACATGATCGGGCTGGAGCTGGGTGAAATAATCAAACCACAGTGGCCAATACAGACCTGGATCATGACACAATGTCAAAATTTCATTTTTTTCATAATTCAACACACTTTACTTTTTTTTTTTTCCTGTTTTCCAGTATACGATGGGGTAAAATGAATGTTATCATTCAAAACTACAGCTAGTCCAGCAAAAAACAAGCTCACACAAAAACAAAAAGTTATGTACTGAAAAACGAAAACGCAAAAACGGAAATTGGTCGTTTTACAATGGGGTTAAAATATGATCATTGAAAGTGTCAAGAGTTTTACCTCTACCCATGTTTACGCCCTTGAAGAGTCAAATTGTGCTCATCTGCTTTGGAACATTTTATTGTGGATATTGTCCATAGTGATAAACAGACCTGAGTCCTCCCTCGTAATCAGTTGAAAATGCATTCTCCATTGATTTTCCTGGCTGTTGTTGTAGACTGGGCACAAGACTGTAGATGAGGATTAGGATGTTGGGGGCAGCGGTTGTGAATACCTAGCAGGCTGATTTTAATTCTCTAGCTGATTGCTGAGTAGAAGTCGTTCTCACAAGTGATTGAGTAATATTCATAATCATGTAATATGATGGTAATGGGACGAGAGATGGGAGAGTGCAGGACAAGCGAGTGACTAATGAGTGAGGTGACAACATCATTTTCATCTGTAATCAGCGATGCGCCTCTCTATACTTAATCACCCAAAGCACAGTATGTTATATGGACAGATGAAAAGCTACCACCTCTGCAATAATGACGTCCCTCTGGCCTCAAATGTCAGGTCATTACCATTAGTGATGAGCGAGCTCTAAAATGCTTGAGTGCTTGTAACGCGAATCGAGCAGGTCAGACGCTCGGACGAGCTCGATCCAAGCAACAAATATAATTTCAAGTCAAAGGGAAACTCGATCATTTTCCGAAGGACCCTACCAGAAAGGCTGAGGAAGCAGGAAAATCATTGAGGTGGATGGAAACAGAGCTCAAATGGAATGGGAACAGCATGGGGAAGACGCTTGGATGCATCTCTGACTCCCAAGTCACTCCTGGGAACAATGTTGTCAGAGTATTACTCCACTTTTATGAACTGACAATAAAACCTACAAAACCAAAGATAAAATGAGTTTTACAGGAAAAAAAAATGTTAGGAAACTTTCTTTCATCTATAATGAATTGTATATATGGCAAAATTAAAAAGAGAAAAAAAACTTTAATACCAAATCCATCTCTCACTGTCTTTCCCTGTCACCTATGACTACAGTAGTTGACATAGTAGAAGTGGATATTAAAGTACACTTAGCGTTAGTCACCAGTAAATGTAGTTTTACCATTTTTCTACCTTATCTGGGGTTGTGGTGTGTGTGTCAGACACATCTTGTTTAATTTATGAAGGAGGGACTCTGAAAGTCACAAAGCCTATGCTGACAAGCCTGATGACACTATAAAGATTTTGAGCGAGGGCTGCATGATGGACCTCTAAAAATTTTGAGCAAGGGCCACCTGATGACACTCAAAATATTTTGAGCAAGGGCCTCTTGATGACACTCAAAAGATTTTGAGCAACAGCTGGCCTCCATAAGGGTCATCAAGTGTGCCGTCAGTGAAGTGTAGCGTCCCTGGCCAGAAGCACTTGTCCATGTGTCGGTCTCTTCATCTGGGCACGGGGATGTTATTGGACATGTGCTGGTGTAAGGCAGGAATGGCAAAATGGGAAAAGTAGTGGTGGATAAAGACAAAGTACCAAGGGATGGCCACCGCCAGGAGGTTGTAGAAACATTCAGTGCCCACAAACCTAAACAACAACTTTAAAAGCACAAGCAGTCTGGAAATGTGCCTATTTCATGTTTGGGTTTGTGGGTTCGTAGCTGGGATATTTATGTTTGCATTCCAAGGCGTGGAGTAGGGACAGCTGAAAAAAGAACTTGATTGAACTTGCTGATGGTGCTTGCAAATGTGCAACAACAGGTGCAAGGCAGGATTCATCCATGCCTGCTTCTTAGACAGGGGATTGGCAAGCATGTAGCACAGTGGAAAAAGCAATGGTATAACCCGCAGACACTCATTGTGCAGCCAGGTGTTCGGCCTACCTAATCGATTGCTTTGATGACATGTGCCTGAGAATGCTGGTGGTCAGGCGAGTAGTGGTCAGGCCTCTTCTGAGCTTGGTAGAGCAGAGGTTGTAAATTACCATTCTTTTATCATACACATTTTCTTGAAAAAAGCACCAGACTGGGGAATACCTAACCCTTGGCCCTGGACCTTGTCGTGAGTGGGTGCTATGGGAAACAGTTGACCGTCTTCTCCTTCTTACCACCCCACTGCCTCTTCCTGCCTTTTGCAGTGCTGTATATCATCCCCCTCTGCGCTGCTGTCCTTACTCTGTATGGCACCTTCCCAGGTTCGATCATTGACTTCATTGTCCACCACCTCCTCTTCCACTATCACACTCTGATCTTCCTGACTTGTTGACTTAACAACATCACTTGTTGACAACTCTGTTTCATCATCATCTACCTCTTGAGACACTAATTGCCATTCCCCACAGTCATCTTCATCAGTTTGTGTCTGCTCAAATATTTGGGCATCACTATACATGATCTCATGTCAATCTTGAAATGTGCAGGGTGAGAAGCCAGAATCCATAAATGGAAATATAAAGAGCTCCTCAGAGTGTTCGATTGTAGAATCAGTATACGCTATGTTGGGTGGAAGCAGATTCAGGTTGAGGATTATGTCATACAGACTCTTGCCTAGTGAGACTGGACCATGTGGAAGACAGGTTGGTGCTGGGTAACATACTGGAAGCATTATCTGCCATCTCACTGACAACCTGTTTAAACTCTTCTGGCTTCAAGAATGGTGTCCCGCGCCTCCCTGCAAATTAGGACAGCAAGCTAGTTCTTGAGCATTAGTGTGTTGATTGTGCTCACACAGGCACAGTTTCACTTGGCCCATGTGTCGTGGGCGGGGAGCATGTCACTGCGGTGCGCTCGCTAACGCTCGGGTCCGGCGCTGCTGCGATGGCTGCTCGGTGGCTCGAGCGGTGGGCCGGATCCAGGGACTCGAGCAGCGCTCCTCGCCCGTGAGTAAAAGGGGTGGTTGGTTTGGGGTATTTAGTCCGTGACGCCACCCACGGGTCGTCGTGAGGTTGGACACCACCGCTGCTGGTGACGGGGATCCCGGGAGCGATGGTTGGGAGCAGCTGGGATGTTGTTTTCCCCCTCCGTGGGTAGGGGTTGGTGGTCCCAGGGCTCGGTGAGGTGACGGGGAGGCAGGGTTGGCAAGGTGCAGGGTCGCCTGGGCGGCGCAGCGCGGTGCCGAATGGCACGGTTGTACTCACTCAGCCACAAATGTACGCAAAGTCTCTGGTAAGCCAAACGGCTGAATGGACGGGTCCCGCAGCCGGCTGCTGTGGTTTCTCCCGGATGGTTGGTGGTGGCTGCCTTTCCCTGCACCTTTGTGTATGTTCAGTCCCGATGGCTTCCCAACGGTAACCCGCTCCCCAGCGTGTATAGGTGCCGGAGGAGCCCTTCTGCCCGCAGGCTCTGGCCCTTGGAACTCTAGCTGTGGCGGTAGCTGTATTTCCTTCTACTGGTCGGACGGTTGCCTTCTATCAGATCTTGGCTGTTAGGAAACCCCTGGGGTTCCGGTCACTAACGGATTTGACCTATTAATGGCGACTCCAAACCTGGTCGGGGTCCGCAGGCCCTGCCGGTGTGTGCTGGCTTCACTTCGCTCCCCGGTTCAGTACCGGTGGGCCACCGCCCGACCCCGGTCCTACTGTTCCGCGTTGATTCGCCTCTCCTGCAGACGGCCACCACCGTCTGTCAACCTTGCTCCTAGTGCCCGGGCCACACTCCCGGACATGGTAAGTTTACTCCTTCTCGCTCCTCACTTCACTCCTCTCACTTGCACTTTCCTAACTGACTGACTTCCTTTTCCCGCCCCCAGGACTGTGAACTCCTCAGTGGGTGGGGCCAACTGCCTGGCTCCACCCCATCTGGTGTGGACATCAGCCCCTGGAGGGAGGCAACAAGGATTTTGTGTCTGGCTGATGTGCCTGTTTCGGGGTGGGGGTGTGTGTTGCAGTACCTGTGATGACCTGGCTAGTCCAGGGCGCCACACATGGCTTTCACCTCTGCATGCCTCATCAGCAGCACATCCACTTCTTCATTGCTTTTTGCACGGCTTGCGCATTTTAAATTAGGTAGATACTAACTATGCCTACAAACCTTTCAGAAAAGAAAATATGTAGCCGTGAAAAAGACTATTGTTTTTAGCTTGCAGCAACAGTATCAGTATAAAAGGACTGTAGTGCAAAAAATCCTGCCTATAGGCCTCTAATCCAAAATTATTGTTTCTCCACCAGCTATCCCTACATACAGCAGCCTATCCAGGAGGGAAAGTGGGGCTTGTGCCCTAGCAGGGGGTGCCATAAGATCGAGGTGTCTCCCCAGTGGATGCATTTGCTGCTCCCAACTTGACACACCGAGAGCAATACCGCAGATCCAGGATCCAGGATGTGGGGCACCTGAAACAACGGGTACAGGAGGCCTGTGGTAGCATTTCTTCTGCGGTATTGCTCTTGGTGTGTAAAGAGTGGGAGAAGAGAATCGTGTTGACAATTCAGCACAATGGGCAGCACTTTGAGCACATCCTTTAGTGGGTTACTGTCGTTGTTCCATGTTACAAACGTGTCAATAACTCGATAATGAATAAAGTTAGGTTAAAAATAAGGACACCGTTGTTTTTCTTGGCAATTCTCTATGTGTTTGATGTGTCACATGACCCCCTTCTTATTGAAAAAAGTAAAGTTTAATTCAAAATGGCGGCTTTAAAGATGGCCACCATGGGCATCACCCGGCCTCAAATGTTTGGCCCCTCCCATGTACTAATCCACAAATGGTAAGGTGATATCAGCAACCACTTCCATTTTATCAGGGTGTATCCATACTTATGGCCCACCCTGTAGATCTTTATCTTTTGGACATATAGCTTAGGTATCCCTAGGAAGGTTGTGCAATATTTACTCACATTCAGAGTTCTGGGCTGTGCAATAATTACATTACCTTTCCATCCTTTGTCTTATACAACTGAATTATTGCCCTAGTTGCTGGAAAACCTAGATACACCTCTGCCTACATGAAATGCAGGTAACAGTGGTTTTACACAATTTCTACAGACTACTCTATATTCCTAGCTGGCTTCCGCTAATAGGGCTGTGCTGCTACAACACACTAACTAACGAAGTCTGCTCTATACCCTAATGCAGTTAACCACCGGTGTTACACTCACAGTACTGCAGTGATGAATAGAAAATCTGATAACTTCTGCTTGGTCCCTGTGTAGCTGAGCTGAGGTTACAGTGTTGCCCTCTCCCTTGAAGCTAATGTTTAAATCGTTTCCAGCCCTGGGGCAGGCTCCATAGGGTTTGATGGATATCATAGCACATTACACCATTGGATTATGTCAGAACTTCGAGGATATTTTAAATTTAGTAAATTGTTAAACAAGGAGGCATGGTGGAGTCTTTATTCAAATAAACAATTTTTCTGTGTGTGTTATTGTTACTTTAAACTCACTGGGTTAGTAATGGGACTGTCTGAAAGATGCCTCTCCATTACAAACCCCTGGGCTTGATGCCAGCTGTCAATTCACAGTTGACATCCACGCCAAAAATATTACCTTTACCAGGGCAATTGGGAAGAGCTGGGCAAACTGCCAGAATTGGTGCATTTAATGGATTTGCCATTTCTGGGGCGGCTGTGGGCTGCTATTTGTAGCCTGGAGAGGGCCAAATAGCCATGGAAATTCCCAGCTTGATAATGGCAGCCCTCAGCTATCTGCTTTACTTTGACTGGTTATCAAAAGTAGGGGCAGCACAATTTTTTTTTAAAATTATTTATTTCTTCCCTTTTCATATTTTTTTGCAGGGCAATTGTCCTGCTCTTACCCCCATTTTCCTTCCTTTTGCATCCCCCTATGACTTTCTATGACCATTTTACAATTGAAAAGGTTGAGTCCCCAATAACTTATATGGGGTTTGGGGTTAGGTTTAGGTCAAGTCCAGGTACCAAATCGAACTTTTAATTAAAGTTTGCCCGAACCCAGTGAACCTGAATATCTACAGATCCGCTCATGCCTTGTGCTGAGGAGTATGATGAAAATTGTCACTTTAGAGGCCAACAGAGCCCACATCTGTGCATGACGAACTGTGATGCGGTAATTGGGTGAGTTGGCTTCTGAGTGTAAAAGTGCCATACAATACAGATGTAGCTTTTCTTAAAGCTACCCTCCTGCAGAAAACAGTAACTCATTGTGTTAAGGGTTAAGTTTCTTTATTATATTATCTTTCTTGTGTGTTAGTTTAAAAAAGACTTTAAAATCACTGCAGGACATTGCTGCCAAAAAGATGTGGTCATGAGAAAGGACTGAGAACATATATGTGGATTTGCACAGTGCTGAATTGTGAAAGGATGAATCGGGATGTGCCTTTGTGAAGTAAATGCAGCTGAACTGTTTGCTAGCAAATTGGTACAAGAACAAATGTACAAGTGTAAAGGGTGCTTTAAACACTGCAACATCGTTAGCAATTCCTAGTGATGTCGCGAGCATTAGCACCCACCCCCGTCGTTGGTGCGATATGTGGTGATCGCTGCCGTAGCGAACATTATCGGTACGGCAGCATCACACACACATACCTGTTCTGCGTCATTGCTGTGACCGCCGAACAATACTTTCTTTAAGGGGGAGGTGCGTTCGGCGTCACAGCAACGTCACAAAACGGCCGTCCAATAGCAGAGGAGGGGCGGAGATGAGCGGCCGGAACATGCCACCCACCTCCTTCCTTCCACATTGCCAGTGGATGGAGGTAAGAAGATGATCGTCACTCCTGCGGTGTCACACATAGCGATGTGTGCTGCCGCAGGAACGACGAACAACATCACTATGCACGAGACAGCAATTTTTGGTAAATGACGCGATCAGCTGTATTCAGCGTTGGCCGCGAGTAACCTCAGTGACAGCTCAGCTGATTGCGCTATTCCCTTTATTAGCTGCGTGGAGCTGACAGGAGCGGCGGTGTCTTCTGCAGCTCCGGTCACCTTCATGCAGCAGAGCTGGAAGCGACGCTGGACCATTCTGGATGACGCCGGACATGGAGGGCTTTTTCGGGCTTATAAAATTGGTGAACAAGGCAATTTGTTAGTGTTTTTTTTCTAATAAAGGATTGTTTGGGTGTGTGTGTTTATTTACTGTAATTTACAGATTAATCATGGAAGGAATCTCGGGGAGACGCCTGACATGATTAATCTAGGACTTATTGGCAGCTATGGGCTGCCAAAAACTCCTTATTACCCCGATTTGCCAACACACCAGGGCAAATCGGGAAGAGCCAGGTACAGTCCCAGAACTGTCGCATATAATGTATGTGGCAATTCTGGGCGGCTGCTGACTGATATTGTTAGGCTGGGGGGCTTCCCATAACGTGGGGCTCCCCATCCTGAGAATACCAGCCTTCAGCCGTATGGCTTTATCTGGCTGGTATTAAAATTGGGGGGGACCGCATGCCGTTTTTTTTAATTATTTATTTATTTATTTTACTGCACAGTATAGACACGCCCACCGGCTGCTGTGATTGGGTGCAGTGAGACAGCTGTCACTCAGCGTGGGGGGCGTATCTGACTGCAACCAATCACAGGCGTCTGTGGGTGGGGAACGCAGGGAATACGAGATTGATTAATGAGCGGCCGGCATATTCAAAGTAATTGTTACCGCGTATTCTCTGCACAGCTGTTCCTCGCCGCGCTGGTGATCGGGGAGCGATATGAGCCGGGGGAAGAAAAAAAACGAGCGCCAATGTAAGTATGACTGAGAACAGCAGAAAAAAAGGTAAGTATAAAAAAAATAAAAATAAGATCGCTAGTGTAAAAACGCACACGCACGAAACGTGCTGAACACGGAGATACTCCGTGTGCGGTCCGTGCAGGCACGGACCCATAGACTAAAGCGGGTCCGTGCCTGCGTGCTGCCGGCCAAAAATGGACATGTCATCCGGGTAGAAAAGCGTGTGTGTGCCATCTACCATTGACTAACATGGGTCTCCGTGTGTACGTGTCTCCGGTACGTGCAAATACGTACCGCACACCTACAAATTAAACGGATGTGTGTTGCGGGTCATAGTTTGCACTTTTCAGCAGATCTGGTTCTCTTACCTGTGCTAGAACCGCTACCGACTAACTCCAAAACAAGCCAAAAAAAGGCTCCTCTTCCTACCAGAAAGGGTGTGACGTCATGCCCATATGATTACATTAATTCCTTTGATACATTTGTTAGTTTGATCATTTTTAAGTGATTAATAGAGAAGTGTGACCAAAAAAATCTCTACCACTTTAAGCATCAAACCTTAAATGTTATTTGTTGCTATATTTTGAAAGGAGTTAGCAAATACCCAAAGCTGCTGTAAAATATAATTACAAAATCCGGTGTATGTTGTAAAGTTTATTGAACGATAAATGCGCAAAAATACAATTTTTCTTTACACATCCACTACACAATCTCTCTTGAGATGAAGTGACTTTTACCACAAAGTTAGTTTGTTTAGTTTTATGATTATTTCCCCAGACCGACAACTTTAAAAATATGAGGAGTAGAGTAGATTTTACTACATCTTTTATTAATAAACTTTAAAGAAAATATATATAGCAATGGCATAATTGTCAGTTGTTTTTTTTATTTTGACTTTTTTTTAAGAGATATTCCTGACATCTTGCACTTTTTACCTCGGCTACTGAGCCGCATAATTATTTGACACTTTGTTTAAGATTTCATTAAAAAAAGCTGGAAAAGTTACAGTAAATTAATGGTTACCATGACAGGAACACAAATACCCCTAAAGGAATACTCACATGAGAGTATAACTCGGATGAGTACTATATTTTATCGGATAGCACTTGCTCCAATGTTATTCTATGGGGCAGAGGCGATCATCGCTTGTCATGCTGACTCGGCATGAGAAAAAATGCATAGCATGCTGTGATTGCCATCCGAGTGCAGTGCAATTTCCACACTCTCACAGTGTGAGGGTGGCAGGGGGCCGTAATCGCGGGCAGAGGCGAGCTCCTGCTTCCAGGAAGCACTTTTCTTCTGGGCTGCATATGTGAAGCCCCACAGGTGTTGTGTCGGTGCATTACCTTCAGGGACTCCACTCGGCTGGATCTTGTCACAGGTAGGAGATCTTCTTCTTGTCGTGACGCCACTCTCAGTATTGCGGCCAGTAGGGACCGCCACTGCAGGTTGAGGGTCGCCTGGGGCTGCTGGTGTGTGCAGTTAGTTGGAATAGCCTCCTGAGAGTGAGGCAAGCCCCAGGGCCCGGTGTAGGTGCGTAGTACCACAAGGCGCAGAATGACTCAACACAGGCAGGATGTCTTTCAGGGTTTTTACTCACAGTTGATGGCAGGGTGAGTGACCCGGGCGTAGCTGGGATGAACCAAGTGGGAACCAGGTGTCCTTCAGGCTGACTTGTGAGGGTGACTACTAACTCGCCTTCCTTAGCCCTTGGTGGTTTGGGGTAACCCCGACTTTGAGTCCCTATGGGGGTCACCCAGGGAAGTTGCTGAAGCCTCACTCCCCTTCGTTTGCCGTGTGCTTGTTGCCTGGGCCAGATCACTCCAGCTTCTTGCCTCCTGTGAGCTATGGGCCCTAACTGTGGCTACGTGGCTGCGGCTTTTGTGGTGTTGTGGCGTGGGCTTTGAGAGCCCCACACCGGCAGGTTTAGCAAAAGAAAGCTGGATCTATCTCCGCTTCGGGATCTGCCGCCCGTTTGGGCCTGGTTCTCCCTAGCAGTCTCCTTACTTCCCACTCTGTGCTCTCTCTCTAGCTGGAGATGGGTTTCGGGTAGCACTCCTAGGTGACCGTTCTCCCCCGTCGGTAGCCACTGCGCGGACGCTGTCAGACTACAGCAGCCCAGGGGAAGGGGTCAGCTCTCCTCGGAGCTCCCTGGACTCTGCTCTGAACTGGCTCACTGCTCCTCCTCTCCTGTTCTTGCCTACGCCACCTAGCAACCAGACTCTCTTACCACACCCCTTGAGAGGAGATGGAGGCTTTTGGCCCCCTCCACTATTCCAGTGAAGGTGAAGGCTTCTCCCCCTCCTGGGATCCCCAGGGGTCCTCTCATGGGTACATGTGTGAGACCTGATCACTATGCGCCTGTGTACCACACCCCGGTCAGCCTTCTGGATTACCTGTGTTGTACTGTCCCCAGCATGGGTGCAGTACTCAGTGGTGCCTGACCAGGTCAGGGGCGCCACATTCCCCCTTAGTTATCACCAGCACGTCCTCGGGCTGCAAGACAACATTTTAAAATGCATAAAACATTAAAACATGTAAAACATTTTTAAAAGCACCAGGTACCATACATCACCACCCTCCACCCACAAGTCCGTTAACCCACCCAAAACCCTTTCACGTTGGCCGCGGCTTCAGCCACTTCTGGCAGGATGTAGAGGCGGCTTACATGGGCTGGTGGTTTCAGGGTATACCTGGCCTGGTGGATCCGCGCCTTCAGCCTCTTCTGGCAGGATGCAGAGGCGGCTTCCACAGTTGGTGCTGACCAGGTACCCTCTTTGTGGTGGAGAGCCAGGCCCCATAAACAGGCATGCTCTCTGGTCGCAGGTGAGCCAAGGCCCTATATACGGACGGGCTCCTCCTGGTTGCAGACGAGCCAAGCCCCTAAACAGGCTGACTCTGGTGGTGGTGGTGCCCTTTTGGTGTAACTATTTACACTGCGAGAGTTTGTGGCTATAGCCAGTTCATAGCCTTAAGGTTTATTTCTCACAATAGTTTATGTGGGCACATTCTTGAACTTTAAAACGTTGCAAAACAAACTTTCCAACCTGGTCAAAACTTGCTGTACCTTACTTAAACTTAGGCAGATTCCTCTTCACCAGGGCTTGGGCCTGTAGGGCTGCGGCACCTGTTGCTTTCTTGACCTTTTTCTTCATCTGTAGTTGTCTCTTCAGTAGGTTCTTTGTCTTTTCTTTCCTTATGGCTGTCTTTCCTTTCTTCTTTGGGACATGGCACTACATCTAGCGCGTACCACCCTCTTTCTCCTTGGTGCATGGTGAACTGTACGGAGTCTCCCATCTTTAAGTTTCTGCCAGGGTGTCCTCTGGGCAGATTAGCTCTGACGTCTCTCCGATTGACAAAAATACCTTCTTTTATACCAGGTGCTACGATGAACCCATATCCTGACTTGAGGCTGAAGTCCTCCACTACTCCTCTGCAAAGGGGTCCTCTGGCCTGGGCTTTGGCTCTTCTCAGGAACCTTTTCTCCTGTAGATCTCTGGCCGTGACTTCTCTCTGCTCTGGGGATGGCGGTGCAGGGGAAAACTGGGTTCTGCTGCGGCGCTGTGTCTTGCAGGCTAGATTCTGCGAAGTGCAGCTTACAAGCTCCCAGGTAGGGCGGTTGGGCAGGTCTTCTTCAGCAGGAGGTGTCAGGTCTTCCTCGTCCCAGCGGGAATATGGCAGCATCTCCGGCTCTGGGACTAGCACTGCTGCTGGCTCCTGAGTCAGCTCCTCAGTTTCCTGGCCTCCTCTCCCCCTTAGTTCTTCGCTGCACTCTGGTCGTGGCAGCACTGGGGATGAGTGTTCCTCAGCTGGCCCAGTCGGTGGACTCTTCAGCGTGGTTGCTGCAGGGGTGGCCTTAGGGGTGTTCGGAGGGAGCATGTATCGGTCCACCATCTCCTGTGGAAACTTAGCCTCCAGGTCAGCCTTCAGCTGCCAGTATGCGGAGTCTTCACCTATCAGGGATTTCCTAGTAGGGACTTCCTTAGGCTGGGGAGCGGTGTCTGCTCTGGCCTTGCAGGCCGGGGTAAATGGTGATGCAATCTCTTGGCGGGCCGCGCCCTGTATGGCGGCGGCCTGGTCTTGGCGGGCCGCGCCCTGTATGGCGGCGGCCTGGTCTTGGCGGGCCGCGCCCTGTATGGCGGCGGCCTGGATCGGCGTCGCAGCTGCGATGGGATCTGTGCAGGCTGGGCTGGGCGTCGCTGCAGGGACCGGGTCTTGGTGGGCCGAGCAGGGCATCGCTGCGGCGGCCGGGGCTTGGCGGGCCGAGCAGGGCATCGCTGCGGCGGCCGGGGCTTGGCGGGCCGAGCAGGGCATCGCTGCGGCGGCCTGGGCTTGGCGGGCCGAGCAGGGCATCGCTGCGGCGGCCTGGGCTTGGCGGGCCGCACCTGGCATGGCTGCGGCCTGGCTCAGCGTCGCCGCGCCGGGCGCCTCTTCTGGGACCGCGGTCGTAGCAGCAGGGGTCGGAGCACTTGCGCTGGCCGGGGCAACTCTGGACTCACCCATCGGTGGCACCATCGGGATCTGAGTCGTCGCCGCTCGATCTGGCAGGCGTCGCGCGGCTCCCTCCTCGTAGGTCCGAACCGCCGCAGCCATCTCCAGAAGCTCCGTGCGTCCCTCACTGAGCTGTCGCATAATCCTGGCCTCCAGCTGATCGCAGAAGATAGCAAGCTCCCGGCACCACCAGGCAGCAGAGCCTGGTTCTGGGTATCCACGTCCGGACTCCATCTCTTCTCTCTGCAGCAGCAGGCTTGTGGCTCTCTTTCCTTCCCGCCGTCTCTGGACGCTTCCGCTCTCTTCACAAGCGAGGTCAGAACTCTGCAGGGGATCTCTGGGTAGCCACACCTCTTCGTGGGCGGTAACTTCTTCCAGCGCGGGCTGCTGTTGTTTTTCAGCGCGCTTTTCATGGTGGCAATATGGCGGCGCTTCCAATTTCTCAAGCGGACCGCCCAGGCACATGGTCACCTGTCTCAACAGGTCTAGTCCTTATCCTGTTCGTGACGCCAGATGTGAAGCCCCACAGGTGTTGTGTCGGTGCATTACCTTCAGGGACTCCACTCGGCTGGATCTTGTCACAGGTAGGAGATCTTCTTCTTGTCGTGACGCCACTCTCAGTATTGCGGCCAGTAGGGACCGCCACTGCAGGTTGAGGGTCGCCTGGGGCTGCTGGTGTGTGCAGTTAGTTGGAATAGCCTCCTGAGAGTGAGGCAAGCCCCAGGACCCGGTGTAGGTGCGTAGTACCACAAGGCGCAGAATGACTCAACACAGGCAGGATGTCTTTCAGGGTTTTTACTCACAGTTGATGGCAGGGTGAGTGACCCGGGCGTAGCTGGGATGAACCAAGTGGGAACCAGGTGTCCTTCAGGCTGACTTGTGAGGGTGACTACTAACTCGCCTTCCTTAGCCCTTGGTGGTTTGGGGTAACCCCGACTTTGAGTCCCTATGGGGGTCACCCAGGGAAGTTGCTGAAGCCTCACTCCCCTTCGTTTGCCGTGTGCTTGTTGCCTGGGCCAGATCACTCCAGCTTCTTGCCTCCTGTGAGCTATGGGCCCTAACTGTGGCTACGTGGCTGCGGCTTTTGTGGTGTTGTGGCGTGGGCTTTGAGAGCCCCACACCGGCAGGTTTAGCAAAAGAAAGCTGGATCTATCTCCGCTTCGGGATCTGCCGCCCGTTTGGGCCTGGTTCTCCCTAGCAGTCTCCTTACTTCCCACTCTGTGCTCTCTCTCTAGCTGGAGATGGGTTTCGGGTAGCACTCCTAGGTGACCGTTCTCCCCCGTCGGTAGCCACTGCGCGGACGCTGTCAGACTACAGCAGCCCAGGGGAAGGGGTCAGCTCTCCTCGGAGCTCCCTGGACTCTGCTCTGAACTGTCTCACTGCTCCTCCTCTCCTGTTCTTGCCTACGCCACCTAGCAACCAGACTCTCTTACCACACCCCTTGAGAGGAGATGGAGGCTTTTGGCCCCCTCCACTATTCCAGTGAAGGTGAAGGCTTTTCCCCCTCCTGGGATCCCCAGGGGTCCTCTCATGGGTACATGTGTGAGACCTGATCACTATGCGCCTGTGTACCACACCCCGGTCAGCCTTCTGGATTACCTGTGTTGTACTGTCCCCAGCATGGGTGCAGTACTCAGTGGTGCCTGACCAGGTCAGGGGCGCCACACATACCTGTCACCTCCACAGTGCAAGAAAGGACACCACAAGCCCGTTTCTTTAGGGTAATTCAGACATTGAGTTCAATGTGACGTACAATACTTCTTTACTGAAGAACTAACACAGTTTCTGTGGAACACATCCACTGCGGACATAGCTTCAACGTTACAGGCTTGTTACTGTTTGGTTTCTTTTCACATTTTCCAGTAGACTGCATCCTCCTACACATCTCTCTGACTACTATGGGACTTTCATCCTTCCCCGATAATACTACAGTGGCATACAATGACTTCATAGAGTCCCACATGGATCTAATTGCATCCCCTCCCACAGGCATTTGTTTCATCACCAGACGGAGTTCCTTCACCACTGTCTCTGTGCCAACCCATACGCCCAGGTCTCTGTTACATCACACCAAGACCGGTCCTACTGGAGTGAGTCGCTTCCCAGAAGTCCTATATTAGTGCCAAAGACCACAACTTCTGAAGCCGGGCAGTGCATTGCATCTGACCCCGGCTACTGAAGAGCTTCTTTTTCCACTTGCTCCAGACTTTCGGGGGTGTCCCTGAGGGTCTGGCAAATTCACATTGGACTACCACTCACTATGCCTCCCTTAGGTACAGCTTCTTCACTCTACTCTCTTGTGTCCCTATCTGACTAAAACCATGACATTTTTACTGCCTTATCCACTAATGTGGGCCGGCTTCTTTTCCCTTTTAACTCTCTCAGCCCTGCCAGTTCACCTCAGCCCTAAGCTCTCCCCTACAGCTAAGGGACAGGTGACAACTAGTGGTGGCTGGCGAACGGTGCACCCAAAAGCACATACCTAAATAACATTTCATATAAATATACATATATTAACCATAACGTCTTCAGGGGGGGTTGCAGGGCACCAGATTCTCTCCTACAACAGAATGGAGAAGTTGGAGAACTTTTGTTCTCCTTCTTTTCCCGACAGTGTATTCATGTGAGAGTTGTTAGAGTATTATCAGAGTGTCAGTTGCATGATCTGCCTGATTCTCTTCCTTTAGAGAATCTACGGCAATCTGACCGCAGAATTATAGTCAATAGGGTCCATTGGGCTCACTGGGTGCTTCTTCAAAGAAAAAGGAAAACAAATGTACACAGACACAAACAGTATGTGAAACCAACCTAAATCTACCCAGCGAGGGAATGGTCAAATATATAAAAAGATGACTAGGTCATAATAAATGCTAGAGTACTTGGAAATCATAGGTCACAGATATTTACATAGTTAGGTGATTCATTCTGAAACCCTTTGATCTTTGAGAAACATTTAGAAACATGTAAGATCTCCCTGAAACTACTTTCTACATTACAAAGACATCAAAACGTCTGCATGGCCTCCTGGAGTGGATTCTTCTGAAGAGGTATTGTAAATAATGAAACCCGTAGAGGATAATAAGGATGATATCGCAGACATAGTCATCCTAATGATAGAATATGAATTTATTCACCTCTCAGTGGCTTTGTTATTCTCTATTGGATGCAAATAATGTACTAATGGACTGCTCACATCATGGGGGGAATTTTAAGCAATGGTTTAACCTCAAATCTGCCAAAGCCATGACTCACAAGGGACAAGAACTTGACAGTTAATGACAAAGGTGAAAGGGAAGTATTAGGTCCTTTCACTTTTTCACACTTTATTATAGCTTATGATTGGGATGTTACATAATTTTATGTAAAAAAAACCCTAAAAAAACCCCTACAAATCTATAACGTAAATATATAACAAATATATATATATATATATATATATATATATATATATATATATATATATATATATATGTATCCCATATTTTATGAACTGTAAGACACTTTTTTTCCTTAAATTTTGGAGGAAAGTGCAGGTGCATCTTATAGTTGAGATGTACAGTACCTCACTGTGGCTGTGGGGGTGTGGGGGCAGTGGGGAATAGGGTCACAAGAGTCAGGATCCAATGCTGTGGTGAGCACGTGTTCCCACTAATAAAGAAGATAAATATTTACTGTTCTCCATCCCCATAATTCCGCCCACCACTTGATACAAAAACCGGCGCTGAGAGGTGGGCGGGATTATGACCATGGAAAACAGTGAATATTCATTTTCTGTAATAGTGGGTACATAGGATCATCCAGCTGCTGGCTTACTGCAGTGGCTGAAAGATTACATGTGCCTGCTATTAAAGAGAATGAATATTCACTGCACCCTACACCCATGACCATAATCCTCTGCGTGGGAAACAGTGAATATTCTGGCAGTTGACTTCCATGTGTAATTGTTGGTGCATGGCAGTGACATCATGCACTGTGCCACTTACATGCTTAAGTCACTTGCTGGCATCATAAGAGGACACCACGGGGAGCGGAGGGATGGTGAATATAAAGATTTTTTTTTTTCATATGTTCGACATGATGGGAGACATATATACCAGGATGAGGGACATATATACCAGGATAGGACAAGGAAATGGAGGCATGCTTGGCCAGTCCAACACTTTTACCACTTTGATCTTCCAGGGACCAGTATGAAAGAATGTGTGAGCGATAACATCTAATTTAACACACCTGCTCCACATTTGCACCTAAGACCTTGTAACTCCAATGAGTCTTATGACTAATTGAGCACAATTTGGCCAATTTCACTTAGTGGTGTACTCACTTTTGTTCCAAGTGGTTTTGACATTAATTTCTGTGTGTTGAGTTATTTAGAGGGCACCAAATTTACAGAGTTAAGGCCCCGTCACACGCTCCGATATATCGTGCGATCGCATAAGCGATCGCACCCGCCCCCGTCGGTTGTGAGTCACGGGTAATTCTTTGCCCGTGGCGCACAATGTCGTTAACCCCGTCACACGTACTTACCTCCCTAACGACGTCGCTGTGGGCGGCGAACATCCTCTTCCTGAAGGGGGCGGTTTGTTCGGCGTCACAGCGACGTCACACAGTGGCCGCCCAATAGAAGCAGAGAGGCGGAGATGAGTGTCTGGAACATCCCGCCCAACTACTTCCTCCCTCATTGCCGGCGGGACGCAGGTAAGCTGTGTTCGTCGTTCCCGGGGTGTCATACGTAGCGATGTGTGCTGCCTCGGGAACGACAAACAACCGGCGCACAGAAAGAGGAACGACATTATGAAAATGAACAACGTGTCAATGAGCAACGATAAGGTGAGGATTTTTGCTCGTTAACAGTCGTTCGGAGGTGTCACACGCTACAACATCTTTAACGATGCCGGATGTGTGTCACGAATTCCGTGACGCCGGCGATATATCGATAGACATATCGTAGCGTGTGACGGGGCCTTTATACAAGCCGTACACTAACTACTTTACATTGTATCAAAATTTCAGATCTTCAGTGCTGTCCCATGAAAAGATATAATGGATCTTTACAAAAATGTGAGGGGTGTACTCATATATGATTAAATGATTAAATATAATATATATATATATATATATATATTACTGGTGTGAAAACCTTGTTGGGTAAACTCACACAGAACTGTGAATTGAATAACGTTTTGGCCAACATTGCAAAATAAGGAACTGGGCCACAAAAATGCCGTGAGGCATTTCTGGAATCTGGATATTTGGGCTCCATAAGGCGCAAGGCATTGTATACCAATCAAACCCACCAATCCCACCCTTTGTTGAAACACAGGAGGGTTGAAGTTTGCCAAAGTTTTGGGTCACAAATAGGTGTTAGGCCAGGGTCACACGACCGTAGATTCTCTGATCCCAGAGTGTTGTGTTGCTTACGCTAATGACACTCCGATTAAATGGTGATCAGAGCTTGATCCAAGTGTCAGCATAATATGATCTAATTCTCTCGGATGACAGATACGCTGTGAGGAGAAGATGGAAAACATGATTTCTTCAGCTTCTACATTGTATTAGCCTGTGGAAAGCAGACTGCACTTGAATGACATTTATGTTTTCTAGGTATCCATAAACTTGAAAGGGTGATTGGCATCTGATTGCAGAGTGAATTTGCAACATACTGCAATTTTTTTCACTCAGAGATTCTGTCAGTGAAAAAAATCATAGTAACAAAAATGAGACAGTTGCACTCTGTATTGCTAAGATATATAGAACAATGAATATGGAAATATAGACATGCATTACTGCTATGAAAAACATGGAAAAATTTAGATACTTAGCACACAAAAATGGCCAGTTTTATGTGAGCCAACAGCCAACGGCAAGGCAACCTCTTTTTTATTTGGTCCCTAGTAAACTAATGCCTATTGTTGGGTTAAAAAAACTACAATTTATGGGCGGACAAGAACCTGCAAATGGAGAATTAAAGTCGTCTGAGGCTGAAGAGAAGGAGAGCTCAATCAGAAGGCAAGACCCTGTAATCTAAGAAAAAGACTGATGGCACATCCTACGTAGTGCCTGAGCGCGGGCAGCAGTCGTGTGCCTGTGTGCGGGCGGCAGCCGGGTGCCTGTGTGCGGGTGGCAGCTGGGTACCTGTGTGCGGGCGGCAGCCGGGTACCTGTGTGCGGGCGGCAGCCGGGTGCCTGACGGTGCCGGCTGCGTCTCTGTGCGGGTGGATGGCTGTGCGGCAGGTTTCCCAGGTTCAAATGATGGCACCGGGAGACAGCGCGTGCGCAGACGAAGCTCTTGGATGAGAGCTCCATCTGCGCACGCACCGTTCCAGGAGTCGGTGCGTGCACAGATGGAGCCCTTGGATGAGAGCTCCATCTGCGCATGCGCCGCTCCGGGTGCCATCATTTGAACCGGGTCCGTGGACACACTGGGACACTCACCACACCGGTCTGCTGCACCACTCACCCACCGTTGCTGCCACTACTGACCCGCCTCGCCTGCCGCTGTCACTACTGACCCGCCGCGCCTGCCTCCATGGACGCCGCCGCACCTGCCACCACTGACCCGCCACGCCTGCCTCCACGGACGCCGCCGCACCTGCCTCCACAGACGCAGCCGCACTTGCAGCCACTGACCCGCCGCGTGTCCCAGCAGAACCTTTGCCTCCTGTGACCCGCTTCACCACCACTGCTGCCCCCTTCCGGTAACACAACACTAAGACAACACCGGAGTATAAGACGGACTCCATTTTTATTTTTTTTACCTTTTTTATCTCTAAATTTGGGGTGCGTCTTATAATCCTGTGCGTCTTATAAAGCGAAAAATATGGTAGTAACATTTTTTACAGCCAAACCAGAAGGTTTTTCTTTTAGAACATATTCATGCATTTTTATGTTGAAACATTTCCAATCATGGTGTAAAAATATAAAATTCAACATACTAGAGATCAACTGTAGTATTCACATGTCCATATGACCGGAAAATAAATGCTACCAATGGCAGGAGGTTATATAGGTGAGAATGGTGTATTTGTACACCAATCTTGGCCACTTTATAACATAGAAAGAATTGGACAACCCAAGTAAACCTCTCACAAATTATATTTCTGACCTCCTATGCAGTATGTTTTGGGGGAATTTTAATAGTTCAAAAACTTCTTCCATTTAAAACTTTTGGAGAAAGTAGAAAAAAATCCAGGGATGTGAAATAGGCTTGTGGCAAATGACGTTTAAAAGCTAGCTGTATTGTATCAAAATATAAAAACACAGATCAGAAAAAAACATATACATATAGAAGGTACAGATGAAGTGGGTACCTCACTTAAAAAATCTGACGCATTTCAGCCTTTAGGGCTTATTCCTGGTTGTGACAGTTTTAGACAATTTTTGTACAAATTTCTACAATGCCCTAAATTATTCCTTTACGTATGCCTGCTTTACATTGTAAAGGGGTTGTCCAGTCACTCATATTGCACTTTTATCTATAGAATAGGTCACCAGTATGAGATCTGTAGGTTACGAGACAGATCAGTTTTTATTTGTTTTCACCATTCTATGAGTCTTGGTGTCAAACTAGGTACGGGGAAGTACCAAGCGAATTCTGAAAAGGAAGGGAAACCCTGTGTCTAGGGAAGGTGGAAATGGTGAACGCTGACCAAGCCTACCACTGGGCCCTGGGTTCCCTCACCACCCTAGATAGCTTTTCGCACCTATGCGTCAAGCTGGATACCTGGTTCTAGGATGACACTGATCTGGTCCCCAGATAGGAAGCGATGGGATGAGCTCTTCATCAACCCCACTAGGTTACTAAAAGACACGCTGGAATAACAAACAATAGAAAATAACAACTCACATATCCAAAAAGATACAAGGAGAGGGACTGCAATATGAAACAAAGTAATTCCAGATGATTGCAAGCTGACTGCTTGCACTCAGGATCTGTAGGTAGTTAGAGCTGTCACCAGCACATATCAGAAAAAAATGAGGTAATTTAAGTACACAAACAGAAGGGTGATGGAAACAGCTGAAAGGGTGAGAAACTCTGCAGGGTCCTAAAGGGAAAGGGATGAACCCCAAGCAGATGAGAGACATAAGATACTATATACATCAACCAGGAAAAATAGAAGGTCAAGGAGTAGTTTGCGCAGCCAAACACTGCGAGCTTCTACACTGTGTGTACAATTATAGGGCAAGTTGTATTTTAGAGGATTTTTTTTATTATTGATCAACAACTATGTTCTCAATCAACCCAAAAGACTCATCATTAAAGCTTAATATGTTTGGAAATTGGAGTGCTTTTTTTTAGATTTGGCTATCTTAGGAGGATATCTGTTTTTGCAGTTAACTATTACTGTGCAGAATTATTATGCAACTTAATAAAAACCAAATATATTCCCAACTCACTTGTGTATTTTCACCAGGTAAACCAATATAACTGCACAAAATTTAGAAATAAACATTTCTGACATGCAAAAACAAAACCCCAAAAAAATTAGTGACCAATATAGCCATGATTCTTTATGATGACTCTCAACAGCCTACCATCCATAGATTCTGTCATTTGCTTGATCTGTTTACGATCAACATTGCTTGCAGCAGCCACCACAGCCTCCCAGACACTGTTCTGAGAGGTGTAATGTTTTCTTTCCCTGTAGGTCTTACATTTTATGAGGGAACACAGGTTCTCTATGGGGTTCAGATAAGGTGAACAAGGGGGCCATGCCAGTATTTGTTCATCTTTTAGACCTTTACTGGCCAGCCACGCTGTGGAGTAGTTGGATGCATGTGATGGAGCATTGTCCTGCATGAAAATCATGTTTTTCTTGAACGATACTAACTTCTTCTTGTACCACTGCTTGAATAAATTGTCTTCCAAAAACTGGCAGTAGGTCTGGGAGTTGAGCTTCACTCCATCCTCAACCCGAAAAGGTCCCACAAGTTCATCTTTGATGATACCAGCCCATACCAATACTCCATCACCACCTTGCTGGCGTCTGAGTCGGAGTGGAGCTCTCTGCTCTTTACTGATCCAGCCTCTGGCCCATCCATCTGGCCCATCAAGAATCACTCTCATTTCATCAGTCCATAAAACCTTTGAAAAATCAGTCTTAAGATATTTCTTGGCCCAGTCTTGACGTTTTATCTTATGTTTCTTGTTCACAGGTTGTCGTTTTTCAGCCTTCCTCACCTTGGCCATGTCCCTGAGTATGGCACACCTTGTACTTTTTGATACTCCAGTAACGTTGCAGCTCTGAAAAATGGCCAAACTGGTGGCAAATGGCATCTTGGCAGCTTCACACTTGATTTTCCTCAATTCATGGGCAGTTATTTTGCTCCTTTTTTGCCCAACACGCTTCTTGCGACCATGTTGGCTATTTGCCATGAAACGCTTGATTGTTCGATGATCACGCTTCAAAAGTTTGGCAATTTCAAGACTGCTGCATCCCTCCGTAAGACATCTCACAATTTTGGACTTTTCAGAGCCCGTCAAATCTCTCTTCTGACCTATTTTGCCAAAGGAAATGAAGGTGCCTAATAATTAAGCACACCTTATATAGGGTGTAGATGTCATTACACCACACCCCTCATTACAGAGATGCACATCACCTGATTTACTTAATTGGTAGTTGGCTCTCAAGCCTATACAGCTTGGAGTAGGACAATATGTATAAAAAGTATCATGTGATCAAAATACTCATTTGCCTAATAATTCTGCAAACAGTGTATAGCCGGACACCACAGGACTGCCTGTTACCTGTGACACACCCGTAACACTCGGCCACTGCCACGTTCTCCAAAACAGCTACTATTTCATCAAAAGAATTAATGTCATGTTCAGTGATTAATTTTTGATGGACCATTTTCTAAAGGGTAAGGTTTCTCCTTGTGGAGAGTGACATACTAGGTCTTGCATGCCAGTATGAGAGAACTTAAAAGTCTTGCAATGCTAATTTGGGAAATTAAATATACCCCCCCTCCCCCCGAGACACTGTGTCTGAAAAATTGAGATTCTGGTTTGGCTTTTATCCTAAAGGCCCAGTCACACTAAACAACTTACCAGCGATCCCAACAATGATACAACCTGATAGGGATCGCTGGTAAGTTGCTAGGAGGTCGCTGGTGAGATGTCACACTAAGCGACGCTCCAGCGATCCCACTAGCAATCTGACCTGGCAGTGATCGCTGGAGCGTCGCTACACGTGGAAGCATGCTGCGCTTGGTAACTAAGGTAAATATCGGGTAACCAACCCGATATTTACCTTGGTTACCAGCGCACACTGCTTAGCGCAGCGCTGGCTCCCTGCACACCTAGCCACAGTACACATCAGGTTAATTACCCGATGTGTACTCTGCTACGTGTGCAGGCAGCAGGGAGCCGGCTTCTGCGGACGCTGCTAACCACGGTAAACATCGGGTAACCAAGAAGCCCTTCCCTTGGTTACCCGATATTTACCGTCGTTACCAGCGTCCGCCGCTTTCACACTGCCAGTGCCGGCTCCCTGTTCCCTGCACTCCTAGCCACAGTACACATCGGGTTAACTACCCGATGTGTACTCCAGCTACGTGTGCAGGGAGCAGGGAGCCGGCACTGGCAGTGTGAGAGTGGCGGACGCTGGTAATGAAGGTAAATATCGGGTAACCAAGGGAAGGGCTTCTTGGTTACCCGATATTTACAATGGTTACCAGCGTCCACAGAAGCCGGCTCCCTGCTCATTGCACATTTAGTTGTTGCTCTGTCGCTGTCACACACAGCGATGTGTGCTTCACAGCGGGAGAGCAACAACTAAAAAGTGGTCCAGGACATTCAGCAACAACCAACGACCTCACAGCAGGGGTCAGGTTGTTGCTGGATGTCACACACAGCAACATCGCTAGCAAGTTGTGCCTCAGCAGCGATGTTGCTAGCGATGTTGCTTAGTGTAACGGTACGTTAAGTCGCATAGCAAGGCTCATTAAAGGGAATTTGTCAGCAGGCGTTTGCAATGTAAGCTGAGGACAGCATGCAGTTAGGGTATGTGCGCACGTTGCTTTTTACCTGCTTTTTACCTGCTTTTTTGCTGCTTTTTCTTCTGCGCTGTTTAATGCCAAAATGGATGTGTTCTTCTATTCAAGCAAAGTCTATGGGAATTTGGGTTTCTTGTTCACACTATGTTGTTCAAAATGCTGCCTTTTTGTGGCAGAACTTTGGTCAAAAACTCAGCTTTGCAGTGCAAAACCCAAATGGCAAAAACAATTGACATGTTGCTTCTTTGAAAAGCTGAGTTTTTGACCAAAGTTCTGCCACAAAAAGGCAGCATTTTGAACAACATAGTGTGAACAAGAAACCCAAATTCCCATAGACTTTGCTTGAATAGAAGAACACATCCATTTTGGCATTAAACAGCGCAGAAGAAAAAGCAGCAAAAAAGCAGGTAAAAAGCAGGTAAAAAGCAACGTGCGCACATACCCTAAGGCTGTGTGCACACGATGCGTTTTTTACCGCGGAAACGCTGCGTTTTGAACCGCAGCGTTTCAGTGGCAAATTGCATGCATTCAGCTTTCCCAGCAAAGTGTATGGGAAAGCTGAAAAATCAGTGCACATGCTGCGTTTCTTTCCGCAGCGTTTTGGATGCCAAAAATCGGTGCGGAAAGAAAAGCAGCATGTCACTTCTTTTGTGCGTTGTGGCTGCGTTCTCTCCCCCTTTGAAATCAATGATGTGGGGTCAGAACGCAGCCACAACGCATGGACCTGCTTTTTTGTTGCGGTCCGCGGCCTTTGTCGGCACGCCAGAACGCAGGCATTTACCTGGAAGTGAGGTCAAGAGGCTTCCTGTTGACCTCACTTCCTGGCAAAGCCCCCGGTGTCGCCAAAGTGCCCGCCCCGACCCCCGACCCCCCTCCCGAAAATCCAACATGGCCGCGCGCACAGTAGCGCACCGGCCGCCCTGCTCCTATGATTTCTGTCGCATGTGCAATAACACATGCGACAGAAAACTGTTCCCCAGGCCCTGCCCAGTCACCCCCTATTCCCCCCAGTGTCATACATACCTGTCCGGTCGCAGCGCTGATCCCCCGCGGCCCCCTCCTCCTCCTTCAGTGCACGCTGGCCGGTCACATGAGCAGAGCAGCTGACAGTCAGCACAGTGTTCAGAGAGCTGTGCTGGCTGCTCGCACTCTGCAGCTGTGACCCGGGGAGAGTGGGTGCAGATTTTTGCACCCACTCTCCTCAAATGGAGGCTCTGCCCTCCTAGAAAATGGGGGATACGTTTCCTGAACGTGCCCCCATATTCTAGAAGGTCCAGAGGCGACGTGGGACATCCATATGGATTTCTGCGGACCCATTTTTTTTAATTAAATTGGAGAACAAGGGAATGATTTGGGGAGTGTTTTTTCTAATAAAACATTTTTTGTTGTCTTTTTTTGCTTTTGTTTACTGTCAATTAGTTATGTCGGGTGTCTGATAGACGCCGTGACATCACTAATTGCTGGGCTTGATGCCAGGTGACATTACACATCTGGTATCAACCCCATTTATTACACCGTTAGCCAACGCACCAGGGCGCGGGATGAGTTGGGGCGAAGCGCCAGGATTGGCGCATCTAATGGATGCGCCACTTCTGGGGCGGCTGCGGCCTGCTATTTTTAGGCTGGGAAGAGTCCAATAACCATGGCTCTTCCCACCCTGAGAATACCAGACCCCAGCTGTCAGCTTCACCTTGGCTGGTGATCTAATTTGGGGGGACCCCACGTTATTTTTTTTTTTATTCTTTATTTATAAATAAAAAAAAAACATGGGGAGCCCTCCAAATTGATCACCAGCCAAGATGAAGCTGCCAGCTGTGGTTTGCAGGCTACAGCTGTCTGCTTTACCCTGACTGGCTATCAAAAATAGGGGGGACCCCACGCCATTTTTTTCATTTTTTTTTTTTTTTTTTTTATTGGATAAATACTAAGCTAGGCACCCTTTAGTGCCACATGAAAGGTACTAAAGGTGCCAGCTTAGAATATGCTGGCGGGGGTAGGACGTTCTATATATTTGACATCCCTTCATCCATTGACGCTTTTTAGGCTGTGTGTCCACAATCAGGGTTTGCAGCGTTATGGGCGCTGAGTGTTTTCCCTGCGTCCATAACGCTGCGTTGTGCAGTAGAAGCACAGTGGAAGGATTTTTGGAGATCCCATGCCCACTGTGCTTCTTTTCTCCGCAGCATAAACTGACCGGTAGCGTGGCTTCCTGAGCCTCAGCATGTCAATTTATGCTGCGGAGACGAGAGTGTTCTCTGCAGGTAGCATAGAGCTCCACAGCAGCCTGAACCCAAATCGTGGGCATGGGCAGCTGCAGGAAGGCTGGCACTGTGTACTAGACGCCGTGTCGCTGGATCATGGCCACATAGCCTTAGGCCCCTTTCACACGTCAGTGATTCTGGGACGTTTGTGCTTTTTTTTAAACGTACCAGGATCACTGACATACGCAGACCCATTATAATGAATGGGTCTGCTCACACGTCAGTGATTTTTCACTGCACGTGTCTCCATGCGACGTACCCGCGTGTGCGTGATTGCCGCACGGAGACATGTCCATTTTTTTCTGGCATCACTGATGTCCCACGGACCACGCAGTGGTGTGATCCGTGAAACACGTGCCAGAAAAAAACGTGCTTTTAAAATAAAAAACATTTTAACTCACCCGGCTCCAGCGATGTCCTCTGCAGCCCGTCCTCCCTGTTCCTTCTGTGCCGGCTCATTATTGTCGCGCATATTCATGATGCACGACACAGCCAACCCGGAACCAGCTGCTGCGGGGGTCAGCGCCGGCCGGATGCTGCACCGCGGGAGCGATCAGCACCATGGAGAGCGGGAGCGCGCACAGGTGAGATGATTACTGAGTGCAATCACGGGCCACGGAGAACGGAGCCCGGATTGCACTTAGACAACCCACGTGTGCCGTGATTCACGGCACACGGAGGGACATGTGCGTGTTTTACACGCCAGTGAAAAACGTCAGTGTTTTTCACTGACATGTGAAGCGGGCCTAAAAGTGAGAATATTGTTGCTACAGCAACATTTTGGGTGAAGTAGCTGTGGATTCAAAATGCTTAATATACTCCTGAATAAAATCCTTGATGGGTGCAGATTCCAAAATGGGGTCACTTGTGGGGGTTTTCTGACGTATAGGTACCTAAGGGGCTTGGTGCGCGAAGTTTATTTCAACTTTTCCAAAATTCAAATGGTGCTCCTTCCATTCCAAGCGCTCCCATTTATCCAAACAGAATGTGGAGAAGGAAATGACATCACAGGTTTTTTTTTCCAAAGGTCTGTGTTCAACCAACTTTATTATCACTGACAAGTCTTAAAAAACGCACCTAAAAAAACGCATGAAAAACGCATGAAAAACGCATGAAAAACGCATGAAAAACGCATGAAAAACGCATGCGTTTTCATTGCGTTGTTTCTCAAAAAGCATTGTTTACAATTCTCCCCTCTGCCAGAGGGTGCGTTTTTTTTTTGCGCGGAAAAAAAAGCAACGTGTGCACATACCCTTAGGGTTAGAAAAGAAAAAAAAAATCTGTGCTTCCTTTATCTGTGTGGGAGCTATTGTTTACCTAAACTTTATTGTCCTGTGATTAGCATTAGATGACTATAAAGTCTCCTGCCATATTGTCTGGCACACTCCCTGCTGTGATTGATACCTCACTGTAAATGTTCATTTCCTATTGAGAGCCTGGTGTGGACAGGAGAGCTCTCCCAGCTCTGCTAAACTCAATTGTTAGATAATGTCAGAACAGCTGAACCCAGTAATCTAAAGGCTACTTTACACACTGCGATATCGGTCCCGATATCGCTAGTGTGCGTACCCGCCCCCATCTGTTGCGCGACACGGGCATATCGCTGCCCGTGCCGCACAACATCGCCCAGAGCCGTCACACATACTTACCTGTCCGGCGACGTCGCTGTGACCGGCGAACCGCCTCCTTTCTAAGGGGGCGGTCCGTGCGGCGTCACAGCGACGTCACTGAACCGCCGCCCAATCGCAGCGGAGGGGCGGAGATGAGCGGGACGTAACATCCCGCCCACCTCCTTCCTTCAGCATAGCGGCCGGGAGGCAGGTAGGGAGACGTTCCTCGCTCCTGCGGCGTCACACGCAGCGATGTGTGATGCCGCAGGAACGAGGAACAACCTCGTTACTGCTGAAGTAACGATAATTGGGAATGGACCCCCGTGTCGCCGATTAGCGATTTTTCACTGTTTTGCAACGATGCAAAATCGCTAATCGATGTCACACGCAACGGCATCGCTAATGCGGCCGGATGTGCGTCACGAATTCCGTGACCCCAACGACTCCGCATTAGCGATGTCGTAGCGTGTAAAGCCCGCTTAAGTTAAACATGGTTAGTTTCAGAATCTCTTTGCCTACAACATGCTGCTCTCAGATGAAGTAGCAGAAACTTGCTGACAAATTCTCTTTGAAGGGGTGATATTGACTTTTAGAATTGATACTCCCAATAGGTGTCACTGAAGTTCAAGACCTCTTTATTTCTGAAGAGACAATTTGCTGGACCATTTGGAATCTTTCTGCTAAATGTGCTCAAGTATATGCAATTTATCACAATACTATATACAACATGTCTGTCACTTCTAATAAAAATAAAACTAAAAAATAATCCCAAAATACATTATTTCTCCTATACTTACTGTTGTATGGAATTGTTAGACGAGCAGTCGGGTGCCGTGGTAGTCACAGCAGAGTCTGCTGTTTGGCCACAGCGCAGCTCTGGGATATGACTCTACCACAATCGCCTCTTTAGTGCAGGGGAAGGTTTGCTGGTACTTGTGATGCGGGCACTTACTTTTAGGCCAGAGGCCAGGGCTGGTTCTCTCTTCAGGACCACTTTCAAGCTGCCGGTTGCAGCGGGTTCCAGTACCCTCAGGCACTACACAGAGACAGAGTTCTTTCTCAACAGCAACTGTTCTTTAATATACAAAACATAATCACATCTTCCATCACACCTTCGGCGGGCACATCCTTCCTTAGTTACAGAGGTCACACAAGTCATTTGCTATAATGTCCTTACTGTACAATTCGGTCCCCCAACGGGGTTACCGATAGCAACCGATGTGAACATCAATTTGCCGGACAGCCACTTCCCTGGTACTCAGGCTTCCAAGCCCCTCCTCCCCTCTCTCATCTTCATTCTGTTGGGCAGGCCCAAATAGTCCTCTGAATATCCCATCGTTCCACCCACAGGGATTTTCAACTATAAGCTAGGACAGGCCTCTCCAGGGACAGCATTCCTCTGCATCCAGTTCGTCAGGACCTACTCCCGACGTGAGAGTCCCCTGACCTTCCGCTGATTAAGGGGGTTCTCTGGGTATCTGCCAGGGGTGGAACACCATCCAGGCTGTCCGGACTTCACCCGCTTTGGACGTGGTTAGAGAAGCCCTCTCTCACTAGGGCCCCACGTGTCTGGCATGAGGTTTCTACCTGGAAGATCAGTCTAATTGACTTTCTTGGGGTTAGTGCACATATCACTCTCTTTTGGGACTCTCCTGCTGTGTCCTATATCCCTCTCCTTTTTATTAGCTGGACTCCTCCCTGCCATTAAATGCTCCGTCACACAGAGAAATAAATCTTTGGCAGATCTGTGGTTGCAGTGAAATCATGGACATATTGTTCCATTTCAACACAGCCACAAACCTGGCACTGATTCTCCACAATTTCACTGCAACCACAGATCTGCCGCAGATTTATCTCTGTGTGTGCCAGGGCCTTAACTCTCTCTAACCCCGAGTACCGGGAGGAGCTGTCAGCCCAACGTGGCCACCTATATTTTCACCAATATTTAACATCACAGTACATCTTATGCATGAAGGATTTGCAGGTCTGGGGTGGACAGAGCTCTACACCCCCTTACAGAATAGTAGCCTACGGAATCTCAATATATACTGCTCTTTGTGAGTGTGCTTGTGCATTTGGCTCCTTGACTGCGGACATCAGCAATCATTCGTCCAAGGGGCGTGAAATCATGACTTTTTACAAAACATAAAGAATGAACAAGCCCTAAGACCAGATCCATTTGCTCCTACCGACTCTGGCACTAACATACATCTGCCATATACATATACTAAATCCTTAACCGTCCTCCATATTTTTCAAGCCGATAATTTACTCTCTTGTCACTTAATAAATAAACTCCATATGGCATTGTATATGTCAGTGGAATATTATTTTTTTTATTTATGTCCATCTTGTCTTAGGCTTTGTTTTACATTCACATTTCCTAATTATGTGACAAGATTGTCAAAAACTGTCGTCTGCACAGCAGCTATGTGACCCGACAGTGATGTAGATGCATGGTGGGAGCCCCTCATGGATGCTGGCAGGGATTTGTTCAGCGTCAGCCAAATTTTTCAACACATTTCTGTCACATTAGTGCTGTTTGAAGTATGCAGCCAAGACGCCTTCCCTCTACAGCTGTGATTTTGTTGATGGTTTCTTAAGACAGCAATGTGGATCTGAGGATTATTAGGAAGAATTATTTACTTTTTCAATGTTATTTAGAAACAACACATTTTTTTGTTTTAGTGTATATATTTTTTTAAAATGAAGGTTAAAAGAAACTCAACTCAAATTGAACAATCTCATATATGCATATAATACCAGTCAAAAATTTGAACACACCTGTTCATGCAATGGTATTACTAGTTCTTCCCGAAATGTGCAAATTGCAGATTTAGACTCAAGGCAGCAAAACCATGAAACAGCACTTGTAGAAAAAAAGAAGTAAAGAAATGAGAAACAACGCATAATATGTAGTAAACCTTAGATTCCTCAAAGCCCTACCACCCTTTATCTTTATGACAGCTTTCCACCCCCTTGGCTTTCTCTCAAGTAGTTCATCAGGTTTTCACCTGTAATGGCAACAGTCTTAAAGGAGTTAACCATAGATACTATAGCACTTGCTGGCTTCTCTGCAGGCCACCCAATTGCCTTCATGGAAATAATTGGACACCACAGCAAAAGTTTGTCTTTGTCTTTGTCTTTAAAAAGGTGGTTCACTACTCGCAATAGTTGCCACATCCCTGTAAAACTGATAGGCACAGCTTTTTTCAAATACTTTGTTCAGCCAATTCTGACTTTGAGTGGCATTATTGAGGTCTGTTCAGCGCCATGAGGTGACCCTCCACCCGGGCTCCATGACTTCTGAGATCCATTGATGTCATGTCAACTTCCAGTTGACCTGACATCACCGAGGCTGGCCCCAGTCTTCCTGAGTGACTGGGCTGTTTGTATCACTGGCATATATGGTTATAGGGCACTAGAAGGTGGCCCGATTCTACGCATCGGGTATTCTAGAATTTACGTATTGTGTAGTTCATGTATGATTTTTGTTATATATATATATATATATAGATGTTGTTGTGTGTAGTTACCAAGTGTTTGTGTAGGGCGCTGTACATGTTCTGGGTGTTGTCTGGGTGTGACGGGGAGTGAGAGCGGTGTTGTATGTGTGTTGCGTGTGTTGCGTTGTTTGTGGAGCGCTGTGTGTCTGTCGCGTTGTGTGTGTGTGTGTTGCACGGTTTGTGTGTGTGTGGTGTGTTTTGGGGGGAGGTATGTTTTGTGCAATGTGTGTGTTGTGCGGTATGTGCGTATATTTGTGTGTGCCGCAGTGTTTGTGTGTTGGGTGTTGTGTGTGTGCAGCGTTGTCTGTGTGTGTGGGTGTCTGTGTAGGGCAGTTGTTTGTGGTTCCCAGTGTGTGTGTGGTGTGTTGTGCAGTGCGCGCGCGTGTGTGTGTGTGTTGGGGGGAGGTGTGCACTTTCCATCGTGCTCCATCCCCCATGCAGCGCACCCCCCATCGTGCTCCATCCCCCATGCAGCGCACTCCCCATCGCGCTCCATCCCCTATGCTGCGCACCCCCCATCGTGCTCCATCTCCCATGCTGTGCACTCCCAAATGTGCTCCATCCGCCATGCTGCGCACTCCTAAACGTGCTCCATCCACAATGCTGCGCACTCCCAAATGTGCTCCATCCGCCATACTCCGCACTCCCCATCGTGCTCCATCCCCCATGCAGCGCACTCCCCATCGTGCTCCATCCCCTATGCTGCGCACCCCCCATCGTGCTCCATCTCCCATGCTGCGCACTCCCAAACGTGCTCCATCCGCATGCTGCGCACTCCCAAACGTGGTCCATCCGCCATGCTGCGCACTCCCAAACGTGCTCCATCCGCCATACTCCGCACTCCCCATCATGCTGCATCCCCCATGCTGCGCACTCCCAAACGTGCTCCATCCGCCATGCTGCGCACTCCCAAACGTGCTCCATCCGCCATGCTGCGCACTCCCAAACGTGCTCCATCCGCCATGCTGCGCACTCCCAAACGTGGTCCATCCGCCATGCTGCGCACTCCCAAACGTGCTCCATCCGCCATGCTGCGCACTCCCAAACGTGCTCCATCCGTCATGCTGCGCACTCCCAAACGTGCTCCATCCGCCATGCTGCGCACTCCCAAACGTGGTCCATCCGCCATGCTGCGCACTCCCAAACGTGCTCCATCCGCCATGCTGCGCACTCCCAAACGTGCTCCATCCGCCATGCTGCGCACTCCCAAACGTGCTCCATCCGCCATGCTGCGCACTCCCAAACGTGCTCCATCCCCCATGCTGCGCACCCCCCATCATGCTCCATCCCCCATGCTGCACCAGCATCAGCCTCTCTACCCGCAGCATCAGCCTCTCTGCCCGCAGCATCAGCCTCTCTCCTCCCAGCATCAGCCTCTCTACCCGCAGCATCAGCCTCTCTCCTCCCAGCATCAGCCTCTCTGTCCCCAGCATCAGCCTCTCTGTCCCCAGCATCAGCCTCTCTCATCCCAGCATCAGCCTCTCTGTCCCCAGCATCAGCCTCTCTCATCCCAGCATCAGCCTCTCTCCTCCCAGCATCAGCCTTTTCTGTCCCCAGCATCAGCCTCTCTCCTCCCAGCATCAGCCTTTTCTATCCCTAGCATCAGCCTCTCTCCTCCCAGCATCAGCCTCTCTCCTCCCAGCATCAGCCTCTCTCCTCCCAGCATCAGCCTCTCTCCTCCCAGCATCAGCCTCTCTCCTCCCAGCATCAGCCTTTTCTGTCCCCAGCATCAGCCTCTCTCCTCCCAGCCTACCCCAGCCTCAGCCTCCCCCAGCATCAGCCTCTCTCCTCCCAGCATCATCCTCTCTCCTCCCAGCCTACCCCAGCCTCAGCCTCCCCCAGCATCAGCCTCTCTCCTCCCAGAATCAGCCTCTCTCCTCCCAGCCTACCCCAGCCTCAGCCTCCCCCAGCATCAGTCTGTCTCCTCCCAGCATCAGCCTTTTTCGGTCCCCAGCATCAGCCTCTCTCCTCCCAGTCTACCCCAGCCTCAGCCTTCCCCAGCATCAGCCTCTCTTCCCTCAGCCTCCCCATCCCAGCCTTCCCCAGGATCAGCCTCTCTCCTCCCAGCCTCGTCCAGCACGCCGTGCTCCTCTGCCGACACTCACAGATCCGATCGCATACACTAACACACACCCGATCGCATACACTCACACACACCCGATCGCATACACTCACACACACCCGATCGCATACACTCACACACACCCGATCGCATACATTCACACACACCCGATCGCATACACTCACGCACACACACATTGACGATATTACACATACGCGCTCATACTCACAACATCCGGAGATACCACATGCTTCTGGCCATGTGATCCTCCGGCAGGTCCTGGAAGCTCACAGCACAATATCGCCGCCGAGAAGCAAGCGATATCCCAGGATGTTGTGAGTATGTGGATGCGATGTGATGTGTGTGTGAGAGTGAGTGTGATCTGATGTGTGTGTGTGTGTGTGTGCTGTTATGTGTGTGCGTGTGTGTATTTTCCGCCGCTGCAGGACCTTGATGCGCTGGTAACTATGCTACCATGGTTACCAGCGCATCTCGTCCCCCGCTCGCACGGGAGCCCACACCAGCATACGCCGGCCAGCCCCAGCAATGCGAGGGTATGTGTCGGCTGGTTTGGCGGCGTACGCTGATGTGGGCTCCCAGGGGTACAGTACTCACCTGGTAGTCGTGGCTCCGTGACCGTGTCGGTTCGGGGAATGCGTGGGGGGGCGGGGCCAGAGCTAGCGTGCATTGCGTGAGGGGGGCGGGGCGTGGATGAGTTGCCAATGCCTGCAGGGTGCCGGGGCGAGAGGCCAATCTGTGGGGGGGGCGGAGCCTGGGCGAGCGGCCGGCCAATCCGTGTGGGGGCGCAGCCTGGGCGAGCGGCCAATCCGTGCCGGGGGGCGGGGCCATGGCGAGCCCAGCGGCCAATCAGCTTTGTGTCACCGTAAGGACACAATTTTGGAGCAAGACAGACAGACAGACAGACAGATAGACAGACAGACAGACAGACAGAATAAGGCAATTATATATATAGATAATGGATTGTCATACGAGCCTCTACTGGACTGGCGAGAATGTTCCAATTTCTGCTCCACAAGTTTTGATGTAGCTTCTAGTGGAGGCGTCTTCATGCTCAGGTCATGATTTTGGATCAGCAACGTTCACCACTGTGAGTTGTAACTAGAGATGAGCGAACCGGTCCCGGTTCGGCTCGAGGTCGGTTCGCCGAACGGACCTCCCGTTCGAGTTCGGCTCGTCGAACGTTCGACGAACCGAACTCGAGCCAATAGGAAACAATGGCAGGCAATCACAAACACAGTAAAACACCTAGAAAACACCCTCAAAGGTGTCCAAAAGGTGACAAACAACTCAAACACATTGGAAAGTGACAAGGACATATACTCATGCGAAAACAAAACAGCTGGACAAGGAAAAAGAGGAGGACACACAGATATAGGCATGGCACGCCATTCTAAAATCATGTAAAACACCGCAAGGTGACTCCAAGCATAGTCTCCCTTTTTTTCCAAAAATTGGGCCCCACACCCACCCACCCATTCAGTGGCAGCAGTTGGGCCCCAGTTGTACAATTCACAGCTAGATTTGCAGCAAGCACATTCAAAAATACGCCATTCTTATCCGTCCCCAGGATGACACCGGGGTAGGTAGCAAAATCTTTCCTGATCCCAGCTCTGTTCATCTTGGCTTCTTTTAAAAACACAGCAAGCAAGGGTTACTCCAAGTGGAGTCTCCCTTTTTTTCCAAAAATTGGGCCCCACACACACCCACCCATTCAGTGGCAGCACTTGTGCCCTAGTTGTACACTTCACAGCTAGATTTGCATCAAGCACATTCAAAAATACGCCATTCTTATCCGTCCCCAGGATGACACCGGGGTAGGTAGATAAAGTCTTTGCTGACCCATGACTTGTTCATCTTGGCTTCTTTTAAAAACAATGTAAGCAAGGGTTACTCCAAGCGGAGTCTCCCTTTTTTTCCAAAAATTGGGCCCCACACACACCCACCCATTCAGTGGCAGCACTTGTGCCCTAGTTGTACACTTCACAGCTAGATTTGCATCAAGCACATTCCAAAATACGCCATAATTAACCGTCCCCAGCATGACACCGGGGTAGGTAGCAAAGTCTTTCCTGATCCCAGCTCTGTTCATCTTGGCTTCTTTTAAAAACACAGCAAGCAAGGGTTACTCCAAGCGGAGTCTCCCTTTTTTTCCAAAAATTGGGCCCCACACACACCCACCCATTCAGTGGCAGCACTTGTGCCCTAGTTGTACACTTCACAGCTAGATTTGCATCAAGCACATTCCAAAATACGCCATTCTTATCCGTCCCCAGGATGACACCGGGGTAGGTAGATAAAGTCTTTGCTGACCCATGACTTGTTCATCTTGGCTTCTTTTAAAAACAATGTAAGCAAGGGTTACTCCAAGCGGAGTCTCCCTTTTTTTCCAAAAATTGGGCCCCACACACACCCACCCATTCAGTGGCAGCACTTGTGCCCTAGTTGTACACTTCACAGCTACATTTGCATCAAGCACATTCCAAAATACGCCATTCTTATCCGTCCCCAGGATGACACCGGGGTAGGTAGCAAAGTCTTTCCTGATCCCAGCTCTGTTCATCTTGGCTTCTTTTAAAAACACAGCAAGCAAGGGTTACTCCAAGCGGAGTCTCCCTTTTTTTCCAAAAATTGGGCCCCACACACACCCACCCATTCAGTGGCAGCACTTGTGCCCTAGTTGTACACTTCACAGCTACATTTGCATCAAGCACATTCCAAAATACGCCATAATTAACCGTCCCCAGCATGACACCGGGGTAGGTAGCAAAGTCTTTCCTGATCCCAGCTCTGTTCATCTTGGCTTCTTTTAAAACACAGCAAGCAAGGGTTACTCCAAGCGGAGTCTCCCTTTTTTTCCAAAAATTGGGCCCCACACACACCCACCCATTCAGTGGCAGCACTTGTGCCCTAGTTGTACACTTCACAGCTAGATTTGCATCAAGCACATTCCAAAATACGCCATTCTTATCCGTCCCCAGGATGACACCGGGGTAGGTAGATAAAGTCTTTGCTGACCCATGACTTGTTCATCTTGGCTTCTTTTAAAAACAATGTAAGCAAGGGTTACTCCAAGCGGAGTCTCCCTTTTTTTCCAAAAATTGTGCCCCACACACACCCACCCATTCAGTGGCAGCACTTGTGCCCTAGTTGTACACTTCACAGCTACATTTGCATCAAGCACATTCCAAAATACGCCATTCTTATCCGTCCCCAGGATGACACCGGGGTAGGTAGCAAAGTCTTTCCTGATCCCAGCTCTGTTCATCTTGGCTTCTTTTAAAAACACAGCAAGCAAGGGTTACTCCAAGCGGAGTCTCCCTTTTTTTCCAAAAATTGGGCCCCACACACACCCACCCATTCAGTGGCAGCACTTGTGCCCTAGTTGTACACTTCACAGCTAGATTTGCATCAAGCACATTCCAAAATACGCCATTCTTATCCGTCCCCAGGATGACACCGGGGTAGGTAGATAAAGTCTTTGCTGACCCATGACTTGTTCATCTTGGCTTCTTTTAAAAACAATGTAAGCAAGGGTTACTCCAAGCGGAGTCTCCCTTTTTTTCCAAAAATTGTGCCCCACACACACCCACCCATTCAGTGGCAGCACTTGTGCCCTAGTTGTACACTTCACAGCTACATTTGCATCAAGCACATTCCAAAATACGCCATTCTTATCCGTCCCCAGGATGACACCGGGGTAGGTAGCAAAGTCTTTCCTGATCCCAGCTCTGTTCATCTTGGCTTCTTTTAAAAACACAGCAAGCAAGGGTTACTACAAGCGGAGTCTCCCTTTTTTTCCAAAAATTGGGCCCCACACACACCCACCCATTCAGTGGCAGCACTTGTGCCCTAGTTGTACACTTCACAGCTACATTTGCATCAAGCACATTCCAAAATACGCCATTCTTATCCGTCCCCAGGATGACACCGGGGTAGGTAGCAAAGTCTTTCCTGATCCCAGCTCTGTTCATCTTGGCTTCTTTTAAAAACACAGCAAGCAAGGGTTACTCCAAGCGGAGTCTCCCTTTTTTTCCAAAAATTGGGCCCCACACACACCCACCCATTCAGTGGCAGCACTTGTGCCCTAGTTGTACACTTCACAGCTACATTTGCATCAAGCACATTCCAAAATACGCCATAATTAACCGTCCCCAGCATGACACCGGGGTAGGTAGCAAAGTCTTTCCTGATCCCAGCTCTGTTCATCTTGGCTTCTTTTAAAACACAGCAAGCAAGGGTTACTCCAAGCGGAGTCTCCCTTTTTTTCCAAAAATTGGGCCCCACACACCCACCCATTCAGTGGCAGCACTTGTGCCCTAGTTGTACACTTCACAGCTACATTTGCATCAAGCACATTCAAAAATACGCCATAATTAACCGTCCCCAGCATGACACCGGGGTAGGTAGCAAAGTCTTTCCTGATCCCAGCTCTGTTCATCTTGGCTTCTTTTAAAAACAATGTAAGCAAGGGTTACTCCAAGCGGAGTCTCCCTTTTTTCCAAAAATTGGGCCCCACACAGACACCTTATCAGTGGCAGCACTTGTGCCCTAGTTGCAAACAGGATGTTTTGATTTGCATCAAGCACATTCCAAATCAACAAGCATTTACTCTCCCCAGGATGACACAGGGGTAGTAAATTCCTTCTGGATCCATGACTTGTTCATTTTGATGAACGTCAGTCTGTCCACATTGTCACTGGACAGACGCGTGCGCTTATCTGTCAGCACACACCCAGCAGCACTGAATACACGTTCAGAGACAACGCTGGCAGCTGGACACGACAAAATCTCCAAGGCGTAAGTTGCGAGCTCTGGCCATTTTTCTAGGTTTGAAGCCCAAAAAGAGCAAGGCTCCAGTTGCACAGTCATGGCATCGATGTTCATTTGGAGATACTCCTGTATCATCCTCTCCAGCCGTTGACTATGTGTCAGACTTGTTGTCTCTGGTGGCCTTGCAAAAGAGGGTCTAAAAAAATTATGAAAAGATTCCATAAAATTGCTGTTACCGGCACCAGATACGGTCCTACTGGTACGGGTAGACTGTTGAAGATGACGAGACCGTCCCATGTTTGTCAAGTTACAACTGGGAGATTCCCTTCCTGCACCTGCACGGTTGTTTGGTGGAAAAGCCGAGCTAAGATCGAGTAACAGCTTCTGCTGATACTCCTGCATACGTGCGTCCCTTTCTATGGCTGGAATTATGTCACAAAATTTGGACTTGTACCGGGGATCTAATAGTGTGGCAATCCAGTAGTCATCATCACTTCTAATTTTGACAATACGACTGTCATGTTGGAGGTAGTGCAACAAAAAGGCACTCATGTGTCTTGCGCAGCCATGCGGACCAAGTCCACGCTGTGTTTGTGGCATAGAGGTGCTACCCGTTCTTTCTTCCTCTGACATCTCCCCCCAACCTCTTTCAACTGAAATTTGACCAAGGTCTCCCTCATCCGCTGAGTCTTCCATGTCCATGGACAGTTCGTCCTCCATTTCTTCATGTTCTCCTGCACCTTGCTCAACATTTCGCCTGCTACTATGCGCCCTTGTCGATCCCTGTCCCCCATGGTCCCATGCCTGCTGCGTTGGTGATGATGAACGTCTGGACCTTGGTGATGTTGTTGTCCCTTGCGCATATGAATCCTCCTGTAGTTCCTCCCCTTCATGTTGTCCCACCCCCTGACTCCGAATAGTGTTTAGCGTGTGCTCCAGCATGTAAATGACTGGAATCGTCATGCTGATAATGGCATTGTCAGAGCTAAACATATTCGTCGCCATGTCGAAACTGTGCAGAAGGGTGCATAGGTCCTTGATCTGAGACCACTCCATCAGGGTGATCTGCCCCACCTCTGCATCTCGTTGGCCCAGGCTATACGTCATGACGTATTGCACCAGGGCTCTGCGGTGCTGCCACAGTCGCTGTAACATGTGGAGAGTTGAATTCCAGCGTGTCGCCACATCGCATTTCAGGCGATGAACCGGCAGGCCGAAAGACTTCTGGAGCGATGCAAATCGCTCTGCTGCGGCGCTTGAACGGCGGAAGTGAGCTGACAGTTTTCGTGCCCTGTTCAGAAGGCCATCTAGGCCGGGATAGTGTGTTAAAAATTGCTGGACGACAAGGTTCAACACGTGAGCCATACAAGGTACGTGTGTCACCTTGCCCAGGCGAAGTGCCGCACCCAGGTTTGCAGCATTGTCGCACACGGCCTTACCAGGCTGCAGGTTGAGTGGAGACAACCATTTATTAAACTCGGACCGCAGAGCTGACCACAACTCCTCAGCTGTGTGACTCTTATTCCCAAGACATGTCAAGCTAAAGACCGCCTGATGCCGTTGCGCTCTGCTGCCAGCATAGTAATGAGGGGTGCGTGATTCCTTCTGCGCAGTGAGAACGCTGGTGGCCTGACCAGGCAGGCTTGGGGCGGAGGTGGAGGACCCAGATGAGGTGGAGGATGCAGAAGCTGTGGCGGAACTTGGACAGACATAGGATTGACACACAAGTCGTGGGGACGGCAAGACTTGTGCAGCAGACCCTTCACCATCTATCACCATAGTTACCCAGTGCCCAGTCAGCGACATGTAACGTCCCTGTCCATGCTTACTGGTCCAAGTATCGGTGGTGAAATGCACCCGTTCACACACAGAGTTTCTCAAGGAAGCGGTGATGTTGTGTGCGACATGCTGGTGTAGCGCGGGCACACCTTTCTTAGAGAAGTAGTGGCGACTAGGCATCTGGTACTGGGGCACAGCGACAGACATAAGGTCTCTAAAATCCTGTGTGTCCACTAGGCGGAAAGGCAGCATTTCGGTAGCCAACAGCTTACAGAGGGATAGAGTCAACCTCTTAGCTTTGTCATGGGTCGGAGGAAGTGGCCTTTTATTTGACCACATCTGAGGGACAGAGATCTGGCTGCTGTGTGTAGACGGTGTTGAGTAGGGTGTCCCTGGAAAAATGCAGGTTTGTGAGGAAAGTGCAGGCGGAGACATGATGTTGCCTTGATCCAACGTTGGTGCTATCGATGTCTGAGAGAGCTGTACACACTCACTTGTTTCCCCTTCCAAACCAACTGACGACCTTACAAGCAAACTGCCTGTTGCGGTTACAGTGGTGGAAGTTTTGCGTGGAAAAACAGGTGTGACAGCTGTCCCCACAGTCCTAGAAGATGAAGAGCGCGCGGATGCACTGGAAGGGGCGTGCGGTGGATGGTTCGCTCCGCTAGGCCGCATTGCAGCACGGTGAGCTTCCCACCGGGACTTATGATATTTATTCATGTGACGATTCATGGAAGAAGTTGTCAAACTGCTGAGGTTTTGACCTCTACTAAGAGAATCATGACAAATGTTACATATCACATGATTTGGGCGATCTTTTTCGATGTCAAAAAAGGACCAGGCTAGGCAAGGCTTAGAGGCCATGCGACCTGTTGATCCACCCCGAATAATGCTCATAGGCAGAGTGGTGGCTGAGGATGCAGTTGTAGACGTGCTACCAGTGCTCCGACTATGTCCAGGAAGGCGCAAGGTAACTTCGTCGTCGGTTGCATCCTCCTCCACCGCCTCTGTTGACCTCCTCGAGTGCCTGACTGGGGGTTGACAGTAGGTGGGATCTAGAACGTCATCATCAATTGTTGTGTTTGCACTCCCCTCCCCCTCAGACCGAGCCTCTTCTTGCCCTGACCGAATATTTAAGTTGTCATCCCAATCGGGTATCTGCGTCTCATCTTCATCAGTATGTTCCTCATTGTCTATAACCACAGGTGTTACAGTTTGTGACAAAGGGTCAACATTATGCTCAGAAACTTGGTCCTCACGGCCTGAATCAGAGTCACAAAGGTTCTGGGCATCACTGCAGACCATTTCCTGTTCTGTACTCACTGTAGCTTGGGAGCAGACCTCTGATTCCCAGGCTATAGTGTGACTGAACAGCTCTGCAGACTCAGCCATCTCAGTTCCACCATACTGTGCAGGGCTGATGGAGACTTCAGAGCTAGGAGAAATCAAGTGTGATTGGGATGACAACTCAGAGGACTGGTGTTTTTTGGATGCGGTACTTGAAGTGGCTGAGAGGGCACTTGTTGGACCACTTGAGATCCATTCAAGCATTTTCCTTTTTTGCCCATCATCTACCTTTCTTCCTGTTGTTCGTGTCCGTAAAAAAGGGAGCACATCGGATTGTCCACGGTAAGTAGTAGACATCTTACTTTTGCTGGTAGATGGTCTATCTTCAGCAGATGATAATGGAGCTTTGCCACCTTCCCCACGGACAAAACCTTTTTTGCCTTTTCCACCACGCCTCTTCCCCTTTCCACCAGCATCTGTCATTTTGCCACTCATGTTGATTGCGACAAGATTGTGGACTGAAAATGTGGTAGTAAAAATTGAGAGGTGGTGAAGATTGCAGTGGTGGTCTAGCTTTATTAACAGCAGAATAATAAAGAATAAATATCCCTGACAATGCAACTTAGTTATAATTAGTTGGAGTGTGCAACGCAGGCAGATGCGCTCTGCAAATGTCTTGGCACTAGTGGGACTATAGCAAAGTCCAATAGCCACGTATAGGATGCCACTAGGTACACTGAGTGTTTGCTAGTATAATGGCTTAGTTATAATTAGTTGGAGTGTGCAACGCAGGCAGACGTGCTGCAAATGTCTTGGCACTAGTGGGACTATAGCAAAGTCCAATAGCCACGTATAGGATGCCACTAGGTACACTGAGTGTTTGCTAGTATAATGGCTTAGTTATAATTAGTTGGAGTGTGCAACGCAGGCAGACGTGCTGCAAATGTCTTGGCACTAGTGGGACTATAGCAAAGTCCAATAGCCACGTATAGGATGCCACTAGGTACACTGAGTGTTTGCTAGTATAATGGCTTAGTTATAATTAGTTGGAGTGTGCAACGCAGGCAGATGCGCTCTGCAAATGTCTTGGCACTAGTGGGACTATAGCAAAGTCCAATAGCCACGTATAGGATGCCACTAGGTACACTGAGTGTTTGCTAGTATAATGGCTTAGTTATAATTAGTTGGAGTGTGCAACGCAGGCAGACGTGCTGCAAATGTCTTGGCACTAGTGGGACTATAGCAAAGTCCAATAGCCACGTATAGGATGCCACTAGGTACACTGAGTGTTTGCTAGTATAATGGCTTAGTTATAATTAGTTGGAGTGTGCAACGCAGGCAGATGCGCTCTGCAAATGTCTTGGCACTAGTGGGACTATAGCAAAGTCCAATAGCCACGTATAGGATGCCACTAGGTACACTGAGTGTTTGCTAGTATAATGGCTTAGTTATAATTAGTTGGAGTGTGCAACGCAGGCAGACGTGCTGCAAATGTCTTGGCACTAGTGGGACTATAGCAAAGTCCAATAGCCACGTATATGATGCCACTAGGTACACTGAGTGTTTGCTAGTATAATGGCTTAGTTATAATTAGTTGGAGTGTGCAACGCAGGCAGACGTGCTGCAAATGTCTTGGCACTAGTGGGACTATAGCAAAGTCCAATAGCCACGTATAGGATGCCACTAGGTACACTGAGTGTTTGCTAGTATAATGGCTTAGTTATAATTAGTTGGAGTGTGCAACGCAGGCAGACGTGCTGCAAATGTCTTGGCACTAGTGGGACTATAGCAAAGTCCAATAGCCACGTATAGGATGCCACTAGGTACACTGAGTGTTTGCTAGTATAATGGCTTAGTTATAATTAGTTGGAGTGTGCAACGCAGGCAGATGCGCTCTGCAAATGTCTTGGCACTAGTGGGACTATAGCAAAGTCCAATAGCCACGTATAGGATGCCACTAGGTACACTGAGTGTTTGCTAGTATAATGGCTTAGTTATAATTAGTTGGAGTGTGCAACGCAGGCAGACGTGCTGCAAATGTCTTGGCACTAGTGGGACTATAGCAAAGTCCAATAGCCACGTATAGGATGCCACTAGGTACACTGAGTGTTTGCTAGTATAATGGCTTAGTTATAATTAGTTGGAGTGTGCAACGCAGGCAGACGTGCTGCAAATGTCTTGGCACTAGTGGGACTATAGCAAAGTCCAATAGCCACGTATATGATGCCACTAGGTACACTGAGTGTTTGCTAGTATAATGGCTTAGTTATAATTAGTTGGAGTGTGCAACGCAGGCAGACGTGCTGCAAATGTCTTGGCACTAGTGGGACTATAGCAAAGTCCAATAGCCACGTATAGGATGCCACTAGGTACACTGAGTGTTTGCTAGTATAATGGCTTAGTTATAATTAGTTGGAGTGTGCAACGCAGGCAGACGTGCTGCAAATGTCTTGGCACTAGTGGGACTATAGCAAAGTCCAATAGCCACGTATAGGATGCCACTAGGTACACTGAGTGTTTGCTAGTATAATGGCTTAGTTATAATTAGTTGGAGTGTGCAACGCAGGCAGATGCGCTCTGCAAATGTCTTGGCACTAGTGGGACTATAGCAAAGTCCAATAGCCACGTATAGGATGCCACTAGGTACACTGAGTGTTTGCTAGTATAATAGCTTAGTTATAATTAGTTGGAGTGTGCAACGCAGGCAGATGCGCTCTGCAAATGTCTTGGCACTAGTGGGACTATAGCAAAGTCCAATAGCCACGTATAGGATGCCACTAGGTACACTGAGTGTTTGCTAGTATAATGGCTTAGTTATAATTAGTTGGAGTGTGCAACGCAGGCAGATGCGCTCTGCAAATGTCTTGGCACTAGTGGGACTATAGCAAAGTCCAATAGCCACGTATAGGATGCCACTAGGTACACTGAGTGTTTGCTAGTATAATGGCTTCGTTATAATTAGTTGGAGTGTGCAATGCAGGCAGATGCGCTCTGCAAATGTCTTGGCACTAGTGGGACTATAGCAAAGTCCAATAGCCACGTATAGGATGCCACTAGGTACACTGAGTGTTTGCTAGTATAATGGCTTAGTTATAATTAGTTGGAGTGTGCAACGCAGGCAGATGCGCTCTGCAAATGTCTTGGCACTAGTGGGACTATAGCAAAGTCCAATAGCCACGTATAGGATGCCACTAGGTACACTGAGTGTTTGCTAGTATAATGGCTTAGTTATAATTAGTTGGAGTGTGCAACGCAGGCAGACGTGCTGCAAATGTCTTGGCACTAGTGGGACTATAGCAAAGTCCAATAGCCACGTATAGGATGCCACTAGGTACACTGAGTGTTTGCTAGTATAATGGCTTAGTTATAATTAGTTGGAGTGTGCAACGCAGGCAGACGTGCTGCAAATGTCTTGGCACTAGTGGGACTATAGTAAAGTCCAATAGCCACGTATAGGATGCCACTAGGTACACTGAGTGTTTGCTAGTATAATGGCTTAGTTATAATTAGTTGGAGTGTGCAACGCAGGCAGATGCGCTCTGCAAATGTCTTGGCACTAGTGGGACTATAGCAAAGTCCAATAGCCACGTATAGGATGCCACTAGGTACACTGAGTGTTTGCTAGTATAATGGCTTAGTTATAATTAGTTGGAGTGTGCAACGCAGGCAGACGTGCTGCAAATGTCTTGGCACTAGTGGGACTATAGCAAAGTCCAATAGCCACGTATAGGATGCCACTAGGTACACTGAGTGTTTTCTAGTATAATGGCTTAGTTATAATTAGTTGGAGTGTGCAACGCAGGCAGATGCGCTCTGCAAATGTCTTGGCACTAGTGGGACTATAGCAAAGTCCAATAGCCACGTATAGGATGCCACTAGGTACACTGAGTGTTTGCTAGTATAATGGCTTAGTTATAATTAGTTGGAGTGTGCAACGCAGGCAGACGTGCTGCAAATGTCTTGGCACTAGTGGGACTATAGCAAAGTCCAATAGCCACGTATATGATGCCACTAGGTACACTGAGTGTTTGCTAGTATAATGGCTTAGTTATAATTAGTTGGAGTGTGCAACGCAGGCAGACGTGCTGCAAATGTCTTGGCACTAGTGGGACTATAGCAAAGTCCAATAGCCACGTATAGGATGCCACTAGGTACACTGAGTGTTTGCTAGTATAATGGCTTAGTTATAATTAGTTGGAGTGTGCAACGCAGGCAGACGTGCTGCAAATGTCTTGGCACTAGTGGGACTATAGCAAAGTCCAATAGCCACGTATAGGATGCCACTAGGTACACTGAGTGTTTGCTAGTATAATGGCTTAGTTATAATTAGTTGGAGTGTGCAACGCAGGCAGATGCGCTCTGCAAATGTCTTGGCACTAGTGGGACTATAGCAAAGTCCAATAGCCACGTATAGGATGCCACTAGGTACACTGAGTGTTTGCTAGTATAATGGCTTAGTTATAATTAGTTGGAGTGTGCAACGCAGGCAGACGTGCTGCAAATGTCTTGGCACTAGTGGGACTATAGCAAAGTCCAATAGCCACGTATAGGATGCCACTAGGTACACTGAGTGTTTGCTAGTATAATGGCTTAGTTATAATTAGTTGGAGTGTGCAACGCAGGCAGACGTGCTGCAAATGTCTTGGCACTAGTGGGACTATAGCAAAGTCCAATAGCCACGTATATGATGCCACTAGGTACACTGAGTGTTTGCTAGTATAATGGCTTAGTTATAATTAGTTGGAGTGTGCAACGCAGGCAGACGTGCTGCAAATGTCTTGGCACTAGTGGGACTATAGCAAAGTCCAATAGCCACGTATAGGATGCCACTAGGTACACTGAGTGTTTGCTAGTATAATGGCTTAGTTATAATTAGTTGGAGTGTGCAACGCAGGCAGACGTGCTGCAAATGTCTTGGCACTAGTGGGACTATAGCAAAGTCCAATAGCCACGTATAGGATGCCACTAGGTACACTGAGTGTTTGCTAGTATAATGGCTTAGTTATAATTAGTTGGAGTGTGCAACGCAGGCAGATGCGCTCTGCAAATGTCTTGGCACTAGTGGGACTATAGCAAAGTCCAATAGCCACGTATAGGATGCCACTAGGTACACTGAGTGTTTGCTAGTATAATAGCTTAGTTATAATTAGTTGGAGTGTGCAACGCAGGCAGATGCGCTCTGCAAATATCTTGGCACTAGTGGGACTATAGCAAAGTCCAATAGCCACGTATAGGATGCCACTAGGTACACTGAGTGTTTGCTAGTATAATGGCTTAGTTATAATTAGTTGGAGTGTGCAACGCAGGCAGATGCGCTCTGCAAATGTCTTGGCACTAGTGGGACTATAGCAAAGTCCAATAGCCACGTATAGGATGCCACTAGGTACACTGAGTGTTTGCTAGTATAATGGCTTCGTTATAATTAGTTGGAGTGTGCAATGCAGGCAGATGCGCTCTGCAAATGTCTTGGCACTAGTGGGACTATAGCAAAGTCCAATAGCCACGTATAGGATGCCACTAGGTACACTGAGTGTTTGCTAGTATAATGGCTTAGTTATAATTAGTTGGAGTGTGCAACGCAGGCAGATGCGCTCTGCAAATGTCTTGGCACTAGTGGGACTATAGCAAAGTCCAATAGCCACGTATAGGATGCCACTAGGTACACTGAGTGTTTGCTAGTATAATGGCTTAGTTATAATTAGTTGGAGTGTGCAACGCAGGCAGACGTGCTGCAAATGTCTTGGCACTAGTGGGACTATAGCAAAGTCCAATAGCCACGTATAGGATGCCACTAGGTACACTGAGTGTTTGCTAGTATAATGGCTTAGTTATAATTAGTTGGAGTGTGCAACGCAGGCAGACGTGCTGCAAATGTCTTGGCACTAGTGGGACTATAGTAAAGTCCAATAGCCACGTATAGGATGCCACTAGGTACACTGAGTGTTTGCTAGTATAATGGCTTAGTTATAATTAGTTGGAGTGTGCAACGCAGGCAGATGCGCTCTGCAAATGTCTTGGCACTAGTGGGACTATAGCAAAGTCCAATAGCCACGTATAGGATGCCACTAGGTACACTGAGTGTTTGCTAGTATAATGGCTTAGTTATAATTAGTTGGAGTGTGCAACGCAGGCAGACGTGCTGCAAATGTCTTGGCACTAGTGGGACTATAGCAAAGTCCAATAGCCACGTATAGGATGCCACTAGGTACACTGAGTGTTTGCTAGTATAATAGCTTAGTTATAATTAGTTGGAGTGTGCAACGCAGGCAGATGCGCTCTGCAAATGTCTTGGCACTAGTGGGACTATAGCAAAGTCCAATAGCCACGTATAGGATGCCACTAGGTACACTGAGTGTTTGCTAGTATAATGGCTTAGTTATAATTAGTTGGAGTGTGCAACGCAGGCAGACGTGCTGCAAATGTCTTGGCACTAGTGGGACTATAGCAAAGTCCAATAGCCACGTATAGGATGCCACTAGGTACACTGAGTGTTTGCTAGTATAATGGCTTAGTTATAATTAGTTGGAGTGTGCAACGCAGGCAGATGCGCTCTGCAAATGTCTTGGCACTAGTGGGACTATAGCAAAGTCCAATAGCCACGTATAGGATGCCACTAGGTACACTGAGTGTTTGCTAGTATAATGGCTTAGTTATAATTAGTTGGAGTGTGCAACGCAGGCAGACGTGCTGCAAATGTCTTGGCACTAGTGGGACTATAGCAAAGTCCAATAGCCACGTATATGATGCCACTAGGTACACTGAGTGTTTGCTAGTATAATGGCTTAGTTATAATTAGTTGGAGTGTGCAACGCAGGCAGACGTGCTGCAAATGTCTTGGCACTAGTGGGACTATAGCAAAGTCCAATAGCCACGTATAGGATGCCACTAGGTACACTGAGTGTTTGCTAGTATAATGGCTTAGTTATAATTAGTTGGAGTGTGCAACGCAGGCAGACGTGCTGCAAATGTCTTGGCACTAGTGGGACTATAGCAAAGTCCAATAGCCACGTATAGGATGCCACTAGGTACACTGAGTGTTTGCTAGTATAATGGCTTAGTTATAATTAGTTGGAGTGTGCAACGCAGGCAGATGCGCTCTGCAAATGTCTTGGCACTAGTGGGACTATAGCAAAGTCCAATAGCCACGTATAGGATGCCACTAGGTACACTGAGTGTTTGCTAGTATAATGGCTTAGTTATAATTAGTTGGAGTGTGCAACGCAGGCAGATGCGCTCTGCAAATGTCTTGGCACTAGTGGGACTATAGCAAAGTCCAATAGCCACGTATAGGATGCCACTAGGTACACTGAGTGTTTGCTAGTATAATGGCTTAGTTATAATTAGTTGGAGTGTGCAACGCAGGCAGATGCGCTCTGCAAATGTCTTGGCACTAGTGGGACTATAGCAAAGTCCAATAGCCACGTATAGGATGCCACTAGGTACACTGAGTGTTTGCTAGTATAATGGCTTCGTTATAATTAGTTGGATTGTGCAATGCAGGCAGATGCGCTCTGCAAATGTCTTGGCACTAGTGGGACTATAGCAAAGTCCAATAGCCACGTATAGGATGCCACTAGGTACACTGAGTGTTTGCTAGTATAATGGCTTAGTTATAATTAGTTGGAGTGTGCAACGCAGGCAGATGCGCTCTGCAAATGTCTTGGCACTAGTGGGACTATAGCAAAGTCCAATAGCCACGTATAGGATGCCACTAGGTACACTGAGTGTTTGCTAGTATAATGGCTTAGTTATGAGTTGGAGTGTGCAGAGGACAAGAGGGTACAGTGGCAGGATTGTGGTGCTCTGGGTAGAGGAATGGAAGCCTGCCTTTCTATTCCCTCCTAATGGTGAAATGCAGGGAGGAAATCCCTGACCTTGGCTGCACAGACGCTGGCGCTGTTTTCAGGACCTGTCACCTTAACTCTGACCCTGCCGGTTTGAGCCCTTAAAAGGACTGCTATAAAGTGCTCTCCCTATGCTATCTAACGCTGTGTATGCAGCGCATACAGCTGTATCGGCTATAGGACTCAGGATGACGGAGCTGCGACAGTGATGTCTGACACCAAAGACGCAGAAGGCAGATAATGGCGTCCGTGAAGAAAATGTCCGGTTTTATAATGCAGGGACATGTGACATGCAGATCCTATCACACATGCCGTTGCTTCTCTGGCTCAAAGTCCACTTAGCTGTGTGTGTGTCTGTGATTGGCTGACATGCTGGCCCGCCCCACAAGACGCGCGCGCTTAGGGAAGGAAGACAAGAAAAAAAAAAAAAATGGCGATCGCCATTATAGAAACAGCAGTGATCTGAAGGCGCTGTTCACGCACACTATACACTGAAATGTGATAATAGTTTGATTCACAGAGTGACTTACACTATTACAGCAGAAACCAAGCTAGGATTTAGCTGTTTTTTGGCTGCTAGAACCGTTCTCGAACGTTTCTAGAACTATCGAGCTTTTGCAAAAAGCTCGAGTTCTAGTTCGATCTAGAACATGCCCCAAAATCACTCGAGCCTAGAACTGGAGAACCACGAACCACGAACCGCGCTCAACTCTAGTTGTAACAGAGTAGGGGATAGGACGACTGTGTGCCCCTAACATGCCTCAATATTAATCAGTTTGTAATGATATTTGTAGTTTGTTGATAGTTTTATTCAATGTGGTTACACCTTTTATAAGAAATAATATTAGAAGTTAAGTTTTATATATTTAAGCTCACTCTTTTGTTTTTTTTTATCAAAGAGTCCACTCTCAAATCCTCCAATCACACAGTCTCTTTCATTTGGATATAGAAACACATACACATTTTGAAATAAAACTGGGCTTCCCATTATGTATCATTATCAACCCCAGAATTTAAATGCTCACGAAAATTGCCTCATTACCTGTTCATGTGTTTGCAATCCTGTAAACTTTTACATCCCCCTCTCACCTTTGTGAAAATTTTATTGTTTGTTATGAAATGACTATAGACACAAGAATCACATCTGGCGGCATAAATCTGACATGTTTCTTTTACAGAAGACCTTTAGAAATGTGTAACCAGTTTCAAATATCACTTTGAAATGTCATGACTGTAACTGATAACGATTGTTGGTGAGCACGCAGCGCTCGGCGATGAATTAAGGTGGAGAGCTGACTTTTTAATGCCATACTTCTTAATTACCATTATCTCTATGTAATTAATGCTGTAAGAGGTGGCAAACATTACACTTATCATAAATCTACGCCTTGAAACCTGGAAATCCCATTCCTCAGCTATTAGTTATTATTTAACTTATACAAGTATATATATATATATATATATATATATATATATATATGTATATATATGTATATATATATATATATATATATATATATATATACAGTGGAACCTTTGATTACAAGCATAATTCGTTCCCGTTCCGGGTGTGTGCTCTTAAATGAAAGTTACTCTTATATCAAAGCGAATTTTCCCATAGAAAATAATTGAAATGCAGATAATTCGTTCCACAACCCTAAAAATATTTACTGTATTTCTAAAAAATTATTACAATAATATAAAATAATGTACTGTATTCATATAACATAACTACAGTACACTAATAGAAAATACAGTACAATACAAACATAATAAAACAGATTAAACTGCATGTTAGCTTCTAACAGAATTGTTGGTGTGCGGGAGGTGTACTATAGAGAAAAATGGTGTATAAATATGACAATCTTTAGTACAGTACACAACCCCCCCCCCCAATCTATTCTCCCCAAAATAAGGGCAGAACTAAACAAATGTGGGGTATAAATACTGCACAGGCGGATTACAGTACAAACAATGTGCTGCACTGGTTAGCAGAAAGAAAGTACAAAACTGTATCACAAATGCAAATTAATAGACATGCTATATAGTATATACTGTACTGTACAATGGAATACAGTATACAGCACATATGTTCAGAAAGTGACCTCCAGAGCGGGTCAGAGTGTGGTGAAAGGACACAAGAGAAAGTATGCATAGTGAATATTTGCTCTTATTGCAAATCATTGCTCTTAAACCAAGTTACAAATTTTTATAAAGCTTTGCTTGTCTTGCAAAATGCTCTCAAACCAAGTTACTCTTGAACCAAGGTTCCACTGTATATATATTCACACATATATATTGTATATACAATGGTGAAATAGGTATTGAACAGGTCACCAATTTTGTAAGTAGATATATTTCTAAAAGAGCTATTGACATGAATTTCTTACCTGATGTTGGTAACACCCCATCCAATCTACAAAAGGCAAATATATCAAGCCATAGTTGTCCATAACTTAAGCCCTTTGCGTTCCTTAACCTACCTATACATCCTACAAGTTGATGCATTCCCGACCAATGACCTATAGGTACGTAATGGCAATCGTGGGGCTTCCTGCGCTGATTGTAGTACATACCCTAAATCTTTGAAAAATGCAATTCAGGCAAAATTACCAATAGAAAATTCTCTGTAATGAGGCAAAGGGTGTCCATTTGACCTCACGTTTGGCCTGTGGTCCGGCGGTGTCCATCTTTTTATGCCTCTTTTTAGGCATGCACAAAAGTGATCCAAAATGTTCCGTTCTAATATCGCCACCAAATAGCATTCAACTAAGCCTACAAAAACACAAGTCCCCACTAAGGTGTATCATCAGTTAATGGAAATATAGGGAACCCTCCTAAATGTTCAGGGTGCAAGTTTCCATAAGCATGAGCTGGGCACAATGCACAGGCACTACAATGTTCTGGGCATAACAAGGACTTATTTGCAATTTGTAATTCTGTAACATTCACTGCGTTTGATACCATGGGTGTTTTCCAGAGACTAAATTGTCACTACACCAATAGATGAATACCCAGAGGAGTGTATTTTTCAAATTTTGGTCACTTGAGGTGATTTCTTCTGTTCTGGTACTTAAGGCCACTTTACATGCAACGACATTGCTAACGCGATGTTGTTGAGGTCACGGAATTCGTGACGCACATCCGGCCTCATTAGCAACGTGCGGTGTCCCTTGAGAAAGGCAATCCGAAACGGCCGTTGGGCGTGGACCTTGGACCTCTTCCCTCCTACCTGAACTGCTGGTATGTATTTTGAGATCAGCTTTACCTCTGCTGACCCAGGACATGGTAGTACCAGGAGATAAGGGGAATCCCTTTACATCTATACCAAGCTTGTTACCGTTAAGGAGGGGATATTTACATACCGATGACTGGTATTTAATGCATCCTTTGTTTTTACTGGATAAAACCGTCTACATTTTCCAGTCATCTATAATTTATGTGGCCCTGGTCCCCACGTTTGCGAGGTTTTCTACTTGTCCTCTTAAATTATGTTATGTAATCCAGGAATTGTGCATCTGCAATTCCTTTTTAACCGTTTGTGTTTCTAAGACCCTAATTAATAAAGATTTATGGATTGTATCACTCCATTGTGTGGCTTCCACATTTGTTTGAGCATTTATAGGAGTATGTCCTGTTACTAGGAATCCAACACTACGGGGATATTATGTGTCTAAATACTTATATAAACATGATTGGATATATGAGTGTATTCCCATCTTCCACGAAAATTGTTTCAATCATTAGCAACGTCGTTGTGTGTGACACGTATGAGCGACCCCTAACGAGCAAAAATACTCACCATCGTTGCTCGTTGACATGCTGTCCAGTTCCCAAATATCGTTGCTGCTACAGGTACGATGTTGTTCGTTGTTCCTGGTGCAGCGCACATCGCTATGTGTGACACCGCAGGAATGAGGAACCTCACCTTACCCGCGGCCGCTGGCAATGAGGAAGGAAGTGGGTGGGCGAGATGTTACGTCCCGCTCATCTCTGCCCCTCCGCTGCTATTGGGCGGCCGCTTAGTGACGTCGCTGTGACGCCGAATGAACCGCCCCCTTAGAAAGGAGGCGGTTCGCCGGTCACAGCGACGTCGCTAGGTAGGTATGTAGTGTGACGGGTCCGAGCGATGTTGTGCGCCACGGACAGCGATTTGCCCGTGACGCACAACCACTGGGGGCGGGTACGCATGCTAGCGATCTCGGTAGCGAGATCGCAGCATGTAAAGCGGCCTTTAGAAGCTCTGCAGATGAAGTCCACAAAATATTCTAGGAAAGAAAGGCCAGCCCAATCTCCAGACTTGAACCCCATTGAAAACCTCTGGAATGTAATCAAGAGGAAGATGGATAGTCACAAGCCATCAAACAAAGAAGAACTGCTAAATTTTTTTCACCAGCAGTGGCATAAGGTCACCCAAAAGCAGTGTGAAAGACTGGTGGAAAGCATGGAAGTCTTGACGCATGAAAGCTGTGATTAAAAATCATGGTTATTCCACAGAATATTGATTTCTGAACTCTTCCTGAGTTAAAACATTATTAGTATTTTTGTTTTTAAATGATTCTGAACTTGTTTTCTTTGCATTATTTGAGGTGTGAAAGCAATGCATTTTTTTGTTATTTTGACCATTTCTCATTTTCAGAAAATTACTACAAAATTTACTACTTGGAAATTCAGAGACATGTGGTCAGTAGTTTATAGAGAAAAAGAACAATTTACATTTTACACAAAAATAAACCTATAAAGAGAAAAATCTGAAAAAATGAAAATATTATAGTGGTCTCTCTCTTAAGTTTTGCCAGAGCTGTATATGGGGATAAGCATCAGGGCAGATATCCGGGATTAAACCGTTTTTTTTTTAAATCCGGTTGGACCCACAGATCCCGGATATCGGTGGGTTCGCCCATCACTAGTTACCAGGTTTTAGTTATATTATCTGAGAGCAGCATAATATAAAGACGGAAACCCTGATTTCAGTGACGTGTAACTTATTGATCTGCTTGATGTCATTTTCATAAAATCACTTTTTTAGCTGCTGCAGATCTAGCAGTTCTCTGAACACTGAGCTCTGTATAGCCCTGCCCAAACCTCTGATTGGCAGATTTCTATGTACACTGTTCATAGGTAGAAAGCAGGTAATTAGTGCTTTGGACAGGGTTACACAGAGCAGGAGGACTACATGACATTAGAAAACTAGTACTGTAATGATAATTTCCTAATGATAAAACATTGATTTTATTGAAACTGTAACAAATGTCATGCATTTGTCGCGGGCGGAGGAGGGGACGCTGCGCTCTCCCACTGCTCGGGTCCGGCTGCTGCTGCTGCTGCTCGGTGGTGGCTCGAGCGGTGGGCCGGATCCCGGGGACTCGAGCAGCATTCCTCGCCCGTGAGTGAAAAAGGGAATTTGATTGTGGGGGTTTGGTATTGTCCGTGACGCCACCCACGGTTGTGGTGAGATTGGTGACACCACCGCTGCTCTGGACGGGGGATCCTGGGAGTGATGACAGGGAGCAGCCTGGATGTTAGTTCTCCCCTCCGTGGGTAGGGGGTTGGTTGTCCCGGGGCCCGGTGATGGGGTAGGGATGGATGGCAGGCGGGTTACGGGGTGTCACGCTCCCCGGCTCCCCTGCCACGCTCCCCGGCTCCCCTGCCACGCTCCCCGGCTCACCTGCCTCGCTCCCCGGCTCCTCTGCCAGGCGTCCCCCGCTCCACAGCCTCCATGCTCCAGCACCTGCGGTCCCCAGGCAGCCCGGTCCCCGCTCCCGGCGCCCGTCGACATCCCTACTCCAGCCCGGCTCTTCTGCCTCCTGTTCACCGCTCCCTGCTCTGGCTTCTGGCACCCGGGCCTCGCGCATGCGCATTAGGGCGCGCGCGCGGTCATTGACCCTCTCTTAAAGGGCCAGCGTCCACTGACAGGATATTGAACACACAGGTACAGGGTATAAAGGGGTTTAATGTCCAAGTGGGCGGGGCCTGTTCTTCATGTTTTCTGAGCTAGGAGTCAGGTCTCCTTGTGTCTGTGATATACTCACCTATCTCTCTCGTAGAGCCGAACCTGCCTCGCCAACCGGTCCTGACGATACCCGAACCCCGAACGGTGACGGCCTGCCATCCTGTCAGCTCCTGCCATCTCCGATCCCTGTGGTGACCCGTCTTCTCGCTCCATTGGTTCCGGATTCTGCCTGACGACATCTCGGCCTCCGAACCTGAGCTCCGTCACCCGGACTACCATCAGAGACCCCGTGGTCCCAGGGACTTCTTTACTCCACTCCTCTAAACGGACTGTCCTGCTAGTGTCCCGGCTACCGGGCACCTTGCCCTCGGTGAGGTGTTCAGCCCAGTGGATCCACCTCCTGGGTCTGCCCGTCCACCTGGCCCTAACAGTAAGAACAGGCCATGGATCCCACCGAAGCACTAGCGGCCTTGCAGCAGGAACTCACATGCCAGCGCGAGACCCAGACCCGCATGCTGAACTTCATGTCTTCTGTGGATACCCGCCTGAACACGCTACAAGCGACGGCCACATGCTTGGCATCTCAGGTTTCCGCGGTACAATCCACGGCCACAGCTCCCGTGGCAGCCTCCTCGGATGCTTCCAGACTTCGTTTGGCTTCACCACCCCGGTACGCCGGAGATCCCAAGACCTGCAGGGGATTCCTAAACCAGTGCTCACTTCATTTCAAGCTGCTTCCGCACTTGTTTGCCTCCGACCAAGCCAAGGTGGCGTTTGTGATGTCACATCTAGAGGGTGAGGCACTGGCCTGGATGAACCCCTTGTGGGAAAAAGAGGACCCTGTGACTACCAACATCCAGGACTTCCTGCAGGCATTCAGAAACACATTTGACGAACCTGGACATGCCGCTGCATCCGCCTCATCACTCCTCAGGCTACGTCAGGGGACCATGACGGTGGGGCAGTATGCCATTCGCTTCCGCACTTTGGCCTCAGAATTGGGGTGGAACAATGAAGCCCTCACCGCCGCCTTCTGGGAAGGACTCTCCAGCCGTTTTAAGAACGAGCTGGCAGGCCGCGATGTTCCTTCCACCCTCGATGCCCTGATCGCACTAGCCACCCGCGTGGACCTCAGATTCCAGGAACGATCCAAAGAGGTGTCCCGTGAGAGACGTCCGATACGGCATTCCTCTCCTCTGCAGAAGCCCGCCGTACTTCAGTCAGCGTCGTCTGGTGTCTCTGTCCACGAGCCCATGCAGATTGACCGTTTGCGGCAGTCCGAACAACGCCGAGCAGAACGGCTCGCCAAGGGCCTCTGCTTCTACTGCGGAAAGGGCACACATCTTCTACGCTCCTGTCCAGAGAGGCCGGGAAACTCCAAAGCCTAGGGTTGGTAGGAGAGGCCACCCTAGGTGCTGGGACTCTCTCAGACCCGGTTACGTGGACTGTTCAAGTGACAACGGGAGAGACGCGGTTCACGGCCGAGGCGTACCTCGATTCCGGGGCAGCAGGCAATTTCATCCAGCAGGCTACGGTGGACAAGTACCAGGTGCCTGTTACTCCACTCGACAAACCCCTCGTGATCGCCTCTGTAGATGGGAGACCCCTCTCTGACACCATCTCGTGGATCACCAAGCCGGTGGAACTACGTATCGGTGTCCTGCAGACCGAGAACATCGCTCTCTACGTCCTCCCACACATGTCCCATCAAATCCTGCTGGGACTCCCCTGGTTACGGACACACGAACCGTCAGTCAGCTGGGGTACTGGTGAAATCACCCGATGGGGCTCCTCTTGCCACGAGAATTGGCTGAAGACTATACAGCCCATCCGACGACCTCCGGTTCCGGAGTCCCTACCGGGACTGCCCTCGGCCTATTGGTCCTTCGCGGACGTCTTTGATAAAAAGGAATCAGAGGTACTTCCGCCACATCGTCCTTATGACTGTGCCATTGACCTACTCCCGGGAACTACACCACCTCGAGGACGGATATATCCGCTGTCTCCTGCTGAAACTAGGGCCATGTCTGCCTACATCACGGAGAACCTAGCAAGGGGATTCATTCGGAGGTCCTCCTCTCCTGCTGGAGCAGGCTTCTTCTTCGTTAAGAAGAAAGAGGGAGATCTACGCCCATGCATTGACTACCGGGGATTGAACCAAATCACCGTGAAAAATAAATATCCCCTGCCGCTCATCCCCGAATTGTTTGATCGGCTTAGAGGAGCTCGTGTGTTTACCAAGTTGGATCTTCGGGGTGCCTACAACCTGGTCCGCATCCGCTCTGGGAACGAATGGAAGACCGCATTCAATACTCGCGATGGGCACTATGAATACTGTGTGATGCCCTTCGGCCTCTGTAACTCACCAGCAGTGTTTCAGGAATTGGTGAACGACGTGTTCCGGGACCTTCTCTACGTCTGTGTGGTGGTGTATCTTGACGATATCCTGGTCTTCTCTCCGGACCTCCAGACCCACAGAGAGAACGTGCAGCTGGTACTACAAAGACTGAGAGAGAATCGCCTGTACGCCAAGTACGAGAAGTGTGTATTCGAGCAGTCTTCTCTTCCCTTCGTGGGTTACGTAATCTCCGATACTGGTCTGCAGATGGACCCGGAGAAGGTCTCTTCCATTCTCAACTGGCCCCCTCCTTCTGGACTGAAGGCAATCCAACGCTTTCTGGGATTCGCAAACTATTATCGTCAGTTCATCCCTCACTTCTCTGCTCTGACTGCACCTCTCTCCGCCTTGACCAAGAAGGGGGCTAATCCAAAGGACTGGTCACCTGCGGCCGACGCCGCGTTTGGCTCCCTGAAACAGGCATTTGCTTCTTCCCCTGTGCTTCACCGTCCTGAGTTAAACCGACAGTTTATCTTGGAGGTGGATGCCTCCTCCTCGGGAGCCGGAGCAGTGCTCATGCAGAAGTCCTCCTCCGGGAAGATGGTTACTTGCGGTTTCCTCTCCAAGAGCTTCTTAGCGCCTGAACGCAACTACACCATCGGTGACCGAGAGCTATTGGCAGTCAAACTGGCTCTGGAGGAATGGCGCTACCTTCTGGAGGGAGCAGTGTACCCCGTGATCATTTACACGGACCACAAGAACCTGGAATACCTGCGGTCCGCTCAGCGGCAGAACCCACGGCAGGCCAGGTGGTCCTTGTTCTTTGCCAGGTTCGATTTTCAGCTCCATTTTCGACCCGCGGACAAGAATGTAAGAGCAGATGCCTTGTCCAGGTCATTCATGCCCATGGAGCAGGAGGAGGAGACATCCCAGCCCATCATCTGTCCTAGTAAGATCATTCCGGTGGCTCCTGTCACCCTGGCCCAGATACCACCTGGGAAGACCTATGTCTCTGAGACTGACAGGAAAAAAGTGTTGCACTGGGGCCATGCCTCGAAAATAGCCGGCCATGCTGGTCAGAAGAAAACATGGAGTACAATTGTACGTCACTACTGGTGGCCATCCCTTCGCACGGATGTTGCTTCTTTTGTCTCAGCCTGCTCCTCTTGTGCCAGGAACAAGACGCCCAAACACCTGCCATATGGTCGTCTTCTGCCTCTGCCTATACCCTCCATTCCATGGCAACACATTGCGATGGACTTTATTACAGACTTGCCCCTGTCCTCCGGACACACAGTCATATGGGTCGTGGTGGATCGGTTCTCCAAAATGGCTCATTTCGTCCCTATGGCTGGACTGCCCTCTGCCCATGAACTCGCTGACGCTTACATACAGCACATCTTCCGGTTGCATGGCTTTCCATCACACATTGTGTCCGACAGAGGAACTCAGTTTTCCTCCCGCTTCTGGAGGGCTCTCTGCAAACATCTGGGAGTGACTCTGGACTTTTCTTCAGCCTACCATCCTCAGTCGAATGGCCAAGTGGAACGAGTCAATCAGATCTTGACCTCCTTCTTACGTCACTACGTTAACGCCCATCACGACGACTGGTCCACGCTTCTTCCTTGGGCTGAATTCTCCCATAACCACCACGTCAGTGAGTCCTCCTCCAGCTCTCCCTTCCATGTCATTTACGGACTTCAGCCCTCCTTCCCATTACCTGTATCCTCTTCCTCGGATGTCCCTGCTGCTGATGCCGTAGTCCGTGACTTTAGAACAATTTGGGACTCTGTCAAGACGTCCCTTGGACGTGCTTCCCTGCGGATGAAGAGACACGCAGACAAGAGGTGTCTGGATCCTCCCTGTTTCTCTCCAGGAGATCTGGTCTGGCTTGCTTCCAAATACGTCCGATTGAAGCTACCATCATACAAGCTGGGTCCTCGCTACATCGGGCCGTTTAAAGTCCTCAGCACATTAAATGAGGTCTCCTACAAGCTGCAGCTCCCGGCCACGATGAGGATACCCAACTCCTTCCACGTCTCCCTGCTCAAGCCGGTTGTCCTTGGTCCCTTCTCCGCTGCTGCCAGTTCTGCTCCTCCCCCTATTGCTGATGATGACATCTATGCGGTAAGGGATATCGTGGCCATGAAAACCGTACGGGGCCGACAGTTCTTCCTGGTAGACTGGGCAGGGTATGGTCCTGAGGATAGGTCCTCCCCTGATATGTGCCTTCCTGTCCCGGTTGCGGGGAGGGGGGCGTGGGGGAGGGGGTACTGTCACGCTCCCCGGCTCCCCTGCCACGCTCCCCGGCTCCCCTGCCACGCTCCCCGGCTCCCCTGCCACGCTCCCCGGCTCATCTGCCTCGCTCCCCGGCTCCTCTGCCAGGCGTCCCCCGCTCCACAGCCTCCATGCTCCAGCACCTGCGGTCCCCAGGCAGCCCGGTCCCCGCTCCCGGCGCCCGTCGGCATCCCTGCTCCAGCCCGGCTCTTCTGCCTCCTGTTCACCGCTCCCTGCTCTGGCTTCTGGCACCTGGGCCTCGCGCATGCGCATTAGGGCGCACGCACGGTCATTGACCATCTCTTAAAGGGCCAGCGTCCACTGACAGGATATTGAACACACAGGTACAGGGTATAAAGGGGTTTAATGTCCAAGTGGGCGGGGCCTGTTCTTCGTGTTTTCTGAGCTAGAAGTCAGGTCTCCTTGTGTCTGTGATATACTCACCTATCACTCTCGTAGAGCCGATCCTGCCTTGCCAACAGGTCCTGACGATACCCGAACCCCGAACGGTGACGGCCTGCCATTCCGTCAGCTCCTGCCATCTCCGATCCCTGTGGTGACCCGTCTTCTCGCTCCATTGGTTCCGGACTCTGCCTGACGACATCTCGGCCTCCGAACCTGAGCTCCGTCACCCAGACTACCATCAGAGACCCCGTGGTCCCAGGGACTTCTTTACTCCACTCCTCTAAATGGACTGTCCTGCTAGTGCCCCGGCTACCGGGCACCTTGCCCTCGGTGAGGTGTCCAGCCCAGTGGATCCACCTCCTGGGTCTGCCCGTCCACCTGGCCCTAACACGGGGCCTGGTGAGGTGCAGGGTCGCGGGGACAGCGCTGTGCCGTATGGCACGGTGGTACTTACTCAGCCAATGATGTACACAGAGTCTCTGGTAAAATAAACGGCTGGATGGACGGGTCCCACAGACGGCTGCGGTGTTTCTCCTCCCGGCAGGTTGATGGTGACTGCCTTTCCCTGCACCTGTGTAACGTGTACGGTTCCAATGGGTTCCCACCGGTAACCCGCTCCCCAGCTTGGATGGGTGCTGAAGGAGCCCCTTTTGCCCGCAGGCTCTGGCCCTGGGAACTTTAGCCTTGGTGGTGACTGTGTTTCCCTCTCTCGGTTGGACTGTTGCCTTCTGTCGGGACTTGGCTGCTGGGAAACCCAAGAGGTTCCCTTCGCTAACGGATTTGGCAAATTCACGGTGACTCCTAGCCTTGCCGGGGTCCGTAAGCCCCTGCCGGATGGTGCTGGCTTCTCTTTGCGTACCGGTCCGGTACCGCTGGGCCACCGCCCATCCACGGTCCTTACGGCAAGCTCCAATAGGCCACTCCTGCAGACGGTCACCACCGTCTGCCAACCTTGCTGATCCGTCCAGGCCACACACCCGGACCACTTTCTGTCTGCTCCTCTACCACTTTCCTTCCTTCCACTTTCACTTCCAAAACTCAACTCCTCTACTTTTCCCGCCTCCAGGACTGTGAACTCCTCGGTGGGCGGGACCAACCACCTGGCCCACCCCCTGGTGTGAACATCAGCCCCTGGAGGAAGGCAACAAGGGTTTTTGTCTGACTTTGGTGTGCCTGACCGGGAGTGTGGGGTGTGTTAGTGTTGTTCTGTGACGACCTGGCTTGTCCAGGGCGCCACATTCCCCCTTAGTAAAACGCAGACCGTCCGCGGGCTGCCCGTCCATTACCAGTTTTATTTTCACAAACTGAAAAATATAAACGGTCAACAGGTTACAATTATAATAACATCTTCCCACATCGGGAGGCATGGTTACTTAAATGTTGCTAAACGGTAACGGCTTCCACTCTCTCCCACCCAAGCAACCTGGCCCTGATGCTGCCCCTAAGCAAATGGGCAGCACCCCTTGACCCCAGTCCAGCACAAGTTACCCAAGCGGGTTCTGTCCTTTTCAGGGGACCCACGTCCATGGGGACCCTCTGAAACCCCCGGAGGATCGCCACCGGTTGCGGTAGTGGCGGGCCTGGGCCATCTCTTCCCTCCAGGCCCATCCTCCAAATCAGCCTCTCCGGAGGCGGTCACGGTAAAGCCATAAAACTTTTTTATTTACATACCACAAGTTCGTGGTTGCCATGCCAGTTCTCGAGCTTGTCCGTAGCAGTTTCTACGCATTGATTGCAAATAGTCCCCATGGGGACAGCAGTGCTTCGTAGCCAACAGGCTACCACAAACAAAACTGTAGGGTCCCAACGGAGACTTGCCGTAGGGTCCCAACGGGGACTCTTAGCTAGGTCCCAGGGGCCATCAACAACACCTGGCTCCGGTACAGCTTACTCCTGCAGCTTTCCCACAGTCCACCATCGAACAGCACGAGCCCCCAACGCTACCCTCACACAGGGGTGACACTGTCCCACAGGACTCCATTTTCAGCTGCCGATGATGCGGGTACCACTGCTCCTCCAACCGGACTACTTAGCCTTGAGGGCCGTCTAGAACGTCAGTAGAGTCCCAATGGGGACCGACAGCAAGGTAACCGGGAACTGCTACCATGCTTTAACTTTTTTTACTTAATCAGCAATCCCGCGGCGCAGCTGCTTTTGCTGCCGCTCCCGGTGCGGAGCACTTTCTGCTTGCTCCGGTTCAGGCAGTGTGGGGGAAGGGCCCAGCCGGAGTCCCCCTGTGCCGGCTATGACCGGTACCTTCGGTAATGAGGGACCCCGCTGTGACATTGGCTGCTCTGCCTCCTGGCAGCTGCATCCCCGCCGTGCCTCCGGTGCATCTTTGCTGACGGGCTCAGCCTTCGGCTTCTTCCATGGAAGCGGATCAGGGCGGTCACGAGCTTCTGCTGCAGGTCGGTCCGCCGGGGCGGATTGGCAGGATACCGCTACCAGTGGTGGTGGTAGCGGGCCTAGTGGCGGGGCAGCAGCAGCCAACACGGGTAGCGGGGGAGGTAGCAGGGCGAGCGGGTATGGACCGGATCCCTCGGCCGCGATGACCAACCCACTAGGGGTGCAGGGGCGTGGGTCACCTACCCTCCCTTCCAAGACTCCCTCCACCTCGCGTCTCCGTATGGCCGCCACCACTTCCGCCACGTCGGCCTACAACTCCTCCAGAAGGAGCTGCATGCGGACCTGCAGACGGCTGCTTAGCTGGACGGTCCGGACTTCCACCCACGCTGCGGTGCCAGGTGCGGGGACCACGGTGTTGTCGGTCGGACTCAGCATCTTTAGCAGCGGCCTCTTCCAGGAACCAGTGAATGACCGCAGGGTCCTGGCGTCCCTGCTTCCATAGCCGCGGGCTACATGCGGCCAGACGCCATCAGTCCCCTTTAGTGTCTCTCTGGCACCTCCTCTACAGGCGCGGGGTTTTGACTTTCGCGCCTCCACTTCTCGGAAAGACGCTCGAGCGGGGACTTTTCGCGCCCAAAATGGCGGCTTCTCCAAATTTTCGGCCGGACACCTCCGGCGGTCACAAGGCGCACCTCTACCAGACGGCAGAGCGGTAAGATCCTGTTCGTGACGCCAAGTTGTCACGGGCGGAGGAGGGGACGCTGCACTCTCCCACTGCTCGGGTCCGGCTGCTGCTGCTCGGTGGTGGCTCGAGCTGTGGGCCGGATCCCAGGGACTCGAGCGGCGTTCCTCGCCCGTGAGTGAAAAGGGGAATTTGATTGTGGGGGTTTGGTATTGTCCGTGACGCCACCCACGGTTGTGGTGAGATTGGTGACACCACCGCTGCTCTGGACGGGGGATCCCGGGAGCGATGACAGGGAGCAGCCTGGATGTTAGTTCTCCCCTCCGTGGGTAGGGGGTTGGTTGTTCCGGGGCCCGGTGATGGGGTAGGGATGAATGGCAGGCGGGTTACGGGGCCTGGTGAGGTGCAGGGTCACGGTGGCAGCGCTGTGCCGTATGGCACGGTGGTACTCACTCAGCCAATGATGTACACAGAGTCTCCAGTAAAACAAACGGCTGGATGGACGGGTCCCACAGACGGCTGCGGTGTTTCTCCTCCCGGCAGGTTGATGGTGACTGCCTTTCCCTGCACCTGTGTAACGTGTACGGTTCCAATGGGTTCCCACCGGTAACCCGCTCCCCAGCTTGGATGGGTGCTGAAGGAGCCCCTTTTGCCTGCAGGCTCTGGCCCTGGGAACTTTAGCCTTGGTGGTGACTGTGTTTCCCTCTCTCGGTTGGACTGTTGCCTTCTGTTGGGACTTGGCTGCTGGGAAACCCAGGAGGTTTCCTTCGCTAACGGATTTGGCAAATTCACGGCGACTCCTAGCCTTGCCGGGGTCCGTAAGCCCCTGCCGGATGGTGCTGGCTTCTCTTTGCGTACCGGTCCGGTACCGCCACCGCCTGTCCACGGTCCTTACGGCAAGCTCCAATAGGCCACTCCTGCAGACGGTCACCACCGTCTGCCAACCTTTCTGATCCGTCCGGGCCACACACCCGGACCACTTTCTGTCTGCTCCTCTACCACTTTCCTTCCTTCCACTTTCACTTCCAAAACTCAACTCCTCTACTTTTCCCGCCTCCAGGACTGTGAACTCCTCGGTGGGCGGGACCAACCGCCTGGCCCACCCCCTGGTGTGAACATCAGCCCCTGGAGGAAGGCAACAAGGGTTTTTGCCTGACTTTGGTGTGCCTGACCGGGAGTGTGGGGTGTGTTAGTGTTGTTCTGTGATGACCTGGCTTGTCCAGGGCGCCACACATTCAAGTGTGGATTCACTGTGCCATAGGGCTGGACTTAGCCTGGGTGTAACTAAGCGGCTACCTTGTTTTCATTAGAGCCTCTGACGGTGAAGTTAGGCCAGTGTTAGAAGGTAGCCACCAGGTACCATTCCAGGGCAGTCCCATGGACTGCGGCAGCTGAGCCCAGAGGTTTAGCAATGCAGGTATGGATTGCTGGCTGGACAACAGGAGCTGAATGGCGGGTACTGGCAGGTGTGGCAGGTTCAGAAAGGTATGGCAGGTTCAGGCATGGATGGCTGGTTCCGGCATGGACGGCAGATTCAGGCAAGTAGAGCTGGTACTGGCAAAGATGGCAGGTTCAGGCAGGTATGGCTGCTATTGGCAGGTGCAGCAGGAACCTGGCACAGACAGAGAGCACGTATACTGGATACTGGACAGGATAAGGATACAAGAATAGGAATGTGCACAGTAGTACAGGGTCAGGAATAGAGTTGAGCGCGGTTCTAGGTTCGAGGTTCTCCAGTTCTAGGCTCGAGTTATTTTGGGGGCTGTTCGAGATCGAACTAGAACTTGAGCTTTTTGCAAAAGCTCGATAGTTCTAGATACGTTCGAGAACGGTTCTAGCAGCAAAAAGCAGGGCTTTTTACAGCTACAGTGTGCAGGAGCCATCGCTGGCAGCCTGCCAGAAGCTGGTAACCAAGATAAACATCTAGTATCCAACCAAAGCGCTTTGGTTAGTAACCCGATGTTTATCCTAGTTACGTGCAGGAAGCCCACACTTCCCCGCTCAGCTCGCTCCGCCCCCTCCTGCACGCGGCATGTACACACGTACACACACACACACACACACACACACACATGGTCCCGCTCGGCTTACCTGCGGTGATGAAGTCCCGCCATCCCGACCTCAGCGCTGTCACTGTCCTCCATGGCCACCGCTTGTCACATCACCTCTCGCTTCCGACCCGAGACTGACTAGCGGTGACGTCACGGGCCTCTCGCGATACTTGGTGTGAAGGCGGCGGTCATTGAACTCAGTGACAGGGGCTGTCAGTGTGCTGGAGATCAGCGCAGGTAATGTACCTCGCTGACAGCAGCACTTGTCATGCCCTGCAGTGACCTGGGCTGACCCATTGATGTTAGCTCAGGTCACTGCATTGCTCTCCCAGCCAATGGGGAACATCCTGCTCTTCATTGACTGGGACAGTGTGGATCGTCATGGCAACCCCTTGGATTACACCAGACCTGGATTTGTTTTTCATTCTAATAAATTGGTTAAAGAGGGAATGTTTTGGGGAGTGTTTTTTCAAATAAAAATGTGTTTGTCGTCTATTTTTTTTTATTACTGACTGGGTTGGTGATGTCGGGTATCTGATAGACGCCTGACCTCACCAACCCCAGGGCTTGATGCCAGGTGACATTACACATCTGGTATTAACCCCATATATTACCCCGTTTGCCACCGAACCAGGGCGCGGGATGAGCTGGGGCGAAGCACCAGGATTGGCGCATCTAATGGATGCGCCACTTCTGGGGCGGCTGCGGCCTGCTATTTTTAGGCTGGGGAGAGCCCAATAACCATGGACCTCCCTAGTCTGAGAATATCAGGCCCCAGCTGTCTGCTTTACCTTGGCTGGTGATCCAATTTTGGGGGACCCCTACGTGTTTTTTTTCGTAATTATTTATTTAATTTAAAATAACAGCGTGGGGTGCCCTCAGTTTTGGATTACCAGCCAAGGTGAGGTTGCCAGCTGTGGTCTGCACGCTGCAGCCGTCTGCTTTACCCTAGCTGGCTACAAAACTAGGGGGAACCCTACGTCATTTTTTTTTTCATTTTTTGGCTAAATACAAACCTAAGCACCCCTTAGTGCCACATGAAAGGCACCAAAGGGTGCTCCACTTTTTCTCCACTTTTTCTCCATTTTTTCTCCACTTTTTCTACATTTTTTCTCCACTTTTTCTACATTTTTTTCTCCACTTTTTCTCCACTTTTTCTCCACTTTTTCTCCACTTTTTCTCCATTTTTTTCTCCACTTTTTCTCCACTTTTTCTCCACTTTTTCTCCACTTTTATACCACTTTTTCTACATTTTTTTCTCCACTTTTTCTACATTTTTTTCTCCACTTTTTCTCCACTTTTTCTACATTTTTTTCTCCACTTTTTCTCCACTTTTTCTCCACTTTTTCTCCATTTTTTTCTCCACTTTTTCTCCACTTTTTCTCCACTTTTTCTCCACTTTTATACCACTTTTTCTCCATTTTTTTCTCCACTTTTTCTCCACTTTTTCTCCACTTTTTCTTCATTTTTTTCTCCACTTTTTCTCCACTTTTTCTCCATTTTTTTCTCCACTTATTCTCCACTTTTTCTCCACTTATTCTCCACTTTTTCTCCACTTTTTCTCCATTTTTTCTCCATTTGTTCTCCATTTTTTCTCCATTTTTTCTCCACTTTTTCTCCACTTTTTCTCCACTTTTTCTCCATTTTTTTCTCCACTTTTTCTCCACTTTTTCTCCACTTTTTCTCCATTTTTTTCTCCACTTTTTCTCCACTTTTTCTCCACTTTTTCTCCATTTTTTTCTCCACTTTTTCTCCACTTTTTCTCCACTTTTTCTCCACTTTTTCTCCATTTTTTCTCCACTTTTTCTCCATTTTTTTCTCCATTTTTTCTCCACTTTTTCTCCACTTTTTCTCCATTTTTTTCTCCATTTTTTCTCCACTTTTTCTCCATTTTTTCTCCGTTCTTTTTCTATGGTCGGTCTACCCATTAGCTCTGCCATGCATACTGTAGCTCTACACCTACTGCACATGTTACTTTATGATTGACATCTCTTTCGTACCAGAGCTGTCTAAGCCTACTCTGACCCCATATTTGTCATTACTATATTGTCCTTGTACTGTATTATGACATTTGTATCATGTGTTTCATTTCTTGCTGTGTCGCAATTGTTTTGCTGCATCCCAATTGTACCTCTACATTGTTCGAGTTTATGTTATTGTTCTCTCACTCTTATGTGATACTGATTATTGTCATTTTTCATGATTACATGCAGATAAGTCCAATCTGACGAAGGCTCAGGCCGAAACGTCATTTGTAACTTGTTTTGGACAAAAACATATATGCTTATGAAAAAAAATTTTTTCTTACTACAGACCAATAAAGAGTGATTTTGCATTACTATCCGTTGTGACTTACTGACTTAGTCTGGGAGATTTAGAGTGCCGAGGTTACTCACTAATTTTATCTATTATTACCTCTGAGCACCTATATACCAGTGAGCAGAGCTTCCTCTACAGTAGTTCTCCTGATTAGGCATGCCCTTACCTCATGAGCAGGGCATTGCAGCTTTGGTAGCAACCATTACGACATGGACTCTGCTGCTGTGGACCCGAGAAGAGTGAGTGCAGATTCATTGCACCCACACTCCTCACATGAAGGGTCCGCACTCCTAGAAAATGGGGGATACGTTCCCTGAGTGTCTCCCCACCATACTCTAGACGGTCCAGAGTCGTCGTGGGACCCCTTTAATTTTTTTTCTTACAATAAATTGGTGAAAGAGGAAATGTTTTGGGGACTGTTTTTTCAAATAAATTTCTTTTGTCGATTTTTTTTTTTGTTAGTACTGACAGTTTATGATGTTGGGTATCTAATAGACGCCATGACATCACAAACTGCTGGGCTTGATCTCAGGTTACTTTACAGCTAGTATCAACCCGATTTATTACCCCGTTTGCCACTGCACCAGGGCACGGGATGAGCTGGGGTGAAGCGCCAGGATTGGCGCATCTAGTGGATGCGCCACGTCTGGGGTGCCTGCTGCCTGCTATTTTTAGGCTGTGAAGGCCCAATAACTATGGACCTTCCCACCCTGAGAATACCAGGCCACAGCTGTCCGCTTTACCTTGGCTGGTGATCCAATTTGGGGGGGACCCTACTTTTATTGTGTAATTATTAATATTTATAAAATAATTATAAAAAAGAGCCTGAGGGGACCTCCACATTGGATCCCCAACCACGGTAAAGCTGCCAGCTGTGGTTTTCAGGCTACAGCCGTCTGCTTTACCCTAGCTGGTTATCAAAAATGGGGGGACCCAACGTCATTTTTTTTTTTAACTTTTTTTTAAATATAAAAAATTAATGGGCTTCCCTGTATTTTGATTGCAAACCAAGGTAACGGCAGGCAGATGGGGGTGGCAACCCATAGCTGTCTGCTTTATCTGCGCTGAGAATCAAAAATACCGCGGAGCGCTACGTCATTTTTTTAAAGATTTATTTTTACAGCACTGTGATGTCCAGCAATCAAAATACAGGGAAGCCCATTTTATTTTTAGTTATTTAAATAAATAATTAAAAAAAATATATATGGGCTCCCCCTGCATTTTTTGTATTGCTAGCTAACGGTAATCCAAGCAGCTACTGGCTGCTAACCCCCACTGCTTGGTGTTACCTTCACTGGCAATGGAAAATCCAGGGAAGCATTTTTTTTTTTTTTGCCAAAAAACTACAAAAAAAGGACGTGAGCTTCGCCATTTTTTTGTATGCTAGCCAGGTATAGCAGGCAGGTGCTGGAAGAGTTGGATACAGCGCCAGAAGATGGCGCTTCTATGAAAATGCCATTTTCTGAGGCGGCTGCAGACTGCAATTCGCAGCAGTGGGGCCCAGAAAGCTCAGGCCAACCTGTGCTGCGGATTCTAATCTCCAGCTGCCTAGTTGTACCTGGCTGGACACAAAAATGGGGCGAAGCCTACGTCATTTGTTTTCTAATTATATCATGAAATTCATGAAATAATAAAAAAAGGGCTTCCCTTTATTTTTGGTTCCCAGCCGGGTACAAATAGGCAACTGGGGGTTGGGGGCAGCCGTACCTGCCTGCTGTACCTGGCTAGCATACAAAAATATGGCGAAGCCCACATAATTTTTTCAGGGGGCAAAAAACTTCTGCATACAGTCCTGGATGGAGTATGCTGAGCCTTGTAGTTCTGCAGCTGCTATCTGTCTGTATGGAGAAGAGCAGACAGCAGCTGCAGAACTACAAGGCTCAGCATACTCCATCCAGGACTGTATGCAGAATTTTTTTGCCCACCAAAAAAATGACGTGGGCTTCGCCATATTTTTGTATGCTAGCCAGGTACAGCAGGCAGCCACGGGCTGCCTCCAACCCCCAGTTGCCTATTTGTACCCGGCTGGGAACCAAAAATATAGGGAAGCCCGTTTTTTTTTAATTATTTCACTTATTTCATGAAATAATTAAAAAACAAATGACGTGGGCTTCGCCCCATTTTTGTGTCCATCCGGGTACAACTAGGCAGCTGGGGATTGGAATCCGCAGCACAGGTTAGGTTTCTGGGCGCCTCTGCTGCGGATTTCAGTCCGCAGCCGTCCCAGAAAATGGCGCTCTCATAGAAGCGCCATCATCTGGCGCTGTATCCAACTCTTCCAACAGCCCTGGAGCCGGGTGGCTTGTTGGGTAATCATGAGTTAATACTGGCTTTGTTTTACTAGCCAATATTAAGCCAGAGATTCTTAATGTCAGGCACATTTGACCCGGCCATTAAGAATCTCCAATAAAGGGTTAAAAAAAACCACCACACAGAGAAAAAATACTTTAATAGAAATAAATACACAGACACATTAGAGACTCCATCTTTATTACCCCCTGTCAGCCCTCCACGATCCTGCTCTTCTGTCTTCTTTTTTTCTAGTGTAGTAGTAGTGACGATTGTAGTGAGGATGAGGTTCACCAGCTCATCACTTGGGGCTGGGGAACCTCATCCTCACTACAATCCTCACTACAATCGGGAAGCAGCGTGCAGCCTTCACTCCGTGAGTGATCAGTGCTGCTAGCGGTACCAGCGGTAACGCTGACAGACGCGTTACCATAGCAACGGTGCTCTCGGAGCCGCGGTTAGCGGTGACGTCACCGCTAACTGCGTTGCTATGGCAACGGTGATCTCCGTTAATGACCGGCTGTGTCAGCCGGTCCCTAACGGAACGGGGAGTCGACCGTGTGCTAGAGCATGTCGCCGGTACACGGCGATACACATATGTGCACCGTGTACCGGAGAGATGCACTCGCAGGTCCTACATGACGCGTCATAGTCATGTGACCATTCTGTAGCCAATGAGATAATAGCCACGTGACTGGTCACATGGCTATTTTGACGTCACGATAGGTCCTGCATCTCTGCTGGCAGTGCCGTCACCGGGAGGATTCAGCGATCATCGGATGGAATAGCGGCAGGAGACAGAGTGCAGAAGGGATCGCGAGGACCGGTAAGTGTTATGGCAATGTTTATTAACTGTTTGTGTAGATTTATAATGCATTTTTATGTGTTTGTGATTGCCTCCCATTATAGCCTATTGGTTCGAGTTCGGTTCGTCGAACGTTCGACGAACCGAACTCGAACGGGACCCCCGTTCGGCAAACCGACCTCGAGCCGAACCGCGACCAGTTCGCTCATCTCTAGTCAGGAACCTGGTTGCAAAGGCGCCTCCCAAAGGGAGAGGTTGCCCTAAATACATAATGATTTACTGGAGGCATGCCCTAATTGGGAGAAGTGCTAAATCTAGTGCAGTGCAGGGACGTTGCTGTTGGTGTTACGACACATTGCCCAGTAAGTGATACATCAGTGGAATCAGGGTCTCTGTCTCTACATTATACTACACTCAGATTACATAGTAAAAACCTGGTGATAGATTTCCTTTAATAATTATTGTTATTTATATGACAGTATACAAATAGATTTCTAACTTGTCTTTTATCCTTAGTAGTAGATTTTATATTATTCCTAAAGAATTCAAATTATTTATCTCATTTAATTCCAAGGAAATGTGATTTTAAACATAAATAGTTGTTAAATAAACTGTAAAATCCAAGTGACCAACAATGCAGTTTAAAAAGGAAGTAAGCATTTTACATTATATAGAAAAGTACAGCTATGTGTAAATAAGCACTGCAGTTAGTTGATGACATCCGGGGTCTGTTACTTCAATAGTACATTAATACTTCATACCAAACCACCTCCCTACAACGCAAGCACTATACTCACCTGAGAGTTCTTGTTGGCATGGCTGGTGTGCCACCAGAATACATCTTGGAGAACCAACTTAGTTTCATTGCCTTTAATAAAAGTAATAATCTTGCATCTACAGCTGTGTTGAAAAAATATTTTCTCTTCCAAAAAGGAAAATAAAAAGCTGCTTTCTTATAAATTATTAATTTAATTTAGTTCCACAGCATGCTCAAATTAGCAAATTAATTAGCAATGTTGGTAGATGTACCATTCCTGTTGTCACTTCAATTGTAGTTCTACCCCTAGGTTATATGTGACCTATATAGTGACTTCAAGTAATTAGTATCTAAAGAAAGTCTTAATTTATTCAAAACCATAACTATCTGTGCAACACTTATGTCTGAATTCCTAAATTTTCTGTCTGAATTCATGTTTTCTGGATTTAATTTAAATACTAAGGTCTGATTACAGACAACGGAGAGTCCTGGGGTCAATTTATGGAGCAGAACATCGGCTTCTCAACCACATTCCCATGTACTATGAGTCAAAGTTAAGAAACAGAGGACACTTGAGAAAAAAGAGAATGTGTGTCCGTCGCTAGTGTTGATTGTTGTAATGTAAGTGTAATGACCAGAGGTCCGAATGAGATCCAGCGAGCCACAAACCGAGGAACAGAAATACCACACTTTATTTTCTTAAAAAGGGAGGAAGGGACTCAAGATAAGACACAGTTTTCTACATTGTAACTTCTATGCCTAACATACACACACACAGACACACACACAGACACACACACACACACACACACATACATCATACATATGCACACACACATACATATATACACACACACACACATACATACATACATACACACACACACAAACACACACTATACGCCAGGGTCAGCGTGTTAGTTCTAGACTCAAATAAGGGATAGTCGTTCACTAACACAACAGCAGATGGAGTGTAAATTAATTGAGTGTACTCTCAAGATAAACTCTGTTATCACATGCCATCTTATAAATGTGACGCCCCTGGACTAGTCCGGTCGCCACAGGGTACTGCATGCTCTTTATTTCTAGAGCAGGACTCAACTCCCCATGGTTCTGGGTTCCCAACCTATAATACTGCCTTCATCAGCATCCAAAATCCCAATCACACCTTACACCACACCCTGTCAGACACACCAGTGGGCTGCTAAGCTGGAATAGGGCTGCCCACCTAGGGGTTGGGCAGACTGATGGGAGGGAAGAAGAGAGGAAGTAAGGGAGTAGAGATGAGCAAGCCTCTAGAGGCTCGAGTTCGGTTCAGTTCATTGAACGGAGGCCGCGTTCGAGTTCGGTTCGGCGAGCCGTTCGACGAACCTCTCGAACCCCATTGAAAACAATGGGAGGCAATCACAAACACATAAAAACACATTATAAATGTACACATACAGTTAATAAACATTGCCATTACACTTACCAGTCCCCGCGATGCGTCCAGCACTCTGTCTCCTTTCGCTTTTGCTTCTGATCTCTGCGCCCTCCCGGTAACCAGCACTGATGATAGGACCTTCCATGGCAACAAAATAGCCATGTGATCAGTCACGTGTCTATTATCTCATTGGCTACAGACTGCTCACATGACTATAAAATCATGCTAGGTCATGTCAGTGCATCTCTCCGGTAAGCGATGCTCATTTGAGCATGTCCTTTTACCGGCGAGATGCTCTGGCACATGATGGGCTTCCCCGTCCATGCATGTTGGTGCTCTTTAAAAAGTCAGCCCACATGCAGGGACTAGCTGTCACAGCCGGTAAATAGTGGCACAGGGAATCACGTGATCGGAGCACCGTTGCTATGGTAACCCGTCTGCCAGCGTTGACATCACCGCTTACAGCCAGCAGCCTCTGATCACTCATGGAGTGAAAAGACTGCACGGGAAGCAGAAGCGTCTTCCTTCCATGCAGTGCTGCTGATGTAGCAGAGCTGCATAGGTTGAAGGAGAAAGAAGACAGAAGACCATGGATCGTGGAGGGCTGACAGGGAGTAATAAAGATGGAGTCTCTAAGTGTGTCTGTGTATTTATTTCTATTAAAGTATTTTTTCTCTGTGTGGTGTCTTTTTTTTAACCCTTTATTGGAGATTCTTAATGGCCGGGTCAAACTTTGCCTGACATTAAAAATCTCTGGCTTAATACTAGCTAGTAAAACAAAGCTAGTATTAACTCATCATTATCAGGGCAGCTGGAAGAGTTGGATACAGCGCCAGATGATGGCGCTTCTATGAAAGCGCCATTTTCTGGGGCGGCTGCGGACTGCAATTCGCAGCAGAGGCGCCCAGAAAGCTTGGACTAACCTGTGCTGTGGATTCCAATCCCCACAAAAATGGAGCGAAGCCCACGTCGTTTTTTTTTTAAATTATTTCATGAAATTCATGAAATAATTAAAAAAAGGGCTTCCATATATTTTTAGTTCCCAGCCGTGTACAAATAGGCAGCTGGGGCTTGGGGGAAGCTATACCTGCCTGCTATACCTGGCTAGCATACAAAAATATGGCGAAGCTCATGTCATTTTTTTTTTTTTAGTTTTTTGGCAATAAAAATAAAAAATGCTTCCCTGGATTTTCCATTGCCAGTGAAGGTAACACCAAGCAGTGGGGGTTAGTAGCCAGTAGCTGCTTGGATTACCCTTAGCTAGCAATACAAAAAATGCAGCAGGAGCCCATATATATATTTTTTTTAATTATTTATTTAAATAACTAAAAAAAAAAATGGGCTTACCTGTATTTTGATTGCCTGACATCGCAGTAATGGTCGTTTTTTTTCACGGATGTATCCGTGTGGCATCCGTTTCCGTTCCGTACACAGTCCGAATGTCATCCGTTTGTCATCCGTGTGTCATTCTTTTTTTTGCGTACTGCAAAAAAACTGAAGGAAGGAAAATACATAAATTTACCCAGGATCCATAGCTTCAACCTACATGAGGCGGTCACATATTTACTCCAGTGCCATTTTCTACTGCTTTTCACAGCGTAGAGCGCTCTGGTGATTTTCTTGTGCTTGTACACTTCATAACAGTCTTTTCTGTCATTATAATGGCAGAAAGACACATAATGTCCCACTCTCCTGCATTTTGTAATTTTGCACCCTTTGGTGCCTTTCATGTGGCACTTAGGGGTGCTTAGCCTTGTATTTAGCAAAAAAATAAATACATTTTAAAAAAAATGACGTGGGGTTCCCCCTATTTTTGATAGCCAGCTAGGGTAAAGCAGACGGCTGCAGCCTGCAGACCACAGCTGGCAGCTTCACCTTGGCTGGTAATCCAAAACTGAGGGCACCCCACGCTGTTATTTTAAATTAAATAAATAATTTAAAAAAAACAAAACAGGTCCCCCCAAAATTGAATTATCAGCCAAGGTAATGCGGACAGCTGGGGTCTGATATTCTCAGACTAGGGAGGTCCGTGGTTATTGGACTCTCCCCAGCCTAAAAATAGCAGTAGTGTTTCGTTTGTGAACCCACCCCATTCACACCTATTGCCAATCCACATGATACGTATATATAGCCTGGGTCTCAGCTTCCCATACACGGTAAGTTTTTTAACTGCATGAGAGGACACACACAAGCTAGGGACCCCAACGTAGAGAAATACTTTGGCGTAGTGTTGGGGCTCTATTGCATTGATCAATTCAGTAGCTAAATTTCTCTTTATTCATATATTCAAGGCAGTAATGCAGGTTCCATTTTTCCCATTTCATTCTTACATATAGCTATTGAATTTTTCATGTCAGTATTTACACAGCAGTTTCTGCTATTACATGTATTCCCCTTGCATAGTCACTGGTGTGCATACCTTATCTCCATATAAAAATAGCTGGCCGCAGCCGCCCCAGAAGTGGCGCATCCATTAGATGCACCAATCCTGGTGCTTCTCCCCAGCTCATCCCATTGCCCTGGTGCGGTGGCAAACGGGGTAATATATGGGGTTAATACCAGATGTGTAATGTCACCTGGCATCAAGTACTGGGGTTCCTGATGTAAGGCGTCTATCAGATACCCGACAACACCAACCCAGTCAGTAATAAAAAAAAATAGATGACAAACACATTTTTATTTGAAAGAACACTCCCCAAATTATTCTCTCTTTCACCAATCTATTAGAAAGAAAAACAAATCCAGGTCTGGTGTAATCCAAGGGGTTCCCATGATGATCCATGCCATAGTCAATGTCCCAGTCAATGAAGAACAGAATGTTCCATATTGGCTGGGAGAGCAATGCAGTGACCTGAGCTAACATCAATAGGTCAGCCCAGGTCACTGCAGGGCATGACAAGTGCTGCTGTCAGGAGGATTGCAAGGTACATTACCTGCTGCAGTGATCGCTGCACTCCTGATAGCAGAGCCGTCACTGAGTTCAATGACCGCCGCCTTCACAACCAAGTATCGTGGGTGCCTGTGACGACACAGCTAGTCACAGTCTTGGGTCGGCAGCGAGAGGAGATGTGACAAGTGGCAGCCATGGAGGACAGTGACAGCGCTGACGTCGGGAGGGCAGGACTTCATCACCGCAGGTAAGGAACTTCACTAACCTCCTGACGGCAGCGCTTGTCATGTCCGCGGCTGCTGTCACTGCAGTGTGGGCAGCTGCGGACACCGTACAGTGCGGGCATATGCTGACACTGCAGTGACAGCAGCCGCGGACATCGTACAGTGCGGGCATATGCTGACACTGCAGTGACAGCAGCTGCGGGCACTGTACAGTGCGGGCATATGCTGACACTGCAGTGACAGCAGCCGCGGACACCGTACAGTGCGGGCATATGCGGACACTGCAGTGACAGCAGCCGCGAGCACCATACAGTGCGAGCATATACTGACACTGCAGTGATAGCAACCGCGGACACCGTACAGTGTGGGCATATGCTGACACTGCAGTGACAGCAGCCGCGGACACCGTACAGTGCGGGCATATGCTGACACTGCAGTGACAGCAGCCACGGACACCGTACAGTGCGGGCATATGCTGACACTGCAGTGACAGCAGTCGCGGACATCGTACAGTGCAGGCATATACTGACACTGCAGTGACAGCAGCCACGGACATCGTACAGTGCAGCCATATGCTGACACTGCAGTGACAGCAGCCGCGGGCAGCTGCGGACACTGCTGAGCGGGCAGCTGCGGGGCTGGAGCTGGAGCGGGACACAGACTGCAGCGGCATCCGACAGAAGTCACATGGAAGTGCTTCTGTGTGGCTTACGGGGATTTTTGCACACGTAGCCAGGGTAAACATCGGGTTACCAAGCAAAGCGCTTTGCTTGGATACCCGATATTTACCTTGGTTACCAGCTTACCACAGGCTGCCAGCGATGGCTCCCTGCACACTGTAGCTGTAAAAAGCCACGCTTTTGGTGATCGAACCGTTCTCAAACGTAACTCGAACTGTCGAGCTTTTAGCAAAAAGCTCGAGTTCGAGTTCGATCTCGAGCACCCCCAAAATCACTCGAACATGAAATTGGTGAACCTCGAACATCGCTCAACTCTAATAGTGTGTTACAGATGGTAGCTTTTGTTACGGTGGTCCCAGCTCTATGCAGGTCATTCACTAGGTCCCCCTGTGTGGTCCTGGGATATTTGAACCCATGGGGTGGGATTTTGTGTGGAGCCCCAGATCAAGGGAGATTATCAGTTGTTTTGTATGTTTTCCATTTTCTTATTATTGCTCCCACAGTTGATTTCATCACACCAAGTTGCTTGCTTATTGAAGATTCAGTCTTCCCAGCCTGGTGCAGGGCTGCAATTTTGTTTCTGGTGTCCTTCAACAGCTCTTTGGTCTTCATCATAGTGGAGTTTGGAGTGTGACTGTTTGAGGCTGTGGGCAGGTGTCTTTTGTACTAATAGCAAGTTCAAACAGGTACCATTATTACAGGTCATGAGGGGAGGACAGAGGAGCCTCTTAAAGAAGTTACAGGTCTGTGAGAGCCAGAAATCTTGCATGTTTTTAGATGACTAAATACTTAATTTCCACCATAATTTGCAAAAAAAATCTTGCCAAATCAGAGAAGGTGATTTTCTGAATTTGTTTTTCTCATCTTGTGTCTCATAGTTGTGGTTTACCTATGATGTCAATTACAGGCCTCTCTCATCTTTTCAAGTGAGAGGACTTGCACAATTGGTGGCTGATTAAATATTTTTTTTCCCCACTGTATATCTAAAGGCTGGGCAGTATTTTCAGTCTATGTGTAATCCAACAAAAGATTAGATCTCCATTCCTGGAGCCTGAAACTTAATTATCCATTTTACATAAAAACATGTTGATCATTTGAAACTTTCGATTTGATTAATTATTGCTTAAATTTGATTCTTAGGGGTACTTTGCACATTGCGACATCGCTAGCATCGGCTAGCAATGCCGAGCGCGATAGTACCCGCCCCCGTCGCACATGCGATATCTTGTGATAGCTGCCGTAGCGAACATTATCGCTACGGCAGCTTCACACGCACTTACCTGTCCTGCGACATCGCTCTGGCCGGCGACCCATCTCCTTCCTAAGGAGGCGGGTAGTGCGGCGTCACAGCGACGTCACACGGCAGGCGGCCAATAGAAGGTGAGGAGCAGAGATGAGCGGGACGTAAACATCCCGCCCACCTCCTTCCTTCCGCATAGCCAGTGGAGGCAGGTAAGGAGATGTTCCTCGCTCCTGCGGTTTCACACACATCGATGTGTGCTGCCGCAGGGACGAGGAACAACATCGTATCTGCTATTGGTGTGGCATTATGAAAATGACCGATGCTACACAGATCACCGATTTTCAATGCTTTTGCGATCGTTTATCGGCGCATCTAAGCTTTACACGTTGCGACGTCGTTACCGGCGCCGAATGTGCATCACTTTTGATTTGACCCCATCGTCAGTAGCAATGTCACAACGTGCAAAGTACCCCTTAGACAATTAAATAGGCAATCAGCGGAATGTTTTGTGCACTGTAAATACTTTTATAGTCATATGTGACACAAAACCATTCTGCCTTTTGGGGTACAGTTCTACTTGCGTATAGCTTCCGATGTGAGAGCATCGGAAGCGATATGCTAATGACCCTCTGCTGCAAGCGTCAGTTGAGGGTATGTGACTGTGATACAATCTTGCAATCGCATCACAGGTGCGGACAAGAGGGAGGGAGCACTTTCTCCTCCTTTCCTCTGCTGCCTGTCTCTGCGTACAATGCATTGCGGTCTGATTACATATGAGTACAGTGCAATGTTTCACACGCTCCCTTAGGTTTGTATGGGGGTGTGTGAGCCGAGACTCGCTGCCAAACGCAGTATGCTGCGATTCATTCCGCATGCCGCTTTGGCATGAGAAATCAATCGCAGATGGACACTGTTTCATACTTTTGTACTAGAGTGAGAGCAATCTGATGTTTTATCGGATTGCACTCGTCCGTGCAAAACGCAAGTGCAACCGTACCTTAACACAAACACTTCTTATCGGCTGAAGGGTTGGATATTAGGTGCAAATGGTGAGTTTTTTTAACTCAGTATTTGTAAGCCAAAACCAGGAGTGTGTAAAATATCCAGAAGTGGTGCCCGTGTTTCTATTATACTTTTCCTCTGATTGTTCCACTCCTGCTTTTGGCTACACATACTGAGAACTCGCCACTCAACGTGTGCACATGGTTTTATACTACTGTGGAAATGAGGCTGAAAGAAAAAACTGAATTTGATGATTATGATGTTTTTACCAATACTTTAGTCCCAAAGAGTGTATACAGATATGTTAAATACCTGGACTTACCACAATAAGAATACGGATATAATCAACTATTATAATTATAACAAAAATTTTAACATATTAATTCTGAACTGAGCATTAGAGATGAGCGAACCGGTCCCGGTTCGGCTCGAGGCGGTTCGCCGAACGGGGGGTCTGGCTCGAGTTCGGCTCGTCGAACGTTCGACGAACCGAACTCGAGCCCATAGGAAACAATGGCAGGCAATCACAAACACAGTAAAACACCTAGAAAACACCCTCAAAGGTGTCCAAAAGGTGACAAACAACTCACAACACAACACAAACACATGGGAAAGTGACAAGGACATGTACTCATGCGAAAACAAAACAGCTGGACAAGGAAAAAGAGGAGGACACACAGATATAGGCATGGCACGCCCTTCTAAAGTCATGTAAAACACCGCAAGGTGACTCCAAGCGGAGTCTCCCTTTTTTCCAAAAATTGGGCCCCACACACCCACCCCTTCAGTGGCAGCAGTTGTGCCCCAGTTGTACACTTCACAGCTAGATTTGCATCAAGCACATTCAAAAATACGCCATTCTTATCCGTCCCCAGGATGACACCGGGGTAGGTAGCAAAGTCTTTCCTGATCCCAGCTCTGTTCATCTTGGCTTCTTTTAAAAACACAGCAAGCAAGGGTTACTCCAAGCGGAGTCTCCCTTTTTTCCAAAAATTGGGCCCCACACACACCCACCCCTTCAGTGGCAGCAGTTGTGCCCCAGTTGTACACTTCACAGCTAGATTTGCATCAAGCACATTCAAAAATACGCTATTCTTAACCGTCCCCAGGATGACACCGGGGTAGGTAGCAAAGTCTTTCCTGATCCCAGCTCTGTTCATCTTGGCTTCTTTTAAAAACACAGCAAGCAAGGGTTACTCCAAGCGGAGTCTCCCTTTTTTCCAAAAATTGGGCCACACAGACACCCACCCCATCAGTGGCAGCACTTGGGCCCTAGTTGCAAACAGGATGTTTTGATTTGCATCAAGCACATTCAAAAATACGCTATTCTTAGCCGTCCACAGGATGACACCGGGGTAGGTAGCAAAGTCTTTCCTGATCCCAGCTCTGTTCATCTTGGCTTCTTTTAAAAACACAGCAAGCAAGGGTTACTCCAAGCGGAGTCTCCCTTTTTTCCAAAAATTGGGCCACACAGACACCCACCCCATCAGTGGCAGCACTTGGGCCCTAGTTGCAAACAGGATGTTTTGATTTGCATCAAGCACATTCAAAAATACGCTATTCTTAGCCGTCCCCAGGATGACACTGGGGTAGGTAGCAAAGTCTTTGCTGACCCATGACTTGTTCATCTTGGCTTCTTTTAAAAACAATGTAAGCAAGGGTTACTCCAAGCGGAGTCTCCCCTTTTTTCCAAAAATTGGGCCCCACACACACCCACCCATTCAGTGGCAGCAGTTGTGCCCCAGTTGTACACTTCACAGCTAGATTTGCATCAAGCACATTCAAAAATACGCCATTCTTATCCGTCCCCAGGATGACACCGGGGTAGGTAGCAAAGTCTTTCCTGATCCCAGCTCTGTTCATCTTGGCTTCTTTTAAAAACACAGCAAGCAAGGGTTACTCCAAGCGGAGTCTCCCTTTTTTCCAAAAATTGGGCCACACAGACACCCACCACATCAGTGGCAGCACTTGGGCCCTAGTTGCAAACAGGATGTTTTGATTTGCATCAAGCACATTCAAAAATACGCTATTCTTAGCCGTCCCCAGGATGACACCGGGGTAGGTAGCAAAGTCTTTGCTGACCCATGACTTGTTCATCTTGGCTTCTTTTAAAAACAATGTAAGCAAGGGTTACTCCAAGCGGAGTCTCCCTTTTTTCCAAAAATTGGGCCACACAGACACCCACCCCATCAGTGGCAGCACTTGGGCCCTAGTTGCAAACAGGATGTTTTGATTTGCATCAAGCACATTCAAAAATACGCTATTCTTAGCCGTCCCCAGGATGACACCGGGGTAGGTAGCAAAGTCTTTCCTGATCCCAGCTCTGTTCATCTTGGCTTCTTTTAAAAACACAGCAAGCAAGGGTTACTCCAAGCGGAGTCTCCCTTTTTTCCAAAAATTGGGCCACACAGACACCCACCCCATCAGTGGCAGCACTTGGGCCCTAGTTGCAAACAGGATGTTTTGATTTGCATCAAGCACATTCAAAAATACGCTATTCTTAGCCGTCCCCAGGATGACACCGGGGTAGGTAGCAAAGTCTTTCCTGATCCCAGCTCTGTTCATCTTGGCTTCTTTTAAAAACACAGCAAGCAAGGGTTACTCCAAGCGGAGTCTCCCTTTTTTCCAAAAATTGGGCCACACAGACACCCACCCCATCAGTGGCAGCACTTGGGCCCTAGTTGCAAACAGGATGTTTTGATTTGCATCAAGCACATTCAAAAATACGCTATTCTTAGCCGTCCCCAGGATGACACCGGGGTAGGTAGCAAAGTCTTTCCTGATCCCAGCTCTGTTCATCTTGGCTTCTTTTAAAAACACAGCAAGCAAGGGTTACTCCAAGCGGAGTCTCCCTTTTTTCCAAAAATTGGGCCACACAGACACCCACCCCATCAGTGGCAGCACTTGGGCCCTAGTTGCAAACAGGATGTTTTGATTTGCATCAAGCACATTCAAAAATACGCTATTCTTAGCCGTCCCCAGGATGACACCGGGGTAGGTAGCAAAGTCTTTCCTGATCCCAGCTCTGTTCATCTTGGCTTCTTTTAAAAACACAGCAAGCAAGGGTTACTCCAAGCGGAGTCTCCCTTTTTTCCAAAAATTGGGCCACACAGACACCCACCCCATCAGTGGCAGCACTTGGGCCCTAGTTGCAAACAGGATGTTTTGATTTGCATCAAGCACATTCAAAAATACGCTATTCTTAGCCGTCCCCAGGATGACACCGGGGTAGGTAGCAAAGTCTTTCCTGATCCCAGCTCTGTTCATCTTGGCTTCTTTTAAAAACACAGCAAGCAAGGGTTACTCCAAGCGGAGTCTCCCTTTTTTCCAAAAATTGGGCCACACAGACACCCACCCCATCAGTGGCAGCACTTGGGCCCTAGTTGCAAACAGGATGTTTTGATTTGCATCAAGCACATTCAAAAATACGCTATTCTTAGCCGTCCCCAGGATGACACTGGGGTAGGTAGCAAAGTCTTTGCTGACCCATGACTTGTTCATCTTGGCTTCTTTTAAAAACAATGTAAGCAAGGGTTACTCCAAGCGGAGTCTCCCCTTTTTTCCAAAAATTGGGCCCCACACACACCCACCCATTCAGTGGCAGCAGTTGTGCCCCAGTTGTACACTTCACAGCTAGATTTGCATCAAGCACATTCAAAAATACGCCATTCTTATCCGTCCCCAGGATGACACCGGGGTAGGTAGCAAAGTCTTTCCTGATCCCAGCTCTGTTCATCTTGGCTTCTTTTAAAAACACAGCAAGCAAGGGTTACTCCAAGCGGAGTCTCCCTTTTTTCCAAAAATTGGGCCACACAGACACCCACCACATCAGTGGCAGCACTTGGGCCCTAGTTGCAAACAGGATGTTTTGATTTGCATCAAGCACATTCAAAAATACGCTATTCTTAGCCGTCCCCAGGATGACACCGGGGTAGGTAGCAAAGTCTTTGCTGACCCATGACTTGTTCATCTTGGCTTCTTTTAAAAACAATGTAAGCAAGGGTTACTCCAAGCGGAGTCTCCCTTTTTTCCAAAAATTGGGCCACACAGACACCCACCCCATCAGTGGCAGCACTTGGGCCCTAGTTGCAAACAGGATGTTTTGATTTGCATCAAGCACATTCAAAAATACGCTATTCTTAGCCGTCCCCAGGATGACACCGGGGTAGGTAGCAAAGTCTTTCCTGATCCCAGCTCTGTTCATCTTGGCTTCTTTTAAAAACACAGCAAGCAAGGGTTACTCCAAGCGGAGTCTCCCTTTTTTCCAAAAATTGGGCCACACAGACACCCACCCCATCAGTGGCAGCACTTGGGCCCTAGTTGCAAACAGGATGTTTTGATTTGCATCAAGCACATTCAAAAATACGCTATTCTTAGCCGTCCCCAGGATGACACCGGGGTAGGTAGCAAAGTCTTTCCTGATCCCAGCTCTGTTCATCTTGGCTTCTTTTAAAAACACAGCAAGCAAGGGTTACTCCAAGCGGAGTCTCCCTTTTTTCCAAAAATTGGGCCACACAGACACCCACCCCATCAGTGGCAGCACTTGGGCCCTAGTTGCAAACAGGATGTTTTGATTTGCATCAAGCACATTCAAAAATACGCTATTCTTAGCCGTCCCCAGGATGACACCGGGGTAGGTAGCAAAGTCTTTCCTGATCCCAGCTCTGTTCATCTTGGCTTCTTTTAAAAACACAGCAAGCAAGGGTTACTCCAAGCGGAGTCTCCCTTTTTTCCAAAAATTGGGCCACACAGACACCCACCCCATCAGTGGCAGCACTTGGGCCCTAGTTGCAAACAGGATGTTTTGATTTGCATCAAGCACATTCAAAAATACGCTATTCTTAGCCGTCCCCAGGATGACACCGGGGTAGGTAGCAAAGTCTTTCCTGATCCCAGCTCTGTTCATCTTGGCTTCTTTTAAAAACACAGCAAGCAAGGGTTACTCCAAGCGGAGTCTCCCTTTTTTCCAAAAATTGGGCCACACAGACACCCACCCCATCAGTGGCAGCACTTGGGCCCTAGTTGCAAACAGGATGTTTTGATTTGCATCAAGCACATTCAAAAATACGCTATTCTTAGCCGTCCCCAGGATGACACTGGGGTAGGTAGCAAAGTCTTTGCTGACCCATGACTTGTTCATCTTGGCTTCTTTTAAAAACAATGTAAGCAAGGGTTACTCCAAGCGGAGTCTCCCCTTTTTTCCAAAAATTGGGCCCCACACACACCCACCCATTCAGTGGCAGCAGTTGTGCCCCAGTTGTACACTTCACAGCTAGATTTGCATCAAGCACATTCAAAAATACGCCATTCTTATCCGTCCCCAGGATGACACCGGGGTAGGTAGCAAAGTCTTTCCTGATCCCAGCTCTGTTCATCTTGGCTTCTTTTAAAAACACAGCAAGCAAGGGTTACTCCAAGCGGAGTCTCCCTTTTTTCCAAAAATTGGGCCACACAGACACCCACCACATCAGTGGCAGCACTTGGGCCCTAGTTGCAAACAGGATGTTTTGATTTGCATCAAGCACATTCAAAAATACGCTATTCTTAGCCGTCCCCAGGATGACACCGGGGTAGGTAGCAAAGTCTTTGCTGATCCCAGCTCTGTTCATCTTGGCTTCTTTTAAAAACACAGCAAGCAAGGGTTACTCCAAGCGGAGTCTCCCTTTTTTCCAAAAATTGGGCCACACAGACACCCACCCCATCAGTGGCAGCACTTGGGCCCTAGTTGCAAACAGGATGTTTTGATTTGCATCAAGCACATTCAAAAATACGCTATTCTTAGCCGTCCCCAGGATGACACCGGGGTAGGTAGCAAAGTCTTTCCTGATCCCAGCTCTGTTCATCTTGGCTTCTTTTAAAAACACAGCAAGCAAGGGTTACTCCAAGCGGAGTCTCCCTTTTTTCCAAAAATTGGGCCACACAGACACCCACCCCATCAGTGGCAGCACTTGGGCCCTAGTTGCAAACAGGATGTTTTGATTTGCATCAAGCACATTCAAAAATACGCTATTCTTAGCCGTCCCCAGGATGACACCGGGGTAGGTAGCAAAGTCTTTCCTGATCCCAGCTCTGTTCATCTTGGCTTCTTTTAAAAACACAGCAAGCAAGGGTTACTCCAAGCGGAGTCTCCCTTTTTTCCAAAAATTGGGCCACACAGACACCCACCCCATCAGTGGCAGCACTTGGGCCCTAGTTGCAAACAGGATGTTTTGATTTGCATCAAGCACATTCAAAAATACGCTATTCTTAGCCGTCCCCAGGATGACACCGGGGTAGGTAGCAAAGTCTTTCCTGATCCCAGCTCTGTTCATCTTGGCTTCTTTTAAAAACACAGCAAGCAAGGGTTACTCCAAGCGGAGTCTCCCTTTTTTCCAAAAATTGGGCCACACAGACACCCACCCCATCAGTGGCAGCACTTGGGCCCTAGTTGCAAACAGGATGTTTTGATTTGCATCAAGCACATTCAAAAATACGCTATTCTTAGCCGTCCCCAGGATGACACTGGGGTAGGTAGCAAAGTCTTTGCTGACCCATGACTTGTTCATCTTGGCTTCTTTTAAAAACAATGTAAGCAAGGGTTACTCCAAGCGGAGTCTCCCCTTTTTTCCAAAAATTGGGCCCCACACACACCCACCCATTCAGTGGCAGCAGTTGTGCCCCAGTTGTACACTTCACAGCTAGATTTGCATCAAGCACATTCAAAAATACGCCATTCTTATCCGTCCCCAGGATGACACCGGGGTAGGTAGCAAAGTCTTTCCTGATCCCAGCTCTGTTCATCTTGGCTTCTTTTAAAAACACAGCAAGCAAGGGTTACTCCAAGCGGAGTCTCCCTTTTTTCCAAAAATTGGGCCACACAGACACCCACCACATCAGTGGCAGCACTTGGGCCCTAGTTGCAAACAGGATGTTTTGATTTGCATCAAGCACATTCAAAAATACGCTATTCTTAGCCGTCCCCAGGATGACACCGGGGTAGGTAGCAAAGTCTTTGCTGACCCATGACTTGTTCATCTTGGCTTCTTTTAAAAACAATGTAAGCAAGGGTTACTCCAAGCGGAGTCTCCCTTTTTTCCAAAAATTGGGCCACACAGACACCCACCCCATCAGTGGCAGCACTTGGGCCCTAGTTGCAAACAGGATGTTTTGATTTGCATCAAGCACATTCAAAAATACGCTATTCTTAGCCGTCCCCAGGATGACACCGGGGTAGGTAGCAAAGTCTTTCCTGATCCCAGCTCTGTTCATCTTGGCTTCTTTTAAAAACACAGCAAGCAAGGGTTACTCCAAGCGGAGTCTCCCTTTTTTCCAAAAATTGGGCCACACAGACACCCACCCCATCAGTGGCAGCACTTGGGCCCTAGTTGCAAACAGGATGTTTTGATTTGCATCAAGCACATTCAAAAATACGCTATTCTTAGCCGTCCCCAGGATGACACCGGGGTAGGTAGCAAAGTCTTTCCTGATCCCAGCTCTGTTCATCTTGGCTTCTTTTAAAAACACAGCAAGCAAGGGTTACTCCAAGCGGAGTCTCCCTTTTTTCCAAAAATTGGGCCACACAGACACCCACCCCATCAGTGGCAGCACTTGGGCCCTAGTTGCAAACAGGATGTTTTGATTTGCATCAAGCACATTCAAAAATACGCTATTCTTAGCCGTCCCCAGGATGACACCGGGGTAGGTAGCAAAGTCTTTCCTGATCCCAGCTCTGTTCATCTTGGCTTCTTTTAAAAACACAGCAAGCAAGGGTTACTCCAAGCGGAGTCTCCCTTTTTTCCAAAAATTGGGCCACACAGACACCCACCCCATCAGTGGCAGCACTTGGGCCCTAGTTGCAAACAGGATGTTTTGATTTGCATCAAGCACATTCAAAAATACGCTATTCTTAGCCGTCCCCAGGATGACACCGGGGTAGGTAGCAAAGTCTTTCCTGATCCCAGCTCTGTTCATCTTGGCTTCTTTTAAAAACACAGCAAGCAAGGGTTACTCCAAGCGGAGTCTCCCTTTTTTCCAAAAATTGGGCCACACAGACACCCACCCCATCAGTGGCAGCACTTGGGCCCTAGTTGCAAACAGGATGTTTTGATTTGCATCAAGCACATTCAAAAATACGCTATTCTTAGCCGTCCCCAGGATGACACCGGGGTAGGTAGCAAAGTCTTTCCTGATCCCAGCTCTGTTCATCTTGGCTTCTTTTAAAAACACAGCAAGCAAGGGTTACTCCAAGCGGAGTCTCCCTTTTTTCCAAAAATTGGGCCACACAGACACCCACCCCATCAGTGGCAGCACTTGGGCCCTAGTTGCAAACAGGATGTTTTGATTTGCATCAAGCACATTCAAAAATACGCTATTCTTAGCCGTCCCCAGGATGACACCGGGGTAGGTAGCAAAGTCTTTCCTGATCCCAGCTCTGTTCATCTTGGCTTCTTTTAAAAACACAGCAAGCAAGGGTTACTCCAAGCGGAGTCTCCCTTTTTTCCAAAAATTGGGCCACACAGACACCCACCCCATCAGTGGCAGCACTTGGGCCCTAGTTGCAAACAGGATGTTTTGATTTGCATCAAGCACATTCAAAAATACGCTATTCTTAGCCGTCCCCAGGATGACACTGGGGTAGGTAGCAAAGTCTTTGCTGACCCATGACTTGTTCATCTTGGCTTCTTTTAAAAACAATGTAAGCAAGGGTTACTCCAAGCGGAGTCTCCCCTTTTTTCCAAAAATTGGGCCCCACACACACCCACCCATTCAGTGGCAGCAGTTGTGCCCCAGTTGTACACTTCACAGCTAGATTTGCATCAAGCACATTCAAAAATACGCCATTCTTATCCGTCCCCAGGATGACACCGGGGTAGGTAGCAAAGTCTTTCCTGATCCCAGCTCTGTTCATCTTGGCTTCTTTTAAAAACACAGCAAGCAAGGGTTACTCCAAGCGGAGTCTCCCTTTTTTCCAAAAATTGGGCCACACAGACACCCACCACATCAGTGGCAGCACTTGGGCCCTAGTTGCAAACAGGATGTTTTGATTTGCATCAAGCACATTCAAAAATACGCTATTCTTAGCCGTCCCCAGGATGACACCGGGGTAGGTAGCAAAGTCTTTGCTGACCCATGACTTGTTCATCTTGGCTTCTTTTAAAAACAATGTAAGCAAGGGTTACTCCAAGCGGAGTCTCCCTTTTTTCCAAAAATTGGGCCACACAGACACCCACCCCATCAGTGGCAGCACTTGGGCCCTAGTTGCAAACAGGATGTTTTGATTTGCATCAAGCACATTCAAAAATACGCTATTCTTAGCCGTCCCCAGGATGACACCGGGGTAGGTAGCAAAGTCTTTCCTGATCCCAGCTCTGTTCATCTTGGCTTCTTTTAAAAACACAGCAAGCAAGGGTTACTCCAAGCGGAGTCTCCCTTTTTTCCAAAAATTGGGCCACACAGACACCCACCCCATCAGTGGCAGCACTTGGGCCCTAGTTGCAAACAGGATGTTTTGATTTGCATCAAGCACATTCAAAAATACGCTATTCTTAGCCGTCCCCAGGATGACACCGGGGTAGGTAGCAAAGTCTTTCCTGATCCCAGCTCTGTTCATCTTGGCTTCTTTTAAAAACACAGCAAGCAAGGGTTACTCCAAGCGGAGTCTCCCTTTTTTCCAAAAATTGGGCCACACAGACACCCACCCCATCAGTGGCAGCACTTGGGCCCTAGTTGCAAACAGGATGTTTTGATTTGCATCAAGCACATTCAAAAATACGCTATTCTTAGCCGTCCCCAGGATGACACTGGGGTAGGTAGCAAAGTCTTTGCTGACCCATGACTTGTTCATCTTGGCTTCTTTTAAAAACAATGTAAGCAAGGGTTACTCCAAGCGGAGTCTCCCCTTTTTTCCAAAAATTGGGCCCCACACACACCCACCCATTCAGTGGCAGCAGTTGTGCCCCAGTTCTACACTTCACAGCTAGATTTGCATCAAGCACATTCAAAAATACGCCATTCTTATCCGTCCCCAGGATGACACCGGGGTAGGTAGCAAAGTCTTTCCTTATCCCAGCTCTGTTCATCTTGGCTTCTTTTAAAAACACAGCAAGCAAGGGTTACTCCAAGCGGAGTCTCCCTTTTTTCCAAAAATTGGGCCACACAGACACCCACCACATCAGTGGCAGCACTTGGGCCCTAGTTGCAAACAGGATGTTTTGATTTGCATCAAGCACATTCAAAAATACGCTATTCTTAGCCGTCCCCAGGATGACACCGGGGTAGGTAGCAAAGTCTTTGCTGACCCATGACTTGTTCATCTTGGCTTCTTTTAAAAACAATGTAAGCAAGGGTTACTCCAAGCGGAGTCTCCCTTTTTTCCAAAAATTGGGCCACACAGACACCCACCCCATCAGTGGCAGCACTTGGGCCCTAGTTGCAAACAGGATGTTTTGATTTGCATCAAGCACATTCAAAAATACGCTATTCTTAGCCGTCCCCAGGATGACACCGGGGTAGGTAGCAAAGTCTTTCCTGATCCCAGCTCTGTTCATCTTGGCTTCTTTTAAAAACACAGCAAGCAAGGGTTACTCCAAGCGGAGTGTCCCTTTTTTCCAAAAATTGGGCCACACAGACACCCACCCCATCAGTGGCAGCACTTGGGCCCTAGTTGCAAACAGGATGTTTTGATTTGCATCAAGCACATTCCAAATCCACAAGCATTTACTCTCCCCAGGATGACACAGGGGTAGTAAATTCCTTCTGGATCCATGACTTGTTCATTTTGATGAACGTCAGTCTGTCCACATTGTCACTGGACAGACGCGTGCGCTTATCTGTCAGCACACACCCAGCAGCACTGAATACACGTTCAGAGACAACGCTGGCAGCTGGACACGACAAAATCTCCAAGGCGTAAGTTGCGAGCTCTGGCCATTTTTGTAGGTTTGAAGCCCAAAAGGAGCAAGGCTCCAGTTGCACAGTCATGGCATCGATGTTCATTTGGAGATACTCCTGTATCATCCTCTCCAGCCGTTGACTATGTGTCAGACTTGTTGTCTCTGGTGGCCTTGCAAAAGAGGGTCTAAAAAAATTATGAAAAGATTCCATAAAATTGCTGTTACCGGCACCAGAAAAGGTCCTACTGGTACGGGTAGACTGTTGAAGATGACGAGGCCGTCCCATGTTTGTCAAGTTACAACTGGGAGATTCACTCCCTGCACCTGCACGGTTGTTTGGTGGAAAAGCCGAGCTAAGATCTAGTAACAGCTTCTGCTGATACTCCTGCATACGTGCGTCCCTTTCTATGGCTGGAATTATGTCACAAAATTTGGACTTGTACCGGGGATCTAATAGTGTGGCAATCCAGTAGTCATCATCACTTCTAATTTTGACAATACGACTGTCATGTTGGAGGTAGTGCAACAAAAAGGCACTCATGTGTCTTGCGCAGCCATGCGGACCAAGTCCATGCTGTGTTTGTGGCATAGAGGTGCTACCCGTTCTTTCTTCCTCTGACATCTGACCCCAACCTCTTTCAACTGAAATTTGACCAAGGTCTCCCTCATCCGCTGAGTCTTCCATGTCCATGGACAGTTCGTCCTCCATTTCTTCATGTTCTCCTGCACCTTGCTCAACATTTCGCCTGCTACTATGCGCCCTTGTCGATCCCTGTCCCCCATGGTCCCATGCCTGCTGCGTTGGTGATGATGAACGTCTGGACCTTCGTGATGTTGTTGTCCCTTGCGCATATGAATCCTCCTGTAGTTCCTCCCCTTCATGTTGTCCCACCCCCTGACTCCGAATAGTGTTTAGCGTGTGCTCCAGCATGTAAATGACTGGAATCGTCATGCTGATAATGGCATTGTCAGAGCTAAACATATTCGTCGCCATGTCGAAACTGTGCAGAAGGGTGCATAGGTCCTTGATCTGAGACCACTCCATCAGGGTGATCTGCCCCACCTCTGCATCTCGTTGGCCCAGGCTATACGTCATGACGTATTGCACCAGGGCTCTGCGGTGCTGCCACAGTCGCTGTAACATGTGGAGAGTTGAATTCCAGCGTGTCGCCACATCGCATTTCAGGCGATGAACCGGCAGGCCGAAAGACTTCTGGAGCGATGCAAGTCGCTCTGCTGCGGCGCTTGAACGGCGGAAGTGAGCTGACAGTTTTCGTGCCCTGTTCAGAAGGCCATCTAGGCCGGGATAGTGTGTTAAAAATTGCTGCACGACAAGGTTCAACACGTGAGCCATACAAGGTACGTGTGTCACCTTGCCCAGGCGAAGTGCCGCACCCAGGTTTGCAGCATTGTCGCACACGGCCTTACCAGGCTGCAGTTTGAGTGGAGACAACCATTTATTAAACTCGGACCGCAAAGCTGACCACAACTCCTCAGCTGTGTGACTCTTATTACCAAGACATGTCAAGCTAAAGACCGCCTGATGCCGTTGCGCTCTGCTGCCAGCATAGTAATGAGGGGTGCGTGATTCCTTCTGCGCAGTGAGAACGCTGGTGGCCTGACCAGGCAGGCTTGGGGCGGAGGTGGAGGACCCAGATGAGGTGGAGGATGCAGAAGCAGTGGCGGAACTTGGACAGACAGAGGATTGACACACAAGTCGTGGGGACGGCAAGACTTGTGCAGCAGACCCTTCACCATCTATCACCATAGTTACCCAGTGCCCAGTCAGCGACATGTAACGTCCCTGTCCATGCTTACTGGTCCAAGTATCGGTGGTGAAATGCACCCGTTCACACACAGAGTTTCTCAAGGAAGCGGTGATGTTGTGTGCGACATGCTGGTGTAGCGCGGGCACACCTTTCTTAGAGAAGTAGTGGCGACTAGGCATCTGGTACTGGGGCACAGCGACAGACATAAGGTCTCTAAAATCCTGTGTGTCCACTAGGCGGAAAGGCAGCATTTCGGTAGCCAACAGCTTACAGAGGGATAGAGTCAACCTCTTAGCTTTGTCATGGGTCGGAGGAAGTGGCCTTTTATTTGACCACATCTGAGGGACAGAGATCTGGCTGCTGTGTGTAGACGGTGTTGAGTAGGGTGTCCCTGGAAAAATGCAGGTTTGTGAGGAAAGTGCAGGCGGAGACATGATGTTGCCTTCATCCAACGTTGGTGCTATCGATGTCTGAGAGAGCTGTACACACTCACTTGTTTCCCCTTCCAAACCAACTGACGACCTTACAAGCAAACTGCCTGTTGCGGTTACAGTGGTGGAAGTTTTGCGTGGAAAAACAGGTGTGACAGCTGTCCCCACAGTCCTAGAAGATGAAGAGCGCGCGGATGCAGTGGAAGGGGCGGGCGGTGGATGGTTCGCTCCGCTAGGCCGCATTGCAGCACGGTGAGCTTCCCACCGGGACTTATGATATTTATTCATGTGACGATTCATGGAAGAAGTTGTCAAACTGCTGAGCTTTTGACCTCTACTAAGAGAATCATGACAAATGTTACATATCACATGAGTTGGGCGATCTTTTTCGATGTGAAAAAAGGACCAGGCTAGGCAAGGCTTAGAGGCCATGCGACCTGTTGATCCACCCCGAATAATGCTCATAGGCAGAGTGGTGGCTGAGGATGCAGTTGTAGACGTGCTACCAGTGCTCCGACTCTGTCCAGGAAGGCGCAAGGTAACTTCGTCGTCGGTTGCATCCTCCTCCACCGCCTCTGTTGACCTCCTCGAGTGCCTGACTGGGGGTTGACAGTAGGTGGGATCTAGAACGTCATCATCAATTGTTGTGTTTGCACTCCCCTCCCCCTCAGACCGAGCCTCTTCTTGCCCTGACGGAATATTTAAGTTGTCATCCCAATCGGGTATCTGCGTCTCATCTTCATCAGTATGTTCCTCATTGTCTATAACCACAGGTGTTACAGTTTGTGACAAAGGGTCAACATTATGCTCAGAAACTTGGTCCTCACGGCCTGAATCTGAGTCACAAAGGTTCTGGGCATCACTGCAGACCATTTCCTGTTCTGTACTCACTGTAGCTTGGGAGCAGACCTCTGATTCCCAGGCTATAGTGTGACTGAACAGCTCTGCAGACTCAGCCATCTCAGTTCCACCATACTGTGCAGGGCTGATGGAGACTTCAGAGCTGGGAGAAATCAAGTGTGATTGGGATGACAACTCAGAGGACTGGTGTTTTTTGGATGCGGTACTTGAAGTGGCTGAGAGGGCACTTGTTGGACCACTTGAGATCCATTCAAGCATTTTCCTTTTTTGCCCATCATCTACCTTTCTTCCTGTTGTTCGTGTCCGTAAAAAAGGGAGCACATCGGATTGTCCACGGTAAGTAGTAGACATCTTACTTTTGCTGGTAGATGGTCTATCTTCAGCAGATGATAATGGAGCTTTGCCACCTTCCCCACGGACAAAACCTTTTTTGCCTTTTCCACCACGCCTCTTCCCCTTTCCACCAGCATCTGTCATTTTGCCACTCATGTTGATTGCGACAAGATTGTGGACTGAAAATGTGGTAGTAAAAATTGAGAGGTGGTGAAGATTGCAGTGGTGGTCTAGCTTTATTAACAGCAGAATAATAAAGAATAAATATCCCTGACAATGCAACTTAGTTATAATTAGTTGGAGTGTGCAACGCAGGCAGACGTGCTGCAAATGTCTTTGCACTAGTGGGACTATAGCAAAGTCCAATAGCCACGTATAGGATGCCACTAGGTACACTGAGTGTTTGCTAGTATAATGGCTTGGTTAGAATGAGTTGTAGTGTGCAACGCAGGCAGACGCGCTCTGCAAATGTCTTTGCACTAGTGGGACTATAGCAAAGTCCAATAGCCACGTATAGGATGCCACTAGGTACACTGAGTCTTTGCTAGTATAATGGCTTGGTTTTAATGAGTTGTAGTGTGCAACGCAGGCAGACGCGCTCTGCAAATGTCTTTGCACTAGTGGGACTATAGCAAAGTCCAATAGCCACGTATAGGATGCCACTAGGTACACTGAGTGTTTGCTAGTATAATGGCTTGGTTAGAATGAGTTGTAGTGTGCAACGCAGGCAGACGCGCTCTGCAAATGTCTTTGCACTAGTGGGACTATAGCAAAGTCCAATAGCCACGTATAGGATGCCACTAGGTACACTGAGTGTTTGCTAGTATAATGGCTTGGTTAGAATGAGTTGTAGTGTGCAACGCAGGCAGACGCGCTCTGCAAATGTCTTTGCACTAGTGGGACTATAGCAAAGTCCAATAGCCACGTATAGGATGCCACTAGGTACACTGAGTGTTTGCTAGTATAATGGCTTGGTTAGAATGAGTTGTAGTGTGCAACGCAGGCAGACGCGCTCTGCAAATGTCTTTGCACTAGTGGGACTATAGCAAAGTCCAATAGCCACGTATAGGATGCCACTAGGTACACTGAGTGTTTGCTAGTATAATGGCTTGGTTAGAATGAGTTGTAGTGTGCAACGCAGGCAGACGCGCTCTGCAAATGTCTTTGCACTAGTGGGACTATAGCAAAGTCCAATAGCCACGTATAGGATGCCACTAGGTACACTGAGTGTTTGCTAGTATAATGGCTTGGTTAGAATGAGTTGTAGTGTGCAACGCAGGCAGACGCGCTCTGCAAATGTCTTTGCACTAGTGGGACTATAGCAAAGTCCAATAGCCACGTATAGGATGCCACTAGGTACACTGAGTGTTTGCTAGTATAATGGCTTGGTTAGAATGAGTTGTAGTGTGCAACGCAGGCAGACGCGCTCTGCAAATGTCTTTGCACTAGTGGGACTATAGCAAAGTCCAATAGCCACGTATAGGATGCCACTAGGTACACTGAGTGTTTGCTAGTATAATGGCTTGGTTAGAATGAGTTGTAGTGTGCAACGCAGGCAGACGCGCTCTGCAAATGTCTTTGCACTAGTGGGACTATAGCAAAGTCCAATAGCCACGTATAGGATGCCACTAGGTACACTGAGTGTTTGCTAGTATAATGGCTTGGTTAGAATGAGTTGTAGTGTGCAACGCAGGCAGACGCGCTCTGCAAATGTCTTTGCACTAGTGGGACTATAGCAAAGTCCAATAGCCACGTATAGGATGCCACTAGGTACACTGAGTGTTTGCTAGTATAATGGCTTGGTTAGAATGAGTTGTAGTGTGCAACGCAGGCAGACGCGCTCTGCAAATGTCTTTGCACTAGTGGGACTATAGCAAAGTCCAATAGCCACGTATAGGATGCCACTAGGTACACTGAGTGTTTGCTAGTATAATGGCTTGGTTAGAATGAGTTGTAGTGTGCAACGCAGGCAGACGCGCTCTGCAAATGTCTTTGCACTAGTGGGACTATAGCAAAGTCCAATAGCCACGTATAGGATGCCACTAGGTACACTGAGTGTTTGCTAGTATAATGGCTTGGTTAGAATGAGTTGTAGTGTGCAACGCAGGCAGACGCGCTCTGCAAATGTCTTTGCACTAGTGGGACTATAGCAAAGTCCAATAGCCACGTATAGGATGCCACTAGGTACACTGAGTGTTTGCTAGTATAATGGCTTGGTTAGAATGAGTTGTAGTGTGCAACGCAGGCAGACGCGCTCTGCAAATGTCTTTGCACTAGTGGGACTATAGCAAAGTCCAATAGCCACGTATAGGATGCCACTAGGTACACTGAGTGTTTGCTAGTATAATGGCTTGGTTAGAATGAGTTGTAGTGTGCAACGCAGGCAGACGCGCTCTGCAAATGTCTTTGCACTAGTGGGACTATAGCAAAGTCCAATAGCCACGTATAGGATGCCACTAGGTACACTGAGTGTTTGCTAGTATAATGGCTTGGTTAGAATGAGTTGTAGTGTGCAACGCAGGCAGACGCGCTCTGCAAATGTCTTTGCACTAGTGGGACTATAGCAAAGTCCAATAGCCACGTATAGGATGCCACTAGGTACACTGAGTGTTTGCTAGTATAATGGCTTGGTTAGAATGAGTTGTAGTGTGCAACGCAGGCAGACGCGCTCTGCAAATGTCTTTGCACTAGTGGGACTATAGCAAAGTCCAATAGCCACGTATAGGATGCCACTAGGTACACTGAGTGTTTGCTAGTATAATGGCTTGGTTAGAATGAGTTGTAGTGTGCAACGCAGGCAGACGCGCTCTGCAAATGTCTTTGCACTAGTGGGACTATAGCAAAGTCCAATAGCCACGTATAGGATGCCACTAGGTACACTGAGTGTTTGCTAGTATAATGGCTTGGTTAGAATGAGTTGTAGTGTGCAACGCAGGCAGACGCGCTCTGCAAATGTCTTTGCACTAGTGGGACTATAGCAAAGTCCAATAGCCACGTATAGGATGCCACTAGGTACACTGAGTGTTTGCTAGTATAATGGCTTGGTTAGAATGAGTTGTAGTGTGCAACGCAGGCAGACGCGCTCTGCAAATGTCTTTGCACTAGTGGGACTATAGCAAAGTCCAATAGCCACGTATAGGATGCCACTAGGTACACTGAGTGTTTGCTAGTATAATGGCTTGGTTAGAATGAGTTGTAGTGTGCAACGCAGGCAGACGCGCTCTGCAAATGTCTTTGCACTAGTGGGACTATAGCAAAGTCCAATAGCCACGTATAGGATGCCACTAGGTACACTGAGTGTTTGCTAGTATAATGGCTTGGTTAGAATGAGTTGTAGTGTGCAACGCAGGCAGACGCGCTCTGCAAATGTCTTTGCACTAGTGGGACTATAGCAAAGTCCAATAGCCACGTATAGGATGCCACTAGGTACACTGAGTGTTTGCTAGTATAATGGCTTGGTTAGAATGAGTTGTAGTGTGCAACGCAGGCAGACGCGCTCTGCAAATGTCTTTGCACTAGTGGGACTATAGCAAAGTCCAATAGCCACGTATAGGATGCCACTAGGTACACTGAGTGTTTGCTAGTATAATGGCTTGGTTAGAATGAGTTGTAGTGTGCAACGCAGGCAGACGCGCTCTGCAAATGTCTTTGCACTAGTGGGACTATAGCAAAGTCCAATAGCCACGTATAGGATGCCACTAGGTACACTGAGTGTTTGCTAGTATAATGGCTTGGTTAGAATGAGTTGTAGTGTGCAACGCAGGCAGACGCGCTCTGCAAATGTCTTTGCACTAGTGGGACTATAGCAAAGTCCAATAGCCACGTATAGGATGCCACTAGGTACACTGAGTGTTTGCTAGTATAATGGCTTGGTTAGAATGAGTTGTAGTGTGCAACGCAGGCAGACGCGCTCTGCAAATGTCTTTGCACTAGTGGGACTATAGCAAAGTCCAATAGCCACGTATAGGATGCCACTAGGTACACTGAGTGTTTGCTAGTATAATGGCTTGGTTAGAATGAGTTGTAGTGTGCAACGCAGGCAGACGCGCTCTGCAAATGTCTTTGCACTAGTGGGACTATAGCAAAGTCCAATAGCCACGTATAGGATGCCACTAGGTACACTGAGTGTTTGCTAGTATAATGGCTTGGTTAGAATGAGTTGTAGTGTGCAACGCAGGCAGACGCGCTCTGCAAATGTCTTTGCACTAGTGGGACTATAGCAAAGTCCAATAGCCACGTATAGGATGCCACTAGGTACACTGAGTGTTTGCTAGTATAATGGCTTGGTTAGAATGAGTTGTAGTGTGCAACGCAGGCAGACGCGCTCTGCAAATGTCTTTGCACTAGTGGGACTATAGCAAAGTCCAATAGCCACGTATAGGATGCCACTAGGTACACTGAGTGTTTGCTAGTATAATGGCTTGGTTAGAATGAGTTGTAGTGTGCAACGCAGGCAGACGCGCTCTGCAAATGTCTTTGCACTAGTGGGACTATAGCAAAGTCCAATAGCCACGTATAGGATGCCACTAGGTACACTGAGTGTTTGCTAGTATAATGGCTTGGTTAGAATGAGTTGTAGTGTGCAATGCAGGCAGACGCGCTCTGCAAATGTCTTTGCACTAGTGGGACTATAGCAAAGTCCAATAGCCACGTATAGGATGCCACTAGGTACACTGAGTGTTTGCTAGTATAATGGCTTAGTTATCAGTTGGAGTGTGCAGAGGACAAGAGGGTACAGTGGCAGGATTGTGGTGCTCTGGGTAGAGGAATGGAAGACTGCCTTTCTATTCCCTCCTAATGGTGAAATGCAGGTAGGAAATCCCTGACCTGGGCTACACAGACGCTGTTGCTGTTTGCAGGACCTGTCACCTATGGCTCTCTGACCCTGCCGGTTGGAGCCCTTAAAAGGACTGCTATAAAGTGCTCTCCCTAAGCTGTCTAACGCTGTGTATGCAGCGCATACAGCTGTATCGGCTATAGGACTCAGGAAGACGGAGCTGCGACAGTGATGTCTGACACCAAAGACGCAGAAGGCAGATAATGGCGTCCGTGAAGAAAATGTCCGGTTTTATAATGCAGGGACATGTGACATGCAGATCCTATCACACATGCCGTTGCTTCTCTGGCTCAAAGTCCACTTAGCTGTGTGTGTGTCTGGGATTGGCTGACATGCTGGCCCGCCCCACAAGACGCGCGCGCTTAGGGAAGGAAGACAAGAAAAAAAAAAAAAAAAAATGGCGATCGCCATTATAGAAACAGCAGTGATCTGAAGGCGCTGTTCACGCACACTATACACTGAAATGTGATAATAGTTTGATTCACAGAGTGACTTACACTATTACAGCAGAAACCAAGCTATGATTTAGCTGTTTTTTGGCTGCTAGAACCGTTCTCGAACGTTTCTAGAACTACCGAGCTTTTGCAAAAAGCTCGAGTTCTAGTTCGATCTAGAACATGCCCCAAAATCACTCGAGCCGCGAACTGGAGAACCACGAACCACGAACCGCGCTCAACTCTACTGAGCATAAAAGGAACAAAAATGTTTCATTTATTATACGGCTTTAACGTATGCTTCAATTCACAGCTGCTTCGTTAATCCTCATCTCTGCATTCCCATTATTTCTAATCCTACTTTAATTGACGTCGTAGCAGCTAAGAATAACAAGTGTGCGCTTAGGCCTGTCTTCCTCTTTGTCTTCTGGAAAGAAAAATTACCTTTTATAATAATTACAGAATACAACTCTTAAGCATGAAATGTGGATTGTGGCCGCATGACCTGATGCAAAAAGGTAAAAGACCACGGTACAGCATAAGACTCATTGCTTTTTCTGAGGAGTTTCAGTATCCAGAACTTGGTCTTGACAGGTGACCTTTTCCTTGTAATCTTGACAGAAGGTCAGAATCTTAAGGTTCATTGTCATACATTAAACAGACGTATATATAATAGAAAACTATAATAGCATAACACGCCAATTGTAGGATTTTTACATGAACACCTATGAAAGGTCATCAAAGTATCTTTGACCAAGAACAATGTTCGAGTTTCCCAACTAGACATTTATATGTTAACTGCATGTTGTGAGATAAGTTACTGTAGATTAAGGAATTGTACATATTCACAATAACAAGATGTCTATACCCCTCAAGGACGTATCTAGATGTTTGGTGAGCACTTTGAACTCCCAGGTGCTGCTCAGAATTTTATAACTTTGAGCCATGAAAACTTTTCATTTTCAAAGGGGTAACAGGAGAATTTGAACAAAATATGGCATATTTACTTCTGAGTACAAGGATACCCCATATGTGCTGGAAAATGACTGTTTGGGCACATGGCAGGGCAATGAAAGGAAGGAGCACCATGTGACCTTTTTTAGTGCAACATTGGCTGGAATAGATAGTAGATGTCATGACACTTTTCCAGAGCCCTTAAAGCACACCAATCACCAGGATTTTTTTTAATAAACTGCTATACTGGCGCTATTATGCTGATTCTATACATACCTTTAGTTGTAAGCTAGGATATATAGTTTTTTAAACACAAGCCAGTAAATATGCTCTGGATCTTGACCGGCGTAGTTTGTGGTTTGACCAGAAAGTGAGGCTCTGGACCTTGACCGGTGTAGTCTGCGGTTTGATCATGAAGTTGGGACAGTGGACCCTGACTGATGTATTCTGATCTTTCTCAGGGACTTCTACTGGCACAGGTCATGGGTTTCCACTGACTTTGTGGCTTTAATCTTGGGCTTCTACTGTCACTGATCACGGATCAGGGTTTCCTACTTAGCTTAGATGTCAGATCTTCCTCTCAGCTCAGGTTACTGACCTTCCTCTCACATCAGGCTTTATCTGGGCTCTGACTGCTCTAGGACTCTTTTGTTGTCATGGGGCTGTAAGCCCATTTCACTGGCACAAGACTTTCCTGGAACAGAAAGCAAGTTAGCCATTGCTTCCTGGTGCCTACTTCTCCCTTTTTGGCCCTGCCAGGACATTTATATTTAGTAGCAAAACAGCTGTCACATAACCTGACATCTCTTCTAAACCTTTTCCCAGGCGATGTGTATTGCAGATATACCAGATTTATATTGGGTTTTTTTTATGTCTGGCAAGTATCATACTAACAGATGATGATTTTTTTTTTTTAAAGTTGCATCAATTATTTTGATAGCTATAATTTTTCTATATTTCTGCTGACAAAGCAATGTGAGGGCTTGTCTTTTGCGGGAGGATTTGATGTTTTCATAGTTATAATTTTTGGAAACATAATGTTTTTTGATCATTTTCTATTCTGATTTTTGGGAGGCAGAATTAGTAAAATCCAGCAATTTAAAAACAGGGTTTTTTTTATGCCATTCACAGTGTGGTAAAAGTGATGAGACTGCTTTATTTTTTGGGTGAGTACAATTTCATATGATATGACATTTATAGAATTTTTTTTATGTTTTGCCAGTTTTACGCAATAAAAACAATTTTTATAGAAAAAGCATTTTTTTGCATTGCTTTATTCTGAGAGCTATAGCTTTTTATTTTTCCCTGACAGAGCTTAATGGTGGCTTGATTTTTGTGTGACAAGATGAGGTTTTCAGTGATACCATTTTTATTTACACTTGTCTTTTTGATAGATTTTTTATTTATTTTTTTATTGTGTTCTCTGTAGGGTGGTAAATGGTTTGTCAGTTTCATAGATCAAGCTGTTCTGGATGCAGTGATACCAAATATGTGTACTTTATTTTTTGTCTTACATATTATAAATATTTTGATTTATTGGTGTAATATTTTTTGCTTTTTATTTTATGGGGGGAGCTGAATATTTTTTTCAATTTTTTAAATCTTCTTTTACTTTTGTACTTAAGGCTGCTTTACATGCTGCGACATTGCTAGCGATATCGCAAGCGAAAGCACTCGCCCCCTTTGTTTGTGCATCACAGGCAAATCACTGCCCATGGCGAACAATATCGCCAGTACACGTCACACATACTTACCTTCCTAATGACATCGCTGTGGCTGCCAAACAACCTCTTTTTTAAAGGGGCGGTTCATTTGGCATCACAGCAACGTCACTCAGCGGGCCACCAATAGAAGTGGAGGAGCGGAGAGTAGCTGCATTCACGTCACTCCCACCTCGTTGCTGGAGGACGCAGGAACGCTGTTGTTCGTCATTCCCGGGGTGTCACACATAGCGATGTGTGCTGCCTCAGGAACGATGAACAACCTGCTTCCTGAAAGAGCAACGATATTTTGAAAATAAACGACGTGTCAATGATCAACGATTTGGTGAGTATTTCTGATCATTAGCTGTCGCTCGTAGTTGTCACACGCAACGACATCGCTAATGAGGCCGGATGTGCGTCACGAATTCCGTGACCCCAGCGATATCTCGTTAGCGATGTCGCTGCGTGTAAAGCGGCCTTAAGACTTGCTATGGGGCTTTAACTTTTATTATTCTGATCAGTGGTCTTATGCATTCCAGTACACATATATTTTTATACATGAGATCTGCTGGATTGCCTGTTAGACCCTGCCTATGGCTCCACGAGGGTTGTTAGTGCTAAACTAACTGGTCGGTTGAGACCTCTGTAGGAGAAGAAATCCTCAAGAACCTTGATGAAGTGAGCCTCCACAAAGGTCACGAAGAGCAGCGCAGTGATCCATCCAACTTTGGGGTGGCTGAAGCCGTAGAGACTGAAGGTGACACTGCAGAGAAGCAAGAGAGAGCTGCAGGTAACACTGCCGATACCCAATAGAAGTCTGAAGGTGCAGAAGTGGAAGAAGCCACTGAAGAAATGAGAATTAAACCAGAGGACTCTTCATGTGATAAAAGCTTAATCGGTCCGGAGGATAAAAAAACAGAGATAACTAAAGGGACGACAAGTCAAGTCACCCTTGGTGAAAATTTAATTAAGGGGATAGAGATGGTCAAGGACGCAGTAAATGACCATTTGAATCAAGAAACATTCCTGAGACAGGCTGCTGAGAGTCGAGTAGATGAGCTGGAAAAGAGTTTCCGAGCTCAGAGGACACCGGTCACAGTGTCAAGCAACGAATGAGGCAGCCTTGGGAGATATGGAGGTGATCAAGGAAGATTTCTATAGGAGAAGGAGTTGTTGGTCAGAGATTTACAGTGGCAACTCCAGAGTTGTAAGGAGGATGAGCTGCAAATGTTAATCTTGGCAAAATGGCTTTCAAAGTATGAAGTTCAGAAAGAGCTGGCTCTGGAAGCTGAACAAAACAATTAGCTGGTGGCAACCGAGAAGTAGGAGACTTCTCTTTTAAAGTGCATGGTATAGATGTACCTGAAGATTTGAGAGAAATGTGTGCCAGTGAGTCTGTGCAAAGTGAATTTAAGAAGGCTGTGGGAGGGTGTCAGGTGTACTGGAACACAGAGGCTAAACAGTTAGTTATACTGTCCACAACTGAAGTCACAGTGAAGTAAGTAGCTATCCTGAGTGACATGCACTCAAAAATATGTTCACACACAGGGGATGATCTGGTTGAAGAATGAAGAAGCTACTAGATGGCTGGAGAATACAAGCTCGAAATCCTATGTGAATATATAAAACACAGGGTAGACCTACACAATTGTTGGGGATAAGGATAAAGAATAGGTTCTAATATTGATAATAAATAGTAAGTTTTATTGGTTATAACCAGTAGGTCAGTGATTTTGAATATAGCAATTACTAATATTATGGTACTTGCTCATCTGTAACCATCATACTTTTTGGGGATCTGTGGGGGCTATAGTAATATGTTAGAAGTTGTGGCAGCATCATACTTAGTGGGGCCATTATACTGTCAAGCCATCACACTGTGTGGGTGCCAAGAAACAGTGCATGGGAGAACTATGGGGTCATCATACTGTGGAAGGGTCACTTTAAGGGCATCATATTGGTTGTGGGCAAATACTGGGTTGGTGACACTGTTTGGGCACCATACTTTGCTGGAGGTGCTATGTAGTCATCATGCTGTATGTGTGGGGGCAGTGGGGTTAAATTGTAGGGAGGAATTGACTGTGGGGATACAGTGTGGATCAGGGCACTTTTTGGATCATCGGATATACATTTTTGAGCATCTTGGGGGACAACAGTTAGGGGCTTTAATTAGAGCATAATTACTGTGTACATCTTGCAATACTTATTCTTCTACCTGTTTATAAAAGATGGGAAATATGACCCCAACTACTCCGCGGGTTAATTAGAAGTTTTGATTTTTACGAGGGGCTGCTGATAAGTCTTTGGCTTTATCTAGAAAGAAACGAGATAGGATGATGAAACTTTACATTTATTCCACATACTCTTCACTGATGTCAACACACTTCTTACATCAGTATTCCAAGTTCTGTAAGCCTAGCAAATAGAAGGATTTCAGTTGTGCCTCAGACCAGGCATCCATAGCAACCATGGCATCAGAAATGGTGTGAAACTTTATACCCTTGAGATGTTTTTTCAGGTTCGGAAACAGATGATAGTCGGAGGGAGCTAGATCTGGTGAATAAGCCCAGCTCTGCCAGTTTTGCCATCATCACTTGTGGTGTGAGCGGAGGCATTGCTGCAGGAGCAAGATTCCTTTGGACAGCTTACTGCACCTTTTGGCCTTCAGAGCTGCCTTCAGTTGGTCCAAAAGTTCAATGTAATACCTTGCATTGATGGTGGAACCCTTTTGAAGGTAGTACACTAGCAGTATGCCCTCGTTATCCCAGAACACAGATGCCATCGCCTTAGTGGCTGATTTTTGCACCCTGAACTTCTTTGGACGAGGAGAACCACTATGCTTCCACTCTTTTGACTGCTCTTTGTTTTCAGGGTCATACAAATAAATCAAGGTCTCATCCATAGTGACCAGTTGATCCAGAAAGTTCTTATCACTCCGGAAACGCTGACAAATGGACCGGGAAGTTTTCACTCGCATGCTTCTCTGATCTGTTGTCAAATATTTGGAGACCCACTTTGCAGATAGCTTCATCATGTCCAAATGTTCATGGATAATGACACAAACACGTTCACAGGAAATCCACATGATGTCTGCTATGCATTAGCTGATATGAAGCACATTGATATGTCTGCGACATATCACCATGAATATCCTTCGTGGACTTTCCGTGCAGAAACATCAATTTTATCACTCCTCTGCTCTCAGATGCTGTGAATATCGCATTAGTCTCCACCATTTTGTTTTCCCGCATGTGTAGAACACTTGCCGTAAGCAACAAACACAAAATTTTGAAAACATATATTAGACAGATAAGTCTTTCATGTGATGCAACATTCGTTACCATAGAAACAAAAAAAGATAACAAAGCCAAAGACTTATCAGCAGTCCCTTATATATACCCTTGCTCATAAACATATATGTTGAAGACGCTGTGAAATGGCTGTGTTTATATTAAAAAGTTTGAATGGGGTTGGAAACATTCAAAGGAGCCAAAATAATAATAATAATAATAATAATAATCATTATTATTATTATTATTATTATTATTATCATTATTTTTTGGTATATAGAGCCTTATCCCACATTATTATATGATGTATGAAAACTGCTCAGTGATATGATTTTTCTTTATTTATTTATTTATTTTTTTTTTCATTTTTTTAGGTTGTTTAGAAATCTATATTTATCTAAATAGAAAATTAAGTCAGAGGGCATTCATTTATTAAAAAAAGGCTTATTTTTACCTTAGAAAATTAAAAAAGCATGCAAAAAAATCGTATAATAATTTGAACTGACACATTTCTAGGTGACACATTACGTGATATATAATAAAAAATATTACAATTAAATAGTTTGTTTCCCCATTTTTGGGGACATTTGTATACAAATTTATAGTACAAATTTTAGTATTTATTGATCGAAACGTACAGGGTGCACACGATATCTGGAAGGCCTTTGGAGAGAGGAGAAAAGCATTCTGGTGGTATCCTCTTTGATATTGCTTGTTAAAAATTTAATCAAGACTTCCTTTTCCAGGGGAACTGGACCAAAAGTAAGGAATAAACCCAAAGGTCATAGAATTAGTACTAATAAGAAAAGAATAGTAATGAGCAAGCAGTAAAGTGCTCAAGTGCTCGTTACTTGGATCGAGTGGGTCCGATGCTTGGACAGGCTCTTTTTGAGTAATGAGTATAATGGAAGTTAATGGGGAGCTCTAGCATTTTTCCAGCATATTCCACTAGAGGGCAGATGAGGCTGGAAAATGCATAGGGAAGACACCTGGACACATCTGTGTCTCCCAGTTTACAGCTGGTAAGTAAAAAATTAAATATGTTTTTAAAAAAAGAGTAGTTTCCTCAAATTTTTAATAACTAGAGGCCAGATGGTATTATAAGGCTGGGAAGATTCATGGTTATTGAGCCCATCCCAGCCTAAAAATAGCAGCTCGAATCTACCCCAGAATTGGCGCTTCACATTAGATACGCCAACTTTGACACTTTACCTGGCTCTTCCTGATTGCACTGGTGCGACGGCAATTGGGGGCTGATGTCAGCTGGCATCAAGCCCAGGGGTTAGTAATTGATAGTCATCTATCAGACAACCACATTACTGACCCAGTAAGTGTAAAATAAAAGAAAAGCACACACAAAAAAAAAATAGTTTATTTGAATAAAGACACACCCACACTTTCCCTCATTCACCAATTTATTAAAAAAAATGTGCCCACGAAACTCCGACGTAATCCATAATCCAGGTCTATCGACTATGAATATTACTCTGATTGCCATGGTACGAGGTCAATCAGCAAGAGCAGGGCCAAAGTGACAATTCTGGGGCAGCTGAGGCTACTATATTTAGGCTGGGAAGGTCCCAATAACCAAGGGCCTTCTCACCCTGATAATTTGAGCCCACAGCTGTCTGCTTTATCTTGGCTGGTCATCCAAAATGAGGAGGACCCATGCATTTTAAAAAAAATATACAGTACAGACAAAACGTTTGGACACACCTTCTCATTCAAAGAGTTTTCTTTATTTTCATGACTCTGAAAATTGTAGAATCACATTGAAGGCATCAAAACTATGAATTGACACATGTGGCTAGAAATACTTAACAAAAAAGTGTGAAACAATTAAAAATATGTCTTATATTCTAGGTTCTTCAAAGTATTCTCCTTTTGCTTTTATTACTGCTTTGTATACTCTTAGCATTCTCTTGATGAGTTTCAAGAGGTTCGTCCCGCTCATCTCCGCCCCTCTGCTTCTATTGGGCGGCGGTTCAGTGACGTCGCTGTGACGCTAAATGAACCGCCCCCTTAGAAAAAAGGCGTTTCGACTGTCACAGCGACGTCGCAGGGCAGGTAAGTAGTGTGACGGGTCTGGGCGATGTTGTGCGCCATGGGCAGCGATTTGCCCATGTCGCACAACCGATGGGGGCGGGTACCCACGCTAGCGATATCAGTCACCATATCGCAGCGTGTTAAGCGGCCTTAAATCTTGTCTTTATGCCTCCTACAATCTTTCCTCCTTGATCAACTCTCCCTGAACTGCAGTATGCCAAGCTTCACACTCACGGGTCTCATATAACACTCGATGATGCGATGCCGCAGCCAATCACAGTAATGCCAGTAGCCAAAATGACCACTGCATTACTGTGATTGGCAGGCAATTCCCACATGTTTAGTAGAATATAGACGCGAAACATGCGGGGCAGTCCCTATTCTATGCTGTGTACTGAGCATTTCTGAGCACCCCGATGCTTGATCATGTACCGAGCAGTGCTGAGCATGCTCGCTCATCACTAGAAAAGAAACACCAGGTATTTTAGTTCTTGATGGCAAAACCCAGAACTATAATGGGTTTTGCCATAACTTTAACTATAAAGCCCCTTTCTCTTCCATGTATGTAACTGTTATTAAACTCTTATTTTTAATAAGAATCATACTGTATGAGTAGACTTTATGATTCTAATAATAATAATAATAATTTGATTCATTTATATAGCGCTGTTAATTCCACAGCACTTTACATACATTGGCAACACTGTCCCCATTAGGGCTCACAATCTAGAGTCCCTATCTGTATGTCTTTGGAGTGTGGGAGGAAACCGGAGTACCCGGAGGAAACCCACGCAAACACGGGGAGAACATACAAACTCCTTGCAGATGGTGTCCTTGGTGGGATTTGAACCCAGGACCCCAGCGCTGCAAGGCTGCAGTGCTAATCACTGAGCCACCGTGCTTATTTTTACACATTGTTTCTTATTTTTTAATACAATGTACACAGTGTTAAACCGATAAATCACATTAGTAAATACAAAGTATTATATTATCCAAGTTTAGTTATTGCAAATAATCAATCATAAGAATATTATGGTATAAATTCCTGCATACTATGGCATTGTGAAATGTGGCCTTTGGACAAAGGAAATCTATATGTAAAGTAGCCAAAAAAGCAATATATACTCAAAAGGTCTTTGAAATGGAAATAGTTTGAGGTTGAGCAGATGGTGCAATATATACTGGGATATATTTAAACAGTGTAATTTGTCATAGTTCTCATCCCAATACATTATGCTACTTGTGATTCAGATTTCTTTCTTGAGATCTCTTCCTAGAAGAAGCAGAGAGCATTGTGATGGGAATTCATTAAACAGGACAAACACATCCCTAATGCACATGGAGCCATCTGGTCTATTGCATTTTCTTACAATATTTTTTATGAACTATACTCTTTTAGCCCCATACTAAATAATTTAATCTTCATTAAAATGTACAATTAAATCATCGTTCATCTGTTGGCGCTAAAATGTGTTGGCATTGGTTTTAAAAAATTCTAATCTTTAAAATACATTGGTATATACAGTATATATATATATATATATATATAAAATCACAAAACTGAGTATACCTCTCACATGTTCGTAAATATTTTATTATATCCTTTCAAGGGACCGCATTGAAGTTATTTTGACACTTTGATCCATTGTAGTCAGTGTACAGCACTGGCGTATGACTTTCACGAGTACAATGTGAGAAAATCTCACATTGCACTCGGCCTAATGTTAACCAGTCAGGCAGCTCAGATCTGAAAATTTTTCCTCAGCCCTAATCGGACTGAGGAAAAAGAAATTGCTCGATTTTCTGCGAGTCTTGGCTCACTTGCATCCATTCAAGTGTATTGGTACAAGGGAAAAATCGGACTGCATTCGGATGTCAACTGAGTGCAGTGCAATATACGCACAGGCTGACAATGGAGGATATGGAGAGATCATCCTCTCCTTCACCCTCTTGCATCGGATCTCATAAGCTAGTGTGACTCCAGCCTAACAGTGTAAATTTGGTGTGCCCTCTAAATAACTTAACAGCCATTAATGTCTGAACTGCTGGCAACAAAAATGAATATGCCCCTAAGTCAAAATGGCCAAATTGTGCCCAATTAGACATTTTCTCTCCCGGTGTCATGTGAGTCATTAGTGTTAAAAGGTCTAAAAAAAAAGAAGGCCACAACAGAACCATTTGTTGAATAACAACAAAGAATATCAAACCATAAATAACATTTTAATATCCATAACCATGAATAGACCCCAAAAGGAGGAGAGGGTAAGTGAAATTTCCCAAAACCACTCAACTTCAGCTTCACCACCCGAACTCAGCCGCATGACACCACCTTGAAGGCACCTAGCCGAGTGTTACCCAACCAATGTCCCGCTGATCCCTCAACCCAACAAGGTCCCATGTTAAACCAAACAATTTGCATCACCAGGGGTAACCGTTCCTGCACTGAGTTTTTCCCCTTGCTCTTTTGTGCAAACCCCAACTTTCAAATACCCCCCTCCTTTCTGCCCGCTGCTGCGACAGAGATAACTCCCATCCTTCCTTCTGCATAAGCTGACCAAACCTGTCACAGGTGGGCAGGAATGATCCTGGCCACCTTCCAGGTAGGAATGAACCACTCCCCTCAGGGTCCTGACCTATATTCTGCCCTTCAAACACCACCCCCTAACCAATCACAAAGTCCCAAATCCCAAATGCCACTATAACTCCACCCACAATTTTCCCGCTAAAAAGTGCATATTGCAATCAACCCTTTAAATGACCTAAAGCCTAGCATCCCTCCTCAGTCATGCTGCCCTCCCTTGAGCCCCTTTAGGGCAGCAGTACGGGCTGTCCCTTTCTGTATAATTGTCCTCTGAAACTTGACATCTTATTATCAAAGAAAAATCCTGTAAACTGTCTTAATTGGAAAATAAAATGACAATGTTACAAGACTATCTATAGCAATACACATGTACAGCAGTTCAAAAAGCGGAATGATAAATTGCTGTATAAAATTAATACCAGTCAATAGTCTATCACAAACATAAAAAAATCTACGTTTTCCACAGATTCCTGGGATTATGTATTAAGTTTTGGAAGCTGCATATTTTTGCTGGGTTAAAAATACAGCGTCTTAAGGCTGCTTTACACACAGCGACATCGCTAGCGTCGGTTGTGCGTCACGGGCAAATCGCTGCCTATGGCGCACAACATCGCTAGGACCCATCACATGTACTTACCTGCCTAGCAACGTCGCTGTGGCCGGCTAACAGCCTCCTTTCTAAGGGGGAGGTTCGAGCGGCGTCACAGCGACGTCACACTGCAGCCGTCCAATAGAAGCGGAGGGACGGAGAGCAGCCGAAAAAAAGTGACGCCCACTTCGTTGCCGAAGGACGCAGGTAAGGTGTTGTTCCTTGTTCCTGGGGTGTCACACGTAGCGATGTGTGCTGCCTCAGGAACGATGAACAACCTGCGTGCAGCAACAGCAACGATATTTGGATTTAGAACGATGTGTCAACGATCAACGATTAGGTGAGTAATTTTAGCAGTCGTTCGTAAGTTTCACATGCAACGACGTCACTAACGAGGCCGGATGTGCGTCACAAATTCCGTGACCCCAACAACATCTCGTTAGCGATGTCGTTGCGTGTAAAGCCCCCTTTACAGTTCGGACAAAATTGTATAGGATTTATATAAATCTACTGCCCAGTGTGCTTATTCTGCAACATCAAAAACTCTTGAAAGGCTCAATGTGAGAACATAGTCAGATACTCACCTTTCCACAACTGTTCTTACGCCACCTCTCCTGCGTCACCTGCTGCTAGGTGCTGTCCCTAACCTGTTATTCCCATAATTATGTGGGGGCAATCATAATTCACGGATTATTCTCAGACCCTAAAAAGTGACTGGGAAAAGGTGGCAGCGTAAGAACCGGAAAAAGAGAGTTGAGTAGAACATTTTTTATTTTTTAACCCTTTCCCTCCCCTTCATGTTAATTAGGGCACTTTCGATTAGAACCAAATTAATTCAGACTGACTTTTCTGGCCGCATTTGAGCGAATTTGTCTGAATTTCAGGAGGTTCACTTAAAAGGGTTAATTTTTCTTCAATGTGAGGGAATGACTGAGGTTCAATAAATGAGAACATGTTCAGTTTAGTCTGTAACATATTAGAAGACAATTTTGCTTGCGCCCAATTGCAATACATCCAAATGGCATGGCTTCCTAATGAACAGTGCCATACTTACAACCTTTACCCTCATGATACATCCCGGTGACTCATCCTCTTCCACTAAAACTACATGAAAATGTGCGCTAAACAGAAAGCAATTAGAGCAAGAAATCATTCCGCAAGTTCCCTGTAGTGGGAAGAGATGTGTCACAATAGCCTGCAGGGGTGACAATGACAACATTAGTGGTGATTATGTGCAAGAGAGGCAACAAATTACGGGGTTTTTGGTTCAGAACAAGCAGTAAAGAGATAATGATTGCAGATGAGGTTGTAACATGTACCGGGCGAGGTGATGACGGATGATTCAGAGGCTGAGGAGAAAGCTCAAACTGTGATACTTGTACATTTATAAATCCAGCATTATTTCACTCTTAGATGTTTATCTGGTCATGATGGTACTGGGTCTAAAAAAATCAAATTATACTCATGTGTAAGACTATTATCCCATGCAAACACTATAAAAAACAATTTAGTCTGTCCCCAAGAGCAAAGTAAGAGGTGGTCACGTGTTATTCTTCTGACGAGTGCAAATAGGGGGCACAGTGGGGGGCACAGAACTGGTTAAATGATGATTTGAAACATGGTGTCTGACCTTTTCTAGTAAGTGTCTTAAAGGGAACCTGTCACCAGGTTTTTCCCTTATGAACTGCAGCCACCACCAGTGAGCCCTTATATACAGCAGTCCAGTATACTGTATATAAGAGCCCAGGCCACACTGTATAAGGTAACAAACACCTTTATAATGCTTACCTAGGGGGCGGGCACATAGGCAATCCGATGGGCATTGCTGGTCTCAGTCCTGCGCCTCCTCCATCTTGTGCGACCTCCTTCACAGCACCGTATGGATGACTTTGTCCTACGTCATCCACATAGAGGCCTCCATTGTGCTCCTGCGCATGTGCATTTTAATCTGCCCAACTAAGGGCAGATCAAAATATTGTAGTGCGCATGTGTGGCCGTTTGTTTGACCTTTTCTTGCACCTGCGGATTACAGTACTTTCCTCTGCCCTCAGAAGGGGAACATCAAAGTGCACATGCGTAGGAGCGCAATGGAGGCCTCTAAGTTAATGACATAGGATGTGTCATCCACATGGGGCTAGGCAGGAAAATGGCAACTACACAGGATAGAGGGCATGCCACACTGATACTAGCGACACCCATCGAAGTGGATCACCCCCTAGGTGGGTATTATAAAGGTGTTTTTTATGTTCTACATAGCGGCCTGGGCTCTTATATACAGTATTCTAGAATGCTATATATAAGGGCTCACTCGTGGTGGCCGCATCTCATAAAGGAAAAATCTGGTAACAGGTTCCCTTTAAAAGGAGCAGGCATCTGTTCTCTTGGCCACAAAATTGGTAATACAGATAGCTAATTTGGCTTATAAAAGAATATTGTTAAACTAATACTTGTAATCTGGTACAATAGTGATAACTGTGCCCAATTGAAGAAGCTAAAAGGATTTCTTAGTTATAAAATCATTTTTATGATAATAGTGCATGGTACACAATTAGCTAGAACACAAAAAAAAGAGCATGTCCAATTTGGAAAACCCAGTACTTTACATGAACTGCTCACTGGTATCAATAAGAAGTAGAGTGTAATCTTCCATTTACTCAGTGGTGGATCCTCTTCTTACTGAATCGCCCACCACTGCAATGGTCGCCCCGGGGACACCGCTCCACCTCCAGGGACGCCGCAGGGACTTCTCTTTGGGAATTTTTCTGGCAACAGGTATGTCAGGTTATTTACATCTGAGTCATGACGCCACTCTCGGTTTGTGGTCATGGTTATGGGTGACCGCCACTGCAGTTTTAACAAGCGTCTGGGGCTGATGGATTCTGCAGCCGGATGGTGTGGCCTCCCGAGAGTGAGGCTGGCCCCAGGGGTTCGGGTGTGTGTGTAGAACAACAGGTTCCAGAACAACTCACTCACAGTCCAAGGTGTCTTTCAACTTGTTTACTCACGTTCAGCTGGTTTTGTGAGGGAACCCGGGCAAAGCTGAGATAAACCAGGTGGAACCAGGTATCCTTCAGGCTGGTCTAAGGGTAACCGTTAACTCGCCTTCCTAGCACTTCTTGTTTCGGATAACCCCTGACTTGAAGTACCGTGGGGTTCATCCAGAGAAGTTGCAACTGCCTTTTCTCCCCTTTTTTGCCCGTTTGCTGGCAGCATGGACCAAGGTTGATAGCTCAGGCTCATTCCTCCTTATGGGCCCCCTCTGATGCTCAGACTCTAGTTGGTTGGTGTGGGACTTGTGGTCCCCACACCGGCAGGTTTAGCAGACCAAATAAATGGATATTTACTCTAGGGACCTGTTCACTGTGCGTGCCTAGCCACCAGGGTCTCCGTACACGACCAGCTGACTTCCTCAGCATCTTTCTGCCCAACTTCTGGTGATCGTTCTCCCCCGACAACGGCCACTACATGTGTAGGGTGTGACTAGCGTGTCCACTCTCCTGCGTCTCCGCTTCAGACTGGCTACTTCCAGCTCCTTTTCCTGACTGCCGCTGCAACCTAACTTCCAGCCTCTCTACCGCACCCCTTGATTGGATGTGGAGACACGCCCCCTCCTGGGTCTGCCCAGGGGTCCCCTCAAAGGTGTGTGAGACCTGGTTGCTATGTGTCTGTGCGTACACACCCTATTTCAGCCTTTAGGATTACCTGTTTGCACTCACCCAGCATGGGTGCAGTACTCAGTGATGCCTGACCAGGTCAGGGGCGCCACATTCCCCCTTGGTTATCAACAGCACATCCTCGGGCTGCAAAGACAATAACATTTTTAAATACAAACTTTTCCCACACAGGGGAGGCATTCACATAAAACAGCATACCAGGTACCATTCTTCACCACCCACCACCCACAAGTCCTGAACCCACCCAAGAACCTCCAGGAGGCAGGTCACCAGTCCCTTTGGTGACCAGGTCTGGGCCATCTGCATCCCAGACCTTTCCTCCAATCTTCCTCTCCTGAGGTTGGTGGTGCAGGGTAGGCCCGATAAACAGGTGTACCAGCTTCCGTGTGTTGGAGAGCGGGCCCCATAAACAGGCATGCTCCCTGGTGGTGCAGAGCCAGGCCCCCTAAACAGGCGTGCTCTAGAATTTTGGACAGCAGGCCCCATCAACTGGCGTGCTTCCTGGTGGTGCAAAGCCAGGCCCCATAAACAGGCGTGCTCTGAGGTTGGTACCACTGAGGTAACTTTTTACAATGCGAGAGTTTGTGGCTATAGACAGTTCATAGCCTATGGTCCATTTTTAAATAAATGCACATAACCTGGTGCTAAAAAGGAAAAACACTTCAAAAGTTCACGCAACAGTCCTTGCGGGCACATTTTTAAACATTTAAACGTTACTTTAACTCTAAACAGGTTAAACATTCTTAAAGACATTTTAGATAGCTCCTACTCGCTGCCACTCTCTGTGGGCGGCGCTCCGCATCACCATCACCTGGTCATCAGCCGGCAACCAGGTGACATATATGCTGGGATTATATGCCACCAGCTCTTCCTCCTCGGCAGGGGATGCTACAACTTCCTTCGGTCGTTGGGGGAACATCAGCGCGGCCTCCAGTCCTCCCTTTCTTTCTAAGGGGGCTGTGACCTCCTCTGGTCGGTTGGGGAATAGCAGTGACGGTGGCTGGGTCTCATCTCCCTCCCTGGCGGAGGCTGCTGAGACCACTTCCGGTCGTCGGGGGAACAGCAGCGCGACCTCCAGGCCTCCCTTTCTTTTTAAGGGTGCCTGTGTCCTCCTCCGGTCGATCTAGCAGCAGCTCTGAGGACGAGCCCTCAGCAGCCGGGCAGGATGATGGATCCCTCTCTAGCGTTGAGGATGCTGGGACCGCTTCAGGTCGGTATGGCAGCTTAGGGACCAGGTACATGTCTACCAGGTGTGCTGGGAACTGAGCCTCCAGCTCTCTCTTTAGCCAAGCCATTTCTTTGTCTGCTTCATGCTGGGGCACAGGGACGGGATCCCCCATCAGCAGCTGGGGCGCTGTGACCACCTCTGGTCGGGCAACTGGGACAGGAGGGGTTGCGGCCTGGTCTGGTCTGGCCAGGACAAGAGGCGTTGCGGCCTGGTCTGGTCTGGCCGTGACAGGAGGCGTTGCGGCCTGGTCTGTTCTGGCCGTGACAAGAGGCATTGCGGCCTGGTCTGGTCTGGCCGGGACAAGAGGCGTCGCATCAAGCATCGCATCAGGTGTCGCATCGGACGTTGCATCAGGCGTAGCATCAGCCTCGGATGTTAATGCCGGTGGGACCAGCACACCAGGTGGACCAGGGGCAGTGGTAGACTCACTCAGGCTCCGGATGGAGACATTCCACAGCAGGGTCACTATCGCCAGCGATGATTCCAGTTGGGCGTGGGCGGCACCTCCACACGGGCCTCGCTGCACCGACATCTGCAGGTTTCTTATTGCCAATACCATTTCCTTTTTCCAAGCGGCTATCTCTCGCCTGCTCCGCTCCTCTATACTGTTGGCAATTATTCCTACGTCTGCCTCCAGCTCAGTGGCGGGCATGGGCCTGGTCAGTCCCAGCTCCTCGCGGTCGCCTCCCGCTGACGCCATCTTGCCTCTGTTGCTGCTCAACTGGCTCTGCCCACACTCCTTGTTTAGTTTCGTTTCTTGCTGTTTTCCTTCCACAGGACTGGTACGTGCCCGCAGTCCAGGGACAGATCCGCCCCCATCTTCTCCTCTCGCGGGGCCAAAACGCTTCAGGGATCCTGAGACAGCTACACCTCTTCGTGGGCGGTACTTCTTTTCTGCATGGGCTGCAGTCTTGAAATTTGCGTGCTTTTGCAGTGTCAATATCGCGGCGGTCCAAATTTTCTGATCGGACTGCTAAGGCGCACTGTCACCTGTCTTAACAGGTCTAGTCCTTATCCTGTTTGTGACGCCAGAAATGAATCACCCACCGCTGCAGCTGTCGCCCCAGGGACACCGCTCCACCTCCAAAGATGCCGCAGGGACTTCTCTTTGGGAATTCTTCTGGCAATAGGTATGTCAGGTTATTTACATCTGAGTCGTGATGCCACTCTCGGTTTGTGGTGAAGGTTATGGATGACCACCACTGCAGTTTTAACAAGCGTCTGGGGCTGATGGATTCTGCAGTTGGATGGTGTGGCCTCCCGAGAGTGAGGCTGGCCCCAGGGGCTCGGGTGTGTGTTTAGAACAACAGGTTCCAGAATAACTCAGTCATAGTCCAAGGTGTCTTTCAACTTGTTTACTCACATTCAGCTTGTTTTGTGAGGTAAACCGGGCGATGCTGTGATAAACCAGGTGGAACCAGGTATCCTTCAGGCTGGTCTAAGGGTAACCGTTATCTCGCCTTCCTAGCACTTCTTGTTTCGGATAACCACTGACTTGAAGTACCGTGGGGTTCATCCAGGGAAGTTGCAACTGCCTTTTCTCCCCTTTTTGGCCCGTTTGCTGGCAGCGTGGACCAAGGTGGATAGCTCAGGCTCATTCCTCCTTATGGGCTCCCTCTTTGCTGCTGATGCTCGGACTCTAGTTGGTTGGTGTGGGAATTGTGGTCCCCACACCGGCAGGTTTAGCAGACCAAATAAATGGATATCTACTCTAGGAACCTGTTCCCCGTGCGTGCCTAGTCACCAGGAGTCTCCGTACTCGACCAGCTGACTTCCTCAGCGTCTTTCTGTACAACTTCTGGTGATTGTTCTCCCCCGCCAACGGCCACTACACGTGCATAGTCTGACTAGCGTGTCCGCTCTCCTGCGTCTCCACTACAGACTGGCTACCTCCAGCTCCTTTTCCTGACTGCTGCTGCAACCTAACTTCCAGCCTCTCTACCGCACCCCTTGATTGGATGTGGAGACATGCCCCCTCCTGGGTCTGCCCAGGTGTCCCCTCAAAGGTGTATAAAACCTGATTGCTATGTGTCTGTGCGTACACACCCTATTTCAGCCTTTAGGATTACCTGTTTGCACTCACCCAGCATGGGTGCAGTACTCAGTGATGTCTGACCAGGTCCTGGGGGCCACACTTACCACAGACTATATCTCATCAATGAGGATACAACTAACTGGGCACTCTATGATCAGCTTATTGTGGGAGCACTTGTAGCAAAAAACATTGTGGACATCATGACGATAGTGAAAATTACAATTATTTTAAAAATTTCATTGACAAACCCCTTAAAATGTATTAAAGTATACAAAATTAAATTTCTGCCATGTCAGTTTAAGCAGTAAGCATAAAAGAGTGCTCCATTTTTTTCTTATGAAGCCCACCTAGGTCAGTTTGTATCTCTCCAATTATTACATGTCCGTGTTATCAAGAGAAGCGCTGAACACACAATGCGTGATGTCAAAAGATGTCAGTCCATAGATAACATGAAGTGATAAAGCATGTCTTACAATCGAAAGTACAGTTGGTAACAAGAATTGCTGTAAACACTAGAAGATTTAAAATGGTCAAAGTTCAAAAATGAAACAATAAATAGGCTGTCCACTACTTTTCGGCCAAGGTCTGACACCTCGCACTCCCACTAATCAACTATTCTTGGTGCTGGCGGTAGCAGCAGGTGGCCGGAAATGCTCAGTTCCGGAGCTGCCTTGTCTTCTATTAGAGGCTGCGGCCGAGTACTGCACATCCCCCTCCTAATGATTTTGTCACACAGTAATTTTTCCAAACTTTGCCAACTGTCATGGCGGCAGTGGGATCTATTCAGACTACTCATTCTGACACTCCCTCCAATAACTTCTCTGGTGTCTGTGATGAATGCAAGCAGACTCGGCAGTCGACCTACAGAGTTGTATTTTGTAAGCAGGCTAGCAAAAGTTAATCTTTGCTAGTCGTCTTGTTGGTCACCTTTGATCACAGGTTGTAGAGGAGCAAATTACATTTGCTCCCCTCCTATATATGCTGCGTAGATTCTACCTTCTATGTCAGCTGTAGTTTATCTAAGCTGGTCTGGTGAGGTGTTGTGATCCAGACTATTTGGTTATTGTAGTACTTGTTGCTGAGTGCAGTTGTGGAGTTAACCCTTGTTGCCATTTTTTGCTACCTTCTTGCTCTTGCTTTTCTCCTGAGTCTCTCATTGTCTATTCGTATATGAGCAGTGTGAAAGAGTTTTGGTTTTCCATGGTCTGTCTTTATCTGTGTTTCCATCTAATTTCTTCTCCTTCCTTCCTTGTTGGGAGGGGAAATCAGATTGGTTCTTGGCAGAAGCATAGCCAGGTGCAGGACTCAGGCATCTCCACCATCAGGAGTAAGCCGGACGTTAGGGATAGCCTAGAGCTCCCTGAAGTGAGGGACAGCATAGGAATCCCTCCTATCACACAGTCACACAGTGACAGATTTGATAGGGCAGTGCATGTGCAGTACCCAGCAGTGGCAGCTATCAGTTAATGGGGCAGCTCCGGAAAAGAGCATTTCTGGCTGCCTGCTGCCAATGCAGGCACCAAGAACAGCTGATCGGAGGGAGTGCTGAGTGTCGGAAACAGGACGATCATTCATTGATGATCTATACTAAGGCGGGCTTTGCACACTACGACATCGCAGGTGTGATGTCGGTGGGGTCAAATTGAAAATGACATACTTCCGGCATCGCATGCGACATCGTAGTGTGTAAAGGTTCGATGATACGATTAACGAGCGCAAAAGTGTCGTAATCGTATGCATGCGTAATCGGTGCAGCGTCGGCGTAATCCATAATTACGCTGACGCGACGGTCCGATGTTGTTCCTCGCTACTGCAGCAGCACACATCGCTGTGTGTGAAGTCGCAGGAGCGAGGAACATCTCCTACCGGCGTCACTGCGGCTTCCGTAGGATATGCGGAAGGAAGGAGGTGGGCGGGATGTTTACATCCCGCTCATCTCCGCCCCTCCGCTCCTATTGGCCGCCTGCCAAGTGACGTCGCTGTGACGCCGCACGACCCGCCCCCTTAATAAGGAGGCGGGTCGCCGGCCAGAGCGACGTCCCAGGACAGGCGAGTCCATGTGAAGCTGCCGTAGCGATATTGTTCGCTACGGCAGCTATCACAAGGATATCGCAGCTGCGACGGGGACGGGGACTATCGCGATCGGCATCACAGCAATGGCTTGCGATGTTGCAGCGTGCAAAGTACCCCTAAGGATATCCCATCAATGTAAAAGTAGAGGACAACCCTTTATTTCCAAAAAAATACTTTGTTGTCTTGTCAATTTTACATTGAAATTTGACCAAATATGTATAAATGCCACCCGAATATGTGAAAGGGGTGATCAAAGAGGGTTCGGGCCTGCTGAATATCATCATGGAGAATTGTGGTGGCAAGAGATAAGCATTTTCTTGAAATAAATTTTCACATTGCCTTTTATGACCTTGCTCTATTTGGGGTTCTTTACAAATTGATAAGGAACAGTCAAAATGTATAATTTTTTTAAGTATTTATAAATATTTATAGAAATCCAAACCAGTAGAAACCCTTATTAGCACTAATTCTGTAATAGTAAGTCAGTCTGCTTGAAATTGTTTTATTCATTTGCAAGGGGCTGTCATATGTGGCTGTATTAATGACAGATATTTATATGCAGATGACTCATTTTAAACCATATCAATGTGATTAGAGGAAAACGTACTTCTTCATTTCCATACATATTATATCAGAAGTCATAGTTCAAAATGGGTTCAGTCAATGGAGAAGCCAAAATGACATATCCTCAAGGCAAGAGTAATTTGCATCCAGCGCATTTTCTGCATATTTAAGTGTTGTAGAAGGAAATATTATAAAAAAATATGTTTTAAATTACAATAGCAACAAAACATTGAATCTGATGCATGATGCAAATGTATTTGGCAGTTACAAATGTGCGGTGGAATTGACACAGTTTTAACCTACTATTTCAGCGATGGGTGAATGGGAAATATTTCTGCGACTGATTTATGGCTTAGCATTGAAAAATAAATTGCCTACATTTCATCTAATATTAATTATAGAACTGCCACTGGTTTTACCAATAAAAGGAAAAAAAAAATACTAATATTTTAATATGGCTTGCTTGTACACTATTTATGACCCGCAACACACATCCGTTTAATTTGTACGTGTGCGGTACGTATTTGCACGTACCGGAGACACGTAGACACGGAGACCCATGTTATTCAATGGTAGATGGCATACGCACGTAAAATCACACGGAACGTGTGTCCGTGTGGTAAGTACGTGTGTGCGCTTTTCTACACGGACGACATGTCCGTTTTTGGCCGGCAGCACGCAGGCACGGACCCGCTTTAGTCTATGGGTCCGTGCCTGCACGGACCACACACGGAGTATGTCCGTGTTCAGCACGTATCGTCCGTGTCCGTTTTTCATCACAAAATCTGAAACACTTGTTACCAATCTATTAGGTCAATTGTAGGCCATTAATTCTGGCACCAAACATACATTTCCTGTCTCATTTGCACGCCAGACAGCAGCTGGGCACCTGTCCTCTCACTGCAGGGGAACTTTGTGCACAGAGAACAACACAGGTACTGAGCATGGCGCCCAGAATCGATACAGAGAGGCTGATTGGAGAAGTAGAGAGGCATCCAGAGCTGTGGGACACACGTGTTGATGGCTACCATGACAGGTTAATGGTGGAACGAGCATGGATGGCTGTGGCAGAGGTAGTCTACCCTAGGAATGGATGGTCTCAATGTACCCCTGGAAAGAAAAATAGATATGGTGAGTAAGGATATTTGCATTGCTTCTGTCTTTACCTACATGTGCTCATTTTGTAGGCAGATTATATCCATATTTGTATAGTTTGTTTTGCATGTATTAATGGGCCTGACTCATTTTGAGCTACACTGGAGACTCACAAACAGGAGAGTGTTATTATTTGGCCTTTTGAACTATTCATTGCAGTTTTCTAGTAATGTCAGCATGTGTATATGTGGTCTGCAAAGCAATTTATGCATGTACAAAAGGCATTTCAGGGTGGTCAAGCAACAATTAAACATGTTTGATTTATATTTTTGTGTTCAATTTTGTGCTATTTCTATTGTAAATGTGCTGTGAAAGGTCTATACATTTTGAGTTGTATTTGTATGTTTGCTTTATTATGCATGTCCCTTGGTGTCACCATGTCTGGAATGGTAACAGTAATGTGTAGTGTATAATGGTAAATCTTTGAGGAACATATGGCACTTCATGGGTTTATGGACATTTTGTTTCTCATGGCTTACTGAAGGTTTATTTTTTTATTTTTGTAAGTAAAAAAGGAGATAAATGATTATACAGTGGTTTAATCTTTTTACTGGAGATCTTGTTTACTTTGTCATGCTTATTGTGTTATTAGGTCACTATATGAGTGTCATGGGTTGTTGTTTTCATACACATGGATGTGTGTTCCAATTTATTTAAATTGCTGCAATACAAGAATAATGTTTTGGTTTTTTTTATTGTTCAATTGTTATAATTTGTGACCTTATTATACAATTTATTTTTTTTTAAACAGTGGATCTTGTTAAACGGCGATGGCACTCAGCACGTGACCAGTTCAGAAGAGAGTATAACCCTGTGGCCACCACAGCTGCCGCAGCCAAAAAGAAAAAATATGTCCATTATGAAAGACTCACCTTCCTCATGCCCATTATGGAAGTACCAAAGTAAGTTTAAACCATTACATCACATGGCTTTTTTTTTTTTTTTTTAAATGCACACATTAATTTTTTTTTTTTCTTTCTTCAAAGTACAGAGGATAATCTGGAAGATAGTGAGGAAGCCCTGCAGCAGTATTAACAGCGACCTCTGCTTCCGAGATGGAGCCTACCTCATATCAAGCACCAACAATCCCCAACACCAGCCAGCCAGACGCAGAAGAAATGTCCTCTGATTTGGGTTTGGGAACAAGTCAATCCACTAATGTAATTCCAGTCCAGTCTACAGGGCAACAAAGTGGCCCTTCACGAGTTCTTGCAGAGAGTAGTCCACAGCAACATGCAGGCACACAGCCAAGAATAACAACTAATACCATGCGCACAGTAGCCCAATCTATCCGTGGTCGCAGACATAGGCGTTATGAAAATTTACGTTCCCTGCCAGATATCATTGATACCAGAATAATACACATGATGAATTCACTGATACCAAAGAGTGATGGAGAGAGATTTTGCTGCTCCCTTTCTCCCTCTCTTGCATTGGTTGCACCTGATAGGCAGGACAGATTGAGGGCGTCCTTAATAACACTAATATCTGCTACCCAACGTGAGCCAGAACCCATATATTGTTTTGAAGTGATAGAGCAATGGAGAGCTAATCCACGTGGTCCACACACAAACACAACCCAACAAACTGTGGAAACCCAAACTGATGAACATTACTCTAATTTTCAACTAAATCCTGTAGTGCAACAAACACATATCCAGTGTCCATCTTCTTCTATGGGAAGTGATGTACAAATTAGGCCAACAATTGTCCCACACCAAACATGTACATTAATGACACAAAGGCCATCTCAACAGCCATCATTTGTCCCACAAGTACCCCAACAGACACCAATGCAAACCTCTGTTAACTATCCTAGTAATGTTAGTAATGTTCATAGACTACCTCAAATGTTTCAACAAACAACATCCTACCATGTTCCTAATAATCCACAACAACAGTACTTTCAACATCAGACTTACCCAACTAACTTCACATACACACATACTCAGCCTCTTCCAACACATCAATATGTACCACCTACACTTGGTCTACCATCTGCTCAAACAACTGCATCATTATTTGTTCCAAGTACAACAACTGTTACTAGTGGAAACACTGATCAGTCACTCACTACAACATCTAGTGTTGTGCAGCAAACATATTCTGTAGGTGTCAATGCAATGGAGACTCCACAGGAAAGTATCACTAGCCTAGAGGATTTAGTTGAATCATAATGTGATATTGTATGTATTATTTAACATTTTGGTATGTTTTCTAGGGTATTGCTGGTCGGAAAACATTTCAAAATGTAACACATTACTTACTCTATATGCATTGGGTCATATTTGTGTTTTCCTTTCAAAAAATGCAATAGCAATTACTCTATCACTTCAAAAACATTACCTGCCTGTTAGAATGTTGCCTTGCTCTGGACATGTTGTTTGGACCATCCATTAGAAAAAACTGGGTTTAGGGAAAAAATGCATGCACATAAACTACTACACTAACATTCAGACACCTTTATTATTAAAAATCCAGCCACTATGCAGTATCTGCATATGGTCTGGTCCCATACTTGTATTCCAATAGTGTCAAACAAATTATGTTTGCGTGACATTATTGCATAATAAAGTATGGTGTTTTGTATGGGCTAATGTCCCTGACAAAATTCTGTAAAAAAAATAATAGAATACAGGGTGTTTTGCAAAAGAGAACATACATACATAGGTTCAATAAAAAATCTGGACTAATTTTTACAAATCCAATTTGCCATATTTTTATTAGTCATGTACATTCAGTAGTACTGTTACTTGCAAAACAAAATTTCCTGATTTTATAGCAATAAAGTTAAATCACAATAGCTTATTGGGACCACAAACACAACCAACCAACAAAAAACCCCACAAATTATACCTATATATTGTCATTTTCTCTTTTGTATTACATATGTGTTTGTGCTTATGTAACCAAGTGATAAAAACTATAACAATGTCAAATTTATACATGACTATGGCAATTTAAACTAAAATAATCTTTAAAGTGATTCCTCACTTGTAGACCAGAAGTGGACACATTGGTTCTAACACTACCATTCTCTACAAATGGTGCATTTAAAGCAGGCAACTCCTCAATATCTTCGTCATTGCTTTCATGCAATCTACAGTAATTATGTAACACTACTGTAGCTTTAATGACAGCCTTGACGGTGGTTGGTTGGAGTTGGATGGTGGTTTGATAACTGCGCCATCTTGAGGCCAAAATGCCAAAGGCACGTTCAACATAGCAACGTGCTTTGGCCAATTTGCTATTAAATAGGGATTTTGATCTGTCCAGCCCCCTTCTGGGATATGGACGCATCAAATGCCTAGACAATGCAAACCCCTGATCTGCAACCATGACAAAAGGAACAATAGGGCCATTATTACCAGGCAATGGTCTTAGTGCAGGCAAACTTAAACTATCAGACATTAATCGTCTTGCTAAACGTGAGCTTCTGAAAATGCGTGCATTTGAGGCACTGCCATAGGCCCCAATATCAGCAAATAAAAAGCAGTAGTTTGTATCTACCATGGCCAAAATAACTACAGAAAAAAACTTATGATAATTAAAATATCTTGATGCAGAGTGTGGTTTCTTCACTCTAATGTGCTTTCCGTCAATGGCGCCAATACAATTAAGGAAAGCTCTTTTCTCCAAAAATTCTTCTGAAATGTGCATCCATTCCTGTGTTGAAGGCCGCTGCATGACATGATGCCTAAGGGTCTCCCATAGCACAGTGCAGGTATGCAGGATAATCTTGCCAATTGTAGACCTTCCCAATAAGAATTCGAAATGTAGACTGCTGATGGATTGCCCAGTTGCAAGGTAATTGAAATAGAATAAAAACATGACATTACTTTGACTATTCATGAAAGTTGTTTTTCAAAACTAATATTTGTGTCATCCAATGTCTGGCGAGATACTGTGTATGACTATTATTTTATTGCTTTTGTTGGAAATACATATGTGTTGATATTTACTTTCCATATTGGAAAAATAATTACTTTTCTGTTTAATAAACAAGATTGTTTGATTTATGACTCTTGTTTCTTTAATTTTGGTAGAGTTAGAATGGTAGATGTGAGCTCTCAGATCATAGTTTAAGATTACAATGAGGTTGTTTGATCTATATAAGTTTTCAACAAATACCTAAATTTAAAATTACATAATTTCTACAAAATGATGCCTTTGAGATTTAACATGTATTTCAAAATACCAGATAAAGCATGAGTATACATGACAACACCTACCGTAAAGTCACTAACAGTCGTTCCTCAGGGGAGATGCTGAGGCGCATACAGGTGTCCTGATGCTTCAAACGATGGTACACAAGGCCAAGGATGTTGTCAAATGAATTCATGGTGAGATGGCAGTAGGCTTGGAATTTTGGTGGAAATTTCTGCATTTCGCCATAGAGAATATTAAAATGCCCATGTGTTTTCCTGAGCTTCACAAGGGGGTGAATCCACATCCTTCTCTCCAGTGGTGGCTCTTCTTCAATCATATGTCGCCTAACCCCAAATCTCCTAGATATCAACCAGAGCAAATACATGGTTGCTTCATTGGAGAGAGACATTTTGGAGTGTGTATAATGTGAGAATGAGCTCAGAAGCCATGTTTTTAAAGGTTTTTTAAGCAAACTAACCAAATTGGGTAGTTAATTGACCAATTAAACACACCAGGAGCAAGTTATGATGAGCTAACAAGGTTATTTGTGTGAAAATACGGATCTTGAAAAACGGACGACACACGGACTGCTCACGTACGTATTTAATGTCAATACGGACATTCCACACACACACGGCTCACATACGCCATTACACGGATGCCATACGTACCGGAGAAACGCCACTAAACAACGGAACATGGACCGAAAAACGGACTGTAAGACACGTACTTTTTTTTGCGGAAGTGTGTTTTAGGCCTATAAGACTTTTTTTTTTTTTAAATGAAGCAAGAGTAGAATACATTTGAGGGGCCTATTGCTAATTTTGGCACATAGGTGAGTAATGTTTTGTAAAAATGTAAACAAATAGAGTTATGTTTAACACAGTCAAGAAATGAATATGTTGTGTCCCTTGGACTACTAGTACTGATTGGGCTAATTGAGACTGACAACTATTTTTACAGTGATGACCAAAAGTGTTGATATTTTCCAGAAAATGAAGTATCCCTCAAAGAAAATTATTGTAATTACACAAGTTTTGTTATACACATGCTTATTTCCTTTTTGTGTATTGGAACAAAAAAACTGTCATGATTCTGTTTCGACTCTGCTGTGCAGAGTTGTATTTGTCACCTGGTCCTGCGGTCAGTGTTTCCCTGTTCTTGGCCGGTGGGAGGAGCCTATCCTTCCATGCCGCGTTCCCGAGATCATGCTGCTTTATCAGGAGGTCTCCTCCATCGGTGCAGCGCCAGTTATAGCCTTGCTCTGCAGTGTGCGGGCCTGGTTTCTGTAAGTTCTCTTGATTCTGCCTGCTACCTCGTCCAACCTCCCTAACTTCCGTCCTCCTTGTTCAGTCTGACCTCCCTGACTTCCATCCTCCCTGTGCACTCTGACTTTTCTGACTCCCATCCCCTCTGTCTTGTCTTTCCTTTCGGTCTTCCTCTCCTGCTAACTTTTTGTTGTTGTGCGCCCCCTCCTATTGCTTTCTCCCAACCTCCGGCTCGCTCCTGACACATACTCTGCCTACTCCCTTCTACTGCGTGACCTCCAAGCTCTGACCCTGCTTGTACTACTTCTCTGAGTAATCAATTTGTGATTACTCCTGTGACACCTTGTGGATCCATAGTACTGTTACACACACCAGTGTTCCGGCTCTCTCTAGTAACCGGCCAGTCATGGAAAAGAACCTCAGGAAATCGTGAGGTTCTTTCCCGTGACCAGCCGGTTACTCTGTTTTTACCATCACCGCTGGCAGATATCCATTGCCTAATAGTGTCTGCATGTTATACTAACGCATATGGTATCCTGAGGGATATGTCCACTATGGGCACAGTCCAATATGGAGTATATTTTAATAACATAATCATTGCCTTACAATTTTGTAAATGTTTTGTATATCCTGAATCCCTAGCAATTTGTATATAAGGCCTGGTCCGGGTTCATTTTATGTGCTTTTAATGGATGTTCACCTAATGTCTTAATAAACTTTTTGTACTATTTTGCACTATAAAAACTCTTTCTTCCTTCTTTTCATATACTAATTTACTGTATCTGTTGTAATATTTGTAAATTGAGATGTCGGTTGTACGACATGAAAACGGAGACAGAGAATAGGAGAGCATTTGGGTGACTCTTTGAATAATGAAACTGTTAACTCTTCTAACGTCTCTAAACATTTTTTTAGCAAATATGGAGGAAATTTGGGAGGTTTTAAATTTTTTGCGATTGAAAAAATACCTATTAAGAAAAGAGGTGGTGACCAAAAGAGAACTCTGTTAAATAGAGAAGCATTCTGGATACTGATGCTGGAGACTTCTGTTTCCAAAGGACTAAATAAAAGAATGGACTTGATATTGCATTATTAAATTCTCTTGTATAATAGTATTATTTCTGTGTTTAATATTTTGTTTAAAGAAAAAGGAAATTGTCTTCTTGTGAAAAGCCCACTTTACACGTTGCAATTAGTTGTACAATCGCATTTGCGATGTGACACGCCCAGGTTGCATACGGGATCTTATGAGATTGCACGTAGGTCGTTCATTTGCTGTCACACGTGCGTTAGTAGTCTATGTTAAATTGATCAATTTTGTGTGCGATCCTTTAGATCATGTGTTCTGTGACGTATGCATTGGGCACCTTTTTTTTTTTTTTTATTTATTGACTTGCCAAGCGTGTGTAATGTGTAGGGATGCGTTTTTACTATGTCATCTGCCATTCAGCTCTGCTACATGGCCGCTGACAGCAGACACAGACAGCCATGTAGCAGAGCTGAATGGCAGATGACAGCAGCCACAGACAGCCATGTAGCAGCGGTGAATGGCAGATGACAGCAGACACAGACAGAGCCGCACTGTCAGAATGAACTCGTGTGAACTTCACCCGACTTCACGGTCATGCTGCGGCTCTGTCTGTGTCGCGCCCTGATTAGCGGTCACCTGTGAAAGACTCATCGGTGACCGCTAATCTCCTAAGTGACTGAAGTTAGCAGCCCTCTCTCATACTCACCAATCCCCGATCCCCGGCGCTGCACGGCGTTCACACTGCTCCGGCGGCTTTTACTGTTTTGAAAAAGCCGGCCGCCCATTAAACAATCTCGTATTCCCTGCTTTCCCCGCCCACCGGCGCCTATGATTGGTTACAGTGAGACACGCCCCCACGCTGAGTGACAGGTGTCACACTGCACCCAATCACAGCAGCCGGTGGGCGTGTCTATACTGTGTAGTGAAATAAATAATTAAATAATTAAAAAAAACGGCGTGCGGTCCCCCCCAATTTTAAAACCAGCCAGATAAAGTCATACGGCTGAAGGCTGGTATTCTCAAGATGGGGAGCTCCACGTTATGGGGAGCCCCCCAGCCTAACAATATCAGCCAACAGCCGCCCAGAATTGCCGCATACATTATATGCGACAGTTCTGGGACTGTACCCGGCTCTTCCCGATTTGCCCTGGTGCGTTGGCAAGTCGGGGTAATAAGGAGTTATTGGCAGCCCATAGCTGCCAATAAGTCCTAGATTAATCATGTCAGGCGTCTATGAGACACCTTCCATGATTAATCTGTAAATTACAGTAAATAAACACACACACCTGAAAAATCCTTTATTAGAAATAAAAAACACAAACATATACCCTGGTTAACCACTTTTATCAGCCCCAAAAAGCCCTCCATGTCCGGCATAATCCAGGATGCTCCAGCGTCGCTTCCAGCGCTGCTGCATGGAGGTGACCGGAGCGGCAGAAGACACAGCCGCTCCGGTCACCTCCACGCAGCGCCGGGGATCGGGGATCGGTGAGTATATGAGAGAGGGGGATAGACTGACATGGACAGAGAGTGAGGGACAGAGATAGTGACCGACTGACAGAGATTAGTGAATGACAGACATTGTGAGGCGCTTCAGAACGCAGCTTTTCAGCTGCGCTCTGAAGCGGACCTTTTTTAAGCTGCGGTGCAGAGCGCACACCTGCGCACATAGCATCAGACACCAAAATCGTATGAGGGATGTCACACGTTACAATTGACTAGGTTCGTGCAACAAAACGCTCAATTCTAGAGAAAGATACGATGTGTTTGCGATCAACGGTTTTGCGTTCAATCATGATCGCACGTAGGTGTCACACGCAAATACGTCACGAACGATGCCGGATGTGCGTCACTTACAACTTGACCCCAACGACGGATTGTGAGATATATTGAAGCGTGTGTAGCGGGCTTAAGGGTTAATGTTGTTAATGAAACCACCTGGACATGGAGGAGGTGTAATTTTCTCCACCCACCTTTGTGTTTTTTTTCCAACAAAGTCTATATATATATTTGTCTATATATATTTGTCGAGTATATATTTGTCTTAGATGATGATTTAGTCAGGTTATGGGTTATCCTCGAATAGCGTTAATCTGGACTATCCTGTTTTTATAATTGTATCTCTGTTTGTAAACAAACTTTTTTATGATTGGAATAAAAGACGAGTTTTTTATATGTGCTGGACCTACTACTTTTTTCTATATATACTGTAGATGTGTACTACCAGGGGTAAAAGTTTTTCAGCCCTTGCAATAAATTCATAGTCTTTACTGGTCTAATAAGTCCTACTTGTTAAAAATTGGAAAAACGTTTTCCGAGGCCCTCCTCTATGTGTTTTCCAGGGTGTATTGCAGTCCTTCCTTCTAATTTTTGGCAGCACTTAATACATAGGCTTTATGAGTAGAGATGAGCGAACCGGTCGTGGTTCAGCTCGAGGTCGGTTCGCCGAACCGAGCTCCCGTTCGAGTTCGGTTCGTCGAACGTTCGATGAACCGAACTCGAACTGCATAGGAAACAATGGCAGGCAATTACAAACATATAAAAACACCTAGAAAACACCCTCAAAAGGTGTCCAAAAGGTGATAAACAACTCACAACACAACACAAACACATGGGAAAGTGACAAGGACATATACTCATGCGAAAACAAAAGAGCTGGACAAGGAAAAAGAGGAGGAGACACAGATATATGAGTATATGCAAGGAAACATCGATGCCATTACTGTGCAACTTGAGCCCTGCTCATTTTAGGCTTCCAATCTGGATAAATTGCCTGAGCTTGCCACGTACGCCTTGGGGATCTTGTCGTATCCTGCAGCCAGCGTTCTCTCGGAACCTGTCTTCAGGGCAGCTGGGGGTCTGCTGGCAGATAAGCACACGTGTCTGTCCACTGACAATGTGGACATGGCTCTCAGAGGACTTTTCTTCCCCTGGGTCAGCCAGGGGACGGGAAAGGCATGCGTATTTTTGAGAGTGCTTCATGCCAAGCATCTTTTTCTTTTTCAAAAGGGGGTCAACTGATGCCAGTCAAGTGGGGTGTGTGTGGCCCAATTAGTGGCAACGAGGGAGACTGTGGTTGGAGTCCCCTCGCTGTGTTTCTAAAAGAACCAAGATGAACAAGTCATGGCTCTCAGAGGACTTTTCTTCCCCTGGGTCAGCCAGGGGAGGCGAAAGGCACGCGTATTTTTGAGAGTGCTTCATGCAAAGCATCTTTTTCATTTTGAATAGGGGGGTCAAGTGATGCCAGTCAAGTGGGGTGTGTGTGGCCCAATTAGTGGCAACGAGGGACACTGTGGTTGGAGTCCCCTCGCTGTGTTTCTAAAAGAACCAAGATGAACAAGTCATGGCTCTCAGAGGACTTTTCTTCCCCTGGGTCATCCAGGGGACGGCAAAGGCATGCATATTTTTGAGAGTGCTTCATGCCAAGCATCTTTTTCATTTTGAAAAGGGGGGTCAACTGATGCCAGTAAAGTGGGGTGTGTGTGGCCCAATTAGTGGCAACGAGGGAGACTGTGGTTGGAGTCCCCTCGCTGTGTTTCTAAAAGAACCAAGATGAACAAGTCATGGCTCTCAGAGGACTTTTCTTCCCCTGGGTCAGCCAGGGGAGGCGAAAGGCACGCGTATATTTGAGAGTGCTTCATGCAAAGCATCTTTTTCATTTTGAATAGGGGGGTCAAGTGATGCCAGTCAAGTGGGGTGTGTGTGGCCCAATTAGTGGCAATGAGGGAGACTGTGGTTGGAGTCCCCTCGCTGTGTTTCTAAAAGAACCAAGATGAAAAAGTCATGGCTCTCAGAGGACTTTTCTTCCCCTGGGTCAGCCAGGGGAGGCGAAAGGCACGCGTATTTTTGAGAGTGCTTCATGCAAAGCATCTTTTTCATTTTGAATAGGGGGGTCAAGTGATGCCAGTCAAGTGGGGTGTGTGTGGCCCAATTAGTGGCAATGAGGGAGACTGTGGTTGGAGTACCCTCGCTGTGTTTCTAAAAGAACCAAGATGAACAAGTCATGGCTCTCAGAGGACTTTTCTTCCCCTGGGTCATCCAGGGGACGGGAAAGGCACGCGTATTTTTGAGAGTGCTTCATGCAAACCATCTTTTTCATTTTGAATAGGTGGGTCAAGTGATGCCAGTCAAGTGGGGTGTGTGTGGCCCAATTAGTGGCAACGAGGGAGAATGTGGTTGGAGTCCCCTCGCTGTGTTTTACATGATTTTCGAAGGGCATGACATGCCTAAGAGGTTGAGTTTCATCATCTGCAACTTGTTGGCAACAGAAAGGCTGCCTTTACACCCTTTTGAGATCAAGGATTTTCGAGACCTTATGCCCATTGCAGTGCCCCAAGAGCCGATGGCCAGTCGTCACTCCTTCTCCAAGAAAGGCGTGCCCGCGCTACCACAGCAGGTCGCACACAACCTCACCGATTCCTTGAGAAGCTCTGTGTGTGACAGGGTGCATTTCACCACAGATACTTGGACCAGTAAGCATGGACAGGAGAGCTACATGTTGCTGACTGGGCACTGGGTAACTATGGTGAGAGATGGAGAAGGGTTTGCTGTACAAGTCTTGCCATCCACACGACTTGTGTGTCAATCCTTCATCTGTATGTACAAGTTCCTCCACTGCTTCTGCCTCCTCAACCTCGTGTGCGTCCTCCACCTCGGCCCAAACCCCGCCACCCGCGTTGTAACTGCGCCCAAGGAATCCCACACATCTCCTTACTATGCTGGCAGCAGAGCTCAAGGCCATCAGGCGGTCAAATGTTTACTTTGAAATGTAGGGGAAATGTGAGACACCGCTGAGGAATTGTGGATGGTTAGCTCTGGAGAGTGAGACCGAGTTTCATCAATGGTTGTCTCCACTCAACCAGCAGCCAGGGAAGGTCGGGTGCGACAATCATGCAAACCAGTCTGCGACCCTTCTTCAGGGCAATGTGGCACACGTGCCTTGTATGGCTCACGTGTTGATCCTGGTTGTCCAGCAATTTTTAAAACACTATCCCGGCCTACATGGCCTTCTGCAGAGGGCACGGTATAACGCCTGCCTGGATCGACACACTCAGATGGGCTGTAAAGGATAGGCTAGAGGCAAGCCACTCACCAAGCTGGACACCCAGAACCCTGAAACCCTTTAACCCCCTATACAGTGATTTGGAATTACACAGGGCCCAAGTTGATCATCAATACCTGTGGAAGGCTGCAGTTCCAGAGAATAGTAGTCATGCAGGGTCAAAAACATTAATTGAGGAAGAGGAACAGAATGGGATGGCCAGGACTTAATCAGAAAACAAGCAGAGGTGAAATGTGGATCGGCCAACGAGGTACATAAACAGCAAGCAGGAAAAGTAGTCAGGTAACAAGCACACAAACTCATAAAACTGATCTGGGGGTAACAGTAACAAAAGGTTCATAGCTTTGTCTGGCAGTGGTCTGCAGACAGGAGGGGCCTAAAAAAGGGTGTGGTGTCTTCCTATTGGTTGTAGCTGAATGATGGTACTTCATCTGTGAGATACCCACCACCTACATTCAGCCTGTGGTTCTGTATCTGTCAAGGTAACGCAACCCAGTGGGTGACCATAACCTGCGTTCACCTGCGCCGCAGGCATCGACTCCTTTCCCATCATCAGCACTATGCACGAAAGGAACACGTTGTCACATGGCGACCGGAGTACAAATTGATTGAGTGGACTATGTTGGTGACTTAACAGCCGTGTGCGGCAATGATGCAAACCTGTCTGCGGCCCTTCGTCAGGGCAATGTGACACCCGTGCCTTGTATGGCTCACGTGTTGAATCTGATTCTCCAGCAATTTTTAAAATACCATCCCGGCCTACATGGCCTTGTGCAGTGGGCACGCTGCTATGTGCTTACTTTCATCCTTCGCACCCAGCAGCTCAACAACTTTCATCGCTCCTGAAGTCTTAGGGTCTGGCGGTTAAACGCCGGAAATGCGATGTTCCGACACGCAGGAATTGGAATCTGCACATGTTGCAGCGTCTGTGGCAGCACCGCAGAACCCTGCTGAAATACGGTATGATGTATACCCTGGGCTAACTTGATCCAGAGGTGGTGCAGATCACGCTGCTGGTGTTGTGTCAGATCAAGGACCTATGCACCCTTCTACACAGTTTACAAATGTCGACGAAGATGTTTAGCACTAGTGATGCCATTCTCAGGGTGACAATTCTGGTCATCTACAAGATGGAGCACACTGTAAGCATTATTCGGAGTCAGGTGTTGGTCCAAGAGGAAGGTTAGGAAGTACAGGAGGAGTCATATGCAGAAGGCATAATAAGATCTACAAGGTCCAGACGGTGAGCGGCACCTAGGCGGCAGTCATGGTGGGGGATAGGGATTAACAAGGGCGCATAGTATCAGCAAAAATTGTTGAGGAAGGTGCAGGTGCCCATGAAGAAATGGAGGACGAACTTGCGATGGGCATGGAAGACTCAGCAGATGAGTGAGAGCTTGCTCACATTTCGGTTGTGCGAGGTTGGGGGGAGAGGGCAGAGGAAGGAGGCACGATTCTCACCTCTCTGCCACCAACAAACGAAGGACTTGGTCCTCCTGGATGCACAAGACACATGAGTGCCTTCTTGCTGCACTACCTACAACATGACCCTCGGATTGTACGAAGTCGAAGTAATGCTAACTACTGGGTTGCCACACTGTTAGATCCCCGGTACAAGACAAAATTTGGCGAAATAATTCCAGCCATAGAAAGGGACGCACGTATACAGGAGTATCTGCAGAAGGTGGTACGGATTCTTAGATCTGCTTTTCCAGTAAACACCAGTGCTGCACAGAGTGAATCTCAACGCTTTGTCATGGATAGGAGGAAATGGTCTTTTACTTGTCCACATCTGAGGGACCGAGGGCTGGCTGCTGGGCTGAGATGGCATTGAGTATGGTGTCCCTGCAGAGTTGCACTTTTGGTCATATACCAAATGAGTTGAAAAAGGACAAATGCTGGTGGAAAGGGGAACAGGTGTGTTGGAAAGGGGAAAAAAGTTTTTGTCCGTGGGTTTGGTGGTTAAGCAAAAGTAACATTTGATGAAGAAACACCATCTGTTACGGTGGGACTGGCAGATTTGGATAAGGTGGTATATACTATGTTACCGGTATATAACGAAAATTAATAAGAAAAGAAAGAGAAAAGTATATATCCCCATCAGCAGTCAATGTCCACCGTGCTCCCATATGGAAAAGGAGAGATTGGCAAATGGAAGGTTAGGTGGAGGATACAGAGCTGTGTGGCTATGAAACTAATAGTAGCCTGAATCGAGTTAGACGCCACTCGGATATTGAGACTGGGAGCCCTGTTAATGTCACAGGGTCCACACGCCCACCCAGCCCAGGAACTCCCTGTTAACATCACAGGGGCCATTCAGTACGCTGACCATGTGCATTGGGGCCACACCTGTGGACAGCAGGCGCATCAGCAGCAGCAGGCCTGTTAATGCCACTGGGCTGCACAAGCAGGACTTGTAGGACAGGAGCTGGTCTTAACCGTTCTGCGTTACCAACTGTGGTGGCGGCCTGCATCGACGCCCTATCCCTGCCTACCTCTGGCCTAAAGCCGCAATGGGTTCAACACATGGAGGTGTGCTCTTTCGGAGCATAATAAAAGACTGCGCACCTCCTTGTTGGCTCCAGCCCGTTTTATAACCTGTGTCCGCCCCAAACCAGGGTGGACCACAATGCACCTCCTGGAGACAAAAGCAGAGTGACACGTCATGAGTGGCATAACTAGCGTCCTATTTGGAACCGCAACTTCAATAATGACCTCATGGCTGCCACGACACAAACACCTCACCAGTCATCGTCTGACCATCAATAATGAGGTGACAAGTCATAGGGGCGGGCCTCTGCAAGCCATTTGGGAGTGGCCTGGCCACATCGTCAGGACACCTGATGACCTGTGGTCTATATGGGCCCCCCCACATCAGGGGCAGGGCCAAAGAGTTCATTACCGGACCTAGTTTCTGATGCAGGAAGTGCCTGAGCATGGTCAGTTGCATGAAATAGAGTCTCTGAAAAAAGACTATCAGCTTTAGCATGGTGTCTATGCACAACACAGGACTTAGACCCGGCACGGAGTGCAAGTACCTGTGCAAAGAGGCTTTTCACACTAAGTGTGGGAGCATGCGCTGTATCCCGAAATGAAGACTTAGCGTCAGGAATGGCACAGTCAGGCTGAGCATACTCACTAGGCGAAACACTGTAGTTAGGCTGCAGCTGGGGTAAATCGGCACACGCATGCGCACTAGCTGCCTCTCCACACTTAGACGTGGAGGAAAAATTGCTCTTCGGGTGTGGACTTGGAGATGCTGTCTATGAACAGAAGGAAAAGCTAAAGGAAGCCTCACTTTCTATCCCTCCGAATGATCAAATGCAGCAATGAATTCCCTGAGTTTGCTATAAAATTAGCATAGCAAAATGTGCATGAGGGTGTCATGCAGAGGTGCTGCAAATAGATTTGCACCAGTGGGACACTAATGGAAGTCCAACAGCCAGTTCTTGTATGCCACTAAATGGCAGTATTTTTTGCTATCATTATAGCTTACTAAAAACAGAGCAGGAGGGTGTCCTGCACAGGTGCTAGAAATAGCTTGGCACCAGTGGGACAATAATGAAATACAACAGCCAGTTCTATGATGCCACTAAATGGCAGTATTTTTTGCTATCATTATAGCTTATTCAAAACAGAGCAGGAGGGTGTCCTGCACAGGTGCTGCACATAGATTTGCACCAGTGGGGCACTAATGGAGTACAACAGCCACTTCTTGTATGCCACTAAGTTTACTCAATTTTTGGTATTATAATGTCTTAGTAAGTAACAATGAGTTTGAGTGTGCAATGCAGGCAGATGTGCTGCAAATATCTGTGCACTACTGAGACTATACAGAAGTCCAATAGCCACGTTTAGGATGCCACTAGGTTCACTCAGTGTTTGCTAGTATAATGGCTTAGTAACAATGAGTTTGAGTGTGCAATGCAGGCAGACGTGCTGCAAATATCTGTGCACTACTGAGACTATACAGAAGTCCAATAGCCACGTTTAGGATGCCACTAGGTTCACTCAGTGTTTGCTAGTATAATGGCTTAGTAACAATGAGTTTGAGTGTGCAATGCAGGCAGACGTGCTGCAAATATCTGTGCACTAGTGGGACTATACAGAAGTCTAATAGCCACGTTTAGGATGCCACTAGGTTCACTCAGTGTTTGCTAGTATAATGGCTTAGTAACAATGAGTTTGAGTGTGCAATGCAGGCAGACGTGCTGCAAATATCTTTGCACTAGTGGGACTATACAGAAGTCCAATAGCCACGTTTAGGATGCCACTAAGTTCACTCAGTGTTTGCTAGTATAATGGCTTAGTAACAATGAGTTGGAGTGTGCAAAGGGCAGGAGGGTACAGTGGCAGGTTTGTGGGTCTCTGGGTAGAGGAAAGGAAGCCTGCCTTTCTATCCCTCCTAATGGGGAAATGCAGCGAGGAAATCCCTGTCGCTGTCATCTTGTGTAGCTGTTAAACTCTGTTTTCAGGACCTGTCACCTATGGCTCTGACCCTGCCGGTATGAGCCCTTAAAAGGACTGATAGAAAGTGCTATCCCTATGCTGTCCAGCGCTGTGTATGGAGCGTATACAGCTGTATCGGTGATAGGAGCTGCGCCAGTGATGTCTGACACCAAGGACGCAGAAGGCAGATAATGGCGTGCTGGAGGAAAATGTCCGTTTTTATAATGCAGGGACATGTGACATGGACATCCTATCACACATGCCGTTGCTTCTCTGGCTAAAAGTCCACTTAGCTGTGTGTGTGTCTGGGATTGGCTGACATGCTGGCCCTCCCCACTACACGCGCGCGCTTAGGGAAGGAAGACAAGGAAAAAAAAAAAAAATGGCGATCGCCATTATCCATACAGCAGTGAGCTGAATGCGCTGTTCCCGCACACTATACACTGAAATTTCATAATAGTGTGAGTCACAGAGTGACTTAGACTATTACAGCGGAAAGCCAGCTAGGAATTAGCTGGGTTTTTTGCTGCTAGAATCGTTCTCGAACGTATCTAGAACTATCGAGCTTTTGCAAAAAAGCTCGAGTTCTAGTTCGATCTAGAACAGCCCCCAAAATCACTCGAGCCGCGAACTGGAGAACCACGAACCACGAACCGCGCTCAACTCTATTTATGAGTCCAACTATTTAACAATTTAACAGAATGTGTATGAGGCCCTTCTTTATGTCTAAAACAGGGTGTATCAGATTCCCTTTTTCTTCTAATTTTTGTAGTTCTTGCATTGTCCACTTTTGTGAGTTTCAGAGTCCCTTTTTCATAAATCAAACAGGATGTGTCTGACCATGTCACACACACCAAATGCCCAGATAAGGTATAAAATGTTAAAATTACATTTACCGGTGGGTGTAGTTTTATTTCTCCTTCTACTATGTAATCTACTATAGTCCTAGGCAACAGGGAACTACTGTAAGGCGGGCTTTGCACACTACGACATCGCAGGTGCGATGTCGGTGGGGTCAAATCGAAAGTGACGCACATCCGGCGTCACTTGCGATGTCGTAGTGTGTAAATCCTAGATGATACGATGAACGAGCGCAAAATCGTCGTCATCGTATCATCGCTGCAGCCTCCGACATTTCCATAATGCCGGGGGAGCGACAGGTACGATGTAGTTCCTCGCTCCTGCGGCAGCACACATCGCTGTGTATGAAGCCGCAGGAGCGAGGAACTTCACCTTACCTGCCTCCCGGCTGCAATGAGAAGGACGGAGGTGGGCGGGATGTTTACATCCTGCTCATCTCCGCCCCTCCACTTCAATTGGCCGCCTGCCGTGTGACGTCACTGTGACCCCGCACGACCCGCCCCCTAAGGAAGGAGGCGGGTCGCCGGCCAGAGGGACGTCGCACAGCAGGTATGTGCGTGTAAAGCTGCCGTAGCGATAATAATCGCTACGGCAGCTTTCACTATATATCGAACGTGCGACGGGGGCGGGACTATCGCTGCAGCATCGGTAACACATTGTTACCGATGTTGCAACGTGCAAAGCCCGCCTAGGAGGTGACCCAGCTGTTAATGGGTGGATGAGGCAGGTTTTTTTTCCGTCTTTTTAATTTTGCATTATGTACAAGTCAATAAAGAGGAAAGGATGTTCCTAACTTATTTTTCCTGTAAAATCCAATTTTTCTTCGGTTTTCTATGTTTTACTGTTAGTCAGTCAAAGTGGAGCAATACTCTGACAACTTTGCTCCCAGCAGCGACCTGTGAGTAAGACATACATCCAGGCGTCTTCTCCATGCTGTTCCCATTACATTTGAGCGTTGTTTCCATCCACTTCAGCGATTTTGCTGTCTCCCCAGCCCTCTTGTCATTGTCTTCTGGAAAAATGTTTGCGTTTCCCGTTAACTTCCATTATACTCGATACTCAAGTCGAGCCTGTCTGACCTGCTCGATTCTGGTACCGAACACTCAAGCATTATAGTGCTCGCTCATCACTACTTTTCTTACTTTGTCAAAACATGCTAGTTGTTTTACATAGCTTAAATTTCCACATTATATGAAAAATGGAATGGAGAAAGTGCAGGTATTGTACATGTGACCTTTTTAGTTCTATTTTCTTCTAAGAAGAATGAATAGTAAAGGGACAGAAAGAGAAAGTCAGCTCTAGTCCCCAATGACCATGTTTATGCAATGATCTTCAGAGTAATTGTACAAAAATAGAAAAATAAAGTTCATGGTTGAAGGGAAAAAGATGATAAAGCTTTATAACTTTCAACTGAAATTAATTCATAAATACATATATATGAGATAAATATTTTGGGCAAGACTATGCATATAGTCAGAATGCTACATACTTGACTAAGTGGATACAGGGGCATACATAGCAATCATGGACCTCCATTGCAAAAATTCTAATTGCCCCCCACCCAATAAATGAATAACCTAAATAATTAATATTCTATTGGGTCACATAAGAACATACAGTACCTCACAACTTTGCAGCCTTAAGCCCACTTTACACGCTTCAATATATCTCACAATCCGTCGTTGGGGTCAAGTTGTAAGTGACGCACATCCGGCATCGTTTGTGAGGTATCTGCGTGTGACATCTACTTGCGATCAGGATTGAACGCAAAACCGTTGATCGCAAACACATCGTATCATTCTCTAGAATTGAGCGTTTTGTTGCATGAACCTAGTGAATTGTAACGTGTGACATCCCTCATACGATTTTGGTGTCTGATGCTATGTGCGCAGGTGTGCGCTCTGCACCGCAGCTTAAAAAAGGTCCGCTTCAGAGCGCAGCTGAAAAGCTGCGTTCTGAAGCGCCTCACAATGTCTGTCAGTCACTAATCTCTGTCAGTCGGTCACTATCTCTGTCCCTCACTCTCTGTCCATGTCAGTCTATCCCTCTTACCCCCTCTCTCATACTCACTGATCCCCGATCCCCGGCGCTGCACGGCGTTCACACTGCTCCGGCGGCTTTTACTGTTTTGAAAAAGCCGGCCGCCCATTAAACAATCTCGTATTCCCTGCTTTACCCGCCCACCGGCGCCTATGATTGGTTGCAGTGAGACACGCCCCCACGCTGAGTGACAGGTGTCACACTGCACCCAATCACAGCAGCCGGTGGGCGTGTCTATACTGTGTAGTGAAATAAATAATTAAATAATTAAAAAAAACAGCGTGCGGTTCCCCCCAATTTTAAAACCAGCCAGATAAAGCCATACGGCTGAAGGCTGGTATTCTCAGGATGGGGAGCTCCACGTTATGGGGAGCCCCCCAGCCTAACAATATCAGCCAACAGCCGCCCAGAATTGCCGCATACATTATATGCGACAGTTCTGGGACTGTACCCGGCTCTTCCCGATTTGCCCTGGTGCGTTGGCAAATCGGGGTAATAAGAAGTTATTGGCAGCCCATAGCTGCCAATAAGTCCTAGATTAATCATGTCAGGCGTCTATGAGACACCCTCCATGATTAATCTGTAAATTACAGTAAATAAACACACACCCGAAAAAATCCTTTATTAGAAATAAAAACACAAACATATACCCTGGTTCACCACTTTAATCAGCCCCAAAAAAGCCCTCCTTGTCCGGCGTAATCCAGGATGGTCCAGCGTCGCATCCAGCGCTGCTGCATGGAGGTGACCGGAGCTGCAGCAGACACAGCCGCTCCGGTCACTTCCACGCAGGTAATGAAGACAGCCGTGCGATCAGCTGAGCTGTCAGTGAGGTTACCCACTGTCACTGGATCCAGCGGTGGCCGCGGGTAACCTCAGTGACAGCTCAGCTGATCGCGCTACTCACCGCCGCTCCTATCACCTCCACGCAGCAACTGAGGTGAGTAGCGCGATCAGCTGAGCTGTCACTGAGGTTACCCGTGGCCACCGCTGGATCCAGTGACAGTGGGTAACCTCAGTGACAGCAGCTGATCGCGCGGCTGTCTTCATTACCTGCGTGGAGGTGACCGGAGCGGCTGTGTCTGCTGCAGCTCCGGTCACCTCCATGCAGCAGCGCTGGATGCGACGCTGGACCATCCTGGATTACGCCGGACATGGAGGGCTTTTTGGGGCTGATTAAAGTGGTGAACCAGGGTATATGTTTGTGTTTTTATTTCTAATAAAGGATTTTTTCGGGTGTGTGTGTTTATTTACTGTAATTTACAGATTAATCATGGAAGGTGTCTCATAGACGCCTGACATGATTAATCTAGGACTTATTGGCAGCTATGGGCTGCCAATAACTCCTTATTACCCCGATTTGCCAACGCACCAGGGCAAATCGGGAAGAGCCGGGTACAGTCCCAGAACTGTCGCATATAATGTATGCGGCAATTCTGGGCGGCTGTTGGCTGATATTGTTAGGCTGGGGGGCTCCCCATAACGTGGAGCTCTCCATCCTGAGAATACCAGCCTTCAGCCGTATGGCTTTATCTGGCTGGTTTTAAAATTGGGGGGAACCGCACGCCATTTTTTTTAATTATTTAATTATTTATTTCACTACACAGTATAGACCCGCCCACCGGCTGCTGTGATTGGGTGCAGTGTGACACCTGTCACTCAGAGTGGGGTGTGTCTCACTGTAACCAATCATAGGCGCCGGTGGGCGGGGAAAGCAGGGAATACGAAATTGTTTAATGGGCGGCCGGCTTTTTCAAAACAGTAAAAGCCGCCGGAGCAGTGTGAACGCCGTGCAGCGCCGGGGATCGGGGATTGGTGAGTATGAGAGAGGGCTGCTAACTTCAGTAATTTAGGAGATTAGCGGTCACCGGTGAGTCCTTCACTGGTGACCGCTAATCAGGACGCGACACAGACAGAGCCGCAGCATGACAATGAAGTCGGGTGAAGTTCACCCGAGTTCATTCTGACAGTGCGGCTCTGTCTGTGTCTGCTGTCATCTGCCATTCAGCTCTGCTACATGGCTGTCTGTGTCTGCTGTCAGCGGCCATGTAGCAGAGCTGAATGGCAGATGACATAGTAAAAACACATCCCTACACATTACACACGCTTGGCAAGTCAATAAATAAAAAAAAAAAAGGTGCCCAATGCATACGTCACAGAACACATGATCTAAAGGATCGCACATAACATTGATCAATTTAACATAGACTACTAACGCTCGTGTGACAGCAAATGAACGACCAACGTGAAATCTCATAGATCCCGTATGCAACCTGGGCGTGTCACATCGCAAATGCGATTGTACAACTAATTGCAACGTGTAAAGTGGGCTTTAGGCTAGGTTCACATTTCCGTTGTTTTGCATCAGTCACATGCGTTGCTTGACGCATGTGACTGATGTGTTGTACAATGGATGACAAAGAACAGAAATCATTGTTGGACTCCGTTGTGTGCGGAGGGGCGGAGTGCGAGGGGGGTGGAGTGTGAGGGGGCGGAGCCGAGCGGGACCGTGGCGCTGAGGACGTCAGTGCCGTGGGGACTGCAGGGCTGGGGACAAGTGAGTGTGTGTGTGAGTGTGTGTGAGTGTGTACACATGTGGAGTGCGGGAGGGGGTGGAGCCGAGTGGGGAAGTGTTGGCCTCCTTGCACACGTGTCCAGGGTAAATATCGGGTAACTAAAAGCAAAGCATTTTTTGCTTGGTTGCCCGATATTTATCTTGAATACCAGCGTACACCGCTTAGCGCTGGCTCCCTGCACACGTAACCACTGTAAATATCGGGTAACTAACCAAAGCGCATTGCTTGGTTACCCGATGTGTATCCTGGTTACGTGTGCAGGGAGCCAGAGAGAGCATGCGCAGCAAGATCCTACGGATTGCGCTGGTCAAAAAACGTTACAGGCTGCGTTGAGCCCGCCCGGTGGTCAGTTAATAAACGACTGACCGCGACACAGCAGATGCAACGCAGCATCATCAGTCACAATCCGTCACTAATAGAAGTCTATGGGGAAAAACTGGATTCCTGCAAAATATTTTGCAGGATACCGTAATTCCTCAAGGCGACGGATTGTGACTGATGCAAAACAAGGGAAGTATGAACCTAGCCTTACAAAGTAATTTTCCTTTTATTAATGCCTCTAGAGTCCCCATTCAATATAGCCATAAAGAATGATGTTGACATAAGTGCCCCACAAACACTGTATGATGCCCATACATTGAATTCCTCCACTGCACCTTCTACATGTATAGTATTTTGACCCCACTATGCGAACCCTCAACTACCCTTGCAAAGTATGGTGACTGTAACACAGTATAATCCACAACTGTCACCCCCACACAGCCCTCCATGAAATATAATGGGTCTGCATACAGTATAATGGCCCCCTACCCATGCCAAAACTAAAAGAGATATGTTATTTTTGTGCTTTATGTCCTTATGAAGGGAGCAGAGCTCCTGAAACGCAAAGACTCAAGCTACAATAAAGGAACATTGAATATCTTCTCGTCCTTGTGCCTGGTGAATAGCGCGGCATAAACCCCTTCTCCATTATTACTCTCTGTTATCTACCACAGGAGCTGCAGCAGAATTCACCTAAATACCACATGCTTATATAGGAGTTGTGACTGGCACTGGACTTGGGTGTTATTGGGGTTAATCCCCGAGTAAAGTCCCGAGACTGTCACATCTAATGGATGCGGCAATTCCGGGTGGCTGCTGGCTGATATTTTTAGGCTCGGGGCTCTAAATAACGTGGGTCTACCAAGCCAGAGAATACCAGCCCTCAGCTGTGAGGCTTTATCTTCATGGGTATCAAAATTGGGGTGACCGCACATCATTTCTTTAAAATTATTTATTTATTTTACTGTAAAACATAGACCCACCCACCGGCGGCTGTGATTAGTTGCAGTCAGAAAGCTGTCACTCAGCGTGGGGGCAGGTCTGACTGCAACCAATCACAGCCACCAGTGTGTAGGGGAAGCAGTGAATATGTATGAGCTTACTGAGCAGGTGCAGTGAATATGTGATGAGGCTAATGAGCGGGTAGGAAAGAAGAAGAGAGGCAGCGGGAGCAGTGTGACAGCAGCGCCATGTCGTGATTGGTGAGTATGAACCTGAGAGAAAGAGAGAGACAGAGAGAGAGAAAATAAGTGGCGTAATACTGTCTGTGACATCCTCATTCCCAGAAACCATATGTGAGTCAGAAATGCATGCAGGCATATTCTCCAGGCTCTCCCCATTCAGTTTCATCACTTTACCATCCATTTCAGCCTTCACCTCCGGCCCACAGACTTGTCTGTTGGATCCAGCAGAAAATTACTCGCATTTCCCATTAACTTGCATTGTACGCGCTATTCGTAACGAATACACGAATATTACAAATTACTCGTTACGAGTATAACGAATACGAATATTACGGTGCTCGCTCATCTCTAATATTAGACTGGGGTATAAGACATGATCATCAATATACACCAAGTAATGGCTGATAAAAACCCATTTACTCATATTACGGGTTGTGTTGAGGATGTCTCTAGAGAAAAATATACCAGAGTGGCTGTTGCAAGAATAATATATGAGTGTTATATATAGCAAGAAAATCCATGGTACAACATTGGCTAGTTGAAAAAACCCCTACATGTCACAAGTGTCTCCCGTCAGTAGGAGACATGTGACAGATTTGGGACAGTAGCCTCAAATTGCCTAGGGAGACTCAGGATTTTAAATGTGATTTGATTTCTGTTGGTACTGTGAGGGTTAATATCATTTTCATTGCTAGTAGCTCCTGGTTAGTTCACCTCAGGTGCAGTCAGTTTGTGATCACTCCCTTCTCCTTTTAATAGTCACATGACCATCACCTGATGCCAATAATAGAATTAATTTTGTTTCTGACCACCTTGGAGGCAGGAAGTAATCTAGGAGCAGTAGTGATCCCCTGCTAGAGCATTTGCGGTGCTACAGTTTGGAACCGTGTCTGCTGCAGCCTTGGTTTCTGGCTGCAGCTGTGAAATTCATTGGTATATTCTTTTGTCTATGTCCCCCTGTCTGTCCTCCTTTTCCTATGTGTTGTTACTGTAGTGGTAATGTGCAGTGTACTCACTGACTTTGTCACTATATAGGATGAGTAAAAGGATAGTAAGGGACTAGGCACATGATGGCGGCAAGGGGAAGGACTCGTATAGGGACGTTAGGGGAGCTTAGGAACAAGACACAAGTTAGTGTCAGTAGATGTTTCATCCCCTGCTCTCTACTGTCAGGGTCCTCCTCTCCTATACCATCCCTTTTGAAATGCGTCTGTTTCACTGTGCGCCGGATATTTGCTGTTTCATGCATATCTGTCACACCATGTGTCAGACACTCACCAATCCAAGCGTGACACCACAATATTACAATTTAAAAATAAAATAAACTGGCTATTACTGACAGACAAACCTGTATATCACAAAAAAAGAGCCATGTCTAAACATGAAACAATGTGGGCACTCTCGCTAAATACGTCTGGTATGACAAAAGAATAACTTATTAGATATGGAATAATTGAGAATAAATTAATTCTTAGGCTACAGATGGGGTTTATGCAGATGACTAAGGCACCAAACGGTATCGGAATATGCTCAGATTAACCCCCTTAACCCTTAAATTTTCATTTTTCGTTTTCTTAGTTTCCTCCATTTTTTATAAGAACCATATTTTTTTTTATTTTTGCAACCATATAGCAATTTAAGGGCTTGTATTTTGTGGGACAAAATGTATGTTTGACTGACATCATTCATTCTGCCCCATAGTGTACTGGAAAACAAGAAAAAAAAACACAGTTTACCGATTATATTAATTAATTTTAGACTTTGATAGATCAGACATTTCTCAATGTGGTGATACCAAATATGTGTTTTTAAATTGTTTTATTTATTTAATGAGGCAAAATGAGGGTGATTTTGACTTTTGTGGGGTTCTTTTACATTTTGTAAACTTTTATTTTTACTTTTTACTAGAGTTAATCCCTCCTCCCCCGGGCGATATTCCATTTTTCATTTTTGGTTTTTCCTCTTTTTATTGTTCTGTCAATTCTGACAAGTTGTGTTTTTAAATGATACCATTCATTCTGCCACAGTCTATGCTGGAAAACGGGAATACAATTCCGAGTGCAGTGAAGTTGCAAAATAAAAGTGCACTTCAATATTATTTTTGTGTACTTTTTTTTTACCAGGTTTAAAATATGGTAAAAACTGACTTAGAAAAATGATTCCCCAGGTCAATATCAGTTTGTAAGTATTAAATATATATTGCTTTACTTTTATCTAAGTGGTGAAAAAAAATTCAAAAATTTATAAAAAAAAAAACAAAAAAGAAACAAAAGAATTGCGCTTTCGTTGCTATTTTCCGAGACCCGTAGGGCTCTCATCTTTTGGTATCTGGGGCTCAGGGATGGCTTACTTTTTGCGTCTTGAGCTGGCAATTTAATTATAATATCATTTTGGTGTAGATGCATTGTTTTGATCATTTTTTTCCGTTCACAGTTTACCAATCGGTTTAATTGATTTCATATTCTGATAGATCGGGCATTTATGAATTTGGCTAAGATATGTGCGTTGTTCTTTTTTTATAGTTTTATTTTCAATGGGGCAGAAGTGGGCATAATATGAACTTTTGAGGTTTTTCTTATTTTTTCACATTTATAAAAACTTTTTTTCACTTTTCATTGACTTTATCAATCCCCTTATTAGACTTGAAACCTACACTATCTGATCGCTTGTGCTGAATAGAGCCGTGCTAATGCACAGCTCTGCACTGCAGAAATGATCATCTGCTGTGAATGCTGTCGCTCTGCCACCATTCACAGGAAATGAGTCATGACAGCGACAGGGGTCATCATCTGAATCCTCACTGTTATGACAACCCATCGGCACCTCGTGATTGCCTCAGTATAAAGAACACCTTGTAGACAATGTTTTAATATCTTATGTACTGTATACAGTGGGGAAAATATATTTTTGATACTCTGCCGAATTTGCATATTTTCTCATCTACAAAGAATGCAGATGTTTGTAATTTTTATCATAGGTACACTGCAACTGTGACGGACAAAATCCCCCCAAAAATCTAGAAAATCACTTTGTAGAATTTTTAAATAATTAATTTGCATTTTGTTGCATGAAATAAGTATTTGCTACAATAGAAAAACAGAACTTAATATTTGGTACAGAAATCTTTGTTTGCAAATACACAGGTAAGACGTTTCCTGAAGTTCTTGACCCGGTTTGCACACACTGCAGCAGGAATGTTGGCCCACTCCTTCATACTGATCTTCTCCAGATCTTTCAGATTTCTGGGCTGTCCCTGGACAACATTGAGTTTCAGCTCCCTCCAAAGATTTAATATTGTGCTCAGGTCTGGAGACTGGCTAGGCCACTCCAGAAACTTGAAATGCTTCTTACGGAGCCACTCCTTAGTTGCCCTGGCTGTGTGTTTCAAGTCATTGTCATGCTGGAAACTCAGGCACAACATATCTTCAATGCTCTTACTGAGGGAAGGAGGTTGTTGGCCAAAATCTCAAGATACATGTCCCAATCCATCTTACAAGGACACGTCAACCTCAACCTACTCCTTCGGTTTATAGCATTTTTTTCTTTTTTCTTTTATTTTAGTGTAAGTAATTTTCCTACACAAAACTAAAAGCAAAACACAAAAAAGTAGCCTTTTCAACCTACATTGCCACATCCACCTCCATCTCCTCTTGGACCTTCGCCTCCTGTTTCAAGCTTTTTTTTATGTTATTTTAAAAGGTTCCTGGATATTCTGTGGGTTAACTGTGAAAACAGGCTCTTTAGGAGCTTTATTTTAAATTGCTGCTCTGTGAGGACATTCTGACAATCTTGGCATTGTGGGTCAACTCTGAAAACAGGTTGTGTTGGGGCCTTTTTTAAATTGTTGTTGTCTTGGGGAACTCTCCAATCTTGGCCATGTGGGTCAAATGTGAAAACAAGCTCTGCAGCTACCTTTTTAAAAATTGTTCCTCTTTGGGGTAACTCTTTCAATTTTGGCTGTGTGGGTGGACTCTAAAAACAGGCTCTGTAGGGGCATTTTTAAAATTGTTATTCTGTGGGGGAACTCTGCCATTCTTGACTGTGTGAGTCAACTCTGAAATAAGGCTATTCAGGGGCCTTTTTTGAAAACTGTTGCTCTGTGGGTGCACTCTGCCAATCTTGGCTGTTTGGGTCAATTGAGAAAATAGGCTCTCTGTGTAGGGGCCTTTTTAAAATTGTTGCTCTTTTGGTCAACTCTTTATTTTGGTTGTTTAGGTAAACTCTGAAAAAAGAGTCTGTAGCGGCATTTTTATAATTGTTGGTCTGTGGGGGAGCCATGTAAATCTTGGCTGTGTGGGTGAACTCTGAAAGAGGCTATTTTTAAAAAAACTGTTGCTTTGCGGGCACACTCTGCCAATCTTGGCTGATTGGTTCAAATGGAAAAATAGGCTCTCAGTGTAGGGGCTTTTTTAAAATTGTTGCACTGTGGGGGAACTCTGCCACTTTTGGCTGTGTGAGTAAACTGGAAAAACAGGTTGTGTAGGGGCCTGTTTTGAAAATTGTTGCTCTGTGGAGGAATTCTGCCAATCTTAGCTGTGTGGGTCAATTCTGAAAACAGGCTATGTAGGGGCCTTTTTTAAAATAGTTGCACTATGGGGGATCCCTTCCAATCTTGGCTGTGTAGGTCAACTGTGAAAACAGTCTTTGTAGGGGCCTTTTTTATTTTTGCTCCAAAATCAGTCTGTGTGGGGGGCACGCTTAACAATTTTAGTTTCTTCATTTACCTCCTATGTAACCATGATTGCTATGGTGACAGAACCCTTTTAAGTCATTTCCCTAAACACATTTCTTTGCAGGGCAATTGTCTTGCTCTTTCCACCATTTTACTTACTTTTGCAGCCTCCTAGCCCTTAATATGACCATTTTACAGCCATTTTACAGCACAGAGGTTTGGATGTCCATTGCCTTCTATGTGGTTCAGAGACTGGGGTCAAGCTTGAGGACTGAACTGAACTCTAAACTAAAGTCAGCCCTATCAATGACTAAACAAAACCATTAACCATCAACTAAAAGAAAACTTGGTCATTGTTTTTCTAAACTAGACAAACCAAATCCAAAACTCCTATCCATTTTGGGTATTATAGGCATTAAGTGAGAACTTTATGTCCCTTTAAATCATTTCTCAAATATCATTTTATCCTGGGGCAGACCACACAGAATTATGTTACTGTAATGCTATCATTAATTTTTGTGGCATGCAATAAATGGAAATACAACATCAGAATATATTTCTTCTAACTTAGTTTACTTCCTATGTCGGCAGCTTATCAGTGGTTTACAGAACTGTCAGCTTGATTCATTCATCTATCAATATGAAAGTAATTCTTTTATTCAGAATTTGGCACTTCTAACTATAGAAATGTTTCAGCAGTGCTTAATACCTTTTATGCTATGATTTATGGTGGCGTTATGTCTTTCCTTTTGCTGTTCCCATGGACAGACAATTAGCTCAATTGGAAATAAATGATGCTGAAAGCGAAAAGTTTCCAAAAGTAGTTTTAGGTTCTCAATACTTATCCATATTACTCTTAGGTAGAAATAGCAAATAAAGCGAAAAATGAATTCTACTCAAATGTTACAAAAAGCCACATTTCCAAAAATGTGTATTTTATGTATATTGTTTTCTCTTGGATTCAGAAAAATGCGGGCTACTGGCTGAAATTTTCTGAACCATAAAGGCCACCAAAATGTTAAAAAAAAACTAAAACTTTATTGTAACCTTTTTGACTCCTCCGCTACTCACTACCACTAGAGATAAGAGAACCTGAGGTTCGGTTTTCGAACCGCGCACCAAATTTAAAAATCAAGGTTCGGGTTCTGGGATCGGATGCGTTACGTGTAAACAAAACTCATACAAGCAATGTTGTGCTCAGGTATGCTTGGTGCTCAGTTCTGTGTGAGCCAGTTGCAGTGTTTGAATGGTGCATACTGGGGAAAGCAACAGTGTGATCGGATGTAATGTGCAAAAAAAAAAAAGTTTGAAAAAAACCCACCCACTCTCCTTCGGAAGTGATCTCCTTATTGCTGGCTGTATGTGGGCAGAGACTCAAACTGCCAATCAGTGACTGGATCCATGGTTCAGGTCAAGCTCGAGCCTGTCGAGCTAAGCTTGTTTGCTGCCGGCAAACTGAGCCTCGATTGAACCACTCATCTCTAATCCCCACCCATCCAGTCCTAGCTGCATCTTTAGGATCAGTGTCAGCTGAGCTGGAATTTTAGGGACCTCATCCGCTAGGCCAAGACTTGTGGGTTTGCTAGATACAACACAGCTCTGTGCATAAGCCCGTAAAGGTCACGGCCCATGAGGTCTGTGCATGCACCACAACTCATGCGGTCACATGCACAAAATCCAGCCAGGCCCAGCAACTCAAGGAGCAAAGCCCTAATGATTTAAGTGCCACCATTGTCAATCCGCAGATTTGATGAGAACCGGATGGGTGGTGGTATGGAACTGAGGGGCTGTAGAGGTGAGCAGTGAGGTGAGTATAAAGATTTTCAGTATTCGTGGAGAAAAAAAATTCTGTACATCGAATTTCCCAGAAAAAAACATGAGAACAGGCGAAATCGAATTTTACCTGATCCACTTACCTCTGCTAGAAAGTATATTATATGTTTTATGTCGTAAATAGGTATAAAAAAGAAGACAAAATGTTGTCTATGTTAGATGACAGCAAGCTATGCAAGTAGATAAAAATATTTTGTTTGTTTCCTAATGGAACCTATGTTTCTTCAAAAAAATATGAGGCTTCATTCCGCTGTAAAATCACATTGTTTTAAGAGACTGCAAGGTTACTCTACTGAGGATTTGTTGTACAGTTTAACTCCTGATCTCAAATAAAAAACATAACATAGTATCAAAAACAGAACATTGTAAACCAATGTTTTCAATGCACGCTTATAACTGAGGGTATTGTTAATTATTCAAATTGTTCTGGGTAGTGTGTTTCAGAGCATTAGCGCAGCTCGGGAGTGGGAGGTTCGGATTATAGAGGATGTCAGTTTTAGGTCACTAGTGTAACTGACGGCACAGATTGGGTGACAGAGATGAGAGAGGAGATGAAGGACAGCGCAGAACTGTGGAGAGCTTTGTGAGTGAGAGTGATAAGTTTATATTATTGGACTCTGTAGCGGATGTGCACAGGCATCGATGTAGCGGTTGGAGAGGAATATGATCCTGGCTGCTGCATTCAGGTTGAATTGGAGAGCTGAGAGTTTAGTAAAATGGAGACCGATTAGTAGAGTTGCAACAGTCAACAAAAACGAATAAGAGTGACAGTAAGGCCGGGGCCACACGGGGAAGAATGCGATCCTCGCATGACACTCAGCTCGCGCTTGCAGCACAGCAGGAGCCGAGTGTCATGCGAGTGTCACTGCGACTGAGGTCCGATCATGCGATCGGACCTCAGCTGCGGGGGACGGGCCGGATCTGAGTAGAGGTGGGCCAGCGCTGAGGAGGGGCGGGCAGGCGCGGAGGAGGAGAGGGAGGGATTTATTTCCCTCTCTCCTCCATAGCCGGCTATTGCCATTCACGCCCTGCACATGCGGTACAACGGTGTACTGCGAGTGCAGTGCGATCTTTCTCTCGCCCCATAGACTTGAATGGGTGCGAGAGAAGGAGTCTCGCATTACAATTGCAGCATGCTTCGATTGTTTTCTCGGTTCGATTGGGGCCGAGAAAATAATCGCTCATATGTGTTGATACATAGACTAATATTGGTCCGAGTGGAATGCGATGTTTTATCACATTCCACTGGGTCCGATCTTCATGCTGTGTGTCTTAGGCCTAACAGTTTTTGCAGAGTCAAAGGTAAGAAAAGGGTGAATTCTAGAAATATTTTTCAGGTGTAGATGACATAAGCGAGTGAGTGATCGGACGTAGGCAGTGAAGGAGAGTAATGGTAGGGCTACACATGGAAATCCCAATATTGGGTTTAGGCAGGTTAGCACAGGTAAAACAAGGAGTTCTGTTTTTGACAAATTAGGTTTCAGAAAGGACATGATGTTAGAGACAACAGACTATAGGGGGCTTTACACGCTACGATATCGTTAATGTTTTATCGTCGGGGTCACGTTGTTAGTGACGCACATCCAGCGTCATTAACGATATCGTAGCATGTGATACTGACCAGAGACCTTAAGTGACCTCAAAAATGGTGAAAATCGTTCACCATGGAGAGGTCTTCCCAAAACCAAAAATCGGTAATGGTTGATTATCGATGTGGTTTGGCACTCCTGCGGCAGCACACATCGCTTTGTGTGACACCGCAGGAGCGAGGAACGTCTCCTTACCTGCCGCCGGCCGCAATGCGGAAGGAAGAAGGTGGGCGGGATGTTATGTCCCGCTCATCTCCGCCCCTCCACTTTGATTGGCCAGCCGCTTAGTGACTCAAATGGATAATAATTCTGGCACACTAAAAAACGAGCATGAAGAAATTTTGCTTGATTGTGGAATCAGTTTTATTAGTGCAAAAACAAGATCAATTCATCCGACGTTTCGACCGTTTTGGTCTTTATCAAGGATAGAATTATCTACCAAAGAAAATCATAAGAAGTACATCATTACATGATATTACAAAAAAAATACAAAAAGATACAAACGAAGGTATGTAAAAAATGAAGAAAATTCTTTCACAATAAGCATCATACATTGACTGATGCCATGAACCAACAAAACATTTTGTATAACACATGATTCCTGGTAGTGTGTGATACAATCATTGCAACATATGTATAACCTGTTGGACTAAAAAGCGCATGAAGTAAGTGATAAGAGTACAGCAAGCATAAACCCACCTATATCGTAATGGGAGGATATGAATTCAATAGAGACTGGTCATCACCATTAGGTATGAGTGATCAGAAGGTTCCGATCCTATGTCTATAAGGAGAATAAATGATATGTGACACTCCACATGACTAGAACATATCAAAACGCACTCTTTTCCATATTTGACATACAATGAGTAGGTAGACAAGGCCGTATATACCTTTTGTGTTGGCCTGTGGTAACGAACAAAACAAAACTGGAGGCAATCTGTGATTATAGTTGTTTCTACATGGGGATTAAACATGGATAAGCATTACTCAGATGTATAGAATAGTGAGCATTCTAATCAAGGAGGTGGCATGCAGGAACCTGTAGCATATGTGTGGTAGGTATATTACCTGGAATAATACCAAATGATGGTAGTGGAAAATGAAATTCTCTCACTGAATGGTTCTCAGTTACCTCCAAGGTATGTATATGCTGGAAATAACATGTACAAAAAGGAGATACATACAAGGACATGTAACCTCTATGCGAAATACATTTATACGTGTCTATACCCCAAAGCGTTGGTGAAAGGCAACCGAAAATTAGAGCTGAAGACAGTATGGAGATGTGTCTAAAAAGAGACCAACATAGATGTAAACACCTCATGCATGTACATCAAAATAGCATGTCAGGGGAGACAATGTACAAGCAAGTATTGAAACTAGACATAATACCTGGAACACAGAGTAATGACTGATGGCAGCACATTAAGATTCCCTCACTGACTGGTTCTCAGTTACCTCCAAGACAAGCAAAAACTGAAGGTGGCATATGTAAAAAGAGAATCATACACAGGTAAGTAACACCAGTATAAGGTACATTCATTCAGGGATGTATTGAGCTAAAAGTACATACTACCTTTAAAGTAACCAAGGCGTGAGCCATAAAGAGCTGTTGTCATAAGCAGGGGGATACCTATGTCCCTGTGAGACCAAAATGAGAAAACCTTTTAGAAACCACTCAATCAGGAATCAAGTGCAATAAAAGGGAGAACCCATTGGTATAATACCAACAGAGAACATACCTGGTGAGATAAACAGGGCAAAGCAGGCAAACTATCAGGCAGTGGGGTGCAGGATTCTGGTGAGAAAAATGAAGGGCATATTCAGTGATGGCCCGACTTGGTTGAGGTGGTGTAAAGGAGGCTGACACATACCTTGTGGTGGTGGTATAGGGTATAGGCCCCTGGTTAAGTGCGACTGGCTGCGTCGCTGGGGCTTATTTATATGAAAAGGGGGGCGAGCGTCCACTACCCCACTTCCTGGTAGTGGAACGCAGTGTGCGTCCGTGGAACGCACGCGGCGCATGCGCAGTGCCGGCATCAGCACCGCGCATGCGCAGTGCCGGCATCAGCACCGCGCACGCGCAGACGGCGAGCGGCAGGACAGGGCGGTGGGCGGAGAGCAAGGGGCGTGTAATTGAGTATGTGTAGGATGGGAGTGAACTGACCCACGGACTGAGTGCCGCCCACACGTCGCGCTTAGTTCTTTGCACAACGTGTGAGGGGGCCCAGTACATAAGTCAGTGTGTGGAGCTTACAGACAGTGTCAGGAGTGTTAGATAGGCTGGCCTGTGGATCGCGCGCCGCCCGTGCGTCATGCCTGGCTATTTGCACAACGCACGAGCCGGGCACGGAGCACAGGTCAGGGATAGCAACAAATGAGGAAACAGGTTATGATTATATCAAAGTGCCTGGTGACATTCTTACACAGGTGAGAATGGTGATTCTACTGAGGGAACCCGATGCCAGTGCCAATAGGTGAGGGGTCAGGTGGAGGGTGCCTATAAATAAAAGAGAAAAAGGGGTTAGAGACAAGGTTTATATATATAAATATATATATAGAAGTTATATCATGACCAAGTCCTTATACTGGTGTTTTACAGTCCTTGTTTTACAGTCCTTGTACAATCACCTTAGGAACAACCACAAAGAGAGACCGCCATGATTGAGACATTATAAGAATAGTAGTGTGGCGCCCCAGGACCTGGTCGCCACAACAGCATTGCCCTCCCAAAGGGTTAATGCTGAGCCTGGAGGTAATTGGGAGATCTATTGGCCAGTAAGTTAACACTCAACACAATTCTCCCTCCGGCCAGCAGAGGGAGCTCTGAACCTGGAACTTCAGGGAGGATTCCTTAAGTCTGGCTGAAGGGAGGAAGTAGTGGTTAGTCTGGAGACAGGAGTGAAAGAGTGCAGACGCAGGGTAGTGCTGCCTTGTGAAACTGGGGCCTAGAGCTGGAATAGCTTGGCCCAGTGAAGCAAGGGGAGCAGAGAGGCACAGCAGAGACTCGGACATCGGAGTCTGTAGTTGCCAGGGCATAAAATCCATCCCTGGTAGCTGAATCCGGAGGGCAGGAGAGCTGCAAGCCCCCTGTCCCAGAAGCAATCTGAAGGAACAGCTGCATCCCAAGGGCCTGGTGTGGACTCCAGCAGAGAAGCACCAGAGAGGGCCTGCGCAGTCTACCACACAGAAAGGGGGACGAACAACAAGTCCCAGCAGCAAGAGGGCAATTGCAAACCTAAAGTGCAGTGTCCTGAAACAGCAGAGAAAGATTAAGGAGTAGGCCTCATACTCAACTGGCCAAAGATCACCCCAGGCACTTCCAGGCCGGCCGGATCATCTTTACCATCTGTGACGGTCTCCCTGGACTAAGTTTCTGCCGAGTAAAAGAGGAGAAGGTAAAGAGACTACTGTTTGTGCCTGTTTCTTTCATTGCTTGTCGGCCCTGCACCGTGTTAGTCACACAGCACCATAGACTTCCACAAGCACCAACTGTGCCCCGGGCATTGCTCCACCTGTGGGGAGCAGTACCACCATTGCTGCTATAACATCATCCCGGTGGCCTCACACAGCAGCGGCGGCTTAATAGCCGCAGACCACAGGTGGCGTCACGAATACAAACTTAAAGTCATCCGCCACATATTCAACTGACACCCACCAGGGCCACGGAGCCGGGCCCAGCCACCACTGACTACCACCGGACTAGTCCGGCCCGGCACCGGGTGTCCCATAGCCCTGGGGTGGGCGAGTCAACTTTTGGCGTCACGAACAGGATTTCGTGCCCGGTCACACCGGGTACTGTGCGCCTGCAGGAATTGTGCTTAAAAGACTGTGTACTGTCTGTAAACCGCCGCCGCCATTAGCCTCGCCGAGCGCAGGAAGAAGGGGGGCGTGCCTGAAAAAGAGCGCGAAGGGAGCGCGCCATCAGAGCAGAGCGCTGTTAACCCCGCGCGACCCAGAAGGAAATTTGAAAAGTGAACGGAGCCTGGTAAGGTTCACTAAGGGGGAGGAAGATGTCCGACTCAGAGGGAGAGCAGGTGGCTGCCATCGCCCAAGGCGCCGCAGCACCGGCCGAAGCAGTCCCAGTCGCCGTCGCCCCGGCCCCCACTGTAGCGCCGGTAATGCCGATCACCATGCCGTACATACCGGGAGCAGAATGGCTGCCGCAGTACTCCGGGGAGTCCCATACCTTGAGTGACTTCAGAGAAAGCCTGCACAGCTTATTCCGGGTGTATCCGCTGACTGAGAGCCAGAAGGTGGGCATAGTAATGGGACAGCTAGCCGGCGCAGCCCAGCGTGAAGCGAAGTCCTGGCCTGATACAGATAAAGGGACAGCAGCACAGATACTGGCCAAGCTAAAGAGTACGTTTGACACCCGCACCGCAGCAGAGATAAAGATGAGATTCTTTGGGTGCAAGCAGCGGGCCACAGACAGCATAAGGGACTATGCCTTAAACTTGCAGGAGGCCCTGAAAGCAGTTAAACAGGTGGACCCAGAGAGTGTACGTGAAGAAGACAAACTCCTAACGGAGCAGTTCATAGAGGGGCTCCTGTCAGATGCCCACAGGACCCAGCTGCGTATCCTGGTCCTGCAGAACCCTGCTCTGGACTTTGCCAAGTTTAAGGACCAGGCCATCAGGGTACTGAGAGAATCTACACCGAATGACCCAGTACCCCTCCGGCCTCTTGCTATCACGTACCCCGGGATGGTGCCTGCAACCCGAGCCACTGCAGGGGCTGAGGCGCAGTCCCTGGATAAGGATCCCACTGCAGAGCTAAGACAGCAGGTCCAGGAGCTGACCAAGACTGTGGCTGCCCTTGCCAAGACCGTGCAGTCTCTACAAATGACCCCCTCGCCTGCAAAAATCGAGTTGGCCTCCAGCCCAGAGGACGTCCCATGGATGCGACAGAGGAGGATTCCGCCGACCCGAGGCAGAGACACAGACCGGTATGATTCAACAGGACAACCGATCTGCCGCCACTGCAACCAGGCGGGCCACATTGCACGACGCTGTCCTTTAAATGGGCTGAGCCTGGGGCCAGGAGCCAACCCCCAGGTGTAAGGAAGCCCGGCTCAAACCCCAGCCGCAGCAAGTATGTGGGAGGACGACCGGTCCTTCCCATTGTGCTGGATGGGATCCCTTTGAATGCCCTCCTGGATACGGGGTCCCAGGTAACAACCATCCCCCACAAACTGTACAAAAGATATTGGGCTGATTCAGACATTGACCATGGCCCAGATGATGATTTAACAATTGTGGCCAGTAATGGTCAGCCCTTACCTCAAATTGGGTACAAAGAAGTAACCATTAAAGTGGGGCGGGTGGAATTGCCATGTCAGGGGATGATAATTGTAGATATTGATCGCAAAGAATCTGACCCACTGCTAACCATTGGTACAAATGTGATAGAAAATTGTATTGCCGAAGTGATAATTTTGTTGCAACAGGCGTCTGAAACTGCCAGCTCCGGGCAGCAGCGTGTCCTACAGAGGGAGATCAGAGCCCTGATGAGGAGGCAGCAGGTAGAGCTGGCCGGAGGAGAAATTGGCAGTGTGAGGGTAAGTGACCCCCTCCCCATTGTAATACCCCCAAGAAGTGAAATGTTGATATGGTGTCGGGCAGCAATAGGCCTCAAGGGTCAGGATTACCATGCCTTGGTAGAACCGGTGTATTCAGACAGTAGGCCTGGAGTCCTGATAGCCAGAGGGGTAGCAGACGTCCGCAAGGGGAGAGTGCCCGTCCGTGTCCTGAATTGTGGGGAGGAGGAGGCCAAATTGCCCCGGTACGCCACTGTAGCAAAACTGTACACTGTCAGCAACAATACCATTAAAGCAGTGGAACCCTTGATCCCGTCCGACCAGGCGGAAGACAATGGCTCCAAGGGGCAGCCGGAAGACTGGTGCCAAAAATTACATGTAGGCACCGACTCCACCCCCTCGCACCAAAAGCATGGGGTTTACCGGGTGGTACAGGAGTACGAGCGGGTCTTCAGCAAACACCCCCTAGATTTTGGGCAGGTGAAAGGGGTTAAACATCAAATCCCCACGGGTGATCATCATCCCATTAAAGAGAGATACCGCCCTGTACCCCCCGCACAGTATCAGTGTGCCAAGGAAATGTTACGGGAAATGAAGGAGGCTGGGGTTATCAGAGATAGTTGTAGCCCCTGGGCAGCTCCACTAGTGCTCGTAAAGAAAAAAGATGGTACGATGAGAATGTGTGTAGATTACAGGCAAATTAACCGCATTACACATAAAGATGCTTATCCACTGCCCAGAATAGAGGAGTCACTAACAGCCTTAAAGTCAGCTAACTATTTCTCCACCTTGGATCTCACCAGTGGGTATTGGCAGGTTCCCGTGGCAGAGGCGGACAAGGAGAAGACTGCATTCACGACACCAATGGGCCTCTGTGAGTTCAATTGTATGCCATTCGGGCTCTGCAACGCCCCAGGGACATTCCAAAGGTTGATGGAGTGCTGCTTGGGCCACCACAACTTTGAAACCGTGCTGTTGTACCTGGATGACGTCATAGTCTACTCCAAGACTTATGAGGACCACCTGAAGCACTTAGCAGAAGTGTTTGAGTCCTTGTCGAAATATGGCCTGAAGATCAAGCCGTCCAAATGTCACCTCTTGAAGCCAAAGGTACAGTACCTGGGTCATGTGGTCAGCGCAGAAGGTGTGGCACCTGATCCGGAGAAAGTCACTGTAATCAAGGACTGGCCAAGACCCACCACAGTGAAGGAGGTGCGGCAGTTCCTTGGACTGGTGGGCTACTACCGAAGGTTCATTGATGGTTTCACCAAGATAGCAGCGCCCCTTCAAGATCTCCTGGTGGGCCAGCCAAAGCAGGCTAAGAAGCAGAGCCCTCCATTTGAATGGAGCAGCCAACTGGAAACATCCTTTGTCCGGCTGAAAGGGGCTCTCACGGGAGAAGAAATTCTGGCCTACCCTGACTACAGCCAACCGTTTGTACTGTATACAGACGCCAGCAACGTGGGACTGGGAGCAGTTCTGTCCCAGGTACAGGGAGGCAGAGAGAGGGTGATAGCGTACGCCAGTAGGAAGCTTCGGCCCACAGAAAGGAATCCAGAAAACTACAGTTCCTTCAAGCTGGAGTTCCTCGCTATTGTTTGGGCAGTGACTGAACGCTTCAAGCACTATCTGGCATCGGCCAAGTTCACCATCTTCACGGACAACAATCCGTTGACACACCTGGCAACAGCCAAGTTAGGTGCGATGGAACAGCGATGGATGGCCCGGCTGTCTAACTTTGACTTTACCATCAAGTATCGGGCTGGCAAGAAGAATAACAATGCTGATGCGCTGTCCAGAATGCCTCACTTACCCGAGTCTGGAGAAGACCTGGATGAACTCGAAGAGATAGAGTTACCGGCTTTCCATCACCAAGGTGTTTCCCAGTGTGAGCATGCTGTGGGAGTGAAGCGCTCAAGCCAGCACGAGGTCTCGGTCAACCCATTACTCCACCATAATTGGGAAGAAACACAGAATGGTGACCCGGCCGTGCGATTGGTCAAAGAGAAGCTAGCGCAAGCTGAGACCCATCTTGGCCCAGACGCTCCAGAGGAAGCCCAGCAGCTGTGGAAGGAGAGGGGACGACTGTTCACCTACCAAGGCAAGCTCTGCAAGAGATATGTCAACTGGCGAACAAATGAACTTGTCTGGCAGATAGTGGTTCCGCAGAGGGATGCTCCAATGGTCCTAGCAGCGTATCATGATAACGCAGGACACTTCGGGTGGAAGAAGTTGGAGGCCCTACTCCGTGATCGGTTCTATTGGGTGCACATGAGAAAGATGATCGAGAAGTGGTGCCGAGACTGTGGCCCGTGTAACCTGAGGCGGAAGGATGATGCCAGCCAAAGGTCTCCCCTACAGCCAATTGTCACGAAGCAGCCCCTGGAGTTGGTGGCCCTGGACCACGTGAAGCTAACACCAAGCCGGTCAGGCTATGTGTACGCCCTCACCATTGTGGACCATTACTCTCGTTTCCTGGTAGTAGTGCCTGTGAAGGACCAGACAGCCAGGACAGCAGCTAGAGCGTTCCAGGCATCCTTTTGTCGACCTCACGGCTATCCGGAAAGGGTACTGACTGATCAGGGTCCTGCATTCGAGGCTGAAGTGTTCCAAGAGTTCTGTAACATGTACGGTTGTAAGAAAATCCGAACCACACCGTACCACCCCCAAACCAATGGACTGTGCGAGAAAATGAACCATGTGGTTATTGATATGCTGAAGACCCTACCGCTGGAGGAAAGGAACCAATGGCCAGAAAAGTTGCCAGATCTGGTAGACCTGTACAACCATATCCCAGTGAATTCGACCAACTGCAGCCCCGCTTACCTGATGCGAGCCAGGCCTGGCAAGTTGCCTGTAGACTTTGAGATGGGGACTGTGTCGCCTGAGGCGGTTCAAGAAATAGAGGATTGGGATACAGAACGGCAGCAGCGGTACCGTAAGGTCCAGGAGTGCGTAGAGAGGAGCCTGTCTCAAGCAAGAACGAGACAAGAGCAGCATTACAATCAAACAGCCCCAGCAACTCCCTTAGCACCTGGAGAACAAGTCCTCAAGAAGAAGCGGAGGACGCATAAATTGGATGATCAGTGGGAAAACGAGCCCTACACCATTATCCCCTCCAACTTTGACAATAGTAAGGTATGCCTCATAAGCAAGGATGAAGGCAAGACCTATCAAGCAATTTCCCGAGACCGCCTGAAAGCGTGCCCTGAACGGTGCAGAATCCAAAGAGAAATGGAAGGAGTACAAGGAAGTCCCCAAAGTCAAGAGAAAGAAGGGGAGATGATTCAAACCATCCTTGGAAAGTTCCCCAAAACTTGGACCCGAATAAACAATGCTATAGTGGTACCAGTTTTGACATTTCCACAGTTGGTCGAGCCAGAAACAGAAAAGGTTCCGGATCCACCTAAAGAACCGTCCGCGCCAGCACGAGATGACACGCCAGCAGTGGAACAGGAGGATCAACCCCCTGTCAGTGGTGAACCTGTCATACCCTTGGCGACTCTTAGCCCACAAAGGCAACCATCACGCTTACCTATTGGGGTTAGGCCCACCTGTAGTGCTGAGATAGAAGACGCACCACGTAGTCAGGGGCAAACACCAGAGCTACGTAGGTCCCAGCGCAGCACTCGGGGACAACCCCCTCCAAGGTATAGAGAGTCAACTGTATAAGGGAAAAAGACGGAGTATTTATTAGAATGTACATAGTTATGCAAAATGTCTGTAAGGTTGTGTACAAAATGTTTTTCTTTTCTTTGATTGCGAAAATGGACAATTGGGCCACTGGACTATGGGTGGCCAACACCTAAATTGTTCATAGTTAGCACCAGTGTGCTCGACACCCCTGAAGAAAAACCCGTCCGGCGTGCATAGAGTGGGGTCATCAATGCTCTGACGCACGCCCAGAGCCTACGTTGGGGGTTTGATCGCGGCGGGTCCCCCCTGGAGCAGTGTAATGGACACCCGGCAGGGAGCCACACTGGACTCTTATAGTAATGTTTAAGTTTGTAACGTTAAAGTATTTGCGCCTCCCATAATGGGATGAAATGTTCTAACATGTCATGTTTGTTTCTACAGTCCGGGAGTACTGAATTTAACTAAGGGGGAGTGTGGCGCCCCAGGACCTGGTCGCCACAACAGCATTGCCCTCCCAAAGGGTTAATGCTGAGCCTGGAGGTAATTGGGAGATCTATTGGCCAGTAAGTTAACACTCAACACAATTCTCCCTCCGGCCAGCAGAGGGAGCTCTGAACCTGGAACTTCAGGGAGGATTCCTTAAGTCTGGCTGAAGGGAGGAAGTAGTGGTTAGTCTGGAGACAGGAGTGAAAGAGTGCAGACGCAGGGTAGTGCTGCCTTGTGAAACTGGGGCCTAGAGCTGGAATAGCTTGGCCCAGTGAAGCAAGGGGAGCAGAGAGGCACAGCAGAGACTCGGACATCGGAGTCTGTAGTTGCCAGGGCATAAAATCCATCCCTGGTAGCTGAATCCGGAGGGCAGGAGAGCTGCAAGCCCCCTGTCCCAGAAGCAATCTGAAGGAACAGCTGCATCCCAAGGGCCTGGTGTGGACTCCAGCAGAGAAGCACCAGAGAGGGCCTGCGCAGTCTACCACACAGAAAGGGGGACGAACAACAAGTCCCAGCAGCAAGAGGGCAATTGCAAACCTAAAGTGCAGTGTCCTAAAACAGCAGAGAAAGATTAAGGAGTAGGCCTCATACTCAACTGGCCAAAGATCACCCCAGGCACTTCCAGGCCGGCCGGATCATCTTTACCATCTGTGACGGTCTCCCTGGACTAAGTTTCTGCCGAGTAAAAGAGGAGAAGGTAAAGAGACTACTGTTTGTGCCTGTTTCTTTCATTGCTTGTCGGCCCTGCACCGTGTTAGTCACACAGCACCATAGACTTCCACAAGCACCAACTGTGCCCCGGGCATTGCTCCACCTGTGGGGAGCAGTACCACCATTGCTGCTATAACATCATCCCGGTGGCCTCACACAGCAGCGGCGGCTTAATAGCCGCAGACCACAGGTGGCGTCACGAATACAAACTTAAAGTCATCCGCCACATATTCAACTGACACCCACCAGGGCCACGGAGCCGGGCCCAGCCACCACTGACTACCACCGGACTAGTCCGGCCCGGCACCGGGTGTCCCATAGCCCTGGGGTGGGCGAGTCAACATCATAAACACATATCATGTTCCCTATTAAGCCCCTTCGGTTCTAGAGTATTCAAGGTAAAAATCCAAAATGACTCCCTCTCCTTAAGGGTGCGTATACGGTTACCACCTCTTCTGGGAGGAGGGACATGTTCAAGTACCTGATACTTGAGCTGAGCGATGGTGTGGCCATATGTGATGAAGTGGTATGGGATGGGTAAAAGGACCTGTTTGCATCGTATAGTGGATTTATGTTTACTGATGCGGTCCCGGATATGCTGGGTTGTCTCTCCAACATACCCGAGACCGCAAGGGCATTTGATCAAGTAAACCACAAAGGAGGATTCACAAGTGAAAAATCCACGTATAGGGAAGATGCGGCCCGACAGAGGATGAGTAAAAGTATCCCCTTTGGTGAGGTTATTACACTGAACACAGTGATGACAGGGAAAATTTCCTTTCCTGGGGGTACCAAGAGAGGTTTGTTTCAATGAGGATTTATCGGAACCGATGTCGGCCCTGACAAAGTTATCCCGGAGGTTGCGGGGTCTCTTATTGCAAAATAAAGGGAATGAATCAAATTCCCTAACTTCAGGGTAGGATTTACCTAGGAGTGGCCAATGCCTACAAATGATGCCCCTGATTAGGGGAGAAAAAGGATGATATGTATTCACGCATGCGATGCGAGGAGCCATTTTATCCCTAATGGGTCTATGGGAAGATTTCTTGTCCGCAATCTCACCGGGGTATCCTCTTTGGAGGAACTTCTCACTCATCTCCCTGGCTCTGATACCTCGTTGTACTGGATCAGACACTATCCGCTCAACTCTTCTGTGCTGAGAGATGGGGAGTCCTTGTTTCGTGTGACAGGGATGGCAACTACTGTAATGTAACAGACTGTTGCGATCGGTTGGTTTAACGAACAAATCAGTGCTGAGGGAACCCTCTGATAATATGACCATAGTGTCCAGAAAATTAATTCTGTGGGTGTCATGATGAATTGTGAAGGAAAGGCCTTGCTTAAAGGAATTCATGTCAGTGTAGAAAAGCAATAGAGAGGAAAGGTCACCCCGCCAAATCATGAATATGTCATCTATATACCTTTTCCAACTCACAGAGTGTTGCAACCACAGGTTATGTTGGTAAACATAAGTCTCCTCGAAATGTTCCATGAAAATATTAGCATAAGGGGGTGCTAAATTCGAGCCCATGGCAGTACCCCGTTTCTGTAGATAGAATTGATCTTGGAAAAGAAAGAAATTATTCTCCAAGACCAGTTGGAGCAGATCCAGGCAGAATTTATTCTGTAAAGAAGAATGAGTACTGTGTATGGTGAGAAACCACTCAACCGCCTGTACACCGTCTTGATGCTGGATACTGGTGTAGAGGCTATTAACATCAAAGGAGACTAAGATACAGTTAGGTGGTAATGGTCCGATGGACTGCAAGTGTGATAGAAAGTCAGACGTGTCTCTCAGATATGACTTGATTCTGGGTACAAGGGGAGTAAGGATTTTCTCAACAGTAATGGCAAGTGGAGATAAAATAGACTCCGTTGAGGCCACAATTGGGCGTCCAGGGGGTTGATTCATGTTTTTATGAATTTTGGGTAATGTGTAAAAAACCGGTATTACTGGGTGAAGTTTGATAAGAAAATCAGCTAGACCTTGGTCAATGGTATTATTGATGAGATAAGCATCCACTACACCCTTAATGAGTCCCTGTATGCGGGAAGTGGGATCTCGCTGAATTGGTGAATAAGTGTCAGTGTCCCCAAGTTGACCCAGAATTTCATTAACATAATATTTCTTATCAAGTATCACGATGGCCCCTCCCTTGTCTGCCGGCTTGATGACAATTGTGGGATTATTCTTAAGATCCTGTATGGCACGACTCTCTTCAATGGTAAGGTTATGTTTAATTTTGAAATACCCATCATTAATTGATTTTAGTGTTTGGTCAATATCTCTGGAAACTAGAGTAACATACGTTTCTATCGGATGATAGGATTTGGGTGGACTGAAAGAGCTGGGAATCCTAAGATCCAGCTGTTTCAGTCGAAACATGTCATCAGAATCCGCTTGAGAAGTACCTGGGTCAGGATGTGTGTGTTCAACGGTGCTAAAATGGGCCTTCAACCGAAGGGACCTGAAAAATCTCCTCATTTCCTGATTCAACACAAATGGATCAAGAGATGGAGTAGGGCAGAATGAGAGACCTTTTTGTAATACCTGAGACTCAGTAACAGACAAATTGTAGGATGAAATATTGTACACTAGGTTAGTACCTGTGACCGTGTTTGTACACGGTATGTTGACGTGGATCCCACGGCCCCTCTTACTGCGCCTCGTTTTCCTCTTGGACCGGAACGTTGGGCTAAAAAATGGGGTTGTCGGGAGGAGTACTGGTCTGTATCGGACCCTGAAGATGATGAGTAACGATTGTGGAAGGCAGGTCGTCTCGGGGTATCCTCACAATACTGCCACCGATAGACCCGATTTTTGGAGTAATCCTCCTGATCTCTGAGAAACTTCTGTCTCTTCCGGTCTTGCAGGATCTTTCTGAATTCAGCTATGTTGTCCTTAGTTTTGGTGTGAATCCTGTCCCACTCCGTGCTGGGAACAGTATTTTGGAGTTGCTGTTCAATGCAGGTAATGTTCTTACCAAGATCTTCAATTTCTGCTTGTAAGAATTCAATGGTCAGAATTATAAGGTCCATAGAGCACTTATTGATGATGCTCTCGAATTTGGTACAAAAATTTGGTTTATCGGAAAAAAGAGTCGGTTTCAGTGACACCCGCAGTCCTCTGGGGATGCGCTGAACACGGTGGTATTCAGCCAACGTGGCCAGATGTAATTCGAGTGCGGTGTGCCTTCTCAGTTCCTTCTCATAGTCTCTGGAACGAACCTCTTCCGTGGGAACCGATAAAAAAGTGTTAGGTATAGAGACTTTAGACAATATGCTGCTGACTTCATCTGTGTTATAAGAGAAAGTATTGAAAGACATCTGTGGTATAGGTCAACACTGGAGCTCAGATAAAAATAGTCCGAAGTAAGAGAATATGTCTGGCTCACTGTGTATAAACTAGGTGCCCAGAAAAAATAAGTCAATCAAATGGATAATAATTCTGGCACACTAAAAAACGAGCATGAAGAAATTTTGCTTGATTGTGGAATCAGTTTTATTAGTGCAAAAACAAGATCAATTCATCCGACGTTTCGACCGTTTTGGTCTTTATCAAGGATAGAATTATCTACCAAAGAAAATCATAAGAAGTACATCATTACATGATATTACAAAAAAAAATACAAAAAGATACAAACGAAGGTATGTAAAAAATGAAGAAAATTCTTTCACAATAAGCATCATACATTGACTGATGCCATGAACCAACAAAACATTTTGTATAACACATGATTCCTGGTAGTGTGTGATACAATCATTGCAACATATGTATAACCTGTTGGACTAAAAAGCGCATGAAGTAAGTGATAAGAGTACAGCAAGCATAAACCCACCTATATCGTAATGGGAGGATATGAATTCAATAGAGACTGGTCATCACCATTAGGTATGAGTGATCAGAAGGTTCCGATCCTATGTCTATAAGGAGAATAAATGATATGTGACACTCCACATGACTAGAACATATCAAAACGCACTCTTTTCCATATTTGACATACAATGAGTAGGTAGACAAGGCCGTATATACCTTTTGTGTTGGCCTGTGGTAACGAACAAAACAAAACTGGAGGCAATCTGTGATTATAGTTGTTTCTACATGGGGATTAAACATGGATAAGCATTACTCAGATGTATAGAATAGTGAGCATTCTAATCAAGGAGGTGGCATGCAGGAACCTGTAGCATATGTGGGGTAGGTATATTACCTGGAATAATACCAAATGATGGTAGTGGAAAATGAAATTCTCTCACTGAATGGTTCTCAGTTACCTCCAAGGTATGTATATGCTGGAAATAACATGTACAAAAAGGAGATACATACAAGGACATGTAACCTCTATGCGAAATACATTTATACGTGTCTATACCCCAAAGCGTTGGTGAAAGGCAACCGAAAATTAGAGCTGAAGACAGTATGGAGATGTGTCTAAAAAGAGACCAACATAGATGTAAACACCTCATGCATGTACATCAAAATAGCATGTCAGGGGAGACAATGTACAAGCAAGTATTGAAACTAGACATAATACCTGGAACACAGAGTAATGACTGATGGCAGCACATTAAGATTCCCTCACTGACTGGTTCTCAGTTACCTCCAAGACAAGCAAAAACTGAAGGTGGCATATGTAAAAAGAGAATCATACACAGGTAAGTAACACCAGTATAAGGTACATTCATTCAGGGATGTATTGAGCTAAAAGTACATACTACCTTTAAAGTAACCAAGGCGTGAGCCATAAAGAGCTGTTGTCATAAGCAGGGGGATATCTATGTCCCTGTGAGACCAAAATGAGAAAACCTTTTAGAAACCACTCAATCAGGAATCAAGTGCAATAAAAGGGAGAACCCATTGGTATAATACCAACAGAGAACATACCTGGTGAGATAAACAGGGCAAAGCAGGCAAACTATCAGGCAGTGGGGTGCAGGATTCTGGTGAGAAAAATGAAGGGCATAGTGGTTTCTAAAAGGTTTTCTCATTTTGGTCTCACAGGGACATAGATATCCCCCTGCTTATGACAACAGCTCTTTATGGCTCACGCCTTGGTTACTTTAAAGGTAGTATGTACTTTTAGCTCAATACATCCCTGAATGAATGTACCTTATACTGGTGTTACTTACCTGTGTATGATTCTCTTTTTACATATGCCACCTTCAGTTTTTGCTTGTCTTGGAGGTAACTGAGAACCAGTCAGTGAGGGAATCTTAATGTGCTGCCATCAGTCATTACTCTGTGTTCCAGGTATTATGTCTAGTTTCAATACTTGCTTGTACATTGTCTCCCCTGACATGCTATTTTGATGTACATGCATGAGGTGTTTACATCTATGTTGGTCTCTTTTTAGACACATCTCCATACTGTCTTCAGCTCTAATTTTCGGTTGCCTTTCACCAACGCTTTGGGGTATAGACACGTATAAATGTATTTCGCATAGAGGTTACATGTCCTTGTATGTATCTCCTTTTTGTACATGTTATTTCCAGCATATACATACCTTGGAGGTAACTGAGAACCATTCAGTGAGAGAATTTCATTTTCCACTACCATCATTTGGTATTATTCCAGGTAATATACCTACCACACATATGCTACAGGTTCCTGCATGCCACCTCCTTGATTAGAATGCTCACTATTCTATACATCTGAGTAATGCTTATCCATGTTTAATCCCCATGTAGAAACAACTATAATCACAGATTGCCTCCAGTTTTGTTTTGTTCGTTACCACAGGCCAACACAAAAGGTATATACGGCCTTGTCTACCTACTCATTGTATGTCAAATATGGAAAAGAGTGCGTTTTGATATGTTCTAGTCATGTGGAGTGTCACATATCATTTATTCTCCTTATAGACATAGGATCGGAACCTTCTGATCACTCATACCTAATGGTGATGACTAGTCTCTATTGAATTCATATCCTCCCATTACGATATAGGTGGGTTTATGCTTGCTGTACTCTTATCACTTACTTCATGCGCTTTTTAGTCCAACAGGTTATACATATGTTGCAATGATTGTATCACACACTACCAGGAATCATGTGTTATACAAAATGTTTTGTTGGTTCATGGCATCAGTCAATGTATGATGCTTATTGTGAAAGAATTTTCTTCATTTTTTACATACCTTCGTTTGTATCTTTTTGTATTTTTTTTGTAATATCATGTAATGATGTACTTCTTATGATTTTCTTTGGCAGATAATTCTATCCTTGATAAAGACCAAAACGGTCGAAACGTCGGATGAATTGATCTTGTTTTTGCACTAATAAAACTGATTCCACAATCAAGCAAAATTTCTTCATGCTCGTTTTTTAGTGTGCCAGAATTATTATCCATTTGATTGACTTATTTTTTCTGGGCACCTAGTTTATACACAGTGAGCCAGACATATTCTCTTACTTCGGACTATTTTTATCTGAGCTCCAGTGTTGACCTATACCACAGATGTCTTTCAATACTTTCTCTTATAACACAGATGAAGTCAGCAGCATATTGTCTAAAGTCTCTATACCTAACACTTTTTTATCGGTTCCCACGGAAGAGGTTCGTTCCAGAGACTATGAGAAGGAACTGAGAAGGCACACCGCACTCGAATTACATCTGGCCACGTTGGCTGAATACCACCGTGTTCAGCGCATCCCCAGAGGACTGCGGGTGTCACTGAAACCGACTCTTTTTTCCGATAAACCAAATTTTTGTACCAAATTCGAGAGCATCATCAATAAGTGCTCTATGGACCTTATAATTCTGACCATTGAATTCTTACAAGCAGAAATTGAAGATCTTGGTAAGAACATTACCTGCATTGAACAGCAACTCCAAAATACTGTTCCCAGCACGGAGTGGGACAGGATTCACACCAAAACTAAGGACAACATAGCTGAATTCAGAAAGATCCTGCAAGACCGGAAGAGACAGAAGTTTCTCAGAGATCAGGAGGATTACTCCAAAAATCGGGTCTATCGGTGGCAGTATTGTGAGGATACCCCGAGACGACCTGCCTTCCACAATCGTTACTCATCATCTTCAGGGTCCGATACAGACCAGTACTCCTCCCGACAACCCCATTTTTTAGCCCAACGTTCCGGTCCAAGAGGAAAACGAGGCGCAGTAAGAGGGGCCGTGGGATCCACGTCAACATACCGTGTACAAACACGGTCACAGGTACTAACCTAGTGTACAATATTTCATCCTACAATTTGTCTGTTACTGAGTCTCAGGTATTACAAAAAGGTCTCTCATTCTGCCCTACTCCATCTCTTGATCCATTTGTGTTGAATCAGGAAATGAGGAGATTTTTCAGGTCCCTTCGGTTGAAGGCCCATTTTAGCACCGTTGAACACACACATCCTGACCCAGGTACTTCTCAAGCGGATTCTGATGACATGTTTCGACTGAAACAGCTGGATCTTAGGATTCCCAGCTCTTTCAGTCCACCCAAATCCTATCATCCGATAGAAACGTATGTTACTCTAGTTTCCAGAGATATTGACCAAACACTAAAATCAATTAATGATGGGTATTTCAAAATTAAACATAACCTTACCATTGAAGAGAGTCGTGCCATACAGGATCTTAAGAATAATCCCACAATTGTCATCAAGCCGGCAGACAAGGGAGGGGCCATCGTGATACTTGATAAGAAATATTATGTTAATGAAATTCTGGGTCAACTTGGGGACACTGACACTTATTCACCAATTCAGCGAGATCCCACTTCCCGCATACAGGGACTCATTAAGGGTGTAGTGGATGCTTATCTCATCAATAATACCATTGACCAAGGTCTAGCTGATTTTCTTATCAAACTTCACCCAGTAATACCGGTTTTTTACACATTACCCAAAATTCATAAAAACATGAATCAACCCCCTGGACGCCCAATTGTGGCCTCAACGGAGTCTATTTTATCTCCACTTGCCATTACTGTTGAGAAAATCCTTACTCCCCTTGTACCCAGAATCAAGTCATATCTGAGAGACACGTCTGACTTTCTATCACACTTGCAGTCCATCGGACCATTACCACCTAACTGTATCTTAGTCTCCTTTGATGTTAATAGCCTCTACACCAGTATCCAGCATCAAGACGGTGTACAGGCGGTTGAGTGGTTTCTCACCATACACAGTACTCATTCTTCTTTACAGAATAAATTCTGCCTGGATCTGCTCCAACTGGTCTTGGAGAATAATTTCTTTCTTTTCCAAGATCAATTCTATCTACAGAAACGGGGTACTGCCATGGGCTCGAATTTAGCACCCCCTTATGCTAATATTTTCATGGAACATTTCGAGGAGACTTATGTTTACCAACATAACCTGTGGTTGCAACACTCTGTGAGTTGGAAAAGGTATATAGATGACATATTCATGATTTGGCGGGGTGACCTTTCCTCTCTATTGCTTTTCTACACTGACATGAATTCCTTTAAGCAAGGCCTTTCCTTCACAATTCATCATGACACCCACAGAATTAATTTTCTGGACACTATGGTCATATTATCAGAGGGTTCCCTCAGCACTGATTTGTTCGTTAAACCAACCGATCGCAACAGTCTGTTACATTACAGTAGTTGCCATCCCCGTCACACGAAACAAGGACTCCCCATCTCTCAGCACAGAAGAGTTGAGCGGATAGTGTCTGATCCAGTACAACGAGGTATCAGAGCCAGGGAGATGAGTGAGAAGTTCCTCCAAAGAGGATACCCCGGTGAGATTGCGGACAAGAAATCTTCCCATAGACCCATTAGGGATAAAATGGCTCCTCGCATCGCATGCGTGAATACATATCATCCTTTTTCTCCCCTAATCAGGGGCATCATTTGTAGGCATTGGCCACTCCTAGGTAAATCCTACCCTGAAGTTAGGGAATTTGATTCATTCCCTTTATTTTGCAATAAGAGACCCCGCAACCTCCGGGATAACTTTGTCAGGGCCGACATCGGTTCCGATAAATCCTCATTGAAACAAACCTTTCTTGGTACCCCCAGGAAAGGAAATTTTCCCTGTCATCACTGTGTTCAGTGTAATAACCTCACCAAAGGGGATACTTTTACTCATCCTCTGTCGGGCCGCATCTTCCCTATACGTGGATTTTTCACTTGTGAATCCTCCTTTGTGGTTTACTTGATCAAATGCCCTTGCGGTCTCGGGTATGTTGGAGAGACAACCCAGCATATCCGGGACCGCATCAGTAAACATAAATCCACTATACGATGCAAACAGGTCCTTTTACCCATCCCATACCACTTCATCACATATGGCCACACCATCGCTCAGCTCAAGTATCAGGTACTTGAACATGTCCCTCCTCCCAGAAGAGGTGGTAACCGTATACGCACCCTTAAGGAGAGGGAGTCATTTTGGATTTTTACCTTGAATACTCTAGAACCGAAGGGGCTTAATAGGGAACATGATATGTGTTTATGATACTATTCTTATAATGTCTCAATCATGGCGGTCTCTCTTTGTGGTTGTTCCTAAGGTGATTGTACAAGGACTGTAAAACAAGGACTGTAAAACACCAGTATAAGGACTTGGTCATGATATAACTTCTATATATATATTTATATATATAAACCTTGTCTCTAACCCCTTTTTCTCTTTTATTTATAGGCACCCTCCACCTGACCCCTCACCTATTGGCACTGGCATCGGGTTCCCTCAGTAGAATCACCATTCTCACCTGTGTAAGAATTTCACCAGGCACTTTGATATAATCATAACCTGTTTCCTCATTTGTTGCTATCCCTGACCTGTGCTCCGTGCCCGGCTCGTGCGTTGTGCAAATAGCCAGGCATGACGCACGGGCGGCGCGCGATCCACAGGCCAGCCTATCTAACACTCCTGACACTGTCTGTAAGCTCCACACACTGACTTATGTACTGGGCCCCCTCACACGTTGTGCAAAGAACTAAGCGCGACGTGTGGGCGGCACTCAGTCCGTGGGTCAGTTCACTCCCATCCTACACATACTCAATTACACGCCCCTTGCTCTCCGCCCACCGCCCTGTCCTGCCGCTCGCCGTCTGCGCGTGCGCGGTGCTGATGCCGGCACTGCGCATGCGCGGTGCTGATGCCGGCACTGCGCATGCGCCGCGTGCGTTCCACGGACGCACACTGCGTTCCACTACCAGGAAGTGGGGTAGTGGACGCTCGCCCCCCTTTTCATATAAATAAGCCCCAGCGACGCAGCCAGTCGCACTTAACCAGGGGCCTATACCCTATACCACCACCACAAGGTATGTGTCAGCCTCCTTTACACCACCTCAACCAAGTCGGGCCATCACTGAATATGCCCTTCATTTTTCTCACCAGAATCCTGCACCCCACTGCCTGATAGTTTGCCTGCTTTGCCCTGTTTATCTCACCAGGTATGTTCTCTGTTGGTATTATACCAATGGGTTCTCCCTTTTATTGCACTTGATTCCTGATTGAGTGGTTTCTAAAAGGTTTTCTCATTTTGGTCTCACAGGGACATAGGTATCCCCCTGCTTATGACAACAGCTCTTTATGGCTCACGCCTTGGTTACTTTAAAGGTAGTATGTACTTTTAGCTCAATACATCCCTGAATGAATGTACCTTATACTGGTGTTACTTACCTGTGTATGATTCTCTTTTTACATATGCCACCTTCAGTTTTTGCTTGTCTTGGAGGTAACTGAGAACCAGTCAGTGAGGGAATCTTAATGTGCTGCCATCAGTCATTACTCTGTGTTCCAGGTATTATGTCTAGTTTCAATACTTGCTTGTACATTGTCTCCCCTGACATGCTATTTTGATGTACATGCATGAGGTGTTTACATCTATGTTGGTCTCTTTTTAGACACATCTCCATACTGTCTTCAGCTCTAATTTTCGGTTGCCTTTCACCAACGCTTTGGGGTATAGACACGTATAAATGTATTTCGCATAGAGGTTACATGTCCTTGTATGTATCTCCTTTTTGTACATGTTATTTCCAGCATATACATACCTTGGAGGTAACTGAGAACCATTCAGTGAGAGAATTTCATTTTCCACTACCATCATTTGGTATTATTCCAGGTAATATACCTACCACACATATGCTACAGGTTCCTGCATGCCACCTCCTTGATTAGAATGCTCACTATTCTATACATCTGAGTAATGCTTATCCATGTTTAATCCCCATGTAGAAACAACTATAATCACAGATTGCCTCCAGTTTTGTTTTGTTCGTTACCACAGGCCAACACAAAAGGTATATACGGCCTTGTCTACCTACTCATTGTATGTCAAATATGGAAAAGAGTGCGTTTTGATATGTTCTAGTCATGTGGAGTGTCACATATCATTTATTCTCCTTATAGACATAGGATCGGAACCTTCTGATCACTCATACCTAATGGTGATGACCAGTCTCTATTGAATTCATATCCTCCCATTACGATATAGGTGGGTTTATGCTTGCTGTACTCTTATCACTTACTTCATGCGCTTTTTAGTCCAACAGGTTATACATATGTTGCAATGATTGTATCACACACTACCAGGAATCATGTGTTATACAAAATGTTTTGTTGGTTCATGGCATCAGTCAATGTATGATGCTTATTGTGAAAGAATTTTCTTCATTTTTTACATACCTTCGTTTGTATCTTTTTGTATTTTTTTTGTAATATCATGTAATGATGTACTTCTTATGATTTTCTTTGGCAGATAATTCTATCCTTGATAAAGACCAAAACGGTCGAAACGTCGGATGAATTGATCTTGTTTTTGCACTAATAAAACTGATTCCACAATCAAGCAAAATTTCTTCATGCTCGTTTTTTAGTGTGCCAGAATTATTATCCATTTGATTGACTTATTTTTTCTGGGCACCTAGTTTATACACAGTGAGCCAGACATATTCTCTTACAGCCGCTTAGTGACGTCACGGTGACGTCGCTGTGAGGCCGAACGTCCGTCCCCCTTGAGAGAGGGATTGTTTGGCAGTCACAGCGACAACGCCGACCAGGTAAGTGCGTGTGACGCTGCTGTAGCGATAATGTTCGCTGCGGCAGCGATCACACGAAATCGCATGCACGACGGGGCCGGGTGCTTTTGGTACGATATCGCTAGCAATTGCTAGCAGTATCGTAGCGTGTAAAGCCCGCTTATCACTAGTATTTTGTAGTAATGCAGGGGTGATGTCAGGAGACGATGTGCATAATTGGGTGTCATCAGCATAGAGATGGTACTGAAATGAAAAGACAGCTCATAGTTTTGTCAAGCAAAACTCCTTGAAAAATTCTCCAAAATACATTTGCACACCTTCTGAGCTTCCTTTCAACTTTTCCATTAACTTGCCTTGATAAGTGTACAGAATCTTCAGAGCAGAAAATGCCTGCTCACTTCTTTTAACATCTCTTGGCTTCTTTGGAAACATGAAGCAGTTAAAAGATGGTCAAAAGAATGAACATGTGTACAAGTCAATTTTACATAGAAAAGCTTAAGCCCTTCACGACCGGCCGATTTTGCGCTTTCCGTTTTTTTTTCTTTCCTTTTTCCGAGAGCTGTAACTTTTTTATTTTTCAGTCAATATGGACATGTGGGAGCTCGTTTTTTGCATGACAAGCTGTACTTTTAAATGAAACCTTAAGTCTTACCATATAGTGTACTGGAAAATGGCAAAAAAATTCCAAATTATTCCATATTATCTTTGAGAAATTTTATTCACGGTGTTCACTAAAACTGATATGAGGGTGTGATGCCTGAGGTTAGTGTGAGTTTGTAGATACCAAACATGAATAGGTTTATTTTTATCTAAGGAGTTAAAAAAAAATCTGAAGTTTGTCTAAAAAAGTGGCGACCCGTAGCATTCTAATTTTTCGGGATCTATGGCTCAGTGATGGCTTATTTTTTGTGTCTCGGGCTGACATTTTTAACTATAATTTTTGCACCGATGCTACATTTTGATTGCCTGTAATTGCATTTTGCACAAAATTTGTGGCGACCAAAAAACGTGATTTTGGCGTTTGGAATTTTTTTGCCACAACATTGTTTACCAATCAGATTAATTGATTTTATATTTTCATAGATCAGGCATTTCTGAATGCGGTGATACTAAATATGTGTATATTTTTTTAATTTTTTTAACCCTTTAATTTTCAATGGGGCGAATGTGAAGGTGATGTGACCTTTTAGGTTTTGTTTTTTTTAATTTTTCAAAACTTTTTTTAACTTTTTTTGTTATTTTACTAGTCCCCCTAGGGGACTATAAGGATCAGCAGCTTGATTGCTCATTAATTTCTCCCAATCAGAGCAGCACCGCTCAGATAGGGAGAAATGCTCATCTCTTGTAACCTGCAGTACTCGGCTGCTGGTTAAAGGACCTGAGTCATGTGAGTGACAGGAGTTATCACATAACCCTGTGCTACTATGACAACCATCAGATCCACGTGATCACGTCATGTGACTTCTGGTGGCGGCCTATGAGTATGAGATTACCGCGATTGCCGTAAAAATGGCACTGTCATGTCTTGACAGCGTCATTTAAGGGGTTAACAGGTAAGGGGTAGACAAATCTGTAAAAATCAGCTGACATATGCATGGATCCCCGCCTGCAGCCCACCAGCAGCAGGTGGGGATTAAAACTATGACTGCAGGGACATAATATTACTGCCAGCAGTCATTAAGGGGGTTAAAGCACACAAATCACCAGGTTTTCCTATATAACCTAGAACCAGTGCTGTACTGGCACTATCAGACTGATCCTATACATACCTTTAGTTGTCAGATAGGATGTATAGGTTTTGAAACACAAGCAAGTAAAGTTTGTAAAATGAGCAGCTTTTTGAAAGATAGCAGCTGCCAATCAGGTGAATTCTGGGATGGGTTTACATAGTGATTCCCGCCCCCCTGCCTCTCTGTCCTTCTCCTCTTATTTATGTGAATTCTGTTATATAATCGTTTTACTAACTGACTAGAAGGACCTGTGCTGATGTCATACCCTTGTGACCAGAAAGGGTGGGGCCTCAGCCAACATAGCTGATGCCAAGAAGCAACATTACTTTTCTGTTGGTTGAGGCCCCGCCCTATCTGGTCACATGGGTATGACATCAGCACAGGTCCTTCTAGTCAGTTAGTAAAACAATTCTATAATAGAATTAGCATAAATAAAAGGGGAGGAACAACAAGTAGGGGTGGGAATTACTATGAATACCCACCCAAGCTGTCATCTCATCAGCAGCTGCTGTCATTCTAAAAGCTGCTAATTTTACAAACTTTACTTGCTTCATATTTACTTGCTTGCCTTGTGTTTCAAAACCTATACATCCTAGCTTACACCTAAAGGTATGTATAGGATCAGCATTTTAGTGCCAGTATAGCACTGGCTTTAGGTTATATATAAAAATTCTGCTGATTGGTGCGCTTTAACCTCTTAACGACCGCAGGCAGTAATATTACGTCTTAGAGGTCATAATGTTACTACCCGCGGTCTGCTGCCGGCAGCATGCCGCGATCGTCGCACATCTCAGCTGATTTTCACAGCTGAGATGTATGCCTGCTAGGCACAAGCAGAATCATTATTTGCTCATGCCGTTTAACCCCTTAAATGGCGCTGTCAATATGTGACAGAGCCACTATAACGACATCAGCGGTAAACTTTTACTTACCGCCCGATACCAGAAGTCATGTGACATGATCACGTGACTTCCGGTGGTTGTCATGGTAGCACAGGGTCAAGTGATGAGTCCTGTACCTGCCATGAATTACTTTCAGTTTCACTTGGCCCAGAGCGGAGTGAAGCAGAAAGTGAGCGTATCTGCTGTTTACAGCTCTGTAGCTGGGATAAGCAGATAGGGCAGAGCAATCGGATTGTTGATCCATGTAGCTCCCTAGGGGGACTAGTAGAATAAAAAAAAAAAGTTTTAAAAATTAAAAAAAAACCTTCAAATCACCCCCCTTTCGCCCCATTGAAAATAAAAGGGTTAAAAAAATAAAAAATATACACACATTTGGTATTGCCGCGTTCAGAAACGCCCGATCTATCAAAATATAAAATCAATTAATCTGATCAGTAAATGGCAAAGCGGCAAAAAAATTCCAAACGCCAAAATAACGTTTCTTTGTCGCCACAACTTTTGCGCAAAATGTAATAACAGGTTATCAAAACGTAGCATCTGCGCAAAAATTGTACCGTTAAAAACGTCAGCTCAAAACACAAAATATAAGCCATAACTGAGCCACAGATCCCGAAAAATGAGAACACTACAGGTCACTGAATATGGCATAAAACGTGCGCCACTTTTTTCGGACAAACTTCTGATTTTTTTAACCCCTTATATAAAAGTAAACTGATACATGTTTGGTGTCTACGAACTCGCACTGACCTGAGACATCACACCAGCACATCAGTTTTACCATATAGGGAACACAGTGAATAAAATATTTCAAAAACAATAGTGCTCTCGCACTTTTTTGCAATTTTTCTGCATTTGGAATTTTTTTGCCATTTTCCAGTACACTATATGGTAAAACTTATGGTTTCATTTAAAAGTACAGCTCATTCTGCAAAAAATGAACCCTCACATGGCCATATTGACTGAAAAATAAAAAATGTTACGTCTCGCAGAAGACTGGCGAAAAAAACGGAAAGCGAAAAATCGTCCGGTCATGAAGGGGTTAAAATAATTCTGTTGAATATTTTCTGGGTTCTTTTTAGTGGGAGTTGGAGCAGACTCACCTGAAAATGGCTACGTGTTCACATTGCTAGCCTCACAACCTTTTCATTCTAAGAAGCAGTGTAGGTACCCTATTTGAATAACCTTATTTGAATACAGGGTATTTTACCTGTGCCAATGTGAAAGTACCATGATTTGCTCATTAAGCGCCCACGGGGCCTGGGGTTTTACTCGTCACCAGGCCGGTAGTGTCAGTTTGGGACGTCAAAGTGGTCTGACCTCGTTCCGTGACACCGTCGGTGTAAAAAAAAAAAATGAAGGGGTTGGTTGGAGATGTTGGGAGTAGTTGTCTTATAACGCCACCTGTGGTATGCGGCTAATATGGGAGCCGCCGCTGCGGGGAGTCTTTCTTCCGGGGCAGATGGTGACACAGCTCGGGTGTTGTGACTCAGGACGCCGATAGTAACTGGACAACACAGGGGGATGTATAGTTTCCTTTACCTTTACTTGGCAGATGTCAATACAGGCCCGGGTGTCTATTCCATAAGATATGGGTCCGGTCAGCCTGGAAGAAATGAGGGGATTCACCCTGCCAGATGGGTTGGAGTCCTTCCTTGTTGCGCTATTTGTGTGAGTTTCTGTAGCCTGAAGACACACAGTGACCCTATTCTTTGTGGTTGTTAATCATTTCCCTTATGGCAGGCAGCATGAGCCAATAATGGGCACCACCAATGTAGCCGTGGTCCCGGGCTCTATCTTACTACTTCGCCTTAGGCCTGAAACACACATACGTGAAAACCACGTCCGTGTAAAACGGGCCGTTTTTTAGGTCCGTTTTTATGGTATGTGTGGCCTACGTGTGTATCCTGTATGCTAGCCGTATGTGCGTGGGGAATGTCCGTGTGTGTGTGAGTGAAATAACTGACATGTGTGTGTGTTGTCCGTGTGAAATGTACGTGTGTGATGCAAAATGTCGTTACTACATGTCAGAAGACAGAGTAGCGGGATGAGAATGAACTAGGGTGAACTTCACCCAACTTCATTGTCATGCCGCGGCTCTGTCTTTGTGCCGTGTACTGATTAGCGGTCATCTGTGAAGGATTTACCGGTGACCGCTAATCCCCCGAGTGACTGAAGTGTCCCCCCCTCTCTCATACTCACCGATCCCCGATCACCGGCGCTGCACGGCATTCACACTGCTCCGGCGGCTTTTTCTAATTTGAAAAAGCCGGCCGCTCATTAAACAATCTCGTATTCCCTGCTTTACCCGCCCACCAGTGCCTGAGATTGGTTGCAGTGAGACACGCCCACCACGCTGAGTGACAGCTGTCTCACTGCACCCAATCACAGCAGCCGGTGGGCGTGTCTATACTGTGCAGTAAAATAAATAAATAAATAATTAAAAAAACGGCGTGCGGTCCCCCCCAATTTTAATACCAGCCAGATAAAGCCATACGGCTGAAGGCTGGTATTCTCAGGATGGGGAGCTCCACGTTATGGGGAGCCCCCCACCCTAACAATATCAGTCAGCAGCCGCCCAGAATTGCCGCATACATTATATGCGACAGTTCTGGGACTGTACCCGGCTCTTCCCGATTTGCCCTGGTGCGTTGGCAAATCGGGGTAATAAGGAGTTATTGGCAGCCCATAGCTGCCAATAAGTCCTAGATTAATCATGTCAGGCATCTCCCCGAGATACCTTCCATGATTAATCTGTAAATTACAGTAAATAAACACACACACACCTGAAAAAAATCATTTATTAGAAATAAAAAACACAAACAAATTCCCTCATTACCAATTTATTAACCCCGACAAACACTCCATGTCCGGCGTAATCCACGGACCTCCAGCGTCGCTTCCAGCTCTGCTGCATGCAGGTGACAGGAGCAGCAGAATACACCGCCGCTCCTGTCAGCTCCACGCAGCTAATGAGATGAGTAGCGCGATCAGCTGCTGTCAGTCAGGTAACTCGCGGCCACCGCTGGATCCAGCGGTGGCCGCGAGTTACCTGACTGACAGCAGCTGATCGCGCTACTCATCTCATTAGCTGCGTGGAGCTGACAGGAGCGGCGGTGTATTCTGCTGCTCCTGTCACCTGCATGCAGCAGAGCTGGACGCAATGCTGGAGGTCCGTGGATTACGCCGGACATGGAGGGTTTGTCGGGGTTAATAAATTGGTAATGAGGGAATTTGTTTGTGTTTTTTATTTCTAATAAATGATTTATTCAGGTGTGTGTGTGTTTTTTAACTGTCACTTACAGATTAATCATGGAAGGAATCTCCGGGAGACGCCTGACATGATTAATCTAGGACTTATTGGCAGCTATGGGCTGGCAATAACTCCTTATTACCCCGATTTGCCAACGCACCAGGGTAAATCGGGAAGAGCCGGGTACAGTCCCAGAACTGTCGCATCTAATGTATGCAGCAATTCTGGGCGGCTGCTGACTGATATTGTTAGGGTGGGGGGCTCCCCATAACGTGGAGCTCCCCATCCTGAGAATACCAGCCTTCAGCCGTATGGCTTTATCTGGCTGGTATTAAAATGGGGGGGGACCGCACGCCGTTTTTTTAATTATTTATTTATTTATTTTACTGCACAGTATAGACACGCCCACCGGCTGCTGTGATTGGGTGCAGTGAGACAGCTGTCACTCAGCGTGGTGGGCGTGTGTGACTGCAACAAATCACAGGCGCCGGTGGGCGGGTAAAGCAGGGAATACGAGATTGATTAATGAGCGGCCGGCTTTTTCAAAATAGTAAAAGCCGCCGAAGTTTTTATAACAGCCGTGCAGCGCCGCGCTGGAGATCGGGGAACGGTAAGTATGAGAGGGGGGGGGGAACTGACCGACAGACAGCTAGAGGGACAGATAAGGCAGAGAGACCGACTGACAGACATAGAGACCGACCAACGGACTGAGGGAGAGAACGAAACAGAAAAAGAAAAAAGACCGACATCACATGAAAAAAGCACAAAACGTACAGGGAGCAAACAGAGATGCGTCCGTGTCACTCGGACGTGCGCACAGACCCATTGACTTTCATTGGGTCCGTGCTGCGTGTTGCGTGCAGAAAACGGACATGCTGCCGTGCAAAACGCACACAGGTACGGATCACGGACACGGACAAACGGACATGCATCAAAAACGCACGTGGAGCTTTTATCATACAATAACATTGGTGCACGTTTGGCCGTATCTCCAGTATACACGGAAACGGACCAAACACGCACGTGTTTCACGGATGTGTGTTTCAGGCCTTAGGGTGTGCTGTGGGCCAAGGGACTTGAAATCTCCTGCCCTCTGGGCTTCACTGCTGAGCCATTAGTACCCAACAGTCGATAAACCCGGTGTCCTGTTTGCTGTGCCTGGTTCTGTAAAGTTTTGTCAGATAGCTCTCTTTAAGTTACCGTACTTGTTCCTTGCCTCTGCTGTTCTAAAGTGTCCCCTTCCTGTTCCTGAGTGAGGCTTCTAACCCCTCCCCAGACCAGAATGCACAGGGAACTCTCCCTAAACCATGTGTTGAGCTCCCCCTTCTGGCATGAGTTAGGAAATGTTGTGTGTAGATATACCTAGCATGGAGACCTCCTCACTGTTCCAAGCATAGCATCACCCCTGGTAAGGAGAGCAACGCTACTGTGGCTCCTGTGACCACTGTAGTGCCACACTCACATGCAAAAAACCTTTCTTTAGCAATAAATGTATAAATGAGTTTGGCTGTTGTGATTGTTACTGTATTTCCTTGGATCCAGCTATTTAGAGCAGACATACCACAATTAAGACAGTAGTGTTGGTCCTTTGGATGTACCCTTAAGCCTAAAGGCAATTGATATTGGCCATAGTTTTTAAAAGGAGTATTCTCAAATTCTTAAATTGCTTTAATAAGATGGATAGAATGAAAATTAGCAAGTTTGCAATTTATTTTTTTTTTCTATTTGCTGCCACTCTTCTGCAATGACAGCTTTTATATTTTATACTGGAAAGCTAGTTTCCATGGAACTCAGCCTTCAGACCATAGCCGAGAGTGCAAAGTAATTATATTCCAGATCAGGGGTTAACTCTTAAAGGGAACCTGTCACCAGTTATTTCAATATTGAACCAAAAGTATCCCCTTCTGCAGCTCCTGTGCTGCATTCTATGAATGTGCACCTTGTTTCCTGACTCCCCTTGCAGACCCTAGAAATAACTTTATAAAATCTGACCACCACGTATGCAAATGACCTGTTCTGGTCGGATGGATGTGCTCTCTTTTGGCCCCCTCCTGCCGCTGTTTGCCATCCTCCTTTGATGATTGACATGTCTTAAACCTCCGTCATCATCCACGTAGCTGGGCTGAATCTCGTGCCTGTGTGACGCTCTGGCCTATCAGGTCATCACAGGGTATTGTGCAATATGCCCTTCTGCACGGTATCCACCTCCTTCTTCATTACGGGTCCCTGACCTTTAGTGTTGCCAAGAGCAAGCTAATCAAAATCCTAGGAACACTCTGCACCACACCCACCAGACACACCAGTAGCTGGCCTGAAGGGAATAGGGTCGCCCACTTGGGGGGTTGGTTTAAGGGAAGGTCAGGAGTGTCAGGAGACAGACAGAAGTAAAGTGACTCTCGAGAGGAGAGGTCAGGAGCTTGGCTCCTTGAGACTACTAGGTGGCAGATGTTGGTCTGGGCCTGGTAGGAGCTGGACCACGGTCGCAGGGGGGATCGTGACAAGGGGCATGGTCTGTTGAGGAGGACAGCCGGCGGCCTTGTGCCATCACCGGGCTGGGTCCAGGGCACAACAGGGTACGTGGACCCTAGGTCAGGAAGGAGCTTCAGGCGTCCTGACAATTTACCCGACGAGGACGGAGCCTTCAAGATCCATTGTCCACCTGCTCCAGAATCGGAGTACTGGCGCAACGAGGGGGGTAGGACTTTCCCAATACATGGTCCAGAAAATCCCAAGCATGAACCCTGAGAGCAAGCTCACCCAGTTAGCCATACTGGTGAGCGAGACCCGATTAGTTCTATACCATAGGGACCAAATAGAAGGAATGTGCCACGGAAAAGGCCACAGGCTAACAAGCAACACCAACGGGCACAGGATCCAGGCATGCTCCCTCCCTGCTGCAGTGATATCAAGAACTTTGGTTTACCACGGTTGTCAGTGTCAGCCTTCTTTGGACTGAGTGAGTACCTAAGTGAGCCCTTACTGTCCCAACGGCACCTCCCTGTCACCTACACCGAGTCCCGGGGCATCCCCCCTACCCGTGGAGGGGTTAAACATCTGGCTGCCCACACCATCGCCACCGGGTACTCCCAATCGAAGCGGTGGTATCCCCATCTTACCACACACCACGGATGGCGTCACGAACTGTCCATACAATCCCCTGTAAATAACCCCCCTTTATTCTGAGTGGCCGCGCGACCCCTACCCTCGGGTCCGAAGACCCCTCGAGCCACCGTGGATCCAGATCCGAGCAGCAGCGGCAGTCTGCTGACGCGGGGGCTGCACACCTGCACAGTCAATCTCGGCTCATGCAGGCACACTTCGCTCTGCTCCATTGCGGGCAGAGCCAAAAACATAGGTGCGATTGCGCAAGCCCGTGAGCTCTCTGCGCAGACGCGAGATTGTGAGTGAGCTCACGGCCTCGCACAAGCACAAGAATGCAGCCCAGGAGCTGCAGAAGGGGATACTTTTGGGTCAATACTGAAAAAACTGGTGACAGGTTCACTTTAACATCTCAGTCAGCTATCTTTAGCCCATTGATTTCTATACAGCAGTTTTCTGCTCATCAGACAAAATTTATTAATACAGTCATGTGTGCACTACCTAATGTGTTCCTGAAGTGAAAAAGCAAAAAACGCATGTGTTTTCTTACTTGCAGATTGTCCACACATAAAACTCTGTGTCCCAAACATGCACTGTAGGTCAAAAAGCACAACAGGCACAAGATTTTTGCTGGCACTGTAAGAGACTGCATTTTTGTGCAAATACTCATTGCGGGAATTCAACTTTAAACTGGATCCCACTATCAATAATAAGTTTAGCAACTTAACCTGAGCTTTGTAACTTACCATGCAGTGTAATAAGCATGCTCCACTCTACTGGAGGAGGCTTATAATGGTTAGGCAATCCACATATAGAGATTTGCAATGAAAATGTAACCTTAGCGTGACAGTGCTTAGTCTCCAAATCTCCTGCAATCTGGCTTTGTAATGGAATGACGGGAGACAAGCGTGCCTAATAATGACAGCAATGGACCATGAAATATTTACATATAAATTGATCTAAAACGGCATCTGAAAATCAAACCTCTTGGATAAGTGTTATAACAGCAGTGAAATCAATAGACTCCTGATAGGAAAGAATATAGTGGTGAACTGATGACAATTAGAAAATGTAATGTAGGAAAATCTGAAATTTATGGTAAAGTTTTATATAAATAACGATAAGGATAGTTATAGAATTAATAAGCTTGTTCAGTAGTAGAAAAAAACAATGTTGCCACCTATTTTCTCATCAATAATAGTTACCATATTAATATATATATTGGTTTTCAAGTGAGTATACAGCTCTGGCAAAAATTAAGAGACCACTGCAAAATGGTCAGTTTTTCTGATTTTTCTCTTTATAGGTATATTTTTGAGTAAAACGTAAATTGTTTTGTTATTTTATAAACAACTGACAAACTAGAACTGATGTCATAGAAGGGGGATCAGGGGTGGTAACCTCAAAAAGCGCCTGGCGCAGTGCGAGACCAAATGGATTGTGACTCTGGAGACATTGGTCCCTAAAGGACTTAACGAGTCGGTTTAGTTACGCTCTATTCCTGTGATCCCTTCTGTGGGTCGATATATGTATGTATGCATGTGAATACATGCTCGTACACGGTTTGAGATAACTTCGATCTGGTCTCTATCTGGAATTGCGGTGCTGTCTCTTCCCCCTTACCTGCATCCTATATACTGCTGATTTTATTTTCTAATTTTATTTTCCCACCTTGGTTCTCCTATGACGCTGGGTTTATTTATTTGTTTTATTTTTTCAATTTTCATTTATAGGCAATAATAATTAGGCTCATATTGGAGTTTATAAGAAACCTGCTAGAAGGATTAATACAGAATTAAAGATTGGAATATATGGCAAGGAAACAAACATCATAAACTCCACATACGATGCCACAGAGTATATCCGGCTCACCACCTTTGCACATAATGGGACTCTATACGGCATATATTACCTTGTAATACCCGGCTATCTCTGTGCGAACGGGCCGGCTCTGGGGCTTGTCCTTAGCATAGCTGCCCCCGTCTAGACATCTTGCGCCTGCGCGGGATCCATGGCGATGCGTCCTGGCTCCTGCGCATGCGCGACTATGGCGTGATGGCTGGCATCTCGCGGGACTTGGCCGGCACGCTGACGCAAGCGCCATTCTGAGACTTCCGGGTGGGTCTGCACTGCATTATTTTTATTTAAACCCGACGCCATGAGAGACGCAAGTAATATGCCTCTCCCATGATGAAGAATTTTTACCAAAGAAATTGAAACGTACGTTGGGCAATCTTCCTGAGGTCTTTCCAGTGATTTGGCCTCCCTATTTAATTCACCAATGTTTATGGTAGATATGTTGTTGTAACCTTTGCATCTGCTATTGATTTAGTATAATGGGACCCTGTGAAGCTATATTTAGCATGCATATACTCCAATATGGGGTTTTTTACAAACTGAGATTTCAATAATTTTGTTAATGTTGATTTAATATGGTATATTTCACTGTGAAGTGAATTGTCTGCTCCCCCCTGCATTGGCTGAATATGTGTTCTGGTAAATAACTCTGCTTACTGTCATTTAAGCTATGTTATTTTCACAATATTTGTAATACTCACTGATGTATGACTGTATCTTTCTCTTTGCGTATCTGATGGTGGATGGTGTAAATCTGTGTAGACTGGAAGTCCGGGTGGGTGTCAAGTGTCCTGTTCCCTTTGATTCCTTAATCATCCCCTGGTGTGATCAGCATTTGTTGATTTCCCTTAACAAGCTGGCCTCCCACAATCCCCCTTACCTATTCCTCTCGTCAGCCCTATAATTTTTGTGCTTCTTAAGGGGTGCATGCATGCGGGGTGTTGCATGCATGCCATCTCTTGCTAAGTGCCATCATTGCAAAGTGCTGGGCAGTTATTTCAATGGCAGTTCGTCAGGGCAGGAGGCAGCAGGTAAACTACTCTTTGACACCGTCTGTTTTAACCATGACTATTATTTCTATCTCTATCATTCTATATGCTTTTACTGTCCACTTTCACCACCCTGTCCCCCCCTCCATCACCACTCATCCACATCAGCCCCTCTCTCCTCCCCTCTCCTATGCACAGCTCCCAGGCTCTTTTCACCTATCTTAATAATCTCACTCAATCAAGCTCCAGGGACTTACACAAAAAGCCATGCCACAAGTCAAAAAATCATCTGATCTTTCTCCTTCTACTCCTACTTCTTTCAGGTGATATCTCTCCCAATCCCGGGCCACCCCATGCTAACTTTACCCCCTCCCCCACCTCCCATAGAAACCCTACTAACCTTATTAACATTAGTTGTACACCCTCACTTCCCTCTTTTAATTGTGCTTTCTGGAATCCACAGTCCGTATGTAACAAGCTACTTACATCCACAATCTCTTTCTCAATAACTCTCTTAATCTACTAGCCCTCACTGAGACCTGGATTCAGGATTCTGACACTACTTCCCCTGCTGCCATCTCTCATGGTGGTTTACACTTTTCCCATTCACCAAGACCTGGAAACAGACATGGTGGTGGAGTCGGTTTACTCCTGTCTCCACAATGCACTTTGCAGGTCATCCCCCCAGCTTCATCACTCTCATTCCCATCCTTTGAGGTTCACACCATCAGACTCTTCCATCCCCTCTCCCTCAGAGTAGCTGTCATATACCGTCCACCAGGCTCACCCATCCAGTTCCTTGACCACTTTTCAGCCTGGCTGCTACACTTCATGTCCTCAGAGTTACCAACCCTTATCCTAGGAGACTTTAACATCCCGATAAACAGCCCCTCCTCTCCATCTGCATCCCAGCTTCTATCTCTCACCACCTCCCTTGGCCTCTCACAACTCTCATCCTCTGAGACACATGAAGATGGTAACACTCTTGACCTGGTCTTTATCCACCTCTGTTCAATCTCTGACTTTGACAACTTACCTCTTCCCCTCTCTGACCACAACATCCTCTCCTTCAAACTCACAAACCCTTGCCCATCCCAGCACACTCCCACCAATCACACATTCAGAAACCTACAGGCCATCAATTCTCAGACACTTTCACACTCTTTACATGCATCACTGTCCCCTATCTCCTCACTTTCCTGTCCTGATCTGGCTGTAAAGCACTACAATGACACACTCAGGACTACACTAGACCAAGTAGCGCCCCTCACCCTCAGAAAGACCAAACACAGAGTAAAACAGCCCTGGCTCACATCCCAAACTCTATTTCTTCAGCGAAGCTCCAGGAGTGCTGAACGCCTATGGAGGAAAAACCGCACACCAGAAAACTTCATCCACTACAAGTTCATGTTAAGGACCTACAACTATTCCCTTCACCTCGCCAAACAGACCTACTTCACCACCCTTATTTCCTCACTTGCCAACAATCCAAAAAAGCTCTTTGACACCTTTCACTCCCTCCTCAGTCCCAAAGTACAGACCCCTGTCACAGCCCTTCATGCTGATGACCTGGCCTCGTATTTCACAGAGAAAATAGAAAACATCCGCCAAGAGATCAGCTCCCAGCCACCAAGCACTGTGAATCCCATCCATCCCCATATCCCATCCATCTCACTTTCCACATTTGACCCAGTCACAGAGGAGGAAGTCTCCAGGCTCCTATCCTCCTCTCGTCCTACCACTTGCCCTACTGATCCCTTCCCCACACCTCTACTTCAGTCCCTCTCTCTGGTTGTCACCACTCACCTACCTAAAATCTTCAATCTCTCTCTCTCTTTGGGTATCTTCCCCTGCTCCCTCAAACACTCTATCATTACTCCATTATTAAAAAAACGTTCTCTTGATCTGTCCTGCACAAGCAACTACAGACCAGTCTCCAATCTCCCCTTCATCTCCAAACTCTTGGAGCGCCTGGTCTACTCTCGCCTCACCCGCTACCTTTCCACTTACTCTTTTCTACATCCTTTACAGTCTGGCTTCCACCCTTTACACTCAACAGAAACTGCCCTTGTCAAAGTGACCAATGACCTATTGACAGCAAAACGTAACGGTGACCACTCTCTGCTTATTCTTCTTGACCTTTCTGCTTCCTTCGACACTGTTGACCACAGTCTCCTCTCTATGCTCCATTCTATCAGCCTAAAGGACACTGTGCTCTCCTGGTTCTCTTCCTATCTTTCTGGCTGTTCATTTAGTGTATCATTTGCTGGCTCCACATCTTCTCCTCTCCCTCTCACTGTTGGGGTCCCTCAAGGTTCAGTCCTTGGCCCTCTTCTTTTCTCCCTCTACACTGCCCCAATTGGAATGACCATCAGCAGATTTGGCTTCCAGTACCATCTTTATGCTGATGACACACAGCTATACACCTTATCCCCTGAGCTCACCCCCGCTGTACTAAAGAACACAAGTGACTGCCTGACTGCAGTTTGCAATGTCATGTCTGCTCTCTATCTGAAACTTAACCTTTACAAAACTGAACTTCTTCTTTTCCCTCCATCTTCCAACCTTCCTAAACCTGACATCTCCCTCTCTATGTGTGGCACAACGATAAGTCCTAGGCAGCAGGCCCGCTGTCTGGGTGTTATACTTGACACTGATCTCTCCTTCACCTCCCACATACAATCTCTTGCCCGCTCCTGCCGCCTGCACCTCAAGAACATCTCTAGAATCCGCCCCTTTCTCACTATGGAAACGACAAAAACCCTCACCGTGGCCCTGATCCACTCTCGCCTTGACTACTGTAACTCTCTATTAATTGGTCTCCCCCTAACTAGACTCTCTCCTCTACAGTCCATCCTTAATGCAGCAGCCAGGGTCACCTATCTGACTAACCGCTACTCAGATGCCTCTGCTCTGTGCCAGTCATTGCACTGGCTGCCCATATATCACAGGATCCAATTCAAACTGCTTGTTCTCACCCACAAAGTTCTCCACAGTGCGGCACCCCCTTACATCTCCACCCTCCTCTCTGTCTATCACCCCACCCGTTCTCTACGCACTGCAAGCGACTTTCGACTAACATCCACACTAATTCGAACCTCCCACTCCCGGATCCAAGACTTCTTCTGAGCTGCACCAACCCTCTGGAACGCTCTACCCCAAGAAGTTAGGACAAATCACAACTTACTCAGCTTTAGACGCACCCTAAAGACGCATCTTTTTAGGGTGGCCTATCACACTCCCTAATCAGATTCGATTCACATAGTCCCTCTACAACTCCTCACAACATAACTCCACATCAAACTCCATGGCACCCAAAGGCATCTCAAGGCTCGGGCCCACTGGTCCAGGAAACCACTATCTAGCCCCATTTCCGTGAGATGGCTGGATTGTCATTTAAATAAGCACTTGAACCTTGCCTCTCCCCCTCCCATCTCATTGTAGATTGTAAGCTCTCACGAGCAGGGTTGTGTTTTTTTGTTTTTTTTTTCCTCTAAATATTGTATTTCTATAACTGTTGTTTGTATATGATCCTCCTGAATTGTAAAGCGCTGCGGAATATGTTGGCGCTATAGAAATAAAGATTATTATTATTATTATTATTATATCATGGATCACCATTGATACATATGTGGGGCCTGATCCTGGTATTTTAAAATGGTTTTATTGAACATGGATGTTCACCTTGTTTCTTTAATAAACTTTTGTACATTTTTTCCACTTTAAAAACTCTTTGCTTCTCTTTATTATACTATGGTTTTGAGTTTGTGCCATATGTGGGGATTCAGTAGAATCTATACCCCCAATACCCATTGTATGGTGTTATGGAGCATTTTGTTCACTATTGACAACATGTCTCCAAATTTCCTATCAATACATTTTGTATTTATTTTCTGAAAATGAGAAATGGTCAAAATAATAAAAAAAATGCATTGCTTTCAAACCTCAAATAATGCAAAGAAAACAAGTTCATAATAATTTAAAAACAACAATACTAATAATGTTTTAACTCAAGAAGAGTTCAGAAATCAATATTTATTTATATTATTTTTTAATCACAGCTTTCATGGGTCTTGGCATGCTTTCCACCAGTCTTTCACGCTGCTTTTGGGTGACCTTATGCCACTCCTGGCGCAAAAGTTTAAGCAGTTCTTTGTTGGATGACTTGTGACTATCCATCTTCCGCCTGATTACATTCCAGAGGTTTTCAATGCGTTCAGGTCTGGAGATTGGGATGGTCATGACAGGGTTTTGATGTGGTGATATTTCATCCACACATTGATTGATCTAGCTGTTTAGCATGATGCATTTTCTGCTGGAAAATCAGTCCTCAGAGTTGGGTAAAATTGCCTGAGCAGAAGGAAGCAACTATTTTTCCAGGATAACCTTGTATGCGGCTTGATTCATACTTCCTTCACAAAGGTTAATCTGCCCAATTTCTAGAGTAAGGTAATCTTCTCTGATGAGTCTACTTTTCAGTTTTGCCCAACACCTGGTTGTCTAATGGTTAGATGGAGACCTGGAGAGGCGTACAAGCCACATTGTCTTGCACCCACTGCGAAATTTAGTGGAGGATCGGTGATGATCTGGAGATGCTTCAGGAAGGCTGGAATTGGGCAGATTAAACTTTGTGAAGGACGTATAAATCAAGCCGCATACAAAGTTATCCTGAAAAAACATAAACATTAATGATTATAAATAGGGATGGGCAAACCCAAACTGTAGACTTTGGGGTTCATACCAACACATAGTGTTCGTGCACAAGGTCCCAAGCACAAGCTTTGTGTTACCATTCGGGTTCAGGGGCTGTAACAAAAATTCTCCAATGTAGTCCAAAGGCGAGCATCTCTTCAGCTTTGCTACATCTTTGCAAGGAGACTAACACAGGTCTGCTCACACAGATGAGCAGGCACAGTCAGCTGTGCCCCCGGGTAGCCTCCACTGACTATAGGACCTTCCATGATGTCATAGCCATGTGACTAGTCTGGTGTGAAGTCACTGCAACACTGCCGAAAGTGAGCGTTTGTCGGCGGTGAAAATGGTGACATCAGCTGTGCCCTCGGCTAACTACGACTCTGACGTCAGCACTCTTGCTGCCAACAAGCGCTCACTTTATGGCAGTGTTGCAGTGATGTCAATCGAGGTTACCCTTGGGCACAGCTGACCGGCGTCAGCTGTGCACTCAGGTGAAGTCCCTGACAGCTCTCAGCTGAGTCTGTGTGAGCAGACCTGTGTTTGTCTTCTCACACAGAGGTAGCAGAGCTGAAGATGCTCACCTTTGGACTACGTCGGAGGGGTTTTTTGGGTAATAAAGATGGATTCCTAAATGTCTCCTGTTTTATTTCTAATAAAATATTTTTTTCTCTGTGTTGTTGTTTTATTTTACTGTTAAAATAACAGACAATCACAGACGCTATCACAGAGTGGGCACCTGTGATTGGATGCTGGAGTAACCTGAAACCAGCCCAAACGGGCTTTGCACGTTGCGACATCGGTAACAATGTGTTACCGATGCTGCAGCGATAGTCCCGCCCCCATCGCACGTGCGATATCTAGTGAAAGCTGCCGTAGCGATTATTATCGCTACGGCAGCTTCACACGCACTTACCTGCCGTGCGACGTCCCTCTGGCCGGCGACCCGCCTCCTTTCTTAGGGGGGCGGGTCGTGCGGCGTCACAGCGACGTCACACGGCAGGCGGCCAATTAAAGCGGAGGGGCGGAGATGAGCAGGATGTAAACATCCCGCCCACCTCCATCCTTCTCATTGCAGCCGGGAGGCAGGTAAGGTGATGTAAGAATATGCAATGTAAGAATATGCGGCGGCGGCTCTCATGTCAGATTTTTTTCCTCCAATAGCGTCTATCTGAGGAAAAAATCACTGCATAATATTCGGATCGCACTCTGCATGCAAGTCAGTGAGTGCATGGAAATCATGGGACTGTACTGGGATGTTATTTTAATGCAGTCTGATTTCTCCAAACTCAAAGAATGGAGACGATGAGGAAATTTTGTTTTCCAACTTGTCAGAGTGTGACCTGATTCTCTCTAAAGATGAGTAGAGTTGAGCGCGGTTCGTGGTTCGTGGTTCTCCAGTTCGCGGCTCGAGTGATTTTGGGGCATGTTCTAGATCGAACTAGAACTCGAGCTTTTTGCAAAAGCTCGGTAGTTCTAGAAACGTTCGAGAACGGTTCTAGCAGCCAAAAAACAGCTAAATCATAGCTTGGTTTCTGCTGTAATAGTGTAAGTCACTCTGTGAATCAAACTATTATCACATTTCAGTGTATAGTGTGCGTGAACAGCGCCTTCAGATCACTGCTGTTTCTATAATGGCGATCGCCATTTTTTTTTTTTTTTTTTCTTGTCTTCCTTCCCTAAGTGCGCGCGTCTTGTGGGGCGGGCCAGCATGTCAGCCAATCCCAGACACACACACAGCTAAGTGGACTTTGAGCCAGAGAAGCAACGGCATGTGTGATAGGATCTGCATGTCACATGTCCCTGCATTATAAAACCGGACATTTTCTTCACGGACGCCATTATCTGCCTTCTGCGTCTTTGGTGTCAGACATCACTGTCGCAGCTCCGTCTTCCTGAGTCCTATAGCCGATACAGCTGTATGCGCTGCATACACAGCGTTAGACAGCTTAGGGAGAGCACTTTATAGCAGTCCTTTTAAGGGCTCCAACCGGCAGGGTCAGAGAGCCATAGGTGACAGGTCCTGCAAACAGCAACAGCGTCTGTGTAGCCCAGGTCAGGGATTTCCTACCTGCATTTCACCATTAGGAGGGAATAGAAAGGCAGTCTTCCATTCCTCTACCCAGAGCACCACAATCCTGCCACTGTACCCTCTTGTCCTCTGCACACTCCAACTGATAACTAAGCCATTATACTAGCAAACACTCAGTGTACCTAGTGGCATCCTATACGTGGCTATTGGACTTTGCTATAGTCCCACTAGTGCAAAGACATTTGCAGAGCGCGTCTGCCTGCATTGCACACTACAACTCATTCTAACCAAGCCATTATACTAGCAAACACTCAGTGTACCTAGTGGCATCCTATACGTGGCTATTGGACTTTGCTATAGTCCCACTAGTGCAAAGACATTTGCAGAGCGCGTCTGCCTGCATTGCACACTACAACTCATTCTAACCAAGCCATTATACTAGCAAACACTCAGTGTACCTAGTGGCATCCTATACGTGGCTATTGGACTTTGCTATAGTCCCACTAGTGCAAAGACATTTGCAGAGCGCGTCTGCCTGCATTGCACACTCCAACTCATTAAAACCAAGCCATTATACTAGCAAACACTCAGTGTACCTAGTGGCATCCTATACGTGGCTATTGGACTTTGCTATAGTCCCACTAGTGCAAAGACATTTGCATAGCGCGTCTGCCGGCATTGCACACTCAAACTCATTTTAACTAAGCCATTATACTAGCAAACACTCAGTGTACCTAGTGGCATCCTATACGTGGCTATTGGACTTTGCTATAGTCCCACTAGTGCAAAGACATTAGCAGAGCACATCTGCCTGCATTGCACACTACAACTCATTCTAACCAAGCCATTATACTAGCAAACACTCAGTGTACCTAGTGGCATCCTATACGTGGCTATTGGACTTTGCTATAGTCCCACTAGTGCAAAGACATTTGCATAGCGCGTCTGCCTGCATTGCACACTCAAACTCATTTTAACTAAGCCATTATACTAGCAAACACTCAGTGTACCTAGTGGCATCCTATACGTGGCTATTGGACTTTGCTATAGTCCCACTAGTGCAAAGACATTAGCAGAGCACATCTGCCTGCATTGCACACTACAACTCATTCTAACCAAGCCATTATACTAGCAAACACTCAGTGTACCTAGTGGCATCCTATACGTGGCTATTGGACTTTGCTATAGTCCCACTAGTGCAAAGACATTTGCAGAGCGCGTCTGCCTGCATTGCACACTCCAACTCATTAAAACCAAGCCATTATACTAGCAAACACTCAGTGTACCTAGTGGCATCCTATACGTGGCTATTGGACTTTGCTATAGTCCCACTAGTGCAAAGACATTTGCATAGCGCGTCTGCCTGCATTGCACACTCAAACTCATTTTAACTAAGCCATTATACTAGCAAACACTCAGTGTACCTAGTGGCATCCTATACGTGGCTATTGGACTTTGCTATAGTCCCACTAGTGCAAAGATATTAGCAGAGCACATCTGCCTGCATTGCACACTCCAACTTTTTTAAACTAAGCAATTTTACTAGCAAACACTCAGTGTACCTAGTGGCATCCTAAACGTGGCTATTGGACTTTGCTATAGTCCCACTAGTGCAAAGACATTTGCAGAGCACTAGAGATGAGCGAACCGGTCCCGGTTCGGCTCGAGGCGGTTCGCCGAACGGGGGGTCTGGCTCGAGTTCGGCTCGTCGAACGTTCGACGAACCGAACTCGAGCCCATAGGAAACAATGGCAGGCAATCACAAACACAGTAAAACACCTAGAAAACACCCTCAAAGGTGTCCAAAAGGTGACAAACAACTCACAACACAACACAAACACATGGGAAAGTGACAAGGACATGTACTCATGCGAAAACAAAACAGCTGGACAAGGAAAAAGAGGAGGACACACAGATATAGGCATGGCACGCCCTTCTAAAGTCATGTAAAACACCGCAAGGTGACTCCAAGCGGAGTCTCCCTTTTTTCCAAAAATTGGGCCCCACACACCCACCCCTTCAGTGGCAGCAGTTGTGCCCCAGTTGTACACTTCACAGCTAGATTTGCATCAAGCACATTCAAAAATACGCCATTCTTATCCGTCCCCAGGATGACACCGGGGTAGGTAGCAAAGTCTTTCCTGATCCCAGCTCTGTTCATCTTGGCTTCTTTTAAAAACACAGCAAGCAAGGGTTACTCCAAGCGGAGTCTCCCTTTTTTCCAAAAATTGGGCCCCACACACACCCACCCCTTCAGTGGCAGCAGTTGTGCCCCAGTTGTACACTTCACAGCTAGATTTGCATCAAGCACATTCAAAAATACGCTATTCTTAACCGTCCCCAGGATGACACCGGGGTAGGTAGCAAAGTCTTTCCTGATCCCAGCTCTGTTCATCTTGGCTTCTTTTAAAAACACAGCAAGCAAGGGTTACTCCAAGCGGAGTCTCCCTTTTTTCCAAAAATTGGGCCACACAGACACCCACCCCATCAGTGGCAGCACTTGGGCCCTAGTTGCAAACAGGATGTTTTGATTTGCATCAAGCACATTCAAAAATACGCTATTCTTAGCCGTCCCCAGGATGACACTGGGGTAGGTAGCAAAGTCTTTGCTGACCCATGACTTGTTCATCTTGGCTTCTTTTAAAAACAATGTAAGCAAGGGTTACTCCAAGCGGAGTCTCCCCTTTTTTCCAAAAATTGGGCCCCACACACACCCACCCATTCAGTGGCAGCAGTTGTGCCCCAGTTGTACACTTCACAGCTAGATTTGCATCAAGCACATTCAAAAATACGCCATTCTTATCCGTCCCCAGGATGACACCGGGGTAGGTAGCAAAGTCTTTCCTGATCCCAGCTCTGTTCATCTTGGCTTCTTTTAAAAACACAGCAAGCAAGGGTTACTCCAAGCGGAGTCTCCCTTTTTTCCAAAAATTGGGCCACACAGACACCCACCCCATCAGTGGCAGCACTTGGGCCCTAGTTGCAAACAGGATGTTTTGATTTGCATCAAGCACATTCAAAAATACGCTATTCTTAGCCGTCCCCAGGATGACACCGGGGTAGGTAGCAAAGTCTTTGCTGACCCATGACTTGTTCATCTTGGCTTCTTTTAAAAACAATGTAAGCAAGGGTTACTCCAAGCGGAGTCTCCCTTTTTTCCAAAAATTGGGCCACACAGACACCCACCCCATCAGTGGCAGCACTTGGGCCCTAGTTGCAAACAGGATGTTTTGATTTGCATCAAGCACATTCAAAAATACGCTATTCTTAGCCGTCCACAGGATGACACCGGGGTAGGTAGCAAAGTCTTTCCTGATCCCAGCTCTGTTCATCTTGGCTTCTTTTAAAAACACAGCAAGCAAGGGTTACTCCAAGCGGAGTCTCCCTTTTTTCCAAAAATTGGGCCACACAGACACCCACCCCATCAGTGGCAGCACTTGGGCCCTAGTTGCAAACAGGATGTTTTGATTTGCATCAAGCACATTCAAAAATACGCTATTCTTAGCCGTCCACAGGATGACACCGGGGTAGGTAGCAAAGTCTTTCCTGATCCCAGCTCTGTTCATCTTGGCTTCTTTTAAAAACACAGCAAGCAAGGGTTACTCCAAGCGGAGTCTCCCTTTTTTCCAAAAATTGGGCCACACAGACACCCACCCCATCAGTGGCAGCACTTGGGCCCTAGTTGCAAACAGGATGTTTTGATTTGCATCAAGCACATTCAAAAATACGCTATTCTTAGCCGTCCCCAGGATGACACTGGGGTAGGTAGCAAAGTCTTTGCTGACCCATGACTTGTTCATCTTGGCTTCTTTTAAAAACAATGTAAGCAAGGGTTACTCCAAGCGGAGTCTCCCCTTTTTTCCAAAAATTGGGCCCCACACACACCCACCCATTCAGTGGCAGCAGTTGTGCCCCAGTTGTACACTTCACAGCTAGATTTGCATCAAGCACATTCAAAAATACGCCATTCTTATCCGTCCCCAGGATCACACCGGGGTAGGTAGCAAAGTCTTTCCTGATCCCAGCTCTGTTCATCTTGGCTTCTTTTAAAAACACAGCAAGCAAGGGTTACTCCAAGCGGAGTCTCCCTTTTTTCCAAAAATTGGGCCACACAGACACCCACCACATCAGTGGCAGCACTTGGGCCCTAGTTGCAAACAGGATGTTTTGATTTGCATCAAGCACATTCAAAAATACGCTATTCTTAGCCGTCCCCAGGATGACACTGGGGTAGGTAGCAAAGTCTTTGCTGACCCATGACTTGTTCATCTTGGCTTCTTTTAAAAACAATGTAAGCAAGGGTTACTCCAAGCGGAGTCTCCCCTTTTTTCCAAAAATTGGGCCCCACACACACCCACCCATTCAGTGGCAGCAGTTGTGCCCCAGTTGTACACTTCACAGCTAGATTTGCATCAAGCACATTCAAAAATACGCCATTCTTATCCGTCCCCAGGATGACACCGGGGTAGGTAGCAAAGTCTTTCCTGATCCCAGCTCTGTTCATCTTGGCTTCTTTTAAAAACACAGCAAGCAAGGGTTACTCCAAGCGGAGTCTCCCTTTTTTCCAAAAATTGGGCCACACAGACACCCACCACATCAGTGGCAGCACTTGGGCCCTAGTTGCAAACAGGATGTTTTGATTTGCATCAAGCACATTCAAAAATACGCTATTCTTAGCCGTCCCCAGGATGACACCGGGGTAGGTAGCAAAGTCTTTGCTGACCCATGACTTGTTCATCTTGGCTTCTTTTAAAAACAATGTAAGCAAGGGTTACTCCAAGCGGAGTCTCCCTTTTTTCCAAAAATTGGGCCACACAGACACCCACCCCATCAGTGGCAGCACTTGGGCCCTAGTTGCAAACAGGATGTTTTGATTTGCATCAAGCACATTCCAAATCCACAAGCATTTACTCTCCCCAGGATGACACAGGGGTAGTAAATTCCTTCTGGATCCATGACTTGTTCATTTTGATGAACGTCAGTCTGTCCACATTGTCACTGGACAGACGCGTGCGCTTATCTGTCAGCACACACCCAGCAGCACTGAATACACGTTCAGAGACAACGCTGGCAGCTGGACACGACAAAATCTCCAAGGCGTAAGTTGCGAGCTCTGGCCATTTTTGTAGGTTTGAAGCCCAAAAGGAGCAAGGCTCCAGTTGCACAGTCATGGCATCGATGTTCATTTGGAGATACTCCTGTATCATCCTCTCCAGCCGTTGACTATGTGTCAGACTTGTTGTCTCTGGTGGCCTTGCAAAAGAGGGTCTAAAAAAATTATGAAAAGATTCCATAAAATTGCTGTTACCGGCACCAGAAAAGGTCCTACTGGTACGGGTAGACTGTTGAAGATGACGAGACCGTCCCATGTTTGTCAAGTTACAACTGGGAGATTCACTCCCTGCACCTGCACGGTTGTTTGGTGGAAAAGCCGAGCTAAGATCTAGTAACAGCTTCTGCTGATACTCCTGCATACGTGCGTCCCTTTCTATGGCTGGAATTATGTCACAAAATTTGGACTTGTACCGGGGATCTAATAGTGTGGCAATCCAGTAGTCATCATCACTTCTAATTTTGACAATACGACTGTCATGTTGGAGGTAGTGCAACAAAAAGGCACTCATGTGTCTTGCGCAGCCATGCGGACCAAGTCCATGCTGTGTTTGTGGCATAGAGGTGCTACCCGTTCTTTCTTCCTCTGACATCTGACCCCAACCTCTTTCAACTGAAATTTGACCAAGGTCTCCCTCATCCGCTGAGTCTTCCATGTCCATGGACAGTTCGTCCTCCATTTCTTCATGTTCTCCTGCACCTTGCTCAACATTTCGCCTGCTACTATGCGCCCTTGTCGATCCCTGTCCCCCATGGTCCCATGCCTGCTGCGTTGGTGATGATGAACGTCTGGACCTTCGTGATGTTGTTGTCCCTTGCGCATATGAATCCTCCTGTAGTTCCTCCCCTTCATGTTGTCCCACCCCCTGACTCCGAATAGTGTTTAGCGTGTGCTCCAGCATGTAAATGACTGGAATCGTCATGCTGATAATGGCATTGTCAGAGCTAAACATATTCGTCGCCATGTCGAAACTGTGCAGAAGGGTGCATAGGTCCTTGATCTGAGACCACTCCATCAGGGTGATCTGCCCCACCTCTGCATCTCGTTGGCCCAGGCTATACGTCATGACGTATTGCACCAGGGCTCTGCGGTGCTGCCACAGTCGCTGTAACATGTGGAGAGTTGAATTCCAGCGTGTCGCCACATCGCATTTCAGGCGATGAACCGGCAGGCCGAAAGACTTCTGGAGCGATGCAAGTCGCTCTGCTGCGGCGCTTGAACGGCGGAAGTGAGCTGACAGTTTTCGTGCCCTGTTCAGAAGGCCATCTAGGCCGGGATAGTGTGTTAAAAATTGCTGCACGACAAGGTTCAACACGTGAGCCATACAAGGTACGTGTGTCACCTTGCCCAGGCGAAGTGCCGCACCCAGGTTTGCAGCATTGTCGCACACGGCCTTACCAGGCTGCAGTTTGAGTGGAGACAACCATTTATTAAACTCGGACCGCAAAGCTGACCACAACTCCTCAGCTGTGTGACTCTTATTACCAAGACATGTCAAGCTAAAGACCGCCTGATGCCGTTGCGCTCTGCTGCCAGCATAGTAATGAGGGGTGCGTGATTCCTTCTGCGCAGTGAGAACGCTGGTGGCCTGACCAGGCAGGCTTGGGGCGGAGGTGGAGGACCCAGATGAGGTGGAGGATGCAGAAGCAGTGGCGGAACTTGGACAGACAGAGGATTGACACACAAGTCGTGGGGACGGCAAGACTTGTGCAGCAGACCCTTCACCATCTATCACCATAGTTACCCAGTGCCCAGTCAGCGACATGTAACGTCCCTGTCCATGCTTACTGGTCCAAGTATCGGTGGTGAAATGCACCCGTTCACACACAGAGTTTCTCAAGGAAGCGGTGATGTTGTGTGCGACATGCTGGTGTAGCGCGGGCACACCTTTCTTAGAGAAGTAGTGGCGACTAGGCATCTGGTACTGGGGCACAGCGACAGACATAAGGTCTCTAAAATCCTGTGTGTCCACTAGGCGGAAAGGCAGCATTTCGGTAGCCAACAGCTTACAGAGGGATAGAGTCAACCTCTTAGCTTTGTCATGGGTCGGAGGAAGTGGCCTTTTATTTGACCACATCTGAGGGACAGAGATCTGGCTGCTGTGTGTAGACGGTGTTGAGTAGGGTGTCCCTTGAAAAATGCAGGTTTGTGAGGAAAGTGCAGGCGGAGACATGATGTTGCCTTCATCCAACGTTGGTGCTATCGATGTCTGAGAGAGCTGTACACACTCACTTGTTTCCCCTTCCAAACCAACTGACGACCTTACAAGCAAACTGCCTGTTGCGGTTACAGTGGTGGAAGTTTTGCGTGGAAAAACAGGTGTGGCAGCTGTCCCCACAGTCCTAGAAGATGAAGAGCGCGCGGATGCAGTGGAAGGGGCGGGCGGTGGATGGTTCGCTCCACTAGGCCGCATTGCAGCACGGTGAGCTTCCCACCGGGACTTATGATATTTAGTCATGTGACGATTCATGGAAGAAGTTGTCAAACTGCTGAGGTTTTGACCTCTACTAACAGAATCATGACAAATGTTACATATCACATGAGTTGGGCGATCTTTTTCGATGTGAAAAAAGGACCAGGCTAGGCAAGGCTTAGAGGCCATGCGACCTGTTGATCCACCCCGAATAATGCTCATAGGCAGAGTGGTGGCTGAGGATGCAGTTGTAGACGTGCTACCAGTGCTCCGACTCTGTCCAGGAAGGCGCAAGGTAACTTCGTCGTCGGTTGCATCCTCCTCCACCGCCTCTGTTGACCTCCTCGAGTGCCTGACTGGGGGTTGACAGTAGGTGGGATCTAGAACGTCATCATCAATTGTTGTGTTTGCACTCCCCTCCCCCTCAGACCGAGCCTCTTCTTGCCCTGACGGAATATTTAAGTTGTCATCCCAATCGGGTATCTGCGTCTCATCTTCATCAGTATGTTCCTCATTGTCTATAACCACAGGTGTTACAGTTTGTGACAAAGGGTCAACATTATGCTCAGAAACTTGGTCCTCACGGCCTGAATCTGAGTCACAAAGGTTCTGGGCATCACTGCAGACCATTTCCTGTTCTGTACTCACTGTAGCTTGGGAGCAGACCTCTGATTCCCAGGCTATAGTGTGACTGAACAGCTCTGCAGACTCAGCCATCTCAGTTCCACCATACTGTGCAGGGCTGATGGAGACTTCAGAGCTGGGAGAAAGCAAGTTTGATTGGGATGACAACTCAGAGGACTGGTGTTTTTTGGATGCGGTACTTGAAGTGGCAGAGAGGGCACTTGTTGGACCACTTGAGATCCATTCAAGCATTTTCCTTTTTTGCCCATCATCTACCTTTGTTCCTGTTGTTCGTGTCCGTAACAAAGGGAGCACATCGGATTGTCCACGGTAAGTAGTAGACATCTTACTTTTGCTGGTAGATGGTCTATCTTCAGCAGATGATAATGGAGCTTTGCCACCTTCCCCACGGACAAAACCTTTTTTGCCTTTTCCACCACGCCTCTTCCCCTTTCCACCAGCATCTGTCATTTTGCCACTCATGTTGATTGCGACAAGATTGTGGACTGAAAATGTGGTAGTAAAAATTGAGAGGTGGTGAAGATTGCAGTGGTGGTCTAGCTTTATTAACAGCAGAATAATAAAGAATAAATATCCCTGACAATGCAACTTAGTTATAATTAGTTGGAGTGTGCAACGCAGGCAGACGTGCTGCAAATGTCTTTGCACTAGTGGGACTATAGCAAAGTCCAATAGCCACGTATAGGATGCCACTAGGTACACTGAGTGTTTGCTAGTATAATGGCTTGGTTAGAATGAGTTGTAGTGTGCAACGCAGGCAGACGCGCTCTGCAAATGTCTTTGCACTAGTGGGACTATAGCAAAGTCCAATAGCCACGTATAGGATGCCACTAGGTACACTGAGTGTTTGCTAGTATAATGGCTTGGTTAGAATGAGTTGTAGTGTGCAACGCAGGCAGACGCGCTCTGCAAATGTCTTTGCACTAGTGGGACTATAGCAAAGTCCAATAGCCACGTATAGGATGCCACTAGGTACACTGAGTGTTTGCTAGTATAATGGCTTGGTTAGAATGAGTTGTAGTGTGCAACGCAGGCAGACGCGCTCTGCAAATGTCTTTGCACTAGTGGGACTATAGCAAAGTCCAATAGCCACGTATAGGATGCCACTAGGTACACTGAGTGTTTGCTAGTATAATGGCTTGGTTAGAATGAGTTGTAGTGTGCAACGCAGGCAGACGCGCTCTGCAAATGTCTTTGCACTAGTGGGACTATAGCAAAGTCCAATAGCCACGTATAGGATGCCACTAGGTACACTGAGTGTTTGCTAGTATAATGGCTTGGTTAGAATGAGTTGTAGTGTGCAACGCAGGCAGACGCGCTCTGCAAATGTCTTTGCACTAGTGGGACTATAGCAAAGTCCAATAGCCACGTATAGGATGCCACTAGGTACACTGAGTGTTTGCTAGTATAATGGCTTGGTTAGAATGAGTTGTAGTGTGCAACGCAGGCAGACGCGCTCTGCAAATGTCTTTGCACTAGTGGGACTATAGCAAAGTCCAATAGCCACGTATAGGATGCCACTAGGTACACTGAGTGTTTGCTAGTATAATGGCTTGGTTAGAATGAGTTGTAGTGTGCAACGCAGGCAGACGCGCTCTGCAAATGTCTTTGCACTAGTGGGACTATAGCAAAGTCCAATAGCCACGTATAGGATGCCACTAGGTACACTGAGTGTTTGCTAGTATAATGGCTTGGTTAGAATGAGTTGTAGTGTGCAACGCAGGCAGACGCGCTCTGCAAATGTCTTTGCACTAGTGGGACTATAGCAAAGTCCAATAGCCACGTATAGGATGCCACTAGGTACACTGAGTGTTTGCTAGTATAATGGCTTGGTTAGAATGAGTTGTAGTGTGCAACGCAGGCAGACGCGCTCTGCAAATGTCTTTGCACTAGTGGGACTATAGCAAAGTCCAATAGCCACGTATAGGATGCCACTAGGTACACTGAGTGTTTGCTAGTATAATGGCTTGGTTAGAATGAGTTGTAGTGTGCAACGCAGGCAGACGCGCTCTGCAAATGTCTTTGCACTAGTGGGACTATAGCAAAGTCCAATAGCCACGTATAGGATGCCACTAGGTACACTGAGTGTTTGCTAGTATAATGGCTTGGTTAGAATGAGTTGTAGTGTGCAACGCAGGCAGACGCGCTCTGCAAATGTCTTTGCACTAGTGGGACTATAGCAAAGTCCAATAGCCACGTATAGGATGCCACTAGGTACACTGAGTGTTTGCTAGTATAATGGCTTGGTTAGAATGAGTTGTAGTGTGCAACGCAGGCAGACGCGCTCTGCAAATGTCTTTGCACTAGTGGGACTATAGCAAAGTCCAATAGCCACGTATAGGATGCCACTAGGTACACTGAGTGTTTGCTAGTATAATGGCTTGGTTAGAATGAGTTGTAGTGTGCAACGCAGGCAGACGCGCTCTGCAAATGTCTTTGCACTAGTGGGACTATAGCAAAGTCCAATAGCCACGTATAGGATGCCACTAGGTACACTGAGTGTTTGCTAGTATAATGGCTTGGTTAGAATGAGTTGTAGTGTGCAATGCAGGCAGACGCGCTCTGCAAATGTCTTTGCACTAGTGGGACTATAGCAAAGTCCAATAGCCACGTATAGGATGCCACTAGGTACACTGAGTGTTTGCTAGTATAATGGCTTAGTTATCAGTTGGAGTGTGCAGAGGACAAGAGGGTACAGTGGCAGGATTGTGGTGCTCTGGGTAGAGGAATGGAAGACTGCCTTTCTATTCCCTCCTAATGGTGAAATGCAGGTAGGAAATCCCTGACCTGGGCTACACAGACGCTGTTGCTGTTTGCAGGACCTGTCACCTATGGCTCTCTGACCCTGCCGGTTGGAGCCCTTAAAAGGACTGCTATAAAGTGCTCTCCCTAAGCTGTCTAACGCTGTGTATGCAGCGCATACAGCTGTATCGGCTATAGGACTCAGGAAGACGGAGCTGCGACAGTGATGTCTGACACCAAAGACGCAGAAGGCAGATAATGGCGTCCGTGAAGAAAATGTCCGGTTTTATAATGCAGGGACATGTGACATGCAGATCCTATCACACATGCCGTTGCTTCTCTGGCTCAAAGTCCACTTAGCTGTGTGTGTGTCTGGGATTGGCTGACATGCTGGCCCGCCCCACAAGACGCGCGCACTTAGGGAAGGAAGACAAGAAAAAAAAAAAAAAAAAATGGCGATCGCCATTATAGAAACAGCAGTGATCTGAAGGCGCTGTTCACGCACACTATACACTGAAATGTGATAATAGTTTGATTCACAGAGTGACTTACACTATTACAGCAGAAACCAAGCTATGATTTAGCTGTTTTTTGGCTGCTAGAACCGTTCTCGAACGTTTCTAGAACTACCGAGCTTTTGCAAAAAGCTCGAGTTCTAGTTCGATCTAGAACATGCCCCAAAATCACTCGAGCCGCGAACTGGAGAACCACGAACCACGAACCGCGCTCAACTCTACAGAGCACGTCTGCCTGCATTGCACACTACAACTCATTGTTACTAAGCCATTATACTAGCAAACACTCAGTGTACCTAGTTGTATCCTAAACGTGGCTATTGTACTTTTGTCTATTCACAGTATTGGAACGATATTTGCAGCACGTCTGCCTGCATTGCACACTCTAACTTTTTTAAACTCAGCCATTTATAGTAGCAAACACTCAGTGTACCTAGTTGTATCCTAAACGTGGCTATTGTACTTTTGTCAATTCACAGTATTGGAACGTTATTTGCAGCACGTCTGCCTGCATTGCACACTCTAACTTTTTTAAACTCAGCCATTATACTAGCAAACACTCAGTGTACCTAGTTGTATCCTAAACGTGGCTATTGTACTTTTGTCAATTCACAGTATTGGAACGTTATTTGCAGCACGTCTGCCTGCATTGCACACTCAAACTTTTTTAAACTCAGCCATTTATAGTAGCAAACACTCAGTGTACCTAGTTGTATCCTAAACGTGGCTATTGTACTTTTGTCAATTCACAGTATTGGAACGTTATTTGCAGCACGTCTGCCTGCATTGCACACTCAAACTTTTTTAAACTCAGCCATTTATAGTAGCAAACACTCAGTGTACCTAGTTGTATCCTAAACGTGGCTATTGTACTTTTGTCTATTCACAGTATTGGAACGTTATTTGCAGCACGTCTGCCTGCATTGCACACTCTAACTTTTTTAAACTCAGCCATTATACTAGCAAACACTCAGTGTACCTAGTTGTATCCTAAACGTGGCTATTTTACTTTTGTCTATTCACAGTATTGGAACGATATTTGCAGCACGTCTGCCTGCATTGCACACTCTAACTTTTTTAAACTCAGCCAATATACTAGCAAACACTCACTGTACCTAGTTGTATCCTAAACGTGGCTATTGTACTTTTGTCAATTCACAGTATTGGAACGTTATTTGCAGCACGTCTGCCTGCATTGCACACTCAAACTTTTTTAAACTCAGCCATTATACTAGCAAACACTCACTGTACCTAGTTGTATCCTAAACGTGGCTATTGTACTTTTGTCAATTCACAGTATTGGAACGTTATTTGCAGCACGTCTGCCTGCATTGCACACTCAAACTTTTTTAAACTCAGCCATTTATAGTAGCAAACACTCAGTGTACCTAGTTGTATCCTAAACGTGGCTATTGTACTTTTGTCTATTCACAGTATTGGAACGTTATTTGCAGCACGTCTGCCTGCATTGCACACTCTAACTTTTTTAAACTCAGCCATTATACTAGCAAACACTCAGTGTACCTAGTTGTATCCTAAACGTGGCTATTTTACTTTTGTCTATTCACAGTATTGGAACGATATTTGCAGCACGTCTGCCTGCATTGCACACTCTAACTTTTTTAAACTCAGCCATTATACTAGCAAACACTCACTGTACCTAGTTGTATCCTAAACGTGGCTATTGTACTTTTGTCAATTCACAGTATTGGAACGTTATTTGCAGCACGTCTGCCTGCATTGCACACTCAAACTTTTTTAAACTCAGCCATTTATAGTAGCAAACACTCAGTGTACCTAGTTGTATCCTAAACGTGGCTATTGTACTTTTGTCAATTCACAGTATTGGAACGTTATTTGCAGCACGTCTGCCTGCATTGCACACTCAAACTTTTTTAAACTCAGCCATTTATAGTAGCAAACACTCAGTGTACCTAGTTGTATCCTAAACGTGGCTATTGTACTTTTGTCTATTCACACTACTGCAAATCTATGTGCAGCACCTCTGCATGACAACCTCGTGCTCTGTTTTTAATAAGCTATAATGATAGCACAAAATACTGCCATTTTGTGGCATCATAGAACTGGCTGTTGTATTCCATTAGTGCCCCACTGGTGACAAGCTATTTCTAGCACCTCTACATCACACCCTCATGCACATTTAGCTACGCTAATGTTATAGCAAACTCATGGAATTCATTGCTGCATTTCATAATTCGGAGGGATAGAAAGTCAGGCTTCCTTTAGCTTTTCCTTCTGTTCATAGACAGCATCTCCAAGACAAATTTCCCCTCCACGTCTAAGTGTGGAGAGGCAGCTAGTGCGCATGCGTGTGCCGATGTACCCCAGCTGCAGCATAATTACAGTGTTTCGCCTAGTGAGTATGCTCAGCCTGACTGTGCCATTCCTGACGCTAAGTCTTCATTTCGGGATACAGCGCATGCTCCCACACTAAGTGTGAAAAGCCTCTTTGCACAGGTGCTTGCATTCTGTGCCGGGTCTAAGTCCTGTTTTGTGCCTAGACACCATGCTAAAGCTGATAGTCTTTTTTCAGAGACTGTATTTCATGCTACTGAGCATGCTCAGGCACTTCCTGCATCAGAGACTAGGTCCGGTAATGAACTCTTTGGCCCTGGCCCTGATGTGGGGGTCCCATATAGACCACAGGGCATCAGGTGTCCTCCCAAATGGCTTGCAGAGGCCCACACCTATGACTTGTCACCGCATTATTGATGGTCAGACGATGACTGGTGAGGTGTTTGGGTCATGGCAGCCATGAGGTCATCATTGAAGTTGCGTTTCCAAATAGGACGCTAGTTATGCCACTCATGACGTGTCACTCTGCTTTTGTCTCCAGGAGGTGCATTGTGGTTCACCCTGGTTTGGGGCGGACCCAGGTTATAAAAGGGGCTGGAGCCAACAAGGAGGTGCGCAGTCTTCTATTATGCTCCGAAAGAGCACACCTCCATGTGTTGAACCCATTGCGGCTTTAGGCCAGAGGTAGGCAGGGATAGGGTGGTGGATGCAGGCCACCACCACAGTTGGTAACGCAGAACGGTTAAGACCAGCTCCTGTCCTAACAGTCCTGCTTGTGCAGCCCAGTGGCATTAACAGGCCTGCTGCTGCTGATGCGCCTGCTGTCCACAGGTGTGGCCCCTACGCACACGGTCAGCGTACTCAATGGCCCCTGTGTTGTTAACAGGGAGTTCCTGGGCTGGGTGGGCATGTGGACCCTGTGACGCTAACAGGGCTCACAGTCTCCAGATCCGAATGGCGTCTAACTCGGTTCAGGCTACTATTAGTTTCATAGCCACACAGCTCTGTATCCTCCACCAAACCTTCAAGTTGCCAACCTCTCCTTTTCCAACTGGGAGCACGGTGGACACTGACTGCTGAAGGTGATATATACCTTTCTCTTTCTTTTCTTATTAATTTTTGTTATATAGCGGTCACAGATTATATACCACTTTATCCAAATCTGCCAGTCCCACTGTAACAGATGTTGTTTCTTCAGCAAATGTTACAGTTGTTTAACCACCAAATCCACGGACCAAAATTTTTTTCCCCTTTCCAACACACCTGTTCCCCTTTCCAACAGCATCTGTCCTTTTTCAACTCATTTTGGGATATGACCAAAAGTGCAACTGTGCAGGGACACCGTACTCAACGCCATCTCAGCACAGCAGCCATCCCTCGGTCCCTCCGATGTGGACAAGTAAAAGACCATTTCCTCCTATCCATGACAAAGTGTTGAGATTCACTCTGTGCAGCACTGGTGTTTAGTGGAAAAGTAGATCTAAGATTGCGTACCACATTCTGCAGATACTCCTGTATACGTGCGTCTATTTCTATGGCAGGAATTAGTTCGCCAAATTTTGTCTTGTACCGGGGATCTAACAGTGTGGCAACCCAGTATTCAGGATTACTTCAAATTCATACAATCCGAGGGTCATGTAGGTAGTGCAGCAAGAAGGCGCTCATGTGTCTTGTGCATCCAGGAGGACCAAGTCCTTGGTGTGTTGGTGGCAGAGAGGTGAGAATCGTGCATCCTTCCTCTGCCCTCTACCCACAACCTCGCACAACCGAAATATGAGCAAGCTCTCACTCATCTGCTGAGTCTTCCATGCCCATCGCCAGTTCGTCCTCCATTTCTTCATGGGCTCCTGCACTTTCATCAACACTTTTTGCTGATACTATGCGCCCTTGTTAATCCCTCTCCCTCACCATGACTGCCGCATAGGTGCCGCTGACCATCTGGACCTCGTAGATCTTGTTATCCCTTCCGCATATGACTCCTCCTGTACTTCCTCCCCTTCCTCTTGTCCCAACACCTGACTCCGAATAATAATTACAGTGTGCTCCATCATGTAGATGACCAGAATTGTCACGCTGAGAATGACATTGCCAGTGCTAAACATCTTCGTCGACATTTCAAAACTGTGTAGCAGGGTGCATAGGTCCTTGATCTGACACCACTCCAGCAGCGTGATCTGCACCACCTCTGGATCAACTTATCCCAGGCTATATGTCTTACCGTATTTCAGCAGGGCTCTGCGGTGCTGCCACACACGCTGCAACATGTGCAGATTCCAATTCCTGCGTGTCGGAACATCGCATTTCCGGCGTTTAACTGCCAGACCCTAAGACTTCCGGAGTGATGAAAGTTGTTGAGCTGCTGTGTGCGCACGATGGAAGTGAGCACATAGCGAGCGTGCCCGCTGCACAAGGCCATGTAGGCCGTGATGGTGTTTTAAAAATTGCTGGAGAATTCGGATCAACACGTGAGCCATAAAAGGCACGTGTGTCACATTGCCCTGAGGATGGCCCGCAGCCAGGTTTGCATCATTGCCGCACACGGCTGTTAAGTCACCAACGGAGTCCGCTCCGTCAATTTGTACTCCGGTCGCCAGGTGACAACGTGTTCCTTTCATGAATAGTGCTGATGATGGGAGAGTAGTCGATGCCAGCGGCGCAGGTGGACGCAGGTTATGCTCACCCACTGGGCTGCATTACCTTGACAGATGCAGAATCTCTGGCTGAATGTAGCTGGTGGGTATCTCACAGATGAAATACCATCATTCAGCTACAACCAATGGGAAGACACCACACCCTTTTTTATGCCCATCCTGTCTGCAGACCACTGCCAGACATAGCTATGAACCTCTGGTTAATTTTCCCCTCAGTTCAGTTTTATGATTTTGTGTGCTTGTTACCTGACTACTTTTCCTGCTTGCTGTTTATGTACCTTGTTGGCCGATACGCATTTCACCTCTGCTTGTTTTCTGATTAAGTCCTGGCCGTCCCATTCTGTTCCTGTTCCTCAATTAATGTTTTGACCCTGCCTGACTACTATTCTCTGTAATAGCGGTGTGACTCACATTTCCCATACATTTCAAAGTAAAACTTTGACCGCCTGATGGCATTGAGCTCTGCTGCCAGCATAGTAAGGAGGTGTGTGGTAGTCCTTGTGCGCAGTTGCAAGGAAGGGTGGCCTGACCACACAGGGTTTGCGCAAAGGTAGAGGACCCACACGAGGTTGAAGAGGCAGAAGCAGTGTATTAACTTCTACATACAGAACAAGGATTGAAACAACTCGTGGGGACGGCAAGACTTGTACAGCAGACCCTTCTCCATCTCTCACCATAGTTTGCCAGTGCCCAGTCAGTGACATGTAATGACCCTGTCTATGCTTACTGGTCCAAGTATCTGTGTTGAAATGCACCCTGTCGCACACAGATTTTCTCAAGGAAGTGGTGATGTTGTGTGCGACATGCCGGTGTAGCGCGGGCATGCTTTTCTTGGAGAAGCAGTGGTGATTGGGCATCTGGTACTGGGGCACAGCGACAGACATAAGGTCTGTAAAATCCTGTGTGTCCACTACGCGTAAAGGCAGCATTTCGGTAGCCAACAGCTTACAGAGGGATAGAGTCAACCACTTAGCTTTGTCATGGGTCGCAGTAAGTGGCCTTTTATTTGACCACATCTGAGGGACAGAGATCTGGCTGCTGTCTGTAGACGGTGTTGAGTAGGGTGTCCCTGGAAAAATGCAGGTTTGTGAGAAAAGTGCAGGCGGAGACATGATGTTGGCTTCATCTTGCCTTCAGATCTGTTCATCTTGTATCATTTTTAAAAAACACAGCAAGCAAGGGTTACTCCAAGCGGAGTCTCCCTTTTTTTCCAAAAATTGGGCCCCACACAGACATCTTATCAGTGGCAGCACTTGTGCCCTAGTTGCAAACAGGATGTTTTGATTTGCATCAAGCACATTCCAAATCCACAAGCATTTACTCTCCCCAGGATGACACAGGGGTAGTAAATTCCTTCTGGATCCATGACTTGTTCATTTTGATGAACGTCAGTCTGTCCACATTGTCACTGGACAGACGCGTGCGCTTATCTGTCAGCACACACCCAGCAGCACTGAAGACACGTTCAGAGACAACGCTGGCAGCTGGACACGACAAAATCTTCGAGGCGTAACTGGAGAGCTCTTGACATTTTTCTAGATTTGAAGCACAAAAGGAGCAAGGCTCCATTTGCAAAGTCATTGCATCGATGTTCATTTGGAGATACTCCTGTATCATCCTCTCCATCCGTTGACTATGTGTCAGACTTGTTGTCTCTGGTGGCCTTGCAAAGGAGGGTCTAAAAAAATTATGAAAAGATTCCATAAAATTGCTGTTACCAGCACCAGATACGGTCCTACTGGTACGGGTAGACTGTTGAAGATGACGAGGCCGTCCCATGTTTGTCAAGTTACAACTGGGAGAATCACTCCCTTCACCTGCACGGTTGTTTGGTGGAAAAGCCGAGCTAAGATCGAGTAACAGCTTCTGCTGATACTCCTGCATACGTGCGTCCCTTTCTATGGGTGGAATTATGTCACAAAATTTGGACTTGTCCCGGGGATCTAATAGTGTGGCAAGCCAGTAGTCATCATCACTTCTAATTTTGACAATACGAGGGTCATGTTGGAGGTAGTGCAACAAGAAGGCACTCATGTGTCTTGCGCAGCCATGCGCACCAAGTCCACGCTGTGTTTGTGGCATAGAGGTGCTAACCGTTCTTTCTTCCTCTGTCATCTCCCCCCAACCTCTTTCAACTGAAATTTGACCAAGGTCCCCCTCATCTGCTGAGTCTTCCATGTCCATGGACAGTTCGTCCTCCATATCTTCATGTCCTCCTGCACCTTCCTCAACATCTCACCTGCTACCATGCGCCCTTGTTGATCCCTGTCCCCCATGGTCCCATGCCTGCCGCGTTGGTGATGATGAACGTCTGGACCTTGGTGATGTTGTTGTGTCTTGCGCATATGAATCCTCCTGTAGTTCCTCCCCTTCCTGTTGTCCCACCCCCTGACTACGAATAGTGTTTAGCGTGTGCTCCAGCATGTAAATGACTGTAATCGTCATGCTGATAATGGCATTGTCAGCGCTAAACATATTCGTCGCCATGTCGAAACTGTGCAGAAGGGTGCATAGGTCCTTGATCTGAGATCACTCCATCAGGGTGATCTGCCCCACTTCTGCATCTCGTTGGCCCAGGCTATACATCATGACGTATTGCACCAGGGCTCGCCGGTGCTGCCACAGTCGCTGTAACATGTGGAGAGTTGAATTCCAGCGTGTCGCCACATCGCATTTCAGGCGATGAACCGGCAGGCCGAAAGACTTCTGGAGCGATGCAAGTCGCTCAGGTGCGGCGGTTGAACGGCGGAAGTGAGCACTGCAGACAGTTTCCGTGCCCTGGTCAGAAGGCCATCTAGGCCGGGATAGTGTGTTAAAAATTGCTGGACAACAAGGTTAAACACGTGAGCCATACAAGGCACGTGTGTCACCTTGCCCAGGCGAAGGGCCGCACCCAGGTTTGCAGCATTGTCGCACACGGCCTTACCAGGCTGCAGGTTGAGTGGAGACAACCATTTATCAAAATCAGTCTCCAGAGCTGCCCACAACTCAGTCGCTGTGTGACTCCTATTTCAAAGACATGTCAAGCTAAAGACCGCCTGATGCCGTTGCGCTCTGCTACCAGCATAGTAATGAGGGGTGCGTGATTCCTTCTGCGCAGTGAGAACGCTGGTGGCCTGACCAGGCAGGCTTGGGGCGGAGGTGGAGGACCCAGATGAGGTGGAGGATGCAGAAGCAGTGGCGGAACTTGGACAGACAGAGGATTGACACACAAGTCGTGGGGACGGCAAGACTTGTGCAGCAGACCCTTCACCATCTATCACCATAGTTACCCAGTGGCCAGTCAGCGACATGTAACGTCCCTGTCCATGCTTACTGGTCCAAGTATCGGTGGTGAAATGCACCCGTTCACACACAGAGTTTCTCAAGGAAGCGGTGATGTTGTGTGCGACATGCTGGTGTAGCGCGGGCACACCTTTCTTAGAGAAGTAGTGGCGACTAGGCATCTGGTACTGGGGCACAGCGACAGACATAAGGTCTCTAAAATCCTGTGTGTCCACTAGGCGGAAAGGCAGCATTTCTGTAGTCAACAGCTTACAGAGGGATAGAGTCAACCTCTTCGCTTTGTCATGGGTCGCAGGAAGTGGCCTTTTATTTGACCACATCTGAGGGACAGAGATCTGGCTGCTGTGTGTAGACGGTGTTGAGTCGGGTGTCCCTGGAAAAATGCAGCTTTGTGAGGAAAGTGCAGGCGGAGACATGATGTTGCCTTCATCCAAAGTTGGTGCTATCGATGTCTGAGAGAGCTGTACACACTCACTTGTTTCCCCTTCCAAACCAACTGACGACCTACCAAGCAAACTGCCTGTTGCGGTTACAGTGGTGGAAGTTGTGGGTGGAAAAACAGGTGTGACAGCTGTCCCCACAGTCCTAGAAGATGACGAGCGCGCGGATGCACTGGAAGGGGCAGGCGGTGGATGGTTCGCTCCGCTAGGCCGCATTGCAGCACGGTGAGCTTCCCATCGGGCCATATGATATTTATTCATGTGACGATTCATGGAAGAAGTTGTCAAACTGCTGAGGTTTTGACCTCTACTAAGAGAACCATGACAAATTTTACAGATCACATAATTTGGGCGATCTTTTTCTATGTCAAAAAAGGACCTGGCTAGGCAAGGCTTAGAGGCCATGCGACCTGTTGATCCACCCCGAATAATGCTCAGAGGCAGAGTGGTGGCTGAGGATGCAGTTGTAGACGTGCTACCAGTGCTCCGACTGTGTCCAGGAAGGCGCCAGGTTACTTCGACGTCGGTTGCATCCTCCTCCACCGCCTCTGTTGACCTCCTCGAGTGTCTGACTGTGGGTTGACAGTAGGTGTGATCTAGAACTTAATCATCAATTGTTGTGTTTGCACTCCCCTACCCCTCAGACCGAGTTTCTTCTTGCCCTGACCGAATATTTAAGTTGTCATCCCAATCGGGTATCTGCGTCTCATCTTCATCAGTATGTTCCTCATTGCCTATAACCACAGTTGTTGGAAAGGCAGCATTTTGGTAGCCAACAGTTTGCATATGATGAAAGTCAACCTCCAAGCCATTTCATGCCCTTCTAAAAGCATGTAAAACACAGCGAGGGGACTCCAACCACAGTCTCCCTCGTTGCCACTAACTGGGCCACACACACCCCACTTGACTGGCATCGGTTGAGCCCCCTTTTGAAAAAGAAAAAGATGCTTTGCATGAAGCACTCTCAAAAATACGCGTGCCTTTCCCGTCCCCTGGCTGACCCAGGGGAAGAAAAGTCCTCTGAGAGCCATGACTTGTTCATCTTGGTTCTTTTAGAGACACAGCGAGGGGACTCCAACCACAGTCTCCCTCGTTGCCACTAACTGGGCCACACACACCCCACTTGACTGGCATCGGTTGAGCCCCCTTTTGAAAAAGAAAAAGATGCTTTGCATGAAGCACTCTCAAAAATACGCGTGCCTTTCCCGTCCCCTGGCTGACCCAGGGGAAGAAAAGTCCTCTGAGAGCCATGACTTGTTCATCTTGGTTCTTTTAGAGACACAGCGAGGGGACTCCAACCACAGTCTCCCTCGTTGCCACTAACTGGGCCACACACACCCCACTTGACTGGCATCGGTTGAGCCCCCTTTTGAAAAAGAAAAAGATGCTTTGCATGAAGCACTCTCAAAAATACGCGTGCCTTTCCCGTCCCCTGGCTGACCCAGGGGAAGAAAAGTCCTCTGAGAGCCATGACTTGTTCATCTTGGTTCTTTTAGAGACACAGCGAGGGGACTCCAACCACAGTCTCCCTCGTTGCCACTAACTGGGCCACACACACCCCACTTGACTGGCATCGGTTGAGCCCCCTTTTGAAAAAGAAAAAGATGCTTTGCATGAAGCACTCTCAAAAATACGCGTGCCTTTCCCGTCCCCTGGCTGACCCAGGGGAAGAAAAGTCCTCTGAGAGCCATGACTTGTTCATCTTGGTTCTTTTAGAGACACAGCGAGGGGACTCCAACCACAGTCTCCCTCGTTGCCACTAACTGGGCCACACACACCCCACTTGACTGGCATCGGTTGAGCACCCTTTTGAAAAAGAAAAAGATGCTTTGCATGAAGCACTCTCAAAAATACGCGTGCCTTTCCCGTCCCCTGGCTGACCCAGGGGAAGAAAAGTCCTCTGAGAGCCATGACTTGTTCATCTTGGTTCTTTTAGAGACACAGCGAGGGGACTCCAACCACAGTCTCCCTCGTTGCCACTAACTGGGCCACACACACCCCACTTGACTGGCATCGGTTGACCCCCCCTTTTGACAAAGAAAAAGATGCTTTGCATGAAGCACTCTCAAAAATACGCGTGCCTTTCCCGTCCCCTGGCTGACCCAGGGGAAGAAAAGTCCTCTGAGAGCCATGACTTGTTCATCTTGGTTCTTTTAGAGACACAGCAAGGGGACTCCAACCACAGTCTCCCTCGTTGCCACTAACTGGGCCACACACACCCCACTTGACTGGCATCGGTTGACCCCCCCTTTTGACAAAGAAAAAGATGCTTTGCATGAAGCACTCTCAAAAATACGCGTGCCTTTCCCGTCCCCTGGCTGACCCAGGGGAAGAAAAGTCCTCTGAGAGCCATGACTTGTTCATCTTGGTTCTTTTAGAGACACAGCGAGGGGACTCCAACCACAGTCTCCCTCGTTGCCACTAACTGGGCCACACACACCCCACTTGACTGGCATCGGTTGACCCCCCCTTTTGACAAAGAAAAAGATGCTTTGCATGAAGCACTCTCAAAAATACGCGTGCCTTTCCCGTCCCCTGGCTGACCCAGGGGAAGAAAAGTCCTCTGAGAGCCATGACTTGTTCATCTTGGTTCTTTTAGAGACACAGCGAGGGGACTCCAACCACAGTCTCCCTCGTTGCCACTAACTGGGCCACACACACCCCACTTGACTGGCATCGGTTGAGCCCCCTTTTGAAAAAGAAAAAGATGCTTTGCATGAAGCACTCTCAAAAATACGCGTGCCTTTCCCGTCCCCTGGCTGACCCAGGGGAAGAAAAGTCCTCTGAGAGCCATGACTTGTTCATCTTGGTTCTTTTAGAGACACAGCGAGGGGACTCCAACCACAGTCTCCCTCGTTGCCACTAACTGGGCCACACACACCCCACTTGACTGGCATCGGTTGAGCCCCCCTTTTGACAAAGAAAAAGATGCTTTGCATGAAGCACTCTCAAAAATACGCGTGCCTTTCGCCTCCCCTGGCTGACCCAGGGGAAGAAAAGTCCTCTGAGAGCCAGGTCCACATTGTCAGTGGACAGACACGTGTGCTTATCTGCCAGCAGACCCCCAGCAGCACTGAAGACAGGTTCCGAGAGAACGCTGGCTGCAGGACACGACAAGATCCTCAAGGCGTACGTGGCGAGCTCAGGCAATTTATCCAGATTGGAAGCCTAAAATGAGCAGGGCTCAAGTTGCACAATAATGGAATCGATGTTTCTTTGCATATACTCATATATCTGTGTGTCTCCCTCTTTTTCCTTGTCCAGCTGTTTTGTTTTCACATGAGTATATGTCCTTGTCACTTTCCCATGTGTTTGTGTTATGTTGTGAGTTGTTTGTCACCTTTTGGACACCTTTCAGGGTGTTTTCTAGGTGTTTTACTGTGTTTGTGATTGCCTGCCATTGTTTCCTATGGGCTCGAGTTCGGTTCGTCGAACGTTCGACGAGCCGAACTCGAGCCAGACCCCCCGTTCGGCGAACCGCCTCGAGCCGAACCGGGACCGGTTCGCTCATCTCTAAAGATGAGTGAAGCCGTGAAAGTTTGGGTTCGCCGGGTTCAGCCGTATTTTAGATAAAGTTCTGCCATTACCCTCGCCCACGACTGCCCCTCTCCGGCACTTTACACTAAAACAAGAAAACTCAGTTTCCCAAGTTAGTCCGATTGTAAAGCAACTAAAGGACTTGTTTTACTGCTATTCAAAAAGAATAACAAATATTATATTAATGGTTAAAAGAAGGGTAAAACTATGCTTATTTATTTAATATGTTTGCTTACAAAATGCCAACATATTCCATAGCACTTTCATCATCACTGTCCCCATTGGGGCTACCCTATATTCCCTATCAGTATTAGAAATGAGCAAACCCTTAGTTCAATGTTTAATTTTTGTATCAAACACAGACTTTACAGAAAAAAAACAGAGATCGGGTGCTTTACAAATGAACACCACTCACGCGAACATCACTGTGCTCAGGTATACTCGGTGCTCAGCCCAGTGTGAGCCACTTGCAGTGTTTGAATAGCTCGAATTGGTAACAACAGTGTGATTGAATGTAGTGTGCACTAAACAAACAAAAAAAAGAAAAACCTTGGCCACCCACCCCCGTGATCTATTTATGGCTGGTTGTATGTGGGCGGAGACCCGAACTGCCCAATTTGTAATTTCCATTGGAATACAGGTCAAGTTCGAGTTCAAAACGATCTTAATTAATGGTTTGGCTGCATCCGCCGAACCGAACTTCCATTGGTCCACTCATCTTTAATCAGTATTTTTTAGGAGTAGAGATGATCGGACCTTTGAAAGTTCGATTTGGTGGGTGCAGCCGAACTTTAAATAAGGATCAATTTGGGACTCGAACTTGACCTGAACCTCACTGGAAGTCACTAACTGGGCAGTGCGGATTTCTACCCACATGGAGCCAGCCATGAACAGATCACTTCTGGGAGCGGGTAGCCAACGTTTTTCAGGGGGCAGTTGGCCGAGTGTACCCGAGCACAGTGATGCTCACACAAATGGTGTTCATACATAGAGCACCCGAACTCAGAATCTGAACTTTGTTTTTTGTAAAGTCTGTGTTTGATTTGAATATCGAACCTCGGGTTTACTCATCTCTACTTAGGAGCAGTGTTGGACTGGCTACTGAAGAAACCACCAGTAATACCAGGTCTGGCTGCGGTTACCTGCATTGAACTCTGGAGCTCTCACCTGAGCTCTGGAGTGCAGCCTGGACTGAACTCAGGGTTTGCAGGACTGAACTGCAAGTGCTGACTGATTTCCCGGTGATTGCAGTTCAGGTCATGACAGCTGCAGACAGGTGAGAGCTCCGGAGTTCAATGCAGGTAACCACAGCCAGGCCTGGTATTACTGGCGGTTTCTCCGGTAGCCAGTACGACACTGCTTAGGAGATTAGTTCAGCAGCAGAATTATTATATCTCACTTGATATATTCAATTTGAATAGGGATACTCCATTAAATTTACTTTTCTGCTTATATTGTCAAAAACTGTATAAATATAAAAAGTGAAAAAAATGAAACCCCAATGTCTCACGAAATATTGCAAAAGAAGAGGTAAGATTATTAACAACTAAATAATAACTAAAATTAATACGTAAACAAGAAAAATATTAGAAAGTATAGAATTCATGTACCAAAACCCCACAATTAAATTGTGCCTCCAGAACAAGGGAAAATGGTACGGTTTTGACCTGGTTAATGTATGGTCATGTAACACTATTCTTTATATATAGTCTGGGACATTACTTACTATACATTATGTCAAGAACAGATGATTTTGCTTATTATTCTGTTTTTATATCTTTTACACTGCCTACCTTAAGATCTGTCCCAACACATCAATATCTCACTTTCAAAATATCCCAAATGAATAGAATGAAAAGACGAATAGTCACCGAGGAGGTCACTCAGAATCACATCAATGAAATCCATTAATTAGTTGCCAATATTGTCACCTGGTCTGGAGGAAAAAACAGCGGGTATAAAAAACCGCTATCTCCTCTAAATATAATGCTTTGTGTGATACAAATGTAGAGAAATAATAATGGGCTGCCTAGAGAGTTTGCATAAAGTTTGACATGACATTTCTTGAAACCTCCTGGTGAGATTCTTCATACGTGTACCATAATGAAGTGAGACCTAGAAGTGATAGGTGCAAAATGTACTAAGAATAAGAAATGATGAGTAACTTTTCACTGATAAAACCATAGAGTAATAGAGTTATAATATAATCAGCTCCATATAAAGAGGCTCATGTACTCTAGAAGGCAACAGTACCATGTTTGGAGAGGACCTCTCACCAGGTCGAAAGTGGCCAGTTTTTACTCTTATTTCATTCTGGCTGCTCCTATGAATAATCTGCTTTTTGTTTATTACTAATCTGCTATACAGTTCCAGAGATATGGTCATTCTTATTTAGTGCTATTTTTATGGTCTTTAACCCTTTTGCAAAGAGAGCCTGCTTTTGAGTTTATGACTGGGACACTTTTTTCAATTCTGACCAGTGTACATTATAACTGGTGTCACACTTGCATGACTCGTGTGAGTAGCAGATCGCACTGCCTGGACCGGCTGCTGGTCTACTGACAGAAGAGAAGCCGGCCGGTCCGGGCAGTACGATGTGATACTCATGCAAGTGACACGCAAGTGTGACTCCAGCCCATGATGTGGAACACTTCAATGGATCCCAATGATTCTGTGATGTTTTTTTCATGACATATTGTACTTCGAGTTAGTGGTAAATATTAGTCGATAATATTTATGTTTATTTATGAAAAAAAAAAAAATTACAATTTTTTTAAAATGTTGCAAATTTTGAACTATTACTTTTTATGCCCTTAAAATAGATATATCACACAAAATCATTAATAACTAATATTTCCCACATGCCTACTTTACATCAGCAGCATTTTTTAAACTTTTTTTTTGTTATGAAGTTAGAAGTGTTAAAAGTTTCTCTGCAATTTCTCTTTTTCGCAACAACATTTTTTTTTTAGCGACCATCATATTTGAAGTGAGTTTAAGGGACCTATGTGACAGAAAATACGCAAAAGTGACACTATTTTAAAAACTGTACCCCTCAAAGTGCTCAAACTACATCCAAAAAGTTTAATAACCCAAAAAGTATCCAAGCTAATATACCTGGGAGAAGATATATTTGTTTGGATACTTATTGGAGTAACGCCATACATCTTTATGGGTTGGACAGTATTGTCTTTCAGACTGTGTACGTAATATATTGTATTTCATCAGCTAATCTATAATACTTTTACAGGTTGTTGCCTGTTTGAGCTCTCATTTCCAACTGTGTATATATACAATTTCTACTGCGGTTTTAGGGGCTTATGCACTATTGTCACTTGATGGCGGTTGTGAACCATGTATACTATTAGCCTTTGTGCTTTTTAACACTTTTTTGGTCCACTTTTGTCTGTGCATATTTGTTAATAAAAATTGGTATTTTTTACGGTGATCCCCCTCCTTGTGGAAACTTTTTTTTTTTTGTTTTTTCATTTTTTCATTTTTTCTATGTATCTTTACTTGTGTTGGGGAAGATCCCAGGGAGAGAATTAGTGCCCTCCAAATGGTTTCTACATTCTCTAAAGAGTGGAAACTGTTAACAAGGGACCCCATTTAGTGGTATAGTGAGCACCTTAGGGCGGTGTTACACGCAACGATTTATCATGTGATCGCATGAGCGATAGTAATGGCCCCCGTCGTTTGTGCGTCACGGGCAATTTATTGCCCGTGTCGCACAAAGTCGTTAAACCCCCGTCACACGTACTTACCTCCTGAACGACGTCGCTGTGGGCAGCGAACATCCTCTTCCTGAAAGGGGAGGGACGTTCGGCATCACAGCGACGTCACACAGCAGCCGCCCATTAGAAGAGGAGGGGTAGAGATGAGCGGGACGTAACATCCCGCCCACCTCCTTCCTTACTCATTGCCGGCGGGACACAGGTAAGTTGATGTTCGTCATTCCCGGGGTGTCACACGTAGCGATGTGTGCTGCCACAGGAAGGATGAACAACCGGAGTGCAGAAGGAGGAATGACATTATGGAAATGAACGACGTGTCAACGAGCAACGATAAGGTGAGTATTTTTGCTCGTTAACAGTCGGTTGGAGGTGTCACACGGCACGACATCTCTAACGATGCCGGATGTGCGTCACGAATTCTGTGACCCCCCGACAACATATCGCACTATATATCGTACCGTGTGACGCCGCCCTTAATCTCACAAGTGCTTCACTTAATTTTATAATGTTAAACCGTGAAAATGTAACAATGATTTTTTTTTTCTCATAAAAAATGAATATTCACTGCTCCCCATGCCAATAATACCAGATGTGTGGAGCAGCGAATATGCCAGCAGCTAATTGCTATGTAAGTGGGCATGCATGACAGTGATCTCATGCACTGCGCTGCTTACATACTGAACTCAGTTTCCAGCATCGGAGGAGGACATCGGGGAAGCAATGGGAAGGTGAGTAGAATTGTTTTTTTGTTTATTTTTTACTGTGTGTGGCATGATGGGGGATCATATATACCAGGATGAGGACTTATACCAAAATGGAGACATGATGGGGACATTTACCAGGATGGCGCTATGTTGAGGACATATACCAGGATGGGGACACATACCAGAATGGGGACATGATGGGGATATATAATTGGATGGGGACATATACCAGGATGGGAACATATACCAGGATGGGGACCCAGGATGGGGCCAAGATTGGGACATATACCAGGATAGGGACAAATATACCAGGATGGGGCTATGATGGGGACACATACCAGGGTGGAGCCATGATGGGGACATATAACAGGATGGGGTCATGATGCGGTCATATGTACCAGGATGGGGACATATACCAGGATGGGGCCATGATGGGGACATATACCAGATGGGGCTATGATGGAGACATATACCTGGGTGTGGACAAGATGAGGACATATACTTGGATGGTGACATACCAGGATGGAGCCATGATGGGGGCATATAATATCATCGGGGCATGATGGGGAAATATACGATGATGGGGATATATACCAGGATGGGGACATGATGGATACATATACCAGGATGGGAACATATACCAGAATGGGGACATATACCAGGATGGGGCCATGAAGGGAACATATACCAGGATGAGGACATGGGTAAGGGGGACATATTTCTAGGATGTGACCCAGGATTGGGGACATTAGTGCAGGATAGAATACATTATTACATATGGAAGGAGGAGAGGGGACAACTTTTATATTTTTATAGAATATAGAATGCTACAATAGCCCATATATTTGACCATACAATATATACAATATATATTGTAAGGTGGGAGGGGCAGGCCCAAACTTTGCATCATTGCACATCAGACTCTAGTCATGCCACTGGGTAACAGGCTCCTAATAGAAATAAATAACAGAAATAATGATGGACAGCCAGCTATCTACATTGTCTGGGGGGGCATATCAAGCTGCAGAATGTATTATGGCACATGGAGCAAAGTTTTATAGCATGATGTATTCTGGCATGATGTATAATGGCACATTATTTTATGGCACATGGAAAAATGTATTATGGCACATGGCATGATGTGTAATGGCAGAATGTATTATGGCACAATATATTATAGCTTGATGTGCAATGGTAAATGACACAATGTTTAATGGCATGATGTATTATGGCCCATCGCACTGTGTATTATGCACATAGCATGATGTCTTATGGCAGATGGCATGATGTATTATGGCACATGTCACTGCGTATTGTATGGCACAGTATATTATGGCACATGGTATGATGTATTATGGCTTGATGAATATTTGTACATGACACGATCTATTATAGCACAATGTATTATGACACTATAAACAATGGTACATGGCAACATGTATTATGGAACTTCTATTTCATGACAAATTCTTTTTTGGACAATGTTTGGCCTCCAACTAATACATGCATGCCTGGATTTAGGAAGTTTTGATTGGTTTACTTTTTTCTTTTATTTGGAGGAGGGGGAGGAGTCCATTCAGACTTTTGTTACCGGGCTCCATGATTTCTATCAAAGCCCCAGATTTTATAATTACCCCATTGGGCCAGGCAACAGTTTATAGTAACCTAACATACCAAGCACAAGGCACTTTATTTTCATTAGTATTTTTTCTTCTTAACAGTGTCACCTTAATGACCTAACATGCGGTTAAATTGTCATTTTATAATTTAATTATTAGCGTAATGTCCACAATGTCTTTGTGAAGTATGGACAATGAATATGGATTTCTACTAACAATTAAAGGGGGCTTTACACGCAACGACATCGCTAACGAGATGTCGTTGGGGTCAAGGAATTTGTGACGCACATCCGGCCTCGTAAGCGATGTCATTGCATGTGAAACGTACGAACGACCGCTAACGATCAAAATTACTCACCTAATCGATGATCATTGACACATCGTTCTAATCCCAAATATTGTTGATGGTGCTGGATACAGGTTGTTTGTCATTCCTGAGGCAGCACACATCGCTACGTGTGACACCCCAGGAATGAGGAACAACACTGTACCTGCGTACTTCAGCAACGAGGTGGGCGTCACTTTTTTCGGCTGCTCTCCGCCCCTCCACTTCTATTGTACAGCAGCCGTGTGACGTCGCTGTGACACTGCACGAACCGTCCCCTTAGAAAGAAGGCGGTTTGCCAGCCACAGCGACGTTGCTAGGCAGGTAAGTCCGTGTGACAGGGACTAACGATATTGTGCACCTCGGGCAGCGATTTTCCCGTGATGCACAAACGAGGAGGGCGGGTGTGATCGGCAGCGGCACCGCTAGCGATGTCGCTGCGTGTAAAGTGCCCTTAAGATTTCGATACAACATGTATAAATCCACAAGTTGCCTTCAACCAGAGTTTCACAATTTAAATATTAAATAAATAAATAAATACATTTGCTATTTAGAATTTCTACAAGAGTCCCCTTTTCTCTCTTTATCGGAATTAGGGCCAGTAATGTAGTTTGCATTGCTGATTCCTTCCATGCCAAGGACTCCCTGATTGCTGAATGATAACCACTGAGTGGTCATCCTGAAGTGCACAAGCAAGCTTCATCTGGTATCTCAGGATCCTATTTAGCTAAAATGGGTTTGGAGCCTGGCACTAAACACTGTTGTTATGACAACAAAGAATAAGAGATAATCAGCGTAAAGTCTCCTAAGTCACACTTCGCTTCTCTTCTCTATCTTAAGCTCCCAGGTACAGTAAGACAAATGTGTTATCTCAATCTAAAATGTTAAAGTCTGAATGTAGGGTAAATCCGTGTGTGACAACATGTGGGAATTTACAATTTACTTAATCTTATTTTCAGGAAATAAATTGGATCAAAGAAAAATAAAACTGTTCCCTTGAGTGAAGTTCTTGTATGAAGATATTTACTATTCTTCTATTCATGGAAATCATGGTGACAATCCTTTGTGCATACATTCCAGATAATATAGAGGATAGCACCTGGATTCTCTAAATTTCTTTAGGGCAAATTTGCATATAATCTAAATTATATTTCTACTGAAAGATTAAAAATCCAAAGACAAGAAAAATGGAAAAATCCAGCGGAAAAAAATGTATTGGAAAAGTTTTTTTTCAACTAAAAAAATAGTCTTTATTATACAAATTTTAAAATCCAATGTTCCACAGTTTGGGGCAGATAAAGAGGTGTTAAGGTCCCATCACACACAACATGATCGCTAACGAGATCGTTGCTGCGTCTCGTTATGTGTGACACCTACCGGCGATCAGGCCCCTGCTGTGAGATCGCTAGTCATTGCCGAATGGTCCGGACCATTTCCTTCAAAGGCGATGTCCTGCTGGGCAGGATGCATCGCTGTGTTTGACGCCTACCAACGACCTCCTAACACGGTCCCAACGCAATCCGATATCGTTATACAGGTCGCTCATCGTTACTGCGTTGTTGGTAAGGTCTGACTGTGTGACATCTCACCAGCGACCTCCCAGCGACTTACCAGCGATCCTTATCAGGTTGTATCGTTGTTGGGATCGCTGGTAAGTCGTTGAGTGTGACTGGGCCTTTAGTCACACAGGACTATGTGTTTCAGCGTTATCTCACACCCTTTTCAAGGTCCAAACAAGGTGGTTAGACCTTGATAAAGGCGTGAGACAACACTGAAACGCGTAATCCTGTGTGACTAACACCTCTTTATCTGCCCCAGACTGTGGAACATTGGATTTTAAAACTTGTATAATAAAGACTATTTTTTAATTGAAGAAACACTTTTCCACTAGATTTTTCTATTTTTCTTGTTTATGGATTTTTAATCTTTCAGTAAAAATACAATTTAGATTATATGCAAATTTGCCCTAAACAAATTTAGAGGATTCAGGTTATATTTCAGGTTTCTATTTTTCTTTTCTCTGAATCAAGTGGCTGGCTCCCACCCCTCTCCTTGCGGATCTCCATTTGTAAATTCCTTGGAAGTGTTCCACAGACATCTATGGACACGGGTAAGCTGGCAAAAGTTTGTATATCATTAAAAATCCATGATTACCTTCTTCCAAAATCAGTGTCACATTTGTCGTCATCGGGTTGTATGTAATATTTCAGTGAAGATAAGTTCATTTCAATAAAGCCAAGCTGCTAGATCGGGCAAAACCTATGGACAAGTGGTAGAGGCTTAGCTAGAGGTTCAGACCAGGGGGAAGAAGACATCTGACTGGGCATCTAACCAGGTAACCATGTTTATAATTACAGTTATGCACCCTTATCATAAGTATAGAAGAACTTCAGCAGATGAACATTATATTACTGAAAATAAGTCACTATGCAAAGACCAACTCCAATAGTATCACCATATTGTGACCACATAGTGGTAGATGCCAAACCTGCAGAACATATTAAGAGATTACTATACGGTTATACATAGTGACTTACAGATGATGTTCTTTCTGATGGACTTTTGACGTGCTTAGCTATGACCTGCCTGAAGAGTTTACAACAAAAGCAAGCATTGTTGACCTTAGGGAGATCAACATATCCACTGCGGAGACACCATCACATGTTTCTCAACGCAGTGATTCTAGAGCAATGCCCCCTGGGAAGTATGCAAATAAGAAAGCCGCGGAGACACCATCACGTGTTTCTCAACGTGGCAGCGTTGAGAAACACGTGATGGTGGCTTTCTTATTTGAGTTTACAACAAAGGCAACATGACTTCTCACATTTCCAACACTGTCTCCATCTAGTCCTAACCTATAGAAACTCCTCATCATGCTGATACCCCAGTTTTGAGCTCTAGCTGTTGTATGTGGTTACACAGCTCTTCTATGCACAGTATTATGAGAGCACAGCTTCTCTATAATAGTGTTACAGGCCCACAGTTCCCGTATGAAGAGTGTAATGGGTCCGAGCTCCTCTAAGCAAAGTATTATGGGCCCACAACTCACCTGTACATAGTATAATGGTCATACATTTCCCCTATTCACATGTCCACATAGCTCCACTTTGCATAGTACGATGGGGCTACAGCTCTCTTATACACAGTATATGGGGCCCCCAGTAAAAGCATTACTTGCCTTTACTGCTGTATGGGGCCAGGTGAAAAGGGGAGCCAGGGCCATGGGGTAAGTACTTTACGCTGTATTATATTAAGCCCCTAGGTCCTACCCGCCACCACTTCACTGGGCACCACTCCACCCCGCCCTCCCACCTTTTCACAGGGCCACACTCCAACCACAAAAAACAATATCTATATTAATTGTCAAGAGGATCAGTCACTATATTGACCAGAAAAAACCTCTAAAACGTCACGTTTATTGTATTCATTAAAATATTAATCTTGATCTAAAAACATTGAAATTATACCCAAATTGTTAAAGTCACTATCAAAGTCGTGATGTGTAATAGTAACGTGAGGTCCTGAAATAGGGCAGTGGGCCAGGGGCGTGCACCACCTATTAGTAATTTACTAAGATGCAAAATAGAATTCTTTATTGGTAAAAGCAATCCACATCACAATATTATGTTTTGTTCAAAACACTGACATTCAATAGATCCACTGCGTGACTTGACTTCAATGTTAAAAAAAAATCAAAATATAGAAAGGCTGTTGTCTACTACAGACTACACAATACAGCACACAGCGTATGTACATATTATGGGAAATTCCAGAAATAAAGAAGTTTGCAAAGTCAACTCTATAATATAATGCTAGTAAAGTATCCAAAAGTAAAAAGTCGCCCCACCTGAACTACATACAACAAATAGGGTCACAAGCGCTATTGATCATGATGAGAAAGCGATTAAGCAATACAGAAAAATTTGCTAACACAAAAATTAAAATGTACTATTAACTGCACAAGTACATGGATCTGAGTAATAGGATTTCTAGTAATCATGGTATATAAAATAATCGTAACATGATTAACCAAGAAGTCTGATATACACTCACATGCCTTTTGCTAGCTGTGTCTGATATATATCCAACTTGCTCAGATAAAGACAACAGAGGGTATTGAACTTAATGATTGCCAGGAGCACATCCATTAGATTGGGTTCAGATATAGTAACAGTAACCTCAGGTGGTTTTGTTAATATGGCAGAAAGAACTCAGGTGCGCTCATCTTCCCTTCCTCCATCAGCATGCATCTCTTCCATATCTACACGAGCCGATGACAATTTAGTAGCTTTCTTGGAGAGCTCTGTATCTTTTCCCTGCCCTTATAGTCTTGCAGAGGTCAGGGAACAGGCAAAGCCCAAAAGTTTACTAGCTGCTTTTTACTGCTTCTTCTTAGCTCAGTCTACGGAGCTGTTTGCCCTGCTCGTCGGAGCCAATAAACAGTGCCATCTTGGAGATCTTTCTTGTCTTTATTTCTGCATGTCATTGCAAATATCCTTGGTAGAGATGAGTGAACCACCCAAGATTCAATTCAGTTTGTGTTCGCTGACTTCACCTGTATTCACCAAATGGTTCTGGACTAACAGTTCTACAAACATATCCGAACCTATCGAATTCAATGGGAAACAAAAGCATAGACATCACTTTTATTGGAGCCCAAAAGCTGCCAAAAGAGTTCAAACCATTTTAAAGTTGAGCTATACTGTTGCAGCACAGCCATTAACTTCCTAGACTGTTGAGCCCTTCCCCCTGGGCGATTTTTCCTTTTTTGGGTTTTTTTGCTCAAATTTTTCTCGAGAGCCATAACTTAAATAATTATTCCATAAATCTTGTCATATGAGTGTTGTTTTTTGCTGGAGAAGTTGTACTTTTAAATAACTTTTACCATGTAGTGTCCTGGAAAACGACAAAAAAATTCCAAGTGAAGAAAAATTGCAAAAAAGTGTGATTGCATGATTGTTTTTGGGATATTTTATTTACCATGTTCACTATATGTTAAAACTGATGTGTCAGTGTGATTCCTCAGGTCGGTACAAATTCAAAGACACCAAACATGTATAGGTTTACTTTTATCTAAGGGGTTAAAAAAAGGTTCGACCTGTGAGCTCCAGTAATCTTTAGGTTATGTAAGTTGTATCTTGCCTGTAGTGGCAGGGTTCTCAGAGCAACAGGCCTACTCCTGTCACTCATCCACTTCTTGATTTGAAAGCTGTAAATGCTGGGCCACACCCTGTGTCTTGTATGGCCCATGCTTGACTTCATCGCTAAGACACTATGGGTACCGCGGGGCCACCTTTAATGCTGTCAGCCTCAAGTTTTTGGAAATGTGGAGACTCCAAAATGGGTCTCCAAGTTGTATCTTGTCTGTAGTGGCAGAGGTCCCAGAGCAACAGGCCTACTCTTGTCACTTTTGTCACAATATTTCTTATGTTAAACAATTTATTACAATAATGGATAAAATAGAGGATTAACCATAAAAGATTAAACATAATATTTCTTGGATAGTGTTTATTTATCAAAACCGTTTTTGTGGATTTTTTTGCCATGACATGCAGTTTTTGGTGCTGAAATTTTGACACCATATTCCTGCACTCAATCTACCTGGCAAAAAAACCGCACCACTACCGCATCATACTGCATGTGGTGGTGATGCATTTTTTTGTCAGGAGGTGTAGATTGGGTGCAGGAATATGGTATAAAATCTTTAGCACCAAATCTGCATCTCTTGGCAAAAAAAATGCAGTTTTCTGCTTGGAGATGCAGGTCTGTGAACTCAGTGAGAGTTCATTGAGGTCCCGTGAGATCAGGTCACTTGCAGTCACAGGTGGAGGGCTGTGGGAAAAACTTGATGACAGAGTTCCTTTAACCAAAATTGTATCAATTTAAAAACCTAAAGTGGTCTAAGGTCAGGTAAGTAGAACTGCAGGGAATTCATTTTTACCACTGTATGAAACTAGTCTTAATCTGTTACTCACTTTCTAGCTTTCTACTCCATCATGCATTATACTGCATCTATCCTTGTTTAGTTACTCTTCTGTTAATTTTAGTTTTACTAGAATGATTTCCATTAGTGCAGGGATACAAAGATAGTTCAAGCAATTGGAACCCCAAAGGCATCGGCTAAAAAGATAATAAAGCAAATACAAATTTAAGGACCTGAAAAAATATACATATGTATAAGTACAAATCTGTACTTGGCAGCGCGCGTACCCAGAATGTGATTACAATTCAAATATCAGTTATTTGGTTCTGAACAAATTCTGAAGAAGTACCGTATGTTATGTGTTTTTGAAAAAAAAAAAATTGTGTTACCGTATGTGGTTTTGTATACTAACTATCAATTTGACCAATAAGGTATAAAAAGGGTTAAATGACAGATCAGGGCTAATCCTTGAGGATGGAGCCGCATCAGCTCTCAAAATAGCCATCCGATCTAAGCCCAGATCTTTGCACATTGTTCTACCATTGGAAAGTTGGGTGCTGAGGGAAAGAGCCTTTTTTCCCTCAGAACAAAACGTTCCCATCCCCTGCTTGAATCTTTATCCCCCCTTGTACATAGTTCTCCAAATACTTCAATGGCCCCCACACAGCCTTCCATATAGTATAAAGGGTCCCACATAACTAGAGTTGAGCGATGTTCGAGGTTCGCCAATTTCATGTTCGAGTGATTTTGGGGGGTGCTCGAGATCGAACTTGAGCTTTTTGCTAAAAGCTCGACGGTTCGAGTTACATTTGAGAACGGTTCGATCACCATAAACGTGGCTTTTCACAGTAAGGCTATGTGCACATGTTGCTATCTGCATGCGTCCTGCGTCCCCAGCACAATCCCTCTCTCTTTCCTACTCACCGATCACGGGTGTCTCGCTCCACGTCTGTCACAAATCTGCGGCGTCTTTTCCTCTTTAGAAAATGGCTGCCGCCCATGATTGGTTGCAGTCAGACACGTCCTCAAGCTGAGTGACAGCTGTCTCACTGCAACCAATCACAGCCGCCGGCGGGCGGGTCTATATCGTGCAGTAAGATAAATAAATAAATAATAAAAAAAAAATGCGGTTCCCCCATATTTCATACCAGCCAGGATAAAACCGCACGGCTGGAGGCTGGTATTGTCAGGATGGAGAGCGCCACAGTATGGGGAACCCTCCAGCCTAACAATATCACCCAGCAGCCACCTGGAATAGCTGCATCCATTAGATGGTATTAGATGGCAATCGAGGAAATAAGAGGTTAATCATGCCAGGCGCCTCCCCGAGACACCTTCTATGATCAACCTGAATGTGAAAGTAAATAAACACACACACCGAAAAATCCTTTATTTGGAATAAAAGACAAAAACCACCCTGTTTAACCCCTTTATTAACCCCTTAATGACCCATGACGTACTAGATACGTCATGGATCGTGTTCCGGTAAGCCCCGCCCCCCCCCGATCGGCACACATATCAGCTGTTATCAACAGCTGATATGTGTGCCTGCTAGCCGCGGGTGGAATCGCTTCCACCCGCGGCCATTAACCCCTTACATTTCGCTGCCAAAGTCTTGGCAGCGATATGTATATGGGCGCCGCCATGACAGTGACTTACCCCGCCCCCGCCGGAAGTCACGTGACATGATCACGTGACTTTCGGCGGTTGCCATGGTAGCACAGGGTCATGTGATGACGCCTGTGGCTAACATGAGTCACTTCCTCTCAATGCCGGAATACAGCCGGCATTGAAAGTGAAGCAGCAAATCTGCAGTTCTCAGCTCTGTAGCTGAGATCTGCAGATTGTGCAAAGCGATCGGATTGCTGATCGCAATAGCCCCCTAGGGGGACTAGTAAAATAAAAAAAAAAAGTAAAAAAAAAGTTTTAAAAAATTAAAAAAAAATAAAAAAAAATAAAAGTTCAAATCACCCCCTTTCACCCCATTGAAAATTAAAGGGTTAAAAAAATAAAAAATACACACATATTTGGTATCGCCGCGTTCAGAAATGCCCGATCTATCAAAATATAAAATCAATGAATCTGATCAGTAAACGGCGTAGCGGCAAAAAAATTCCAAACGCCAAAATTACGTTTTTTGGTTGCCGCAAATTTTGCGCAAAATGCAATAACAGGCGATCAAAACGTAGCATCTGCGCAAAAATGGTACCGTTAAGAACGTCAGGTCAAGACGCAAAAAATAAGCCATCAATGAGCCTCAGATCCTGAAAAATGAGAACGCTAGGGGTTTTGGAAAATGGCGCAAAACGTGCGCCACGTTTTTCGGACAAGCTTGTGAATTTTTTTTAACCCCTTAGATACAAGTAAACCTATACATGTTTGGTGTCTATAAACTCGCACCGACCTGAGGCATCACACCCACACATCAGTTTTACCATATAGTGAACACGGTGAATAAAATATCCCAAAAACTATTGTACAATCCCACTTTTTTTGCAATTTTTCCGCACTTGGAATTTTTTTGCCATTTTCCAGTACACTATATGGTAAAACTTATGGTTTCATTTAAAAGTACAACTCATCCCGCAAAAAACAAGCCCTCATATGGCAAGATTGATGGAAAAATAAAAAAGTTACGCTTCTCGGAAGAAGGGGAGCAAAAAACAAAAACGCAAAAACGGAAAGTGCCCGGGGGCTGAAGGGGTTAATCCCCAAATACCACTCCAGGTCCAACGTAATCCACACGACACTGTCAGCTCTGCTCCCTGAAGATGTAGCAGCACCGTAGAACACCATTGCGCTGTATCAGCTCCACGTAGCAATGAAGTGAATCGCGCGGTCAGCAGAGACTTCAGCAATGCAGACTTCAAGATTACCAAATTACTGCCTGTCTTTATCAATAGAGTCAGTAGCTGAGTGGATAGAGCGCACATCTAAAAAGCATTAGGTGGCAAGTTCTAGTCCCGGTAAAGAACTTTTTTTTTTAATTTTTTTATTTTTAATTTTAAATTATATTTATAATATATTTATAATTATAATTTAGTTATGCACTGAGAGGAGGAGTCGGACATCAGCTGTGAGCCGCGGGACACACCTCTAATTGGAGCAGTTCACGGAATAAGGCTACATTGCTCTCTCCTCTCTCTCTCTCTCTCTTTCTCTTTCTCTCTCTCTCTCTCTTTTCCTCTCTCTCTCTCTTTCTTTCTCTCTCTTTCTTTCTCTCTCTCCTTTCTCTCACCTTTCTCTCTCCCCTTTCTCTCTCTCTCCTTTCTCTCTCTCCTTTCTCTCTCTCTCCTTTCTTTCTCTTCTTCCTCTTCTTTCTCTCTTCTTTCTCTCTTTCTCTCTCTTCTTTCTCTCTCTCTCTCTTTCTCAGACCTGGCGGCGATCAACTGATGCGGTCACCTGATGGAATCAGCTGACACTATAAGTCAAGCGGTGTGGCCGCCTTCTTACCACCTGGCCAGCTAAACTATCAGCTGATGCCGTCGGACAGGAGTCTGCACTGAAGTGTGTAGTTTTTTTTGCACTGATGCATCAGCTGATTGTATAAAAGGTGTTTATACAATCAGCTGCTGTGTCATGTGATTCAGGCCCTTGAACCTGACACATCATTTGATCGTTTTGCCTTTCAGCAAACCGATCAGATGATATTGGATCCGGATTGGACGGTGCGGGACCCTTGACCCAGGATTACTGTGGAGGGGGGTTCTTTATTTCAATAAAGATGGAGTCAATAATTGTGTTGTGTTTTATTTATAATAAAAATATTTTTCTGTGTGTTGTGGGTTTTTTTATCGGTACTAGAAATTCATGGTGGCCATGTCTAATATTGGCATGACATCATGAATTTCGGGCTTAGGGCCAGTTGATAATATACAGCTAGCCCTAACCCCAATATTACCCAGCGAGCCACCCGTCACCAGGACAGCTGGAAAAGTTGGATACAGTGCCAAAAGATGGCGCTTCTATGAAAGCGCCTTTTTCTGGGCCAGCTGTGCACTGCAATTCGCAGCAGAGGGGCCCAGAAAGCTCAGGCCAACCTGTGCTGTGGATTCTAATCCCCAGTTGCTTAGTTATACCTGGCTGGACACACAAATATGGCGAAGCCCACGTCATTTGTTTTTTAATTATTTCATGAAATAAGTGAAATAATTTAAAAAAAGGGCTTCCCTATATTTTTGGTTCCCAGTCGGGTACAAATAGGCAGCTGGGGGTTGGGGGGCAGCCTGTAGCTGCCCGCTGTACCTGGCTAGCATACAAAAACATGGCAAAGCCCACATAATTTTTTGGGGGGGCAAAAAACTCCTGCATACAGTCCTGGATGGAGTATGCTGAGCCTTGTAGTTCTGCAGCTGCTGTCTGTTTGTATGGAGGAGAGCAGACAGCAGCTGCAGAACGACAAGGCTCAGCATGCTCCATTCACTAGTGTATGCAGGAGAGCAGACAGCAGCTGCAGAACTATAAGGCTCAGCATACTCCATCCAGGACTGTATGCAGGAGTTTTTTGCCCCCCAAAAAAATGATGTGGGCTTCGCCATGTTTTTGTATGCTAGCCAGGTACAGCAGGCACCTACGGGCTGCCCCCAACCCCCAGCTGCCTATTTGTATCTGGCTGGGAACCAAAAATACAGGGAAGCCCGTTTTTTTTAATTATTTCACTTTTTTCATGAAATAATTAAAAAACAAATGACATGGACTTCGCCATATTTTTGTGTCCAGCCAGGTACAACTAGGCAGCTGGGGATTGGAATCTTCAACACAGGTTAGCCCGAGCTTTCTGGGCCCCTCTGCTGCGAATTGCAATCCGCAGCCGCCCCAGAAAATGGCGCTTTCATAGAAGCGCCATCATCTGGCGCTGTATCCAACTCTTCCAGCAGCCCTGAAGTCGGGTGGCTTGCTGGGTAATTATGAGTTAATACTAGCTTTGTTTTACTAGCTAGTATTAAGCCAGAGATTCTTAATGTCATGCAAGTTTGACCCAGCCATTAAGAATCTCCAATAAAGGGTTAAAAAAAGACACCACACAGATAAAAAATACTTTAATAGAAATAAATACACAGACACACTTAGAGACTCCAGGTTTATTACTCCCTCTTATCCCTCCACGATCCATGGTCTTCTGTCTTCTTTCTCCTTCAACCCATGCAGCTCTGCTATATCAGACAGCACTGCATGGGAGGAAGGACGCTGCTGCTCCTGTGCAGTCTGTTCTCTCTGACACTTCTTCCCTCCTTCTACCAGCCCTCCATATGGGTGGCACTATTCCCCTCAGACTGCCCAATAGGTGTTTGGTGGGTGTTGTGCAGAGTGTTCCTCAGGATTTGTGTAAACCTGTTGGTAGCAACACCAAGTGACAGGACCCGTAACCAAGGAGGAGCGGGTACCATGCAGAAGGGCAGATTGCACGGCACCCTTGTGACGACCTGATAGGCCAGGGCGTCACATATGTGTCCTGAAGGTGTTGGTGTTTTTACTGGCACAGTTGTCTGAGACTCAAGCTTCCACAGGGCTTGTAGCTATATTTGTGGCACCTGTTAAAGCAGTGGTACTACATGCATGCAATGAGTATTTGCAGCAGATTTCTCTGCACTAAAACCACACAGCACACAATATATGTGTTTTTGATGCATTTTTTTATGCACTTTGCATGCCATTTTTTGATTCGGCATTTAAAAGGTGAAAAAAGCTGCAAAACACTGAAAGAATTAAAATTCTGCAGGTTTGAAAAAATGCATTAATGGTAAAATCACAAAGAAAAACAGTATCCTGCTTGAGAATTCAGAAATCTCATTAGTTTTGGTGTTACCGTAAAACAAACTAAAAAAAACCCCACACAAAATGTTCCACATATTTACATAATAATTTCTTACCTACATTTTATACAATCCCGGACAAGTCTTTCGGTGAATCCTGTTTTATTTTTTTCAATAAGAAATAAAGACAAGACAATGTTTCTACAATTTCTATGAAGGCTGTATCCTTTTTAACTGACATTATGTGAAATGTTATTAATCTTTTCAATAAAGGTTAAATGATCTGCTATTTCAGAATTGCAGTAATTGTTAAAATAATTGTAACCTGTCAAAATGTATCACCACACGTGTGGTGTAAACCAAAGGTGACATGTCATTGACGCACGCTCTGAATCTCATAATGTTATAAAAAAGATCCAGGGCTTCCATAAAAATAGAACAATACAACATGAATAGGGTTCCGGGTTCCGTGGACTCGTTACACATCTGCCTATTTTACCCTCAATTTACCGAATCAAAGATAATACAAGTAGGTTTTATTGGATACAGCTTTCATCTTATTAATATTGTATACAATTTTGCATAATGTACAGGTCTAAATGCTGGGAACCCAACCATGAACAATGTTTAACAACTTACAGTATATTTCAACAATTACTGAGAATAACCAACCCATTGAAGGGAGGTCCCTATAGCCCATAAGTGTGGTAATAGTCTGCCCAATCGCACCATTCTTTTATTTCAAGTCAATCAGCAACATCTCAGAGACAGAACAACCAACCATGGACCAGAGACCTCCATATAGTTTTCCAACAACTGAGCAGTCTAGAGCCTAAGGGGTACTTTGCACACTACGACATAGCAGGTGCGATGTCGGTGGGGTCATGTCGAAAGTGACACACTTCCTGCGTCGCTCTCGACATCGTAGTGTGTAAATCCTAGATGATACGATTAACGAGCGCAAAATCGTCGTAATCGTATCATCGGTGTAGCGTCGGCAAATTCCATAATTACGCTGATGCGACGGTCTGATGTTGTTCCTCGCTCCTGCGGCAGCACACATCGCTGTTTGTGAAGTCGCAGAAGCGAGGAACACCACCTTACCTGCGTCCTGGCTGCAATGCGGAAGGAAGGAGGTGGGCAGGATGTTTACATCCCGCTCATCTCCGCCCCTCCGCTCCTATTGGCCGGCTGCCATATGACGTCGCAGTGACGCTGCACGACCCGCCCCCCTTAATAAGGAGGCGGTTCGCCGGCCAGAGCAACGTCGCATGACAGGTGAGTGCATGTGAAGCAGCCGTAGCGATAATATTCGCTACGGCAGCTATCACAATGATATTGCAGCTGCGACGGGGGAAGGGACTATCGCGCTCGGCATCGCAGCATCGTCTTGCGATGTCGTAGTGTGCAAAGTACCTCTAAGGCTGCCGTGTTTCCCTGAAAATAAGCCCTACCCCGAAAATAAATCCTAGTTGCGGTTCAATAATGAAGTGTCCATGCAGCTATAAAAGTTGAAGAATACTGCAAGACACTTCATTGTACAAAGCAGACACCCCCAAAAGAGAGGAGAAAGAAGGCAGAAGACCCCGCAATCATACTCATCATATGCTGAACAGGATGACCTACAGTGGAATGCATCAAAGACCTGCAGTGGAACGCATTCTCCCAGACATCAGATCACACACCCACACACATCAGATCGCACACCCACACACATCAGATCGCACACCCACACACATCAGATCGCATACCCACACACATCAGATCGCATACCCACACACATCAGATCTCACCTGATGCTAGGCCTCAAGCTGGGTATTCTCAGAAATGGTTCAAAAACTTTAGATTTTGGGCACAGACGGATCTGTAGACAAAAGCCAGGATTCCTGTTGCTTGTTTTAGATGATCCTGGGAGCTAGGAAACATGCAGCTTCACATTCCCAGTTCAAGCCACACCCCTACACACATCAGATCTCACACCTACACACATCAGATCACACACATACAGATCAGATCACACACACACACACCGCACACACACAGATACCACATTCGCGATACTAATTGCTTCAGGCCAGCAGGGGAACCTGGGACACAGTGCAATAGAGCAGGATGACATGCAGTGAAACACATGGAGTACCTGAGGTGGAACACACCGGCACATCACATAAAAGGTGATGGACTCTCCCCTGTATCTGCACTATTTTGTATTGCTGGCAGTGGAGCTCAAGGAAACCTCCCTGCTCATGGAGCTGTACAGCCAAACAACAAAAAACATTGGATGGAGTGGTGCTTTAAACCTCAACTGCCATTTCTTGGCCCTAGCATCTATCATTTTCAAAAGCTTTCTTTAATATTAAATTACCCTTTTCTGTGTTGATTACAAGTTTCAGTATCATCAGTATATACTGTAATTATGTGCTGTATGTAGTGAAGTGCGAACCTGGACTGTAAAAGTCCAGATCCATGCGGTTTCAAATTTACCAGAGTGCTGGACCGGTGCCCGGGATTCTGGATGTTAAAAAAATAAAGGAAAAATAAAGAAAATAACAATAAAGCAAGATATAATAATCCGAATGTAGCTTACCGGGGGTGGTGGAGTGTGGTAACAGGAGCCAGGGCCAGTGCTGCAGGTGCTGTGCTGCATGCTTACTGCTATCAGTGTGCTGTACTGCGGGCTTACTGCGGGCTGTACTGCGGGCAGTGAGGCAGGGGCTGCCATTCTGAAAGTGTCTGTGGTGGGGGCTTCAAATAATGGTGCCTGGGGTCAGCGTGTGCGCAGGTGGAGCTCTCAGAACAAGATCTCATCTGCGCACACGCTGCCTCCAGCTCATTGATTCCCTGTAGCAGACTTATGGAAAATAGTGACCAGAGGTGGTGCGTGCACAGATAAGATCTCGGCTTGTCATTGAGCTGAGAGCTTCATCTGCGCATGTACCGACCGGGCGCCATTTCTTTGAACCCCGCACCGCTGACAGCTTCTGAATGCTCCTCCTGCTTCACAGTGCCCCGCAGCGAACATCTGGGACACCCACTGGTCCGGCCACAGCATAGCCCTACTTCACCATTGCCCATGTCTACTGTGACCCCGCTCCACCACCGCATAATTATTTTCCCTTTTTTCTCTAAACTTGGGGTGAGTCTTATAATCCAGTGCGTCTTATAAAATGAAAAGTACGGTATATACTACTCCCTTGCCATTGTTTGTTTGATTTTATGTGATTTACTAACACTAAATAGCAAGTAGTGAAGTGTAAAGGAAATTATAAATGGAATTTTTGCATTAGACTAAAAGGATGAATACCCTCCACAAGATAACCGTCTCTTACCAAACAATCTACTGTATACAGTATATAAAACTCGCCTAAAGCAGTATTATCAATAAATAAAATGCAGGTTATATCAAAGACCGGAAAGAAAATGAATCTGGGTCTGGGAGCTATTACGTTGGGTGCTATGAGACGTAGTGGGGGCTCCTGGAGGCATCAGCCCAGATTACACATGCTTATGTATATAAGCATATTAACTTCTTCTGGCGTAGGGTGGAACATAATAATGAATCATGACAACAGAAAATTGTTCTGCTCCCGTACACCTGCCATTCTTTTGTAGTGTTCTTGATTTCTCATGGTATTTCACATTGTGCTGATTCTTTCCTTATTCTGCAGTCCAGTTTCACAGAGAGCATATTGTGTAATGTATAATTTATGTTAAGATTCATACACATTGTTGTATAATTCAGTTTTACTCTGTGAATTCATAGCCAAAGCTATATATTGCAAGGTCATATCCATGCAAACATTAATTTATTATTCAGGACCCCAATCACTGGTGCTGCACTGTGTTCCGAAGCATTAAATGAAAAAGGAAGTTGGAAATTCAGATAGAATACTTATTTGTTTAATACAAGAAACTCGGAATTTTAACTTCCTTCTTCCATGGCCAATTTTTGCTTTTACACACTCATTTTTTACTTCCTTCTTCTTAAGGCAATAACATTTTCATTTTTTTCCCATCATCATAGCTGTATGAGGGTTTGTATTTTTGTGGATAAGTTGCAGTTCACCTCCCGGCGATTTTGTTTTTTCGTTTTTTCTTCAGCTTCTTCCAAGAGCCATACCTTTTTTATTTTTCCGTCAATATTGCCATAAGAGGGTTTGTTTTTTGCAGAATGAGTTGTACTTTTGAAATAAGCCATTCATTTTACCATATAGTGTACTGGAAATTGGGTAAAAAATTCCAAGTGCAGTGAAATTGCAAAAACAGTGCAATTACACAATTGTTTGGGATTTTGTTTATTTAACTTGTTCACTATGTGGTAAAATTGACATATCAGTATGATTCCCCAGGTCAGCACAAGTTCGTAGATACCAAACATGTATACTGTAGTTTTACCTTTACCTAAGTGGGGAAAAATAATTCTGAAGATTGTTAAAAAAAAAGAATTGCACTTTTGTCACCATTTTTCAAGACTTCTAGCGTTCTAATTTTTTGGGATCTGGGGCTCAACTTATTTTTTGCATCTTGAGGTGACATTTTTAGTTAGTCCATTTTTGTGTAGATGCGATGTTTTGATCACCTGTTATTGCATTTTAATGCAATGTTGTGGCAACCAAAAATACATAATTTTTTCTTGCCATGCCGTGTACCGATCAGATTCATTGATTTTTTACTTTGATAGAACGGACATTTCTGAACTCGGTGATACCAAGAATGTGTATTTTTTTTTTGTTGCTTTATTCTCAATGGAGTAAAATGGGGATGATTTGAACTGTTTTTACTTTTCAATATTTTTAAAACTCTTTTTTTTTTACATTTTATAGTGATTTTACTAGTTCTCCTAGGGGCTTCAGCATTGCTCCAATCAGGAGAGATGCTGCTTTCTTCTGAGTGCCGACATTCTGCTGGCATTCACAGGAAATATGTCAAGGCAGTGACAGGAGTCATTATCTGACCCTGCGCTGCCATGCCAACCCATTGACGCCCTGTGATCGTATCATGGGGTTGTCGATGGCGGTGGGGAACAGCGTGATCCTTGCCGGAGCATGTTAGAGTGTGCTGTCAGAGTTTAATATCGTAATCTAAGTGGTTTAGAGGCGTGAGTGGATCTCCGATTATTTGCGGCATCGCATTCAATTGATTACTTCAGTTGAATGATTTGCGGCTTTGCAAATCATTGAACTGAAGTAAATAAAGTGCTGATGGCAGCGACAGCCCCGTGTACTGTCCGAGCATAGATGGGTCTATGTACCTGTGGTCTGCAGGATGCAGGTAAGAGTCCATCGTGGGAATGGAGGATAGGTGAGAATAATGTTTTCTGTGTGTGTATTTGAATAATGGCATAATAGTGGACAAGAAAGGGATCAGTAGGAGGACATTACTTAAGGATGGGCACATTACTACAATGCACCAGGATTGGCACATTACTACAATGCACCAGGATTGGCACATTACTACAGGGCACAATTATGGGGCACATTACTACAGGGCACAAGGATGAGCAAATTACGACAGGGGACAGATAAGCACATTACAATAGGGCACAAGGATCGGGCACATTAACACAGGGCACAAGGATTGGCACATTGCTACAGGGCAGAAGAATGTGGCACATTACTACACGGCACAAGGATGGGCACATTACTACAAGAAACAAGGATGGGCACATTACTACAGGGCACATTAATGATTACCAAAGATATGTCACATAACAGGGGAAACACAATGTCTGGTGGTGAAAATGCACCAACACTCCCCTGGATATAATGAATGGATAGGCTGTAGCCAAAGACACATGAACCTATAAAAAAACAGCCAATACACGAATAGTCATAATAAAATTCAGGTTTTATTAATGAATAAAAATATTAAAAGTTCAAAAGTACAAGGACAGCACGACAGAGGACAAGAAATTAGAAACATAGGCATATATGAGTATAAATATAAATATCTCCACAGAATATATAATAAATGGTAACAAATTTTTTTAGAGGAGCCCAAGATCAAAATTTATGTATATACCAAGTGGCAAAAAGTAGCACGATTTTTTGTACAAAAGTTGATGTGATATGGAAAAATATATATAATAAAAAAATATATTATATAAAAGTGTATAAAGGGTATAAATATGTAGAAAAAAGAAGCTATTGCACAGCGAATAAAGTGCAAAGTAAGTGCAAAAAAATGTGAAAATTACACTTATCAGTGGAATATATAAATAGTGAATCCAAGTGGAGTTTCCATAATCAAACGCTTGCACAGGTGCTAAGGTATGGGGCTACCATAGACATTAATGTCCAAGCATTAATACATACCAAGTATAGTGGAGGTAGAAAGCCGGATATAACGGCACATAAAGTCAAATGACAAAAGGAGATGGTAAAGAGGGGTTACCTGCGGTCATGTCCTGCTGCCGTGCCGACGCCAGACCAACACGTGTTTCGGAACGGGGCCTTCGTCAGGGAGGTGTGCTGGCTACTTTGAAGAACCTAGAATATAAGACATATTTTCAGTTGTTTCACACTTTTCTGTTAAGTATTTCACTCCACATGTGTTATTTCATAGTTTTGATGCCTGCAATGTAAATCTACAATTTTCAGTCATGAAAATAAAGAAAACTTTTTGAATGAATGAGAAGGTGTGTCCAAACATTCGGTCTGTACTGTATATATATATATATATATATATATTTTCTTTTTTTTGTTTTTTGTTTTGGTCCTCCAAGGGAGAGCCTCTGATTAATTGTTTGTACTTTATACTGCAATAGTACAGTTTTGCTTGGCTAATGGATGTTTAAAGATAGTAGCGACAGGCCCTTGGCTGCCATATTTAGCCATCGGCATCCTCTCTCATCACAAGAGAGACAAAATGGTCCCTCAGGACAATTGCAACTAAATAAATGTCATTGTCGAAGATTGACAGCAGCATATAAATGGTTAGACAGCAGTGACTGGAGCCAGTTTTTAAAGGCAGATGCCAACTGTATTATGCAGCCAGCACATGTCATGTATGGAGCAGCTCAGTCCACACACACATTTGATGTATGCCACAGAGTATGATTATTATACACTGATGTATGTACCACGATGTGTTTATTACATCTGACATTGTGCAACTGTTGCATATAATTCTGTTATTAAAGTTGATTTAGACTAAAGTAAAAGCATTAACGAAAGGAGAAAAACTCCAAATAAATGACAACATGCATATCTCTTGTGTCCTGCAAAATAGTTTATGAGTATGACTGTGACACAAAATGTGTTCAATTACTGTTCTTAAATGAGTGATTTCCCTTATCCCTAATGAACACGTTATTAATCCCTTCATTACACAAACTGTATGTTGGTAAACTGTATCCGCAGCAGTGACAACTTCACATGACAGAATTAGGTCTGCATGCCAGGCTGTGTCAGATGGCACGTCAGGAAGAACCGTGTACGTAGAGCCATGCTGAATTGCCACAAAGTATTAGCATTTATGTCATAGACTATGTTCTTCCCTACTTTAGCTTGACATTGAATTTCAGAAGGGCTGATTATGTGAGATAACAGGCTGTTATTGTGCTTATTGTTGCGCAAAGTTTTATTGGATTACATTTTATTTTATATAGTCAGAAGTTTCTTGTAAATGATTCTGTCGACCCAATCTCTTCTGAGAATTTTAAGGGGTGATCTTCATGTACTGATAAGTAGCAGATTTTCTATTTTGGATTTCCTTGCAGAAAATGCAAAGTATTACTACACAGTACCAGCACAGTTGATGAGATTTTATGATTTCTCATGCATGCATTTTGGAAAATATATCCAGTGAATATTTACCTGTGTTGTGGAATTGAAAGTTGCATGTTTGAAAGTTGCATGTTCACATATTGTGCAGCTTCCATACAAAATTTTGCAAGAAATATCTTTATTATGCTTTGCTTATATAGCACCATCATATTATACAGCACCTTTCTCCATTGGGGTTCCCAATCTAAATTCCCTTTCAGCTTGACTTTTGGAGGTAACCCAGAGGGAACTCACACAAAGACAGGGAGAGCATACAAACTCTGTTATTGGTTAATGTCAGACTCTGTTTAAATCTGCATCATGGATTGTGTTATAAAAGGAAGCCACAACAGGTCACCAAATCTGTCACGAGGCACACTGGTTGTCTGTCGGTTCTACCGATTGCCCTTCGATTTCTGCCAAAGGACAACCGGTAGAAATCGACAGACAACCATAGGACAACTGTAGCGCCCCTGAATACATCAGGGTGCCACAGGGTACTGCATCCTTACCCAGGGTGCAGGGATTACCCCCCATGGTTCCAGGTACCCAAGAAACTGATTTCACTCCCATCTGTACCACAAAACCCAATCACCTCACATCAGTGACTGCAGACACACCAGGGGGGTTGAACTAACTGGAAACGGACCAGCCCCTTGTGGGGAACTAAGCAGACTGTGAGAGGGAGACAAGAGAGAAGGAAGTAGGCTCCAAAGAGAGAGGAGCTGGCAGAGTGAGCTCCTGGGGAGCTAGGGACACTGGTTGGGTCGCAAATGGTGATTCGGGTCCAGAGGAGTTAGGGACCTGTAGCAGGGACATTGGACAAGGGTATGACGAACATAGTCTTGGAGGACTGTCGGCACCAGAAGGGACCAACAGAACTGAGTGGTACCGAGCACGACAGGGTACAGGACCCTAAGTCAGGAGCCGATTCAACATCCTGGCAATTCACCTGCAAGGGAGAGGATCTTCAAGAACTTCCCTTCGAGCTCAGAGGTTGAGGGCATCAGCACAATGAGGGGGACAGGGGTGTTAACCCACGAAAGTCCCACATGCCAGCCCCCAAGAGCACAGCTACACTACAAATAGTGAGCAGGGCCCCCAACAGCTTCAAGCTACAGGGACCACTAAGGGACCACAAATTGTGCATGAAGGCAGGCTCCAGATCACTAAGTGACATCGGTGGGACTGGGTACTTGGACGGACTTCCGGCAGCGACAGCTGTACACAGAGACTTTGGTTTACCGGCAGTGTGTATATCTCCTTTCTAAACCTGATCCAGCACCACGACTACCCACAGTAAGTACCCTGATCCCCTACACCCTGTACTCCCAAATCTATCCACCAACACCCTAAAAGCCGCTTTACACGTATCAATTTATCGTGCGTTCGCATGTGCGATCGCACCCACCCCCATCATTTGTGAGATGCGGGCAATTTGTTGCCCGTGTCGCACAAACTCGGTAACCCCCGTCACACGTACTTACTTCCCGAATGACCTCGTTGTGGGCGGCGAACATCCTCTTCCTGAAGGGGGAGGGACATTCAGCGTCACAGCGACGTCACACAGCGGCCGGTCAATAGAAGCGGAGGGGCGGAGATGAGCGGGACGTAAACATCCCGCCCACCTCCTTCCTTCCACATTGCTGGCGGCCACAGGTAAGCTGCAGTTCATCGTTCCCGGGGTGTCACACGGAGTGATGTGTGCTGCCTCGGGAATGATGTACAACCAGAGCACAGAAGGACGTTCGATTTTTTGAAAATGAGCAACGTGTCAATGAGCAACGATAAGGTGAGTATTTTTGCTCGTTAACAGTTGCTCATTTGTGTTACATGCTACGATATGTCAAACGAAGCCGAATGTGTGTCACTAAAGACGTGTGTTGTGAATGTTAGTTATGTTTTGGCTGCTGGGAGGCTCCCTCTGGTGGCCAAGAATGGTTTGGACAGAGACCAGGTGTGTTGTGCAGTGGGTGTTTCCTTTGCTAACTCTCTGCTTGAGCCTTTTGGGCTCACTAATGCACCCTCCGTCTTCCAGGCCTTCATGAATGATATTTTTCCGGACCTTATTGGTAAATTTTTGATTGTGTATTTGGATGACATTTTTTCTGATGATTGGGACTCTCATGTTGGGCAAGTACGGGAGGTTTTTCAGATACTTAAGGATAATGCACTGTACGTTAAGGGGTCAAAGTGCCTCTTTGGGGTACAAAGGATTTCCTTTTTGGGCTTCATCCAGTCTCCCTCCGCTATCGAAATGGACCCGGTTAAGGTTCAGGCTATTTACGACTGGGTGCAACCGACTTCTCTAAAATCCCTGCAGCGATTTTTGGGGTTTGCTAATTTTTACCGTAAATTTCTAGCCAATTTTTCTGCCATTGTCAAACCTCTGACGGATTTGACAAAGAAGGGAGCTGATGCGGAGCATTGGACCCCTGAGGCTACTGTGGCCTTCCAGGAGCTTAAAAGGCGCTTCACTTCTGCCCCAGTTCTGCAGCAACCTGATGTGTCTCGCCCATTTCAAGTTGAGATCGATGCCTCAGAGATCGGAGCAGGTGCTGTTCTGTCTCAACGAGACGCTACTTCGGGTAAACTTAAGCCCTGTGCCTTTTTCTCTCGGAAGTTTGCTCCTTCTGAACGGAATTATGATGTGGGGAACCAGGAATTATTGGCTATGAAGTGGGCATTTGAAGAGTGGAGGCATTGGTTGGGGGGGGCTAGGCATCAAGTTGTGGTGCTTACGGACCACAAGAATCTCATCTATCTGGAATCGGCCAAGAGGTTGAATCCTCGGCAGGCCAGGTGGGCTTTGTTTTTTACCCGGTTTAATTTTGTGGTCTCTTTTTTGCCGGGCACCAAGAATGCTAAGGCCGATGCCCTTTCCAGGAGTTTCTGCGCTGACTCTTTGGAGGATGTCGAACCGTCTACTATCCTGAATGATGGTGTAGTTTTCTTGGCTATTTCGCCTGATCTGCAGTTGGCACTGGCGGAATTTCAGGGGGATAAACCTGAGAGATGTCCTACAGGGAAACTGTTTGTCCCAGACCAATGGAGAGACCGAGTTGTCTCGGAGGTTCATTGCTCTGTTTTGGCGGGTCATCCTGGCATTTTTGGTACTCGGGATCTTGTGAGACGCTCTTTTTGGTGGCCTTCCCTGTCCCGAGATGTCCGTCGTTTTGTGCAGTCGTGTGGAGTTTGTTCTAGGTCCAAGCCCTGTTGTTCACGTTCTAGTGGGCTATTATTGCCTTTGCCTGTACCTAAGAAACCTTGGACGCACATCTCTATGGATTTTATTTCAGAGCTTCCCGTCTCTCAGAAAATGACTGATTTGGGTGATCTGTGATAGATTCTCCAAGATGGTCCACTTGGTTCCCCTATCTAAGTTGCCGTCTTCATCAGAGTTGGTGCCTTTGTTTTTGTAACATGTTGTTCGTTTGCATGGTATTCCCGAAAACATTGTTTCTGACAGAGGGGTGCAGTTTGTATCCAGGTTTTGGAGGATTTTTTGCTCCAAATTGGGTGTTCAGCTTTCTTTCTCCTCGGCTTTTCATCCTCAGACCAACGGTCAGACTGAAAGGGCTAACCAGACCCTGGAGACCTATTTACGGTGTTATGTTTCTGCGGATCAGGATGATTGGGTTTCATTTTTGCCTTTTTCTGAATTTGCCCTTAACAATAGAGCTAGCTCTACCACGTTGGTGTCCCCCTTTTTCTGCAATTTTGGGTATCACCCTAGGTTCCTCTCAGGGCAGCTTGAGGCGTCTGACTGTCCGGGGGTGGATTCGGTGGTCAACAGAATGCAGCAGATTTGGGGGCAGGTAGTGGATAAATTGTTTCAGTCCCAAGAAACTGCCCAAAAGTTTGCCAACCGGCGTCGGACTGTTGGTCCCCGGTTTAAAGTAGGGGACATGGTGTGGTTGTCCTCTAAAAATATTCCTATGAGAGTTCCATCTCCTAAATTTAAGCCCAGATTTATTGGACCTTATAAGATTTCGGAGAATATTAATCCTGTATCTTTCCGTTTGACTCTGTCTGCGTCATTTAAGATTCACAATGTCTTCCATAAGTCCTTGTTGAAGAAATATGTGGAGCCGGCAGTTCCTGCAGCAGCGCCTCCTGACCCTGTTTTGGTACAAGGGGATCTGGAGTATAAGGTTGAAAAAATTCTGGATTCCCGTCGCAGTAGGTATCAGCTTCAGTACCTTGTGAAATGGAAGGGTTATGGGCAGGAGGATAACTCTTGGGTTGTGGCTTCTGACATTCATGCGGACAGGTTGGTTCGCGCCTTCCATCATGCTCATCCCGAGCGACCCGGTGGCGTGGGTGAGGGTTCGGTGACCCCTCCTCAAGGGAGGGGGGTACTGTTGTGAATGTTAGTTATGTTTTGGCTGCTGGGAGGCTCCCTCTGGTGGCCAAGAATGGTTTGGACAGAGACCAGGTGTGTTGTGCAGTGGGTGTTTCCTTTGCTAACTCTCTGCTTATTTAAGTCCTGGTCTGATTGCAGGCTGTTGCCGGATGTCAGTTGTTCTTTGTATCTCTAGCCTGCTTAATCCTGCTCTACACCCCATCTACTCCAGATAAGTCCTTGCTCTTTATTTATTGTCTGGTTCTTTTGCTTATCTGGGTTTGTCATTTGTTGTGGTTGGTTTCAGTTTATTTCCTTCCAGGGATTTTCCCCCTCAGTGGATTGTTGAGGAACTCCCTGCAGTTCTGTGTGGAGTATAGCTCCTTTTGGGTCCATGTGTTTGTGGCTTGTTGAATTTGTTATAATTCTTGTTTTCTGTTCATTGGTATGACAAGGGCACCTGGTATAGGACGGAGTTCAGGTCGAGCGATCTGAGGGCCTTTTTGTACTATCAGGAAGTTGGTATTTTGCAGGGTTTTTCTCTGGCCACCATCAGTCCCTTTCCTGTCCTTTCCTATTTTAGTCAGCGGGGGCCTCACCTTTTGCTAATCCTGTCATCTACCTGTGTATTGTGTTTTTCCTATATCACTGGAGTCTTTGAATTGTGGGGGCTTGCTATTCTTGTCTATTTTCTGAGGCAGAGAGGTATTCATCTTTCCTACCTTTAGGATAGTTAGTTCTCCGGATGGGTTCGTGGTGCACAGGATGTTAGTTCACCCCTCGGCTACTTCTAGTTGTGATGGTTAGTAAGGGGATGGCGGCCAGATTAGTTGCCAATGCCCTTGTCACCTTTTTGCCAATGATTTGTGGTGGTCTTCCATGGTTCCGGATCATAACAGTCGTGACCCCGACGAAATATCGTTAGATATGTCGTAGCGTGTAAAGCGGCCTTAAGTCTGGGGCCTTCCCTACCTGCGGAGGGCCTGACACCTTGCTGCTTCACACCATCTGCCCCTGTACTCCTTCCAGCAGCGTCGGTACTCCCATTACCGCAACCTGCAGGTGGCGTCACAAACTAATCCCCTGTAAATACCCCCCCTTTTTATGGATCAAAGTGTCCGATGGGTCCGGACCCATCGAGCCACGACGATCCTGGATCCGAGCAGCCCGACTAACACCGGGATGTTACACAACCAGTAGAAACCGACAGACAACCGGACAACCGGTAGAAACCGACAGACAACCAACAACCCTATCGACTTCTGAATATGATAAAATCTACAACCTGCTATAGTCTCCTGATGGGAAGTTATAAAATCCACTTACCTCCTTTAATCTTCTTTTCTGTTTTTATTTTATTTTACCATATAATATGTAAAACTTCAGATCTAGTTCATAAATACCTACTTGGTCAAAATCCAACTTTGATATTTTGTGCGATTCAATTAGGATAAAGCCCACTGGCATAACTAGAGACTTATGAGCCCTGGTGCAAAATTTGAACCTGGAAACCCACCTGCATGTTGGTCAAATATATGTGCTCTTGAAGCATTCTAGATCCTATAAAGGCGTATGTGTTCACCCTCCATGTTATAATGTCCCCATCCTGGTCAATTACCATAATAATTTCTCCCATCCTTCCACCTTTCTAATAATGTCTTCTATCTTGGTTCCTTCCTTCAATCATGTCCTCCATCCTGGCTCTTTCCTGTAATAATGTCCCCCATTCTCAACACCATCCTGTAATAATATCCCCCATCCTTGACCCATTCCAGAAGGCTTTTTGCACATATTGCGTTTTTATCTGTTTTAATTGTTTAGATTTGTCATAAAACCTGAAGCATTTCCTGAATGAAAATACTGAAGTCTCATGCACACATTGTTTATTTTCTCCTTGCAGAATTGGTGCAGATTTAAATCTGCAGCATATCAATCATTTCAATGTTTTTGTTTAAGAATTCACCCATACTAATGAGGGGGAAAAATCTGTACCAAAAACGCATGTCAAAAATGCATGTCAAAAACGCGCTTATTTTACGCTGCGTTTTTCTTGCCAAAAGATGAAGAAATAGTGTACATAAAATGTATGCACCAAATACATGTACACATACCCTAATAGTGTCTCCATCTTGGGCCACTTCCTGTAAAAATGCCAGCTTTTCTCGCCCTTTCATGTAACTATGTTTTTTGTCCTGGGCCTTTGATTGGCTGCAGCAATCATGTTATGCCCCCATGAGATGTTGATGCCATGTAATCAGCATGTGACAGTACCAAGAGCAGGGCAGATAGGATGAGCAAATCCAAACTGTAAAGTTTGGGGTTCATACCAGACACTTTGTGTTCGGGTGCTGTTCGTAAGCTAATAAAGTTTGTTGAGAGACTGCAGCCAATCAACAAGCTTTTCGGCATGCGGATGGTGAACGAGTTGGTGAACGAGGACATGTAGGGGAGAATTCTGTACCTACTGCTGACCAGGAGTGACTTATGAAGCCCCATTCTGAGAACATTCTCAAAATGAGAATCCAAAGGATTCCACAGGCATCGTGAGACATTACACCATTGGATTGCGTCAGAATTTTGATGATTTTTTTGAATTATTAAATTGGCGAATGAGGGATAGTGTGGGGGAGTCTTTATTCAAATAAACCTTTTTTCTCCACTGTGTGTATTTTTTAACTCTATTCTTTCTGGGTTAGTAATGGGATGTCTGACAGATGCCTCCCCACTACTAACCCCTTGGCTTGATGCCAGCTGTCAATTCACAGCTGATATCAACCCCAAAAGTTATTACCCCAGTTTATTTTGCACCATCTAATGCAGTGATTCCCAACTCCAGTCCTCAAGATCCAAGAACAGTGATTTTGTTTCAGTATTTGCTTACTAATTCACCGATGTTAGAATCATCACCTGTGCAGGGGATTAAACTATCACCTGTGCAATCCTAAGGAATAGAGGTGAGCGAACCTTTCAAAGTTCGGTTTGCCAATCTTTACTGAGCCTCTTGATGTTCCCAGAACAGTTCAGCGAACATACCAAGCCCATTGAATTCAATGAACTTATGTGTTGAAAAATGGTGTAGGGGGTCTGTAAAAGAAAGAAAAAAAGACATACTTACCGAGTCTGCTTTCCCCGCCCACAAGTGTCTCTGTCTGCAATCAGACCCTGCCCCTAGACAGCGTCTTTGACTGGTCGGAATCAAAGACCCTGTCTGCGGGTATATTGTGGTTTAAAATAAATAAATACAATTGCCGTGGGCCCCCCAATCTATTGATACCAGCACAGATAAAGCCCACAGCTACAGTCTACAGCCCCCAGACGTGTGCTTTTCTTAGCTGTGTATCAAACTAAAAAGATCCGCATGCAGATTTTTTTTTTAATTATTTAAATAAATAAGTTTAAAAAACGGTGTGTGATCCCCCAACTTTGACACACAGCCAAGATAAAGCCCGACAACTGATGGCTGGTATTCTCAGACTGGGGAGACCCATGCTTATTCGGCCCCCAGCTTATAGATAGCAGCCTGAAGCCACCCAGGATTGCTGCATCCATTAGATGTGACAGTCCTGACACTTTACCCAGTTCTTACCGATGGCCTGGTGCAGTGGCAATCGGGGCAATACATGTTTAGTGGCAGCTCCCAGCTTAAGGAGACTGTGCAAGCCAATCTGGCTGCCAAGGAAGGGGACTTATAGCTGCCACACCCCTCTAGGAAATATTCAAATTGTCTCTCCAGTAAAGGAGACAAACTCTAGCACAGCGCCACCTATTCCTGCACTCAATCTACACTTCTTGGCAAAAAAATGCATCACTACCATAAGCGTACTCATAAATCCTGGCCACACGGTCTTAGCTGTGTGTGCATCTCTGTGTAGGGTGCATGGCACTTAGTTGCTCATATAGGACACCATCCATCTCTCCATCCACATTTGAAGGGGATGTCAGACAGAGCTCACACCAAACCAGAGTCTCTTTAAGAAAGGTTTTTACCCTCTGATTGGGGTATTCCTTTCTTCTAAGTTTCCCCCTGTGGATGCAGCGGCAGCTTCACTGTCCCCGGGTTACCATGTAAGCAAGGGCAGTCTCTCCTTTCCCTCTCAATACCCTCAGCATGTTTCACATGGGTCTGCAGCACCCCAGGGTCATCCCAGGTTCCTCGATCCAACCCTCCAGTGTGGCTTCTCCAAGCTTGCCAGAATGAGCCTTATTCTCCAGACCTACCGGGTCTAGCATCAGGTTCTCAGAATTGACCCCAGCACCTAGACACTTCTCCTGCAAGGCAGAACCTTAACTGAAGCTTCTCTCTCCACCATGCTTGCACATTGGTCTGTCATCCCTATGAGGCTCATTCCTCCTAGCCCTCGAGTAGTCCGTGTCAATATCCCCCTTGGGAGGAAACTCTGATTTCTCACCCGCACATCAGATAGGAGCCGTAGGCTCAGACGGTAGGGGTTCCTCCTGGCAGTTGCAATGGAGGCCACATAGCAGCAGTTCAGATCCTTGTTTCACGTGTTGCCTTCTCTCACTCACCTCTCTTGTAACCAGGAAGTCTCTCACTCTGCTCAACACTAATCTCACCCCCAGGGAGCTTGACATAACATTCACTGTTTCTATTACACACCAAGTCCATCTGCATAACATTCCTATACTTTACATTACTTCCTCGAAATTACATCCTAAACCTTTACCTCACGCTACATTAACATTTCCCACTCTGCTATCTGACTAATACACAGCACATTTACCATACACTTTACAATGCAGGGAGCTCTGCCACTCTCCTACATTATCACTACTGGTGTTATTTGTTTGTGATATTGCAATATTATTAAATGTTATATAGGGATATTATTGGAAATATAGTATATATAATAGTAAATTTTGATTTCCATAGGCAGTGTAAGGGGATGAAGCCGGCATAGTCCTTTCAAATACCAGGGCTGACTTTTAACCGCAGTCCGTACCTGGTTGAGAGCAAAAAGACCATGTTTTTCTGCCGATTTTATGTGAAAGGACATGTACATGGGAGCAGTTCTAGAAAGAATTCAATTATTTTCCATAAACAGCACTAGTAGGATGAACAAGATAGAAGTGAGAAGTGTGACAGTTCACACATAGGATTTCTAACATACAAATCCGTATTTAAGATCCCGTCATCATTGTGAGCTGTAATGACGCGTCGTGTTAAGTATAAACAGCGCTGAGGAGCTATAATAAGAATGTGCTAATCTACAGCTGATGCATGACAAAATGTGTCTAATATTAAGCCGGAGAAAAATACCAATTAATCTTCTTTTCTCTGCTGTGTATGACATCTTCAGCGATAATGCCCAGATAATATGAAATCACAGCGGATCATGCAAATAAGCTTTTTGATCCACATTACAGCGACTATTTAACCTTCAAGCTCACACAAAATACAATGACACCGTACAGAGACTTTAATTTTTGATATATAAAAGGCTCTTATTTTTAGATTCAACTATCAAAAGCTTTATAGGTTCAACCATGTTTTACATCATCAGGCTTCAGATCACTGGATTTAATTTACACAATTTTTTGGGTTTAAAAGGGATTGTCCACATCCTTTACTACTAGAAAGATTCACAAGTGATAAACTGTATCCATAGTGATCTGAGTGGGAACCAGACTAAAGGCTGCTTTACACCAGACAATCTATCGTGCGATAGATCATCGGGGTCACGGTTTTTGTGATGCATATCCGGCATCGCTGGCAATGCCAGCCTGTGTGACACCTCCTAGTGACGCAGTATCGCTCACAAATCGTGAGTCATGAACTGGTTGCTAGGTTCCATAATATCGGTCCTGAAATCGGGCGACGGTTGTTCATCGTTCCCGTGGCATCACACGTCGCTCCGTGTGACACCACGGGAGCGATTAACATCGCGTACCTGCCTCCCGCGTCAGCCGCCGGCTCTATGTGGAAGGAAGGAGGTGGGCGGGATGTTTACATCCTGCTCATCTCCGCCCCTCCGCTTCTATTGGCCGGCGGCCGTGTGACGTCGCTGTGACGCCGAACGTCCCTCCCACTCCAGGAAGTGGACTTCACCGCCCACAGCGAGGTCGCCCGAGAGGTAAGTATGTGTGACGGGGGTTACTGACTTTGTGCGCCACGGGCAGCGATTTGCCCGTGACGCAAAAAGGACGGGGGCGGGTACGATTGATTTGAAATTGCACAATCGGTCGTACCGTGTAAAGCAGCCTTTACTGTCGCTAGCGAAAGCATCCGCACCCGTCGTTTGTGTGTCATGGGCAAATCACTGCCCGTGGCGAACAATATCGCCGGTCCGCGTCACACATGCTTACCTTCCTAGTGACGTCGCTGTGGGTGGCAAACATCCACTTTTTTAAGGCGGAGGTTCGTGCGCCGTCACAGCGACATCACACAGCGGCCCGCCAATAGAAGCGGAGGGGCGGAGACCAGCCGTATTAACGACATGCCCACCTCGTTGCCGGAGGACGCAGGTACGTTTTTGTTCGTCGTTCCCGGGGTGTCACACATAGTGATGTGTGCCGCCTCAGGAATGACGAACAACCTGCGACCAGCAACGATATTTGGGAAAGGAACGACGTATCATTGATCAATGATTAGGTGAATATTTTTGATCGTTAGCGGTTGCTTGTAGGTGTCACACGTAACGACATGGCTAACGAGGCCGGATGTGCGTCACGAATTCCGTGACCCTAGCGATATCTTGTTAGCGATGTCGCTGCGTGTAACGGGGCCTTTAGTGTTCAATTTCCAAATCAACAATAAGGCTATGTGCGTATTGAAGTATTTGGTTGCAGACATTTCTGCACCAAATCTGCAACTCCTGGCCGAAAAAATGCTGCCTTTTTTCCGAGCATTTTTGCTGCATTTGGGGTATAAAAACAGTGCAAAATGCTGAAAGAATTGGCATGCTGCAGTTTATTTTCTACTACAAACCTACAAAGGAAAAAAGAAAAACGTGTGTGCAAACTTACAGAATTCTCATTGAATTTGTTGGCATAAGGATTTGCATGCAGTTTTATGACAAAACTTCACTTAAAGATGCATTAAAAGATTAAATAAAAACGTACTGTGTGCATATAACCTTAGGGTATTGGTCCACCATCCGCACACACTGAGTCCTGGACACATTGTGTCTTCTCCTGCGGTGACGAGAGTGTTCTCCGCAGGAGATTGCAGCGTCCGTGTCGAAGATCAGGGTTCTGCAGACTTTTGCTATGTTTCCAGGCTGAGAACACTCATGTCTCTGCAAATATAAATTGACATGCCATGCCTCAGAAAGCCACCCCGCAGGTTAGTTTACGCTGTCAAAAGAAGAAGCACAATGGTAAGGAAATTTCTATAAATGCCATCCAGTGTGCTTCTGCTGTACAATGCAGCGTTTTGGACTCAGAAAAGTGTCCAAAACGCTGTTATTCCTGATTGGGGGCACGTACACCAAGTGTACAAAATCCTGTGCAGCTAATCATTGAGCTCAGCAGTTTGTGCCATCTACATCAGAGCAGCAGCAGAGAGATTGTGCTGAATCCGGGAAATATGAGTATCATCTGATTTTATTTTAGAATAGATGAAACAGTTGAGGTCCACTTTTCTTAACATAAAAACACCCTATAAGCATAGCTTAAAAGCTATTTTTTGTAGAGTTTTTCAGTTTGTCACTAATTGAGATGAAGTTTGGTTCGACGGGTACAGTTGGACTTTTGAAAAAGTTTGGTTTGCGACCTGGACTTGACCTGAACCCCAATGGAAGTCACTAGTTGGGCAGTTCGAGCCTCAGCCCACATGCAGCCAGCCATAAAAAGATCACTTCCTGGAGCGGGTGGGAGGACTTTTTCCATTTCTATTTTTTTGTGCACACTACATCTGATCATGCACTTGTTACCACCAGTGCGAGGCGAGGTGTTAGGTCTGTTCCTGCACGTACCGGAGACATGGGCACACGTAGACCCATTAAAATCAATGGAACGTGTGTACGTGTGGAGCATACGCGTGTCCGTGTGTTCCACATGTAGACATGTCCACGTTTTCTCCGGCATCACGGGTGTTACACGTCTCGCATACGGACCACACAGATGTAGTGTGGATGCGGTCCCGTGTGACAGGCGCCGGAGAAAACTCACGTATCAGAAAAAAAAATAACAAATCATTACTCACCTTCTCCAGCCCTCCTGTCTCTGCCGCTGCTGTCACTTGCTTCCGACCGCCGCTCATTATGCTCATTTAATATTCACTTCACTGCGGCCGGAAGCAGCAGCAGCGGTGAGTCGGCAGGACCGGAGACCGAAGATCAGCACCACGGACAGCAACGCCAGGGACAGGTGAGTTGAAAGTACTCATTCTCTGTGTGTTATCATGGATAACACAAGGAGAACACATGTAGTGCCATAAACACAGCTCACGGAGGGGAAAACGCACCTTTGACATGTCTGTGAAACACGTGCGTGATTTTCACGGACGTGTGAAGGGGGCCAAACTCTGTTTTTTGTAAAGTCTGTGTTTGGTACGAACATCGAACACCGAACCTCAGGTTCACTCATTTTTGGTCACTAAGAATGAGCAAACCCGAACTGTAAAGTTCAGGATTTGTACTGAACACCGGGTGTTTGAGGCTAGAACTCAAACATGGACTTTTAAAAGAAGTCTGTTTCTAAGTTTGGGTTCAGGCTATGTTTGTATGCTGATAACATTTCTTGATAGGCTGCAGCATAGTCAATAAACAAGCTGGGGAAGATGCCTGTACACTGCTGTGAACAATACTAATAAAAAAAAATGATGTGGGCTCCCACCTATTTTTGATAACTAGTGCAGTAAAAGCAGACAACGGGGGGCTACAGCCTTCAGCTGTCTTCTTTCCCTTGGCTGGTTATCAAAAAATAGAGTGAACTTCAAGCCGATGTTTTAGCAGATAGCTATCAGTCCAATGTTATACTATGGAGCAATGCCAATCAGTGTTTTTCTCATGCTAATTCATCATGACAAAAAAGCGCAGCATGCAGCACAAATCACATGGCATGCACTCATTGACGTTTATGGCTGCATGAAAATTATCGGACTGCACTCTGATGTCGTCTGAGTATGGTCAGATTTCCGTGAACTCAGAATGAAGAAGATGGAGAAATTTTGTTCTTCCTCTACTCCTCACAATTTGCCACAATTATCCCATGCAAGAGAATCAGATCACACTAAGCTGACACTACGGTCAAACTTGGATCACAGTTTGAACAAAGTTTCATGATTTTCATTAGGGTACACTCACATGAGCGTGTGAATCAGACAAATGCAATGCGAGAAAATTTCGCATTGCACTCTGACCTATGTTATTCAATTTGGGAGAGCAGATGGTCAGCATTTCTCCTCATCCAGATTCTGGATGAGAGAAAAGTTGCAGCATGCTGTGATTGTGACTCATACCCATACAAGTCTATGGGTGCAAGTGAAACATTGGACTGCACTTGGATGACATCTGAGTGCAGTGCAATAATCGCATCAGCTGACAATTGAGGAGATGGGGAGATTAATCCTTCCCTCTCCTCCGCAGCTGTGATCCGATTGCAGGATCGGATCACGGTTGCATGACACTCGGCTCACGCGCGCAGAGCAGAGCCTGAGCCGAGGGTCATCAGCATATTTCATTCGATGCACTTGCATCGAATGCCATATCATTGTGTGAATCCAGCCTTTTTGATCTGATTCACATGAGATAATTAACGCTTGTCTGACCCTCGTCTTATTATAATAGTGAGGTTATATGTTGGTCATATTTGGTGAACTCAATGACATCTCTGCCACCTACAGCAATCACATCACATCCAATATGAGAATATATTGAAAATTCACATTGCTTTTTACAGAATCCTTAATAGCTGAATAGAACCGGTATAATACAAGACAGCATTCATGTTTCCTTTATGATGCAGTAAAAAAATAAATAAATAAAGTAAAATGTATATCCGGTTAAATATTCAGTAGACATTTGTTAAGGCATCTACTCAATTTTAATGTCTGGTTGTTTTTTAAATCGAATGCAGGATTAACAATGGTCCTGAAAGCTAAAATGCTATTAGTCTGCAGTTTATCTCCTCTTCCATCATGCCCTCCTCTTAATTAGCCTTTTAACAGGAATGTTCCATGTTAAACTACAACTACTTGCCTTCCGTTCTCCGACACATCAATCACAATGATACAATTCAGGGAACACATCAGTGTCATTGCAAATGTAAGGCGGTAATTATACATCAATTTTAAAGATGTACATTACATGTATGGAACATCAATTCTCCTTTGTAGCTATGACTTCAAAGATATGGGAGCACCACTCTCGGGTATTCATCGGTAAGCTATGATACAAATCATTTAGGATCTTTAAATGGTCAATTAATGGACATAATGAAATATTCATTGATAGCTGACTCTTACCAATGCCCTTATTATTACAGATAGTTGGAAAAAAAATAGTATTTAGAATTGGCCCATGCCGACTCACTTTCATCTCACTAGACAATTCCTTTTCATCTTTGTTTTTTACTGTGTACAGCCTTGCCATGAGATATTCATTAATAAGTAATAGCAATGTATCTATTTTATAGGGATGGAACAAAACCCTTGGAGAGCCATAGACTAGTATAAGTATGAATTTGTATTATTTGGATTAAAATTATGGTTTCTACAAATTCAATGTACTGTTGTAATGCTTGCGAGTGGGAGTGGACCCACTGGACCACAGGGGGAACCCAATCTTGCCCTGAAATGTGAGTGGCTTAATTAAGCACTTACTGGGTATTCACCAGAATCTCTCATGGTGAGGATGGACTTGGCTGCCGGTAGAAGCCAGGTGCCACTGCCAGTGTAGTGCCCGGGACTGTAGCAGCTGAACGAAGCTGGGTGACAGCAGGACAGGGGTACGGTCACAGATAGAATGTGCATAGGCAGGCTATACTAGGCATACACAGGAACTCAGACAGGAAAGGAATGGGAACACAAGAATAGGCACAGGTCATCCGACACAGGTCAACCATCACAGGACATCAGGAGGGACTTCGGCCATCAGGTAACAGGTACAGGACATCAGACTTCAGGTTCAGAATTGAGGTTCAGAACATCAGGAGGGAGACTGGACATTCTACAGTGGTCAACAGGCACGGATCACCAGGCACTGGACATTGGGTTGGCGGTACAGGACAACAGTCTCAGAACATCAGGGTTAGGTGGAAGACATCAGTATACAGATAGAACAAAGGAATGAGTGCAGGATTCAGGCTGGTCCCACGACACAGAGTCACAGACAGGACTGGTCCCAGAAAAAAGATGTGGCAACAGCAGACACACTAATTACAGATTACTAGCAGAACTGGAGCTGGATACTGGCAGACCAGAGCAACCGCCTGGACCAACACACAGGTAGGAGAGCAGAATCCTAATGACTTGCTCTGGCCCCTACCTTCAGGGGAAACAGCCTTAAATAACTGGTGCCCTCCAGCAATAGGCAGGGGATAACTTTGCAAGGTGCGCGCACTTCCCCTTAAAGGGATAGGGAGCATGAGCGGACTCTCCCCCTGGGGAGGAGGTCAGTGAACCCCAGGCAGCCATGCGGGTGAGTAGAGGACCAAGCAGCAATGTGTGGCCATGCAAGGACAAGCTTGCTACTAGGGAAGTAATGAGAGCCTAGGGGGAGGGGACAGTGCAGGAACATCGGCTCTAGAACGCATCCGGACACTGGTGTGTTCAATAACAGGGACGCTGGTGCTACAACTTTTAAATAATTATGAGGTTTATAGTTACAGAAAACTAAACTACTGCCTATACTACTACATATAAAAATGCATTTTAACAGAAGTTCCCATGTGCAACTAATTATTTGTAATGCTCCCTTGCATCTAAAATAAAGAAAAAAATGAAGCAAATTTGCAACCAGATGTAAAGAGGTTAGCCAACCTAAAAAAGAAATCCAGGAAGGGATTGGTTAAAAATACTAAAATAAGGCATACTCACTAGCTGTAATTCCCATGGATCCAACGCAGGCCACTTAGCCAAGACAAAAGTGATGATTTTTAGTGGTGAGGGAACTGTTAAGTGCTCGGGTGCTCTTACATAGTTACGTACATAGTTAAATAGGTTGAAAAAAGACCTAGGTCCATCTAGTTCAACCTTCCTCCACCAATTCTACATTTTGTCATTAAGCCATTTATAACCAACAATGTTGTGTGTTCTCTTGATGATCATTTTCATTTTTGTGCGTTTTTTGGAGCCAAAAACACTGCATCTTAAGATGCACTGTGTCAACATAGCCTAAAAGATGCACTGTGTGAACATAGCCTTACTATCATTTTACTAGAGTGAAAACAATATAGGTGATAGTTTATTTTTTAGGAGCAAGATACCAACTATGTGGAGGGGAAGATTGTAATTCTATATAGTATTGCAGTGTAAATTCAGCCTAGTGCTCACCTCTGCACAGTAATCGAAGTGAACAAATCAGCCTGTGTGTTCCGCTGGACCATAGAATGTAATTTGAAATATTGATTCACCTATTTTTTTTCTCACTAGTTTGCCAAAACCAAAGTACAAACCTGGTGAATTAATCACTAATGTATCCTAAAGTGCTGCAAATCAGCGAAATGCAAATTAATCCGGCAAACATTTTCTTCACCTCCTTCCAGGAGTCTGAACTTTATTCTGTAGAGAAAATTGTGTAATATCTGCCATGCAATAATATGTCCCTAATCCTTGTGTATTATGCAGCCGCCAAAATAAATGAGGAGGATACAGCTGCTCCTAAAGGGTTAATCTAGCATGAGGACATAGCTGCTTTATACACGCTGATGTAGTCTACCAGTTACACACAAGAAAGATATTCAGATGCATAATTTAACTTTTAACACAAAAAACCCAATACACTTGTGTAGTTAGGGGTCGAGTAGTGTTGAGTGGACCCGGACTGGAAAAATCCGGATCCGCGCGGTTTCAGCGGTAGATCCGGGTTCGAACCGGACGTGGGATTCCGGGTGCATGATCCGGATTCGGCAATTTTTTTTTTCTCTCTCTCTCTCACACTCACACTCACACTCTCTCTCTCTCTCGTCCCGGATTCCGCTTCTCATTGACATATATTGGCCAGGATTATGGATCGGATCTCGGACTTCCTTGTCAACCCGCCACTGATCCGCCGGACCCGGATTATTAGCAATTCGCTCAACTTTAGTGTCGAGTTTTTTTTTTTCTGTGTCAGGATATCTTTAGAATTTTAAGAAAAGCTACGTTTGTACACAGAGTCCCATAAAAATAGAAGAGATTATGTGATAGGTATCACCTCTGTTGCTGTTTTTACTAGCCTTTTCTGTACCCTCTTGCTGTTTCATATTACATTGGAATCCATCATACATTGCTTAATATAACAATACATCCAACAGTGCAGACCTTACAGATACATGGTGCACTCCATCTACCCCCACACAATGATATCTCCCAGCTCAGAGGTAGGAAGTCTCAGATCCCTGTCAGCCTAGTGAGATAGTGGAGAGCCCAACTTTTGCCCAACTTCAGCTTTCCTCTTTAGAAGGAGTTGTCCACTACTTGGACAACAGCTTCTTACATGGTATAGTCCCCCATGTAAAATAAAAAACCTTATAATCACTCCATATGAGCACTGTATCCAATCAATGGTTCCTTATATGCTGCTTTTCTCATGTTTTCATCAGACGTCTACATTTCATATGAACACTCTATTGGCATGACAATGTCACCTACGCGCCAGAAGTCCTGACGCAACATTGTCGGAATGGCGCTGGTGCAGGAGGTGAATACAACATTATATTTATTTTACACAGTGACAACCTCTTTAAAGTGCCAGAAATATTATTACTAAGTTAGAATATTTTTTTTTAATTCACTTTTTCTTATTTTATACAGTATACTTTTATATGTTTCGGTCTTACTTCACCTTAAGGAGTTTCCCAGGAGGTAATAGGTCTTCTTTATTCCCATAAAATGTTACCTACCCGAGAAGGCCAATAAAATCTACTGAATATCTTTAGCCTGAAGTTTGACTCAGCGGGAGAGCTGATTGAGCTTGCCTTCCTCCTGCTGAACTCTTTTTTTCATTCTTCGGTTTCAATTATTGGGTCAATATTTGTAATGAGAATTTGTAATGAGAAAATGGTTTGAGTATATGTATATAGAAAAAGAACATGGAGCAATAATACACTCCGAGCAGACACCACTATATCAGTTATTTTTACTAACATTGTAGAATTGCACAAGATGCTGCCATATAATATTAATATGACACGACCTCCCAGTCTCAAAATAAATCTTTCTGTAGGATTTGCATTAAGGCATATGTTTAGCTTAGATATGGAAAAAATAGTGCAAGCATGTGATCTATATTTAGAAATGATCTGACCACTACTTTATGTCATAGAGTTTAATAAGTGCGGTTCCAATTTATTTCTTACCCAAGCAAATTGCCTGTTAGTGTAATGGGGTCCAAAGCTATTTTATGACTGGGGAAGGTATGAACACATGGCAGAACTGCAAAGAAAGACAAAATCCTTTGTTCCCCTGGGTGAAAAGCTATGAACCAAGATTTTATGTCGATTTTATGGAGATATTTTCTCCATGAAGATGCACTTTAATCAGTGCTGGATCTTGCACAGGTTCAGGGTGTGCATGAATGACCGGACGGTCAGCCCATCCTGTACTGCTATCCACGACATAGCCTTGTGACTATTGGTCAACCTGTCTCACATCTCCATAGAAACATGGACCAGTTGTAGTGATTGAAGCTGTCCTACTTGACCCAGTTGAGGATTCTCTAAAGATGATGCAGGAAAAGTGACATATGCACCTGCCAGCAGAACCTCTTTTGATTTGCAGAGTCTAGGAATAGCAATCACAGATGAAGGAGGTCTGATGGAAGGTGAGGATATCTGAGATGCCCATCCCACCCTTACGTGGCTCCTTGTATATAATGGTCTGCTTCACTCTGTACATCCTGGAACCCCAAACAATACTAATCACTGTGTTGCGGACAGGGGACAGACCACTGCAGGGGGGCTGCTCGAAACGCTCGGATCTGGGATCGTGGCTGTAGCTTGAGTGGTAGCCGAATCCAGGGCTCTTGCAGCCGTCCGTCCTCACAACTATATAAAAGGGGTTATTTACAGGGGAGAGTTTGTCAGTGACGCCACCCGTGGGTTGCGGCGATGATTGGTGACACCGCCGCTGCCTTGGTATGGGGCGCCCGGGGCTGATGGAGCATGGCAGCAGGATGGTATCCCCTCCACGGGTAGGGGAGGTGTTGTCCCGGGGCCCAGGTGTATGGGGAAGGATTCTGCGGAGCGTATTCTGCAGGGTTGAACCGGGTGGTATTGGTGTACTCACAGTTCTGGAAGAATTCACACAGAGTCCAAATGGTAAATTAAATTGCCAGTGTACAGTTCTGGTACAGCAAACAGGGGTCCCTTCCTCCTGCACTTAGTGTTTGTGTCCTTAGTTTCACTACTCCGCTTGAAACGGGGAAGTCCACTCCCGGTGATTTTTATGTGTAGGGAGCTGTGGCCCGCGAGAACTGACCCGTGGGATCTTAGCAGGCAATTGTGGAGCCCTATCCCCTTCGTTTGGTTTCTGTCTCGCTCTATCTGGGCCTCCTGTGGGACAAGACCTGTAATCTTGTCCCCGGCTGGTCAATTAGAAAGGTGCTTGAAGCTGTCCTTTCTCCAGGGTCCAGGTACCCCGACTGTGCACGGCCTCCGGACTGGATTCCCGCTGTCGATACCGGTGGGCTACAACTCTGCCCAGGTCCACTTAAGGTCTCCCGCGACCGGATCTCCGTCGCCTATGGCCCTGTCCGCCGACTGCCACCTAGTCGGTAGTCCGGTAGTCCAGAGGCTCCAACCCCTGACTACCCTGTCACTTCACTCTCCTCTCTCTTTCTCACTCCGAACTCGACTCTCTCTGACTCAGACTGACTTGTTCCTTCCCAGAACACCTCAGGACCCCAAGGTGGTGGGCATCACCCTCCGCTTGGCCCCGCCCACTGGTGTTCCCCTACTGTCATGGGGGGTGACTAGGCTTTTCTGGCTGGTGTTATGTACCTAGATGTGGGATTGTGATGGAGGGCCAAGTAGGAGGGAATCCTGCACTTGGAAGAGGGGTGGTTATCTGTGACACCTTGATTTTGTCAGGGCGTCACAACTGTACTGGTCATAGCTCTGCACACAGTGAAGAGGGGGGAGGGGTCAGGTATTTGACATATACTGCAGAACGGGAGGTACTTGTTAAACAGGACCAGTGCTTTCCCTCACAAGTTTGTCGTCTGAGGCTCCAAAGGCAAATCTATTGATTCACTTTGGTCAAGCATTCCCCCAAGACTAGAGAGATGCTTCTTCTTTCCGAGACTCCAACAAACTTGATGAAATCCAGCTGGATGTTGAAGGGGGTGGAGGAAGCCAGTTGAATGTCTGTAAAGAGCATGGCTTCTGACTTCCCGCAGCTGACTTACATGTTGTGGGATGTTTGCCCCTCATCAGTGCCAAGCAGGTGAAATGGTTTAGGTAGATGAGAGACCTCTGACAGGGTATCAAAGGGGTAAAATTTCTCATTATGGAGTACACCATTTTGGCATAGGGAGACCTATAGGTCCTACAAATATGCTGATCCCCTCTTCAGAGAGAAAGAGGACAGGAACTCTAGTGAAACTTATGCACACACAAAACGAATTCCAGATTACACAGATTGGCATTACTCTGTCGCTAATTGGATTTACAATTTAATCCCCTCTATTCTAGTTAAACATTCAAAAGCAATTTACTTATTAGTGTGTTTTTGGATCATCCCTCCAGTGGTGAGATGAAACACACAAAACAAAAGGAAAACTCATTGAACCCATAACCCCATTGCTGTAAGACAGCAGTGCTAACCATCCACCACTCTACTCTTTGTTATGGAAATGAAAAAGGTCTTGCCACACTAAACTAATCAGCAGCTGTATAAATCCATGTGATTTATACATAGTGTCACATCCCACAGCGGCCATTGTACAATATAGCTATGGGTTTTAATGTCATTAGGGTAGCAACATCACTACAGCCTGAATGTTGCACCAACTCTTAAACTAATTGTGACAGGGAGCAGCAACAACATTTTCTAGAAGTTACAATTCACAGAAGGAAAAACAGGGCACTGCTCCAACATCTGACATTCCTTCCCTCCCTGTAACGCCGCAGCATGTATCCTCTGATTTTGAAATAAAACACCAGAGTATTACACAGCAAATATCGATGAGTGCTGTTTCAGCTTTTCTACATTACCTGATTTTCTAGAAGTTGACAGGTACATAATGACACCATTTAAAGAACAACACAGATCAATAGGCTAGTCTGGGAATTAGAACACAAGGTGTCTGCTGGATATGGTGGTTTTTCTTTGTGATTCTTTCTCTCCAATGACTCTTTTCTTTTTACTCTCTAGTCTACGTAGAAGAAATCCCAGAGATCTCACCTGCTTTTTGGGGGCTGCTGACAATTATCCCAACACTGATGCATCGTGGAACATTAAGAAATATAAACTGCTCTTCCACTTGTCCTTCTCTACTTCCATATCCTAATGTGAGTAGCAATAATCCCATGGATTCAAGATGAGTGTCCAGTTTGGTCCTCTATGGCATCCAGACCAGGGCATTGTTCACTTCTGACCCAGCAATTATCCGACTAGATACTCTGTACTTGGGCACCTCTGATGCTTCCTAGATCTTAATTGCATCACAACATGGGGTGAGTCCTAGATAGAGATGAGCGAACCGGTCGTGGTTCGGCTCGAGTTCGGTTCGCCGAACGGAGGTCTCGTTCGAGTTTGGTTCTGCGAACCACTCGAACCGCATAGGAAACAATGGGAGGCAATCACAAACACATAAAAACACCTAGAAAACACCCTCAAAGGTGTCCAAAAGGTGACATACAACTCACAACACAACACAAACACATGGGAAAGTGACAAGGACATATACTCATGCGAAAACAAAAAAGCTGGACAATGAAAAAGAGGAGGAGACACAGATATAGGCATGGCATGCCCTTCTAAAATTATGTAAAACACCGCAAGGTGACTCAAAGCGGAGTCTCCCTTTTTTCCAAAAATTGGGCCACACAGACACCCCTTCAGTGGCAGCACTTGTGCCCCAGTTGTACACTTCACAGGTAGATTTGCATCAAGTACATTCAAAAATACGCCATCCTTAACCGTCCCCAGGATTGCACCGGGGTAGGTAGCAAAGTCTTTGCTGAACCATGACTTGTTCATCTTGGCTCCTTTTTAAAAACACTGCAAGCAAGCAAGGGTTACTCCAAGCGGAGTCTCCCTTTTTTCCAAAAATTGGGCCTCACAGACACCCACCCCTTCAGTGGCAGCACTTGTGCCCCAGTTGTACACTTCACAGGTAGATTTGCGTCAAGCACATTCCAAATCCACAAGCATTTACTCTCCCCAGGATGATACAGGGGTAGTAAATTCCTTGTGAATCCATGACTTGTTCATTTTGATGAACGTTAGTCTGTCCACATTGTCACTGGACAGACGCATGCTCTTTTCTGTCAGCACACACCCAGCAGCACTGAAGACATGTTCAGAGACAACGCTGGCAGCTGGACACGACAAGATCTCCAAGGCGTAAGTGGAGAGCTCTGGCCATTTTTCAAGATTTGAAGCCCAAAATGAGCAAGACTCCAGTTGCAAAGTCATGGCATCAATGTTCATTTGGAGATACTCCTGTATCATCCTCTCCAGCCGTTGACTATGTGTCAGACTTGTTGTCTCTGATTCAATAAAATTGCTGTTACCAGCACCAGATACGGTGCTGCTGGTACGGTTAGACTGTTGAAGATGACGAGACCGTCCCATGTTTGTCGAGTTACAACTTGGAGATTCACTCCGTGCACCACGGGTGTTTTGTGGAAAAGCCGAGTTAAGATCGAGTAACAGCTTTTGCTGATACTCCTGCATACGTGCGTCCCTTTCTATTGCTGGATATGTCACAAAATTTGGACTTGTACCGGGGATCTAATAGTGTGGCAAGCCAGACTCATCATCACTTCTAATTTTGACAATACGAGGGTCATGTTGGAGGTAGTGCAGCAAGAAGGCGCTCATGTGTCTGGCGCAGCCATGTGGAACAAGTCCATGCTGTGTTTCTGGCATAGAGGTGCTAACCGTTCTTTCTTCCTCTGACATCTCCCCCCAACCTCTTTCAACTGAAATTTGACCAAGGTCTCCCTCATCCGCTGAGTCTTCAATGTCCATGGACAGTTCGTCCTCCATTTCTTCATGTTCTCCTGCACCTTCCTCAACATTTCGCCTGATACCTTGCGCACTTGTTGATCCCTTTCCCCCATGGTCCCATGCCTGCCGCGTTGGTGATGATGAAC